>NW_024881297.1:23384287-23985120 GCF_018691265.1 Tyto alba
GGGAGGCAACAAAGTGTTTTCAAAGTTTGCCTGTGGTGGGCAGGTATTGACTCCAGAACTGCTGCCTTCAGCTGAGCTGCAGTGCTTGGCTCTGGTAGTGCCTCTGGGCTGCTTCAGCTGTGTTGTGAAACATTTTGAACCATGACTCATCATGTTGGTAACGATGGCCAGGTTATTTGCCTGCATTGATTATTTAGACCTTGATATGCTGAATGAGTTCAGCTGTTCTCTGCATTTGTGCATTTTGTTTGGAATTACAACTGCTGTTCTCTTAGGCAGTTTGCAGCTTTCTCTTGGTTCTGATTATAATAAAAGAAAGTTCACTGCTTTTGCAGATTTGGTTTCCTCCTTTCCAGAAGTTTTCTACTGAGTGTTAATCCAAATGTTAAATGAGGTTGTGACAGGGAACCTTGATGCACTCTGAGAGCTTCTTGTAGCATTGGTACAACTGATAGGGCTAATAGAAGGTAAAACTAGGAGGCTGTCCAGCAGAGAAGACACCTAGATAAACATTTACAGTTCATCCTGTTAATGATCCTGCCAGTGATAGTACCTTTTGCAAAAGCTGAGTCTGTTCTGCTCTCAGAGTGTTTTGATCACCTTATCTCTTGTTCACCTTGTCTCTTGTTCACGACCAGCCTTCCAGAGGAGTATGTAGGAACCTGTGGAGAGCTTGGGGTGTAAAATGCCAAAGTCATGTGGGTCTCTTTTAACTGGAGCTAAGACTGCATTTCAGGTGTCTGGAAAGGAAAAGGTAGTAGTAGGAGGAGTGTAAGTATTGAGAGGAAGGGAGAACTGCTGGCTGCTACTCATCCTGGGGAATAAAAGCACTGCTTTGAACTGCTGTAAGAAGAAGATAGAGTGCAAGTTCCTTGCCTCTCCTGATGGGTGAGTAAATTATGTGCGTGTGTGTAGATGGGTTATTTAGAATTATACAGTGAATTTAATTTAAATTGATCTTCAAAGGGGTATCAACAAACTGTTTCATTTGTCAGGGGAAATCACCTTTTATTGTTTTTAAATGAGAATGGTAATTAGAAGGAAGTTTGGGTGAAAATTGCTTCTTGGGCTAGCTTGTTACTTCTCTATTCACTACATTACCAAAGGGAAATAGCTATGTCCCCATCTAATCTGAACTCATCAACAAGTGCTCGAAAACACACGTGGCTTGATAGTAAAGTCTATAATTAAAAGGAGCACAGGAAATTCCTAGGATGAGTATGTAGTGGGACCTGAAAAAAGGGGTCAGCTTTCTCTCTTGCTGTCCATTCCCTCCAAGGTCCAAATGGTCTAGTTCTAACTCAGAAATGTTGGTCCCACTCTAAGTGTTGTTTGCCCATGAAATAGAAGGGCAAATTGAGAACTCAAATCTGAACAGGCTAACAAAACTAATACTGAGTTCTGTCAAGTCGAGAAGCAGATACTCTTCTCTAAAGTAATATTCAAATTCATTGTGATCAAATAGCAAGGTCACTATTCCCTTAAGTGGATGTTCATAACTAGCAGTGTGGAAGGGTAAGGGCCAGAGTTTAACTTAAAACCCCTAAAGGAATTGACATTTGTCAAATATTTAGCACTTTTGAATTTTGAAATTTTGAAAGCAGCTGGACAGCTAAAGATAGGGGCATCTAATGTCCTTGCATCTCCAAGATCTTAATCTTCCTTTTTATGTGTTTGTAGAGAGTGTTGACTCTCCTCCTGACAACTTTTTTAAGAAAAACTGCAAATGAATGTATCCCACTTTAGGTGTACACATAATACTTGGGTTCTGAAGTTTTGAGGTGGCCCAAGGTGGTTCCTGTTGGTAGGGCTTTGTGGGATAATGAACTGATGCCTTGATGTTTGTGTTCTCAAACATCCCTCATCTGTTCCTGCAGCAGTATACATACATTTATCTTAAGGAGAAAATGGGATTTTAGTCTTGGCGTTTTTTAAGTATGGTTATTCATAGGAGGGGAGAAGGATGCAAGGGGAAAGAATTATCGTGGGCATCTTAGCAGACAACTGTTTCAAAGTAACTTTATCTTTCATACACAGATCCTCATTCATGTCAGCAGTGACTGTCTGAACAACGCGCATAGGAAAAAAGGTGTTTGGGTAAGTGTGGATTTCTACCAGAATGCAGTTTTTGAAGCATTAGTGAGATTCTTAAATTGTGCATACTCGGAACAACATATTAATTCTTGGTTGCCTCCTCATTCTTTTAGCCAATTAAAGCAATTTATTGGGGCATGAATATGAAACAAAAGTATCTATGAAAAGATTTTTTTTTTTCTCCTCTGTCCTGGTTATGAATGTAGTCTGCATTCTTTTCCATATGCCATTCCAACTGCTAACACGTGCTTTTCAGTGTTATAATCTTCCACCTTGTTTCCTGAATGGCTTTGATTAAAGCTATCTAGTGCTACTTATTTCTTTTGCTTTAAAAAGTAAAACAATAATAATATAAAAAAGAGCGGGGAAAACCCCCCAAACTAGCTTTCTTTCTGCATGATTCTAGTATCTACTGAAGGAGATGTGTTAAGAAATTGAATACATATTGCTTCTAAACCCACGCATACTATAACAGGTGCATTTATAGATAGTAGGCAATACTGTGAATAACTAATGGTGTGGGAATTATTGTGGAGATACCTAATGGTAAGTCATGGGATTTTTTAATGCTAATAGCTGAATAGAAAGTATTAAAATCTTAGGCTTCTATTAGCTATGGTATTACAATACTTGTGCTATCAAGATATTTAATTGTTAATGGTGCAATTTTTTGTCTTGCATCACAGTTTTCAATCACTTGAAATCTTGGAAAGCACATGTACAGCAAGTAAGCAGATCTGCTTCATAGATGCATCTTAATTCAGGTGGAAGTTTAGAATCATTTATATTCTGCTTTTGTTGTTTTTGTAAATTGCTGGAGGACTCTGGATATAAGATATTTTTTGTTGTAAAATTGTGGATTGTAGGTGTTGCGCTTTTATAATGTCACCTTGTCAGCGTGTACCTGATCCAAAGAGGACTTGGAATATTGTTTACAGCTATTGGACTAGCTAATGAATGGCCGTAGCTTCAGTCTGTGAAGTGATGCCTTTTTACACTTGTCTGTCTAGAGTGGGAGCTCTGGTTGCTGAGCACTTTTGAGCAAGTAGCGTATGCTGTAGTGGGTCAGGTCCAGTGCCAGCAAGAGGCAGAAAACAGTTTAATAACGATGCTGTCCACACAGATTGGCCAGCTGGGCGGTTTCAAAGCAGGTGGCAGTGTCTTTGTACTTGAGAGAGAAAAATAAAATGTGAGAACTTTAAATTGGACACATCATCCCCTACTAAAAAGCTATGCAAATTAGAAATCTCTCATTAAATGCAAGCTAGAAGGAGCAGCCTCCCCATGTATTTGATCAGATTGTGTGGTTTTGATTGAAATTATTTCATTTTGTACTGAGGATTTACCTTTTTATAAATGACATTTAGTTACCTTGAATCTAATATGAGACGTTTATCTCTGGTCCCTAGATAACACTGAAATTATACTAGTTACAATTTTACAAATCTGACAAATCCCTGGTAATCGTTACCTTGGTTGAAATCTAATTAATAGTAGTATAGCGTTCCAGTTGTACCTCCTTTGTGAAATTTAATAGTCACTTGGTGACTTTCAGACACTAGCTGCCTGGTAGGCATACATGCTGCAGTGTCAGACTAGGAATATGCAAATCCCAAACACTCAGCAATGTGCAGTTTACTGGGATGTGGAACACTTAAGAAAGTTCCTACTGCACAAGGAGGCATTTGAAAGAGCTTTTTCCTTGTGTGGTGTTTGCTTGTTTGTTTGTTTTTTAAATGGAATATCAGTGCACCCTGGGGAAGTGCTCCTCTAGATTTTTATTTTCTTTGCTTTAACTCTCTGCATGTGGCATGCATATAAATTGGAGAGACCTGATTTATTTTTTCCTTTTTTATTTCCAGATCCTAGTGAAATATATACTGTTCCATATACTTGCAGGATTATGCTTTGCTATGATCCTTAGGCAGAATAAGAATTGTTTTTAATTTAGTATAGCATCCAGTAGTGTTCAGCTGAAGCTAAATATTTTCCTTCTGAATTTAGCTCTGTTTGTGCTTTGGTTCAGAAACAGTGGAAGTCAGGTCCAGGGGAGAGCCATGATAAAACTACTATCCAATTGAAGGTGAGAATTTCACTTGCTCTCCCTCTGAATTTTAGTATGTGTCCGAAACAGCACACCCTGACCATCAAGTTCCCTACCAAAGCAGTGTGGTCAACCTGAACTCATGCAGTAAAGGGAAGAAAAGAGGAAGGTGAGCACTCGACTCAGTCTTCTGATAACTTGAGACCTTTTACAAAGCATTAGACCTTCTAGCTTGTTTTCAATGCAGGCAATTGAATTTCTTTATGAAGAATTTTCTTATCCAGACAAACTTTAGTGTGTCTGGATTTCACTGCAAGCACAGTTCCTTACTGCATGGGTAGATCCCAGAAGAGCTTAAATTTTGGGTATATATGAAGGGTAATGCAACAGTATAGAAAAGTGCTTTCTTGGTTCAGTGCTACTGAACTAAGACCCAAACAGAACCATGATCCACCTGGAAAGATTACAAAGGACAAATTGAACAGCAAGAGGGAGTTTTTCTTCTCCAGAATCTGCCTCTTTCACTGGCTGCTACCTGTTAGAGGTTTGGTTAAGGCCTCATTTATTATAGCTGACTGCTGGGGATAAGCTCATGCCTCTCGATCCGTTTCAGATTTGGATACACCCTTTGGTCTTCTTTCATTCAGGTAGCATGGCAGATGGGAATGTGTCAAGATCCTACACAATGGGGTCAAAACCACCTGGTAGCCACTCCAGCAACCACAGCATTGCATACTTGTAATACAACAAATATAACCAGTAAGGAAGTATAAGATCTTCTCTCATGAATGTGTTGATCATTTCTCAGCTCATCAGTTGTTGCGTGTTCAAACTCTAATGATTACTACCACAGTGTGTTCTGTTCACTAGGCCACCTAATACCGAATGCGGTATCTGGAAGGCTACCTGCTCTTACTTGTCCCTTCTGTGCTAGCATTTTCTGAAATGCTAGGAGTTGATTTGGTGGCAAGCATCCTCTATTAATGCAGATTTAAATTTGGGTGCTGGAATACTGATAACCAAAGGAAACACTTTTGTGCTTTACAGATAAGCAATCTTTACATTAGATGGAAGACCACACAGCATAATTACTCACTGAGAGTACCTTTCGCTTTCAATCACATCTGTCCTGTTGACAGTTCAGCCCATTTCAGATTGTGCTGGGTTTGTGTGGAGGGGGTTTTTGGTATCAAGGGAGGGGACTACAGCAATGGTTCCTGTGAGAGGCTGCTTGAAGCTCCCCCGGCTCCAAGTCAGACCCACCTCTGGCCAAGCCAATTGGTGATGGTGGCTGCGCCTCTGTGATAAAATATTTAAGAGGGGAAATCTGGGAGGGGGTTGGGGGGATTTGTGAGGAGGACACCTATGTGAACACCCAGGTCAGTGGAAGGAAGGAGGAGGAAGGGGGAGAGAAGGTGCACTGGAGCAGAGACCCCTGTATCCCATGGTGAGAGGGAAGGGCTGCCCACCCTGCCACCCATGGAGGTTCACGGTTGAGCAGAGACCCACTGATCAGTTGCCCTCTGGCCTCAAACCAAGACACAAATGACAGCAGTACCACTGGAACTGCCTCTCCCAGATCAGTGCTGGGCTACAGAAGAAGCAAGATCTTCACAAAAATCTTAGCATGTTAGTTTTCATTTTAGTCCTGATGAACATGAGCCTGAAGTGGAACAGTAGGAAGGGAGGAGATGAGCAGTAAAATGCACAATCACTCTAGACCTATACCTAGACTCTATATTCAAATACCTAGAAGACTTTTAAAAGATAAAAAACTAAGTAAAAGTAGAAACAGCCTACAGGCGAACCTAACTTGTTTCTAACACACATCTTGTCTGGAATTTCATCATACCTCTGATTGAGGAAAGACAGACCAATTACCCCAGGAAAACATGGATTGCATTACACATGCATTCACTGCCAAAGGGGGGAATGTCGATTACTTAACACAAAAGTGCTGAATCCATTAGTACAGCCTTTTAGAGTTGAAATAAACATGTATATTATATGCCTGTAAATCCCAGTGGACAGCACAACTGGTGTCATATTCCACAGTGGATCCATTAGCAACGTAATGTCATCTAACCACAGGCCATGCTAATGGTTTAAATTAGAATGTGTGTGGATTTTTTAATTTATAAAAGACACTGCTGCTTGATTAGAATAAACCTCTTCAGCGTAAAGCTGCTGCTCTTGTTTGCAAACCCTTGTGGTAACGTCACTTCAAGCTGTATCAATGAATGGGAAGGTGTGAAACTGAGCTTTCTGAGTGTGCAAGAACTAACAGAGTTGAATAAAAATGCTTCAATGTGGTGCTTGATAGCTCAGAAAAAAAGGCTGGGATGTCTTTAAAAGCAACTGAAATCCACTGTAGGGCAGGTGACAAAGGATGTACAATAGTATGTTTGTGCAAACCTATTCTATAGCTGAAGTTAATTGGTTCTACCATACTAAGGGCAACAATGCTCCACTGGCAGTGGTGGTGCTAATTGCTTGGGGTACAGAAACGGGCAATTGGCATGGGTGTAGTGCAGAAAAGAATCTGTGTAAAGCAGAACCTTAAAAATCAAAACCATGACTTCAGCACAGAAAACAGAAGGATGTGTGAACTTGGAGGCTGCTGACCTTCTTTCATGATTGCTTTAAATGCCTCTGCCAGTGGTATGGAGGTTACTTCTGGGGCTTCAAACCTTTCTACTGTACAGATTCCCACATAATTCATCTGTGAAGCCATTTCACCAGGAGGCTGTTTTACAGTAGAACACCAGTAATTCATGCTCTCCCGTGGAGCTGGAGAGCAGACTGCTAACCTTGATGCTATATGGCAAACCGATAGTACTGCTAACAGTACTTCCCTTTAAGTCTTCTATCTACATACTACTCTTTTTTTCGGAAAATGCAGATGTATTTTCCCTCCTCATCTGCCTTATGGCTCATGGACCTAAAAATTCATGCTCCAACTAGGAGAATTGCTTAAGCACAGTAAGTAAAGAGCTGCTTACAAGACATATCTCATGCAGTTTGGTTTGGGGGAGAAAAGAGAAATGGAAATAACCTCTCTTCTGGTGAGTAAAGAAGCAGGATGGGGACCTTGTGCTCATAAAACTTATCTGAAATAGTTCTCACTTGTTTTAAATGAGATGCTAATTCCATCACAGAGTTCCTCCCCTAAGGTACTAGAGTGAGTCACTTAGCTCAATTCTGATACCTTATGAGAACTCGTTCTCACTGAAGAGATGATTTGATCATAATTAGAGAGGCCTCCAGTCTAAACGCAGTAGTGCTCTTACCTTGGTTGGTCTATTGGAGAGTGTGTAAGCAGAACTCACAAGCTACTTAGTGGACCACATCACAGCCTAAGCTTGTTTCCCTGCTGCATCGAGACACAACTTTTTCTTTCTCAGTAAAAGCACTGTGGAGTGGTAGTACCTGTTTTGTAAACGGGTTTGCATGTGTCAGCTACTAGAGGGGAACAAACCCATGCTGTGCTTGCACAAATCAAAAAGCACCATATCCCTGAGAGGAGGAGGAAAACTGTAATCCAATTTGTTGTACGGAGATGACAGCAGAGGTTCAGAAAGAAGGAAAGCAGGGTGAAGTGTGGTGGGAAAGAGGTCTTCTTCAATCTATATTGGAAAAGAGAGCAAGACAGCCTTCAGGGAAGTAAACGATATTTCTGAAGTAAAATAAACTCTAGACAGATAAATCCTAACTCCTCACTGAACAGTGTCTCTCTTTGGAAAAAAATGTTGTGTTTTGTTCCATCAAAAGGATTTCTGAATTCTACTGGCTGTTCACATGTTTTATGTATATATCTATGCATATTTTAGGAGCACCATTTGAGGGAATGTTACAATTTCCTAGATGTGTGCAGTTAGACCTCCCATACATTATTGTTTATATGTGCCCTTTGGTGAAAGCCAAGCATACCCTAGGAATTTGATCTGATGCCTGTAGCTGAAATACTGACTGCACTATGGAAGGCGATTCTTGCTTCTTTTAAAACACTTTCTTAAAGCCACAACCAACTTTCAGGTTCTTTGTCTTTTCCCTGACAGATCTAAAGGAAGCTGGAACATTTTCTATGAGAACTGATAAGAAAGGCATTTTAAAAACTATTTGTACTTGACACCCAGCACTGTGTGATTTCTGTTGGACTTCACCAGCCCTGTGCTGAGCTCAGGCAAAGTGGCATAGCTCTGACCCTGGTCTGCAGATCCGCTCTGTGAAATACTGTTCTGTGTGGTTCCCCACTTAGCATTAGCTTAGTACACAAAGGAACAAGAACTCACCAATCTCCCAGTATATCCAAGCTTGAAAAGGATACTTTTACAACCAACCTTTGTTGCTGCACTGTTAGAGTGCATCTCTAATTGTGTTCTTAAGCCTGTTGTGGCAGCTGCTGTCAGGTGCTGAGCTGCAGGCTTTTGCTGCTGAGAAGCTGCAGCTACCTTCCTGGTCTCCTCATTCACCAGGAGCATGTCCCTTTTCTTCTAAGAAATGTGTGAAATAAAGCAGTAGATAACAAAAAATTAGTTATTCGCTAGCAATCTATGATCCCTTAATGAAGGCAGCACTGGTTTGTTTTGAGTTATGGCACATCACACCTCACTGGCATCTTGCTTTTGCTGAGGGGGGAGGTCTGTGATGCTGTTGGTTAGACTGGGGTCTCCAAAGTTAAAGTAACAGTGCTTGGATAGGGTCTCTCTGTGCTGAATGTGAAGACAGTTGACTGGTTTTGAGAAGTGCAGGAAAGACTATATTTCTTTTATGATTACTGAGCAGCAGTTTTTGAAAGCTATTGCTGAGCCCACTTTAACTAGCTTATAACAAATGCCCCAATGTTTCTTCCTTGATCCTTGAAAGCTTCTGTTATAGTGAAAGGCCTTTCCAAGTGACTTATGCCAATCTCTTTGCTGGTGAGCTAGCTTGCTACCTTGGGAACCTTGAATTTTGTTTTTTAAAATGCTGGGAAACGCAAACATGCATAAGCACTATTAGCATCCTCAGTAAGAAAAATTGTTGAGCTAACTGAATGCAAGTCTGTTTTCCCATTTGCTATCCCTGTTGTGAGATTTATCACGTGGCTGTGAACAGTCTCATATAAAAGACTTTGTTCTATAATATTACCTACCACATACACTTTCTGCTTCAGAACCTTACAATCTGCTTGACATTTTCAAAATTACAGAAGGGAGCTGTACAGGAATTAGACCCCAGCTTTTTGAAATGCTTAAAAAAATAAATAAGGCTGCTGTACATTCTGAGGTATACCCAGTATATAAGGACCAGGCTCAGAGTCTGAGTTTTCCGTGAGTCTGACTTCCCATCTTTAAGCGAAGAATTTTCAAAACTTCACTGCACCTCTCCTAAAGAAGCTTGATTGCTATTAGTATAGAAGTTAAACTAATTTGCTCCTTCTGACCTCAGCGTATAATCAGCATTCAGTGTTGCTTGGAGCCTTTAACTGAGCAGGAAAATCAGTCTTACAGTTCACATTTGTGTGTGAATGCTTAAGAAATGCATGTTCCTGTTTTTTTCCTTATTTAAAAAAAAAAGTTACAATAGAATTTGCATTTCCCCAGTTAAGGAATTTGTCTTCAGTTGGGGTAAGAAGATAAAACTTCAAAAACTGTGTTCAAAAATTGGAATGCAAAATAAAAATTGGCAGCATGGCATAGTTTGCTCATCATATTTTTTCAATATCAGACATTAATGTGTAATGTAACAGAGGTGAAAATAAAACACTCAAAGTGAACATTTGGTGTTGAATGTAGTCAAGATAACTCTGAACAATCTTTTCTGTAGTTGTCATGTTTTTGCAGATTGTTTGAATATTCCCTCCACAGGGGGAAAGCTGATTCAAGAGAGAAGTTTGGGATAGGTTGTAATAAAAACAAATGCCAGGTGGTTATCTTTTGAGAAACCCTGGTTTGCCATTTCTGCCAGTTCTGATCTTTTCATGGGGATCATGTTCAAAATGCCTGTGTAACTCTCCCCAGTGCATGCAGCTCCCGTGGAAGTCCTTGGCATGGGATTATTTTAGCATGCTTATCCACAGCTACCATTCTTCACACACAAATACAGTCCGGAAGAAGTAAATCAAGCACATATTTGTCTTGAAACACCAGAATCAGTCTCTGAAGTAAATCTAGAAAGGCAATCAAGTTTTCTTGTCATTGTTGTTTTCCCCTCTTTGAGGGAAAGAGTCATCTTTTATCAGATGTCTTCTTTGGCACCTATGGCAGCAGATACTCGAGGGACTGTGCCTGTGCACGGCAGCAGCAAGGAGAAGCCAAGGTAGCCAGGGGAACTGAGGCTTTGAAACTGCAGCAAGGGCCTACCATGGGGCGGGTTTGGCGTATGAAGCGTGTTTCATTGTGTTCACTTGAGGGAAAAGGAAAAAATAAACTTTTGAGAAGCTTGGAAGCTTCAAAAGAAATTTTATTCTCTGTTTTTTTTTTTTTTTTTTTTTTTTTTTATCATAATATAGACTGACTCAGAGAAGCCTTTAGAGTCTTCAGTTTCTCACCTGATACCCCCATAAGCTTTTTAGGGTTGAGTTGCCTCAGCTACAACTGAGCACAATCAAAAGTGAGATCATCTGTATTATTTTTTCACCATTTATCTTGATGACTTGGCTTCAGTAGTGATGTAGGGGACTTTCTCTTCCACAGTAGTTTCCTCCTAGCATCTGACTTGGAGAGCTTTCAGTGCCCTCACTGTAGCTTTCACTGGAGTGCCAATTTAGCAGAATTTCAAATGACATATATCGCTATGGTGACAGTTCTGTTGTGTGAAGCTGCCAGCAGGGGTGTGTTAGACTTAAATGAAATGAATTAAAATAAATTAAACCAGTGCATTGTCTTAGTTTCAAGCTTATGAGTGATGGAGTAGTTTCTTTTAAAAATCTGATTCTATTGAAAATGGGTCCCAAAAATTCTAACATTCTGTGGAGTTAAGAGTTTTATGTCTTATTATGGGGCCCTTTATCATGTTTGTGCTTTCTGTTCTGAGCTAAGGTGCAACTTTAGAAGCACATCCAGTGAGCCTTGGATTAGTTATCAAAATAGTAAGTGATCCAAAATTTAACTGTATACTTTAATTTTTAAGATGGATTTGTTCACTTTCAGTTTCTAGACTTTTTTTTTTTTTTCACTGAGGATTTCTCTCATCATGGATCTCTTCATGCAGACATTTAGGAGAGACTGTTTCTTACTTCCTTTCTGCTTTTTCTAGACCTTTGCTTATTTATGTGGCTTTTGTCTAAAATTCTTCTGATATGGTACACCTTGTCACTCCCTTCTCCTTGAGGACACCTGGACTATGCAGAGCATTGCAAGTAGTTCTCTGGCCCCTTTCTCAATCTTGCCTCGTATGTCCTCCTTGTAGAGCTGGCAGATGGATTGGTCCTCTGCCATAACATGGGGAAGCCTTAACTATGGGGAATTTTTGTTCCCCTTTATGTCTTACTGTCCTTAGTCATTCACTCCGTGGCACTGTATTTCAGGATTTCACATTCTTCCCCCATCTTACAAGCACAGCTCTACATCCAAGATACTTTGTCGTGTATTTAGTTTGTTTAACAATCCCTGCTTTCGAAATCAATCATTTTACTCTGGGATCAAGTTTGTTGGTGTAGCAGACCCACTGTCATTACTATTAACACGTCTTCCAGTTTTCAGTACTGCGTGAATCCTACTTACAAGCACTTAATAATGATCTGAAGGAAAACGATACTGTGTCACTGAATGTTTCCCACTCAAATTTTTTCTGTGCTTTACTGCTGCAGCAGTTACCGACTTATGAGTTGAAAAGGTACATATTTTTCTGTATTGCCATGTGAGGCTAAATCAAATATTTTAGAGTCCTCACTGGCTGTAGAAAAATATCAACAATATGACTGTATCTTTTATCTTGCTGACTCTTTTGTACCAGTTTCTACTATGTTTAAATCAATGTCAAGCTTATCAGCCTAGGGATTGCCCAGATATCACCAGGAATTTCTTAGGGAGGTGCAAAACATTTAAAAATATGTTACTAGTACCTATAGAATAAAGGTACTACTAATATATGAAAAAAGGACTACTGATATACTTAAGTATGTTATTACCTGTTTTCTTCCTTATGAAGGTGTATTCTAATCCATTCCATCCACTGAAGGGATGCCACAAATAAATAAAAAGGACAGAAAGGACCCAACCTCCACTCAAAATAATTCTGAGTATAACAGAACTGGGACAGTATGACGAGTACAGTCTGTCATATGCATGTAGTTTGCTTTTGTTTTAAAGGAAAATCACATTGGGTGTGGAAAAGATAGCTGAAATAGTACTAATCTTCTCTGTTTTATCTGTTTAGCAATGGTACCAGCTATGCAGTTGCACGTGTAGATGTAACTGAGGCACTTTTTGTGGTGTTCTCCCAAATGATAGAAGAAAAACGAATTCTGATAAATTTGGACCGAGACCTGGTGGATTGAAGATTGTCAGGAAGACCATAAATGACAAAAAGCAATGTACTATGTGTGATGAAGGGAGGGGGAATAGTCAGAGGCTGCTCAGGGGTGAGGTGTTCCTCAGCTTTCATTAATGACCCATGAGAGGAAGTAAGCAAAATGTGACTTGTTTTCATAGATGCTGCTCTGTTCTGAAGGACTGGGAATGCCATTTAGAGTAGAAAAACAATGCAGAGGGGAATGAGTGGGATTAAAAACAAGGAGAGAATAAGGAGTCCAAAAATCTAGTCTGTGTGTCTAGGAGGAAAAAACATAAAAAGCATACGTTTGTCTACAAACATAGACTTTGTTAGAGGAAAAACTTAAGCAACGGGAATGTTTAAGGAAATTTCTATCATCTGACCAAACTTTAAAGGCTGTTGAAGCATAATATGGTCAGTCATGCTAAAATGTTTGTGCTGTTCTTTGTGCATGCAGAAGCATCATTACACATACAGTAGGTACTGGAGTGTGTGTGTGTGTGTTTCCAAGTCAGGTGTAAAATAAGCTGTCTCTATGCAAAAGGAGTTCTTTACTCAGCAGGTCTGTTCTGTGTGGAAGGGAGGTGAGATTAATTCAATCTTTACCTGCCTACACAGGACATAGCTTTTCTGATGCCAGCCATCTGGCCAGCAATTTCAGTAATGTGAAAGCCAACTTCCCAGCCTCAACTACCGGCTGATCTGGCCTCTGCAGGTTTCCTAAAGCCCCTGTGAGCAGGGCGTCATAGCAGGGAAACTTCAGAGGCACAGAGGATGGCTTGTGATGCTGCCACTTCAGGTGCAAGCATAACACGATGGGGAGTTTCACGAGTGTGTTATGCACAGCTGTAGAACCATGTCCACTTATTTGCTTTTGATTTTAGCACCTCTGGGTTTTACCAATGTCCCCTACCGTCTTTTTTGGGAGAGACTATGAACAAACTTTTTTTCTTTATTTATCTTTGATTGCTTTCTCCAAACCTCTTATTGTTTCCCTCCATTCCCCCATCTCCATTGCCAGGCTGAAGAGTATTATTCTAATTGAGAATTCTTTGCATAGAAGCTGTTCTGCTACCTTTGATTGCCTTTCTTGGCTTTTTTATTAACCTAAGAATACTTGGGAATTTTTTGAAGGGAGAGAAATGTAAGGTTTTCTCTTAATTGCCACAAAATATTTATTTACTGTTTCTTACCAGTGCAAATTCAGGTTTCTGAAAATTGCTTAGATAAAAGATTAGAGCAGACATGGCCAATTTCCATATCCTGCAAATTTAACATCCAAAAGCTCATTTGGCTGAGCTGTGCTAAGTGTGGTCTGAACAGTAAGAAACAAGGGCAGAGAGAAACTGAGAAGTGAGCTGGTTGCAAGTGGGTATCCTGCTGCTTCCCAGGGCTTCATCTTTTCCCTTACAATAAGGGAGGTAGGTAATTGTTTTGCAGCAGCCTTTGGTTGTTGGCCTCACAGATGTTCTTGGGTCACTTTTCCTTACAGATAGGGATCAAGATTCCCTGGGCTTCAGTGTTGCAAAAGTGGCACTTTACATTTCTGCCATCTCTTGTACTGGACTGTGTTTTTAAGGGATATCAGAGCCCTGGTCTCCAACAGCTCATCTACAGCATGCCAGATTTGTACTCTGTGTGCTCAGATGCAAGCATGTGTGGCATACTAACATATTGCTCCTACGTTGCCTATTTTTAAGATTAAGAAAAAGCATAAAGTGCTTCAACTAAGACAACTTATTTTCGCTCTCTGTTTTGCCATCTACTGCAAATATGTTTGGCAAACCTGCTAATCAGTGTTGACTGGTCTGCTGTGTGCTGTTTTATCTGTGTTTGACTATCTTGTCTGTTATGATTTATTGAATATAATTTTGTTTTGTTATAGCCTAAATTTCGATGAAAATTCTTAACATGTCTGCTCACTCAAAGTGAGATTTATTGAGGGTGATGGAAGAACACTTATAATGTGCAGCGTACTGAATGAAAATACACTCATAATAATTGCATTTGTTTTATATCTGCATGGGTAAAAGATTGCAAAGAGTTTGAATTAAGGAAAGAAAACTGCCAAAATAGGACAGGATACAGATTATGAAGGGATGGGGAAATTTTCTTTTGCTTTGTCTTATTTCTCTCTAGACTGAGTATTTTATCTCCAAGCTGCACAGTAGTTATGGGGTTTCTTCTGAACCCCTGATTTTTGTAAAGAAAACTAGTTCAGGTGTCAGCCAAACTCCTGAGATTTGAGCCCTGAACAGAGAACCAGTTTTGCCTGCTCTTGCTTCCAGTCACATGTAGCTGCTCCCAGTATCGTGGGTAGAAGAAGGGGCTTTGGGGAGAGGAATGCAGCTGTATCAGTGTCTCGATGCTACTGGACAGTGCTAATGAGGAGAGGCTGTACTATAATCAGGTCTTACCCCTCTGCCTTTCCTCCTTTACCAGCACATTCCTGGCTCATTCGCTCTCTTGTGGTTGTGATATCTGAAGCAGAGACTGTCTCTTGCTATATGTGGGTCTGGCACAATGAAATCTTGAAGTGGTGGTATCGGTGTCTAATAAGGGTAAATAGTTAGAAAGCACAGAAGAGCTCTGGCCTTGATTCTGTCTGGCAGACCTGGGGCTCAGAATTGTCCGTGATCTATTAAGGTATTGCTGATACTCAAATGTCATGTAATAATGATAATTACCTTTTTCTATGCCTTGATGAAATATTTTGGAGCAATTATGGTCCTTTTTTTTTGTTCCCTTATAGCTACTGCATGACTGTTAATTGTTACTCTTAAAAGTCTGGCAAATTTTCAGTATAGGTGGTGTCAAGTGTCCTGTACTTTTGTATATGATTCAAGATAGGTAAGAAGAGTCTTAACCTTAAAAAAACAAACCAAAACAAAACCACACCACAAACTATCCCAAGCCCTGCCCAAAAATATTCTTGTCACCTTGTTTTAATTTCTTTCATATCGCTAATTGGGGTAATTCTTCACTGTAGCTCTGTCCTCAAACCCCATAACACAGAAAAGCAGAAAGATGGTGGTATGTGAGATGTGTGAAACAAAACAGAAGGATGCAACATGGCCTCTCTCAGTCACTTCAAAATCACCATCTTTCCCTCTTGCTGTACACCAAGTGCAGCACCCAGCATCATTCTGTGTCCTGCAGCAGCATCCCTCTCCCATGTGTGAATGTGCAGGGTGCCATTCAGTGAGGGTAGCCATGCTGTAAAAACACATATTTACAGAAAATGGCGTATTTTCTGCATACTTCTGGAGTTAAGAAAAAGCTGCTTCATTTCTTCTTCTCTTTACTAATTAGAATTAGGAAAAAAATCTACTTATCTTCTAGTAGGTGAGTCCAGGATAATTAGTCACACAGACTGTTCTCCAGGAAGGGTGGCGTGGGCCCAGTGAGTGGCTTGTTGGTTCTGCTTCGGGTTCACTGATCTGCTGGATAACCTCAGGCAAGTGCATCTAGCACTGCACTTGTCTGCCTTGTCAGCTTCTTGGGGTCGTGGCTGATCTTTGCTACCTGTTTGCATTTCTGTCTGTAAAAGCACTGTGGCTTGTTTTCTTTCACTTATTAGAATAACGTTGTCATCTGCATTATCTAGAAGCAGGCTGGCTGTGGCTTCTCCCCCTTGACTCAAGTTAGTAAGGCCTTGCTAAAATGCCTTGTATCTAGTAATCTGGTTAAGAAGTCAGCAACCTGATGGTATGTAAGGTAAATCCTGCAGAGACTCTGCTTCTATGTCTATGTCCATTAAAGCGAAAGAACAGAAGGCTTACAGCCTAAAGCTTAATTAAACAAGTGGATTTTTAGCTAATGTACTAGAGAGAGGAATTGCTTTGTGTAAATGATAATAAGAGACTTCCCTGTGTAAAAAACAAAAAAGAAAGAAGGAAGAAAGAAAGAAAGAACGAACAAACGAACTTAAGAAAAATAGCTGTCAAATTATTCTGAAAGCCACTGGTTTACGTGTCAGTCAGAGGATCTTGCTGCTCATGGCAACAGCCTTTACTGACACAAGATTAGAAACTGCTTTTTCAACTGTCATCCAGGACTGTACAAGTAATTGATTTCTAGGTTCAGCTGCCAAACTAAAAATAACAATAATAATAAAAAATGGCTTAGAATGGATCACATGTAAGACTTCCCCCCCTCCATCCAAATGGAAAACCAGCATTATTTTATGTGAATAAAATAATACTTTTTGGTTATTGTTTAATAAAAGTGGAAAACCAAATTAATAGATTCTCCTTATAGGTGTGTTAATTGGTTTCTGTTCTGATATAGCAAAGATAGGGGGTTTTAAATATTTCATACTGGATTTGAATATTTCATAGTACCAATTAGCTATGCTTTTTTCACATAAAGGGTCAAATTTTGAAAGCTGTATGTGGCCATGTACTATATTGTTCTCAGGGGAGACAACTTGAGCATCTGATAACATCTGATTGCATGTTCATATGATTCATGAGGGGAAAGACTGATGTGAAAGCTGCCTTCGAGTTTTGAATCCTTGTTTTCTCTTAATCAAGTACTTGAAGCCTCTAACATAACAAAACACAAGTGAAAGTGTACAACTCCCTTTCATCTCCTTGTAGGTCCAAATAATATCTTGTGGCAACACAGTGCAATCAAGGGTGGCATTTGTCTTCAGGATGTATTAGGGTGCCTTCTGAAATCAGTAGAGCATTAGACCCTCCCTCACTCCAGGCGAGTGAGTGGCACCCCAGACATAGGAGCCCCTGTGATCCAAGGTGACACTCCAGCTGCTGATACTTAAGTTCACTCACTCCAGTCTTTCCAGTTACTGGCACTGCAGATCCCCATACACACACATGCACACAGAAAAGAGGATCCTTCACCCAGGAAAACAGATAGAAATGGAATTTGATGAGAAAATAAGACAGACTGTGCTTATCAGTTGCAGGGGGTTGTCAGACAAGGGTACAGAGCAGCCCAGTTAACAGGAGATTGGTCCTTTTTATCAACTAATCCCCCTCTATTTTCCCCACAGCTGTTCCTCTCCATGTAGAATCCATCCTTTTCACTGCCTTTGATTCTTCTCCAAAACATCCCATAATAAGTCCTGTGCAATCCCCAAATGCTCTTTGTCTGCATCCTGTAATATGTGCATCCTGTCATTGTGTGTTTGTGCTCCTTTATGTGTGTGCAGACCAGCTTTTAACACATAACCTAATGTTGTTATCTCGGCTTATTTTTTCAGTCAGTTCATATGCTTAAGGTGGTTACCGTGCCTCTAGGGCCATGTGCGTTCTCTCTTCGACAAAAGTCTGGGTTTTTTTTTGCTGAATACAGCACAGCCTTCAGTAGCACTGAGCTGTGTTACAAGAAAGCCATCTCTGGGAGTGTGTTGCCTGAGTTTTTGCTTTCCCTGAGACTCTGGTCTAGGGAAGACTGAGATTAAGAAGTGACTGAGTTTACTGGCAAATGGAGTTTAATATCAAAGAGGTTTAAATATTTTGCCACCACCAAATTGGAATTTTGTTCCCTTCTGAGAAAAGTGTCAACACTTGTCCTAAATCTGGAAGAAAACATTGATTTTTTTTTTTTTAATTTTTTTTTTTTTTTTTTTTAACTCAGCTCTGTTATTCAGTTCTTAGTTCTTGTGACTTCTGGTTTCCATCCATCAGCTGCGGATGCAAGAAAGCCCTTAGATAAATTGCCTCTATTCTGACAGATACATCTTTTAGCAACTTTACGCTACACCTCTTAATGTGCCAAAGCCTGCATTAAACTCAGACAGTTAGTAAAAAGACTCTAGTAGAAGAGCCTGCTGAAATGTAGGCACTCGGACTTCATACTGTTGTTACAAGAATTTTTTATCCTCTGTCAAAACTCCAATCGCTCCGTGGCTTTGACTTAAGTTGGAGTCAACAGAAACCTGTTCTTTGCATCACACTGGGTTCCCATAAAATAATACTTGTGGAGCTCAGCTCTCCTAGTTATTTCTGTGGCCAGTAGTATTGGAGAAAAAAATTAATTTATTTCTGCAGCTACCACAAAGTCACCATGCTATATGGAATAAGACTGTCTAGAGACCTTTCTCCTTTCTGACCAGACTCCAGTGACTGGTATTGACTGTTGCTGTTGCCAAGAAGGATACATAAAAAGATAGCAATTTAGAAATAACCTGTTCCAAGGGAAAGAGTCTATCTAGCCATTTTGGCAAACCTACCTTTCCAGTTGTTATGTTCTTGGAAGGAGTTGTGGATGTTCCTTTTGTGCCAAAGCAGCTAACCCCTCTGTGTTCTGGCTGTGGTCCCCACCTGGGTGGCTGTGACTGCAGCCATCCTGAGCTGCACACAGACAAGAAGTAGTTCTGCTTCTCTGCCATCTGCACAGATATTTCTGCAAGGAACAAGGATTAACCAACAGCAAAACAACAAAAGATCAGGACAGAGATAGGAAAAATAAGCAGCAAATGTTAATCACTGGGATGCTAATAAATAAGTGCTTAAAAATGCTTTTGGATGCATGCTATACTCATCAGCTTGATTTTTCTCTCAGGTTTGCTTAGTCAGGTTTGGAGATAACGATTTTCAAAACTTCCTAGGTGACTTCAGTTCATACCTTGTAAACTAAGGGAGGAAGGTCTTTTATCTTCCTACGTACCTCAGCTGTGACACTGGCTTCATAGTAAAGGGTTTGCTTACCTTTGTCTAAGTAAGCCATGTGTGATAGCACTGTCTGAGGGCTCCATTCTTTTCCCTTGCCACATGGCAGTGTTCACACCTCAGCTGTTCCCTGCCTATACATATTCAGGAGGAAATTGCAAGAGTGTGGATTTTTTATTAATAGAAAAAATGTTTTTGCTGTCCTTGTGTAAATTTGTACTTTTTTTTTTTTTTTTTTTTTAATAGCTGCAATTGGATTTTTTTCATGTAATGACAGGAATTCAGGAGTAAGAGACTTAAGAAAAATGAAAAAGATTGTGAGCATCTCAGTCAAATTCATAATAATTTTTTTGAAACATGCTGAAAGGTGATTTTGCCATGTGGACAGACTCCAGTGTGAACTTGCCATAGGGGAAAGGAAGACTTTCATGCAATGTGTAAATGTCTTTCCTAGTGATGGGGATATTATATAGGACACAACTGCAATTTTCTATGCACATGTGCACTCACTGTAAACCCTGCCGATGTTTCTGTTTGCTAGTGTGTATAATTTCTTACGTGATAGGTGACAGCCTGTGACAAATCCTTTCTGAATAAAGGGCAGTTACTCCAAGGATCTGTCGGATCTCATCTCCTTGCAGAGAAACTTCAGGAAGTTCCCCAAGGTTTTCAACTCGAGTTGCATGGGCTTCTCTCCCACCTTGCCCCTCTGCTGCTTTTTCTTCAGGATGATTTCTGCTTGTCACCTAACGTGAACTCACCTTGGCTGCTGTTCAGTTCTGAACAAAACATCCTTGTCCTGCCGAAACAGTACAAAGGAGAGATTCCAGTGACTTTCTCTAGCCTTTGAAGAAAAAGCTTGTGTTGTGTAAGACCTTTTCTTTACGTTCTATAGCAAATGGAGCTGTTAAATATGGTATTACCAGAGACATAACTGATTACCTCCATAGCAGCTGAAAACCGCTTCAGAGAACCTCTCACAAGGCAGAGCTGGGGGGCTAATGTATGTAGTGCCATGAGAGCCCCCCTGTTGCTAACAGGAATCTTTCTGTGGAGCCTGTCAGCAGCAGATGAGGCTCTCATCTCTCTGCTTAGCGTACCTGACAGCACAGAGCTCCAGGCAGTGTGGGGGGGATGTGGAAGGGTACAGCTGCTCTGCAGTGTGAAGCTTGGTGTGGTGTGTGAAGAGCTAATGGAGGAAAAAAACATGCTATCCCTGCAGGTCTCCTTCCTCATCTGCCCTATGCAGTCTGAGCATCTTCTGTAGTAATAAATAACTTTTTTTTTTTTCTGTAATGTCCTGCAAAAACACAGGCTTGGGGAGACCTGGATACTTTTTCTTTGATTCACAGTAATTTTATTTTTTTTATATAAGGAGAAAGAGATTAGGAATATAGAGCATCTGTGTCAGAGTAGATGTATGGGCCACAGACTGTGGGTATGGAGGCTCCTAGATATGTGTCAGGTAACACAGGGCTATTGGGGCTTCTGTTTCCCCTCCACCTCAAGTAGTGGCAAGACTTCCCCTTCCTCCCAAGCCTTTGGCAGCCTCTCCAGGAGGCCAGTGACCTACACACAAAGACCCAGGTAGGTCCCTGTTGCCACCTGTTGCACAGCTCTCTATATGGCCTTTAAGGCTCTCTGGTGTCTTAGCAGGCAGGCTGCTGGGGACCAGTGAGGCCCCATATAAACTCTGACAGTATTTCAGCTGTCCTAACACAGCTTTCCAGTTTCCATTAAGTGCTCTGGATTTGATGAATTGCCCTCCCTTTACTTCTATCACACGCTTTCTCACTTGCTCTAGCTGGAGGTATTGTGTTGTTCATAGAAAGAAGTATAAATCCTAAGAGCAGTCCTGTGACAATGGCAGTGTTTGAGAACACAATGTTTGCTGTTTCCTCTGTGGATAAAGGCAGACAGCAAAGGCTTATTGAAATCCAAACGTCTGTTCAACTTCAGTTACAGTGGCTCTGACTTGGCCTTCTGCCCTGCACCTGTAGCTTGCCGTTCTAGAAGGCTGAAATGTAAAGTGGTGTCACACTTATGTCACTTCTACAACGGGTAAATCGAAGAAGTTGAAAACTTCAAACATGAATTTGTCTGCTCTTGGAATAAGGCTCTGAAACATGGGAAACATTTGGGTTCTTTGACAAAGGTGGTTCTAAAAAACTGAGCACTAAGAAAAGATTATTAACAATTAGGGGACATTCCTGAAAATGTTGTTCTTGCAAGGTCTTCCATTGTTACACCACTGTAAACGTATACATAGTTTTGTGTCCCACTCCTTATTTACAAGAAACTTAAGGGAGTTAGATATTCAAACTGCAATTTTTTCTGTTATCTCGCCTCATTCTGTTATGCCATCTTAGACTTCTTTTAAAATTATATTTGATGTTCTTGTGCCTCTGCTTTGGTGCCCAGGGCTAGATCTGCAAGTTAAAACTTTCCTTGATCTTCAGTCAGCAACATTGTGCAGCCATCTAGGCATTGTTTACTGCCTCAAACTTTAGTTTCTAATTCATCTGATATGAGGACAAAGTATGTTCCCCAGTGTTGGGGTTAACTTGATAGAATGAGACAATACCACATCAATTAAAATAGTTTACCACACTTAGTAGTGAATGGTGTGGTTGAGAAAGACTCCATGACATTTTTTTTTTGGTGGTAGTCATGCTCTTAAGTTTTTTGGGGGTGATTTCTCCCAGTCCCTCAAACAGCAGTAAGGAAAAATAAAAGTCAGGAGAGGATCACTGCCACTGAGTTGCTGTGCCAGGCTGAAAGCGTAGCCTATTAAATGTGAAAATCCATTTCTTGTTTAAGTTTTGATTATATTTTTCTTTCGGACCAAGAACAGCATAGCCATAGTGACATAAATAGGTGAATATACATTGGATCACATAATCTGCAGGGTGTCTCTAATTGTGGAAAATTTTGTTGTAAATATGTGATTAATGCCTTCAATTATTATCTGTAATTGAACAGACATGGAAAGGGCACACTTTGTAAGCCCTGATAAGCCTACTGCACAGCTGCTAGGAGAGTATTGAGACCTAGCAGGATTGAACTGTATTGCATTTTGTCTTTTCTAAGCATAGCGTGTTGTTTGAAGCCTAGCAGAAAAATATGAGTGATTGTTGAGATTCTGTTCTTGTAATCTGCTGAGTACTGATGTCTGAGAAGACAGAAAGGCTGTTTAGCAAATACACCCTTGCATTGTCATTAGTATTAAGTAATGGGACTTTAATATATTTAGATCATAATAATCTATCAGTTTAATATGACGTACTCAGCGTGAAGTCCTCAACCACAGTCCTACCTCCTCTTCTTCATTTATCAACAAGCTCAACAAATAGAAGCCTGCAACAGTGTAAATACACTACTTAACCGCAGGACAGAGGGTGCTTGCAGGCCATATCTTTTCAATCACTGATATAGGGGGTATGAAAACTATTTCTTCAGATGAAAATACAAGTTTTAGAAGCAAAACCTTCCCCTCTTCCCTTCACTCCTCTCTCCCCCCTTCACTGAGTTTTTAAATCTGGACCCAATGTGTTGGCTAAAAAAAAAAAAAGTCTTTTGTAGACGTCCGACTGAAGAGAGAAACTTTTTTGGTAAATTTTTATCTGTGTGCAGTGGGGAGATAATTTTTCAAGCATGTCTCAATGACTTGCTTGTATTTGTAAAGCTGGAATTTGCAAAGCTGGAATTAGAAATCATGTCTGCTGAACCTCAGCTCTGCGTTTCTAATGCAGTTAGTGCTTCTCTCAAGGTGGATGCTTTTAAAAAGATAGCACAATCACTGAAATCAGATATTATGAAAAAGGAAAACACAGTACTTTTGAAAAACCTTGATAGAACACTGGGGCAGATGGCAGTGGGAGAGACATGAAAATCAGTCCCTTGTGCAAATAAAATACGTTATATTCAGTTCATTTTGGTTATATGAAGCACACTGCATTGAATTTCATAGTACAGTGTTATTGCACTAAAAACATGCGCCTAGAAGTCCATGTTGTTGCAATTGCCTGAACTTAAAAAAGGCAACAACCTCCCTACCGCCCACCCACTCATATGAGGAAGAAAGTAGAAAACCCTCAAAGGGCCATTATTAACAGGAAGGTTTGGAGCTAGGAGCACTGAGTTCACTGGGCTATCACGACCAGATATTGCAGTCCATGCTACAGGGATTCGCTTTCAGTTGAGGTCTCTCTGGTTTCCTTAGAGATGCTGTGTGGGGTTGTGATTAAGCAGTTTGGACTAGAATAGTGGGGAGCTGGGGTGAGACATCACAGAGAAACTTGGGTGGGGCCAGTACTTTAGCTTCGACATCAGTGTGTTATTACATGATTTCTGCAAGTGTAGAATCACTGAGACACACATAATGCTAGTAACATAAATTGAGTGCTGATACATATTTTTTTACATGCGGGGGCTGGGATGCAGACAGCACTATAAAATGATCTCTTGGCCAATAACAGCAGCAAGGAATTTAATTTACATGGTAAAAGAGATAATGGTCCAAACACTAGGACTGCCATATTCTGGACCTCTCAAGCATGATTAGACAAAACAAGTTTTCATGAGTGCAATTAATTACTTCAGTCTTGGCCAGAGGCTGTATACCTGCACCTTCTGCTGCTGTGAAAGAGGGCATGCACTGGCTGGATTCATTTTAGCAAAGCATGTGGGGTTCCAGCTTGCAGAAGTGCAACGCAGGAAGGTGGGTGTTCAGCACAGGTATCTGCTACACAGCAACAAACATCAATGAAAAGAAGTGTGGTCTGGAGAAAACCTCTGCTGGCTGTCCACTTGGTGCTGGTACTTCCCGTCTTGAGTCTCAATAGGTTAGACCTAAATATCAGACCAACAGTGAGACAGTGTGAGAGGATATACTCTGTTCTTAACATTCAAAGTGAGAGAGGACCCCCTTGTGTTTTCTCTTCACTGATACAAGCCTACCATGAATAATGTACATCTGTTGTTGTGCCTTAGGTTGCTCATTGTTAGTCATGCTTCCTTGTGTGGGATCTGTTCTGGAAAGAAAGCGGATCTTCCTGCCTAAAAAGGGTTATATAACCATCAGATGTTGTAATATATCCATAAAATAAGCTGCCGAGATTAGCAATTATCTCAACAGAGGTGAGCACACTAGGTGATGCTTGAATGCTGCTGACTTGAGGGTCCTGTTGGTGCAGCAGGAATATACCAACCTGGCTTCTGAGCTAGTAAGATTTGCTTGTTGCTCATTACAATTGAGCTCCACAGAAATGTAATTTCCCAGGGGTCTGGCAGCTCAGTCAAGACCATGTTTCTGAACAAAAGAATGACTTTAGCATTTAGAGATCACGTAAGTACTTCCTTATAGCAATGACCCTGCAGGAGATGAAAGCTCTGTTTCTAGTGTCAATTCATTAATAGGAGGCCTTTATGCCAAACTACAGCTACTTGAATGGATTTCCCGTAGATTTTTCACCATGTGTTGGGATCACAGCAGGAAACTTATTAGTTGCGACCTCATCAGAAGGGAGAGAAAGGTGAGAAAAGATGACAGATTCATGAAATCAATTTGGACTTGCACAGCTGATTTTTAGTGAGTGAATTTTCTGTACATGTTCCCTCTTTTTAATAAACTTCCTTTACAGAATAAACTATTTTATTCTGCCTTGCCTCCCAGGGTTTGTCTTTTAAGAACTAGATTCAAATTGCCAAAAAGCAGAGCAATCAGCTGTTTTATTTGGTGAACCACTGTGGGTCGTGTATCCTGTCATTTTGCCCCCCCACCCCCCCCTCACTCCCCGCCACCATCAATCTTAAGTGAGAGGCAGAGCCAGACTGCTTCAGGGCCTCTGAAGGAATCACACTTGTGTTTTCCCATGGGGAGCACTTTCTGCTACATGTGACAAAAACAGGTAACTCCTTCCTTTGCATCAGCTCATCTCTAGCCAGGATGTCTAGTATGCCTGGGAAGGTCTTGCAATTGAGCCTTTGATCATGTCTTGTTATACCTGCCTCCTGTACACTCTTTCATGGGATTGTGGCTGTTTCTTGTTTGTGTAGTGCTCGTCTGCATGGTTTCAGCTGACTTCCTACCTGAAGATGTACAGCAGCAAACAGGTCTTTGTATGTTTCTTTTAGTTTGCATGGAGAAATTTAGCTCCATTTTGTTCCCTGTAGTCTTTTTTTTTTTTTCTAAAAAATGCATCCTCCATGAAAGAAAGATCCCAGTCTGAAATTCACCTGTGGCAATGTGTGTAGCAGCTCACAAAATTATCTCTCTGAATTGACAGATCTGTCTAAATTGGTTGCACAAAGAACTACGAACTAGGGGGTATTGAAGGAGGCTGGCAGATTGCAAGCACAAAATAAATGAGAGGGGATGGCTCTTCACTGAAGTTTATCTGCAGAGCCACTTGCCACATAGTATAGTGGTTGCCACTTATTGTTGATAAAAGCTCTCACTATTTCAGCAGGAGTCTTGAGCTTTATTGAAAATAAATTGATTGAAACATGTTAAATACATAAAAACAAGTCCTGGAGTCCAAAAAGGATCAGATGTTGGAAGAGGTCCATGAGGAAGATATCTTGTTAACCTGTTCTTAATGGATGCCTAAAGTCAAGGGTGGGGGTTGACTTCTGTGCAAGAGTGTCTATGGGGCTAGGCGTGCCCTTGCTCTGACCACGTATGACCATTCCCATGATTTTTGCTGTTCTTAACAAATGATGCTTGTATTAAGAGGAGCCTGCCTAGCTAAAAGCTCTGCTAATTTGCTTTTTGAGGTTATGCTTTAACAAGCTCAACAATTTTCTCCTTACCATGTTTGTTAGAGAGCATGTGCAAATGTGAGTCACATCATAGGATAATTTCTAACAAGTAAGAGCTGGAAAAAATTTAACCTATTTTTCTGCCTCAAACTTCAAATGGTAAAAGGGGAAAAGTACATGTTATCTATCTTGATTTGTCATGATTTTGTTTCTTACACCCTGTACTATTTTTTCCTAATTTAAAAAATGTGTAGTAATAGTCATTAACTGGTCAAAAACTGGAGGAGAAAAATTATTTTTTTTTCCCTACATTTAAGTATGGTCTTATATGCTGTTAAATTTACAATTGTTTTGCCTGATTTTGTCCACCTTTCCTGGGTCACTGTGTTTTACATGGGCAGGAAGTGGTACTGTATTGAAGTGAATATCATATACTGCATTCAGGGGGGTTTCTGGTTTTTAAGGCCTGTGTGTAGCAAACAATGCAAACATTTGCATTTTGCACTTGGAGGACTTTAACAGGGAAACATGGCAAAGGTGACCCGGTATGATATTCATCTTCATAGAATCATAGAATGGTTTGGGTTGGAAAGGACCTTAAAGATCATCTAGTTCCAACCCTCCTGCCATAGGCAGGGGCACCTTTCGCTAGACCATGTTGCTTAAAGCCCTGTCCAACCTGGCCTTGAACTCTTCCAGGACGAGGTCTCTGGGGTCTCCCCAGAGCCTTCTCCTCCCCAGGCTAAACAATTCCAACTCTCTCAGCCTGTCCTCATAGGGGAGGTGCTCCAGCCCCCTGATCATCTTCAAGGTCCTCCTCTGGACCTACCTGAGAAGGTCCATGTCCTTCTTATACTGGGGGTCCCAGAGCACGTGGGGTCTCACAAGAGCAGAGGAGAGGGGTAGAATCACCTCCCTTGACCTGCTGGCCACATTTCTCTTGATGCAGCCCAGGATACAGTTGGATATCTCGGCTGCGAGTGCACATTGCTGGCTCACAGTCAGTTTTCCATCCACTAATGCCCCCAAGTCCTTCTCTTCAAGGCTGTTCAATCCACTCATTGCCCAGCCTGTATTTGTGCTTGGGATTGACTCAACCCCTGTGCAGGACCTTGCACTTGGCCTTGTTGAACTTCATGAAGTTTGCATGGGCATACCTCTCCAGCCTGTCAAGGTCCCTCTGGATGGCATCCCTACCCTCCAGCATGTCAACCACACCACACAGCTTGGTGTCATCAGCAAAATTCCTGAGGGTGCACTCAGCCCTACTGTACATGTCATCAACAAAGTTGTTAAACAGCACTGGTCCCAACACCGATCCCTGAGGACACCACTTGTCACTGGTCTCCTCTTGGACATTGAGCTGTTGGCCACAGTTTTTTAAAGTGTGACCATCCAGCCAATTTCTTATCCACTGAGTGGTCCGTC
The DNA here is from genome assembly GCF_018691265.1 of Tyto alba. Lineage (NCBI taxonomy): Eukaryota > Metazoa > Chordata > Aves > Strigiformes > Tytonidae > Tyto > Tyto alba. The sequence continues at coordinate 23,411,732 of NW_024881297.1, forward strand.
CATCAAATCATGTCTTTCCAATTTAGAGACGAGGATGTCCTGTGGGACAGTGCCAAAAGCTTTGCACAAGTCCAGGTAGATGACATCAGTTGCTCCTCCTTTATCCACCAATGCTGTAATCTTGTCATAGAAGGCCACCAAATTCATCAGGCACAATTTTCCCTTAGTAAAGCCAAGTTGGCTGTCACCAATCAACCCCTTACTTTTCACGTGCCCTAGCATAGTTTCTAGGAGGATCTGCTCCATGATCTTGCTGAGCACAGAGGTGAGACTGACTGTCCTGTAGTTTCCTGAACATTCTTTATTTCCCTTTTTAAAGATGGGGGTTTTGTTTTCCCTTTTCCAGTCAGTGGGAACTTCACTGGACTGCCATGACTTCTCAAGTATGATGAATAGTGGCTTAGCCACTTCATCTGCCAGTTCCTTCAGGACCCAATGATGCATCTCATCAGGTCACATGGACTTGTGCACCTTCAGGTTCCTTAGATGGGTTTGAACCAGATCTTCTCCTACAGCAGGCAGTTCTTTATTCTCCTAGTTCCTGCCTTTGCCACCTTCTTCATTGTATTGATCTCACATTTTAATGATAGAGTAAACCTGTTCACTTGATGCTAGTTCATTTCCAGCTAGTCCTAATGGGAAAGGTTCAAGAGAATATTTATTTTTAAATAGTTAATCTCTTTAGAAATTGGGTGGAAATAATGTAGTTTGTGCAGGATTTGAGCTTTCAAATACTGTAAAAGGCTGTAATATACCACTTAAATATTGTAGTGTGTGGTTACCCTGCATCAGGAAAATGAACCCCATGAAGTATTTAATAAAAGTTGTAAAATGATGAAAAATATAATATCTTTATGAATAAAGTGCTCCAAATTTTGTGTTTTGGAGACTTTATTGTAGAAGCACCACTAATTCCAAAATCAGGCTGGAGATAGATCTTGAAAAACACTTGAAGAGTTGGAATACTATGCCAAAAAATATGCATCTCAGGAAAGGAAAAAAGCTGTCCGGATTTCTTGCCATGTATCTAAAGACAGAGAAGCTGGTGGACAGGAACACGAAATAGGAGAACAGTCTTCCTGCAGGACTTTATTCATTCTGTTGTCTCCAAACCTAAACAGAGAAGTGTTGAGTAGGTATTAGAACTCTGAGGAGAACAAATTCTTCCTCCTTACTTTCTGTCTCCACTTTCAGGAGCTCAAGATTGGGAGACTGCAATTGGCTCTGCAGTCTCAGTGGTGGGAAGAGAAGTAGCAACACCTTCCTCTGTGCCTGTCTCAGTGGGGCAATGGCTGCTCCACAGGCATGCAGGTTGGGGATGCTGGGAGCTGCTCCATGGCATAGCAGGATAAGTGAAGAAAGCAATCGTAGGGTTTCTTTCAGGGAAAAACTAATTTCTCAATAAAAAGCAAGACAGTGCCATGACTGCTGAGTATTCTGGTACCAAAAATAGATTGTTTTTGTTAAACAGCTGGAAAGGCAGCACACCTTCATCTTTTGTCTAAAATGTTTGATGAATGGAAATTATGCATAAAGAGGTTTGGGGTTTTTTTGTTTGTTTGTTGTTTTGTTTTAGTTTTTTTCCCCTGCTTACTCAGAAAACAGCTTTCCACAGAAATGGAAGTTTTGCTTTGCAGTGGGAGATGTTTCCACTAGCAAATGGTGGAGTCAGGAGACTAAGGTCCTCAAGAAGGAGAGTAAATCAAATTCAGGATTCTGGGAGCTGTGTGATGTAGTGCTTTGCAAGGACCCGAGAGACTTGACATTTTTACTGTGTGGCAAGGCAGATGAGCTTGGAAATGTGAATTTAGAAGGGGAATGTCAGCTGAGGACCGGCTCTGCTGAGGCTCAGTGGTGAGGAATCAGGTCTAGCTGTGGTTTAGAGACATGGATATAAGTTTGATACTGTACCTGCTTTTACAACAAAGCCAAGATTTTATAACAGTAAATGTTGTGATGTATTATTAATCATAGACTTAAATAAGTTGCAAGACTGTGTTAAATGGAAGTTATTGTATTAAATTTTGTTTGAGTGAGGGGGGTGTCATGCTGCTTAGGAAGGCTAATATGATTGTGGAGGTATTTCCTGTTCAGTGTCTTTCCCTGCTCATTTGGAAGTTTCTGTAGCAAGAATTGTGGGGCATATGAGGGGATGATGCATCATTCCAGCACTGTGAAATCTGAAATGGCATGTGGCATTTCCAAGTGCTCCTGCTGAAAGAGGGAGCAGTGAGCCCGCTGTGTCTCAGGCAGGCCTGTTGCAAAAGGGAACAAGATTAACATGACTAGTCTCTGTTTGGCTTAACAAAGTAGAGTGTGACTTCTTGAGATAGGAAGGTAAAATAAATAATTTCAGTTGAGAAACTGTTTAATAAATGAAACAGCTTTTTTCCTGAACTCTTTCATGCTGGAAAAAAAAAAAAAAAAAAAAAAAAAAAGTTAATTCTTTCTTGTAAGCACTTCTATTTTCTCCTACATAGAAGAAAAAAGGTTGAATTACTAGAATTTCCCATTCAGTAGAAATGTTGATTTCTGCGTGCCCTCTTTCCCCTGCCCCATGAGGCAGAAGATTATTCTTGAAACTAGTAATAAAGGACCAGAAATGAAGCACTCAATTACAGCGGAGAGCGAGACACTTGTGTCAATATTGCCATTTAAACATGGATGGTGTTGAAAATAATTTTTTTTTTTCAGAGGTCTGTTCCTGCAGTTCCTGGTTAGCCACTGACACTGAAATATATTTCTGCATCTAGTATCTTCTGCTGAGACCTGCTTGCTGTGCTGAGCATGTCTGAAAACTTCATCTTTTCATGTATACGGTTAAAGGAGAATTACACTTTTCTGAAATACTGGTTGGTGGGGTCATGGGTGCTGAGAGCTTTTCAGAAGCCTGGACTAAAAAGCTTCAAGAAACTTAATTTTGACTTGGGAAAGGAGGTAACAGTGGAGGGAATAAATGGAGGTAAAGGATAAGATAATAGTGAACCGAATGAGTCATGTATGGCAAAGAGCAATTCACTGATTTAATGCTTGCTTTGTCAGCTGGCATATTTTGTAAGTCTGGGAGCAGAGCTGTCATCTGGAGATGACCAGGGAGGTAGTTCTCAGAGGTCTTCCCTCTGCACATAAGAAAAGGGAAAAGAGATTGTAGATAAGAAGCTAATGGATGGGGACATCCTTCAAAGTAAGAAGTTCAGGACAAGATAGAAAGGAAATTGGCTCTGCTCTGAAGTGGGATGGACATAGACCTGGGAATGTAGCCAAAGGAAAGAATGGTGCTCCTCCAAGTCCAAAGGTGCTGAGACCCATATGGATGTGTTGGGGGCAGAACACCCTCTCTGGTGCTGGGTTTGGTAGCCATGAATAATGTGCTGGCTTAACAACTGAGGTCTGTATGGTATGGTTTTTGGCAGACTTGCCAGCTCCTTTACTGTCATGGCTTATCTGCAGTGTCTGGTCATCCCATCCATTGACTGAGTGCAAGGCAGAGAGATGGAGACTGCATTCAAGGTTTACTTGTCTGCAGTGATATATTGACTTCTTTGCAGGATATTTCAATGTTTTTTCCTCCCTAGTGTAAATGTGAAGTCTGACATTTTTATGAATACGCACTGCTTTTATCTAAGCATTTGTGCAGAAAGTTTCTGAATAGGTAAATCAGAGGCTTCTGTTGCTCAGACATCTTAAAGGGTAATACCTTAGAACTGCAAGGTAATAGCATAGTTCTGCTATAATTCCTCTAGCCCATTAGTTTGGAGAGTGATTTACACTTGGAGGAATTAAGAGAGTTGTCCAGCCTGTACAGGACACTGTGGCTAAGGTGGTACAGGTATATCTGTAATGCACCTCCCTACAGTGTTTTCTCATCTGCTCTGAATGAGGTGGAGGTCAAACCAGGAGAGGTTCAAGATTTGCTTTGAGGTCCTACTTTATATTAGTGACATGCTTGCTTAAAAAATGTTGAACAAAAGTAAAAAATGTTGTAAGTATCTTGCATAAATAAATGATAGAACGTGCAACAGCAGTGGCAATATTACAGATGTAGCAGATGCACTCAGGAGGTTATTTAGTCCAGCCGCCTGCCCTGAGCAGGGCCAACAGCATGTTCAGACCAGGTTGCTCAGGGCTTTTTTCAGCACAAGGACAGATTCCTGACGGCTCTGGGCAAGCTGTTACCAAATGAAATCAGAAAATAACCAAGAGGCAAAAATAATTTATTTTTTGCAAATTTTGTTGTTTTGTTTGTTTTGTTTTGTTTTTAAACCAGCCCCTCTCCCTATTTTTGTATGTTTTTATGACTTGAAGAATGTCAGATCCCCTTTTCTGTATAATTTTAATTCACATTTTTTAAAACTGAAAAGCAGTGGAGAGTAAAAAAAAATGCATAGGGAGAAAATTTCAGTTTCTTTCTTTAAGTACATTTCTATCTGTGCAGAGGATAGAGCAGGACTGGAGGAGATCACCTGCTGTTTCTGACATAATCCTTTGGGATTTGAAGATGTGAGAATAGAGTCTATTTCTGTTCTTTGTTGCTTTCAACAGCAAAGGCAACTCTTGGAGCTGAAGGACTGAGGCTCAGTCCCTAGTTGTATTGAAACAGATGCAGTTTACTTTCCCGTATCAAACTCATTCCTCATAGAAACTATAGTGCAGCCAGCATGCTGCTGGAGGTGTGGGCAAGTGTATCACCCAGGAACACTTGTGTTGTGGTGGAGTGCTATAGTGTGGTAGCCAAAAATGGACTTCTCAATTGCTAGGTTCCTTCCTCTGAACCAAAACGTTGCTGCCTTGGACTACCACCAGAACGCTGGGCCTGTGCCCAGCTACACTCACCTTCCAATCAGTGGCTATACTAAAATTTGCCTGTGTATGAGACAGCTTTTATGCTGCTGCTGGACAAGTGAGCTGTCAGGTGGATGAGGCTACTGGAAAGACTTTAGCCAGGCTCCCCAAGCTGAGCTGCTATAGACTATACTAACAAAAATAAGGAAGAAATGCAAAACAAACAGTTGCAGGACCAGCTTCATGTGCAGAAGGCAATGCAGAGGGGAGCAAACCAGTGTTTGCCAAGTGGGAAAAAGGACACTGACTGGCAAGAAGAAATGTTATTTGCTGGTTTGAGGGACAAGCAAGTAGAACAAACTCAAATCACTGCCTAGTCATCAGAAGGGGAGGATGTGGAAATTAGAGGGGGCAGTTTGTAGCTGGTATTTTGCAATGACAGGTCTCTTTAAACTTAGTGATAATGCCTGCAGTTTCTTTCAGCCAAGCTTGGAACAACTTTACCTTTGCCTCCACACTTTCTGCAAGATCAGTGTGAAGCCCGGTGATGATGGGCAGATTGCTAATTTCAATCATCAGCCCAATGGGATCAGGGAAGCCTGGCAGCAATAATCAAAAATGGATGCTTAGAGTAAGGAGGCTAACAAAGCGGTAGGAGCAAATATTGGCAAGTATTAGCAAATATTTGTTAGTAGCACTGCTGTTACACAGTACAACGTCAATTCCAGCTGATAGAGAAAGTTTAGAGCTCTGCTGGAACAAATCATAAAGCAGTAATGGAAATTTTGGGACCCAGCTGTTGGAGAAGAGCTGAAACTTTCTGACAAGCTGAATTACAGTGCGATCAGGATGCCTGACACCTTAGATCCCATGAAAAATCCCATCCTAAGATGTCGCTTTCTGCTTTTCATCAATTCTGCAGGTAGTGTGGGTGTGTTCTGCCTCTGCTCTCACCAGTGGAAGCTTTGCCACATGCCTTCAGTGAGTCTGTGCTTTCACTCTGCCAGCTTTATTTTCCAGATTTGCTTTATATTTTGCAAATGCTAAACGAATTCATTTGGCAAATTTCTGGACTAGCCTTAGACCAGTTATGGTTTAATGTGGAATATTAAAAAATGGATTTCAAGTACCACACTTTCTAGTATCTCCATGTGACAGTAAAAGAGTATATGGAGAGACAGAGCAAATATCAACTGAAATCCAATTTTTGGTTGCCTGCTTTATCAATGAAGGCCAAAAATTTCTGTGTTTTTCCCCAAAAGGACCATCAAAGTTCACAGACATTAAGTATCAAATTAGTTTGTTGAATTTGGAGATATTTCATGTATTTAGCACCCAGTATTAGATAACTCCTTTATACATCAATGATAGTTTTAAAAAAACTCTTAAGAACATAGGTTTTCCAGAGATGTTCTGAGCTGTGGTAGGGGAAGTATTTCAATTTTTTAGTAGAAAAATTCAGAATTAACTTGAGCTTTGATTTTTAGCTTTGGATAGGAGAATGTTGAGGTGGTGTTGTACATTTCTCTCCTCCATCCCCTGTACAATTGTGGATGTACAGGAAAAGAGAAGGCTTTTTCAATATTTTGAAAAGATCCTTGCAGTAGAGCAGACTGGTTTCACAACAGCTTTCAGAGTTTCAAAACAAGTTTGAGAATTTGTGCTTGTTTTGAAAACCAGGTACTGCCAACTGTTTTCATGATACCACATGGTATCAATAGCTGTGCCTTCAACTTACAGATCTTTCTAATAAGAAGAGAAAAGACAGCCCTAGATCTGAGGGGCCTTTCTTTGTCAAAAGGAAAAAAAATGTGGAGGCATCTTCGATATGATGTGAATTTTTGAAAACAGTTTCTGGAAAAATATTTGCCTTAGCAAAAAATACTCCAGCCAGCTCTCTTCAGGACCCATTGTGTCTAAGGGCAGATCTTGAATTTAGTTCAGAAAAGATGTGATGTGTGTATTTCACATGGGTGTCAGTGCTAGTGTTTAAACAAATATTGCTACAATCAGTTAAACTATACAAACAGAAACTCTGCAGCTAATACAAATAATAAAATATACAAATTTGCTCATGCAAATAACACTTGAGTTGCATCTGCAATCCTAATTTCTTATGTTGGTTGAAAAGGATGACAATTTTGGAATATTTATGGAGTAAGCTATGCTAATCATCTCTCCTCAGATGCTGTAAGGTCAAATTTGGAGGTTACAACTTAGACACTCACACTGAAATGCAGAAAGCCTAATATTTCATTACTAGGAGATTCCTCGGTTCATTTAAACTAGGGTAAAATAGCTACTTTGATTTGTTAGTGCAGTAAACCTGTTTTGCACTGGCATAAATTAGAATGTCAGATGTGAAACAGTAAAGTGAGGATTAGAGATCTGGATTTCTACATGGAAAGTGAACACTGTAGTAAAAAAATACTACAGCTGAATGTGGGGGGTAAAATAAAAGATTGTTCTCACACCAGGTTTTAATTATGGTAGTATCAAGCCTACAAAACTCCATTGAACTTTTCAGTTTTGCTGTACTGTATTTGAGCAGAATTTCATCAACCATGGTTTGCATCCCTAATGTATAATCCTGTTGTGGTTAATTTATGGCAGACATGTCCCTGCTAAGCAGTGCTAAAGGGGCTAAAATGAAGTAGATGCTTACAATAAATAGAAACATTTATCAGTCCTTCAAACGAGAAGTGAGATGAAAGTTCTCACTTGCCACTATAGATTCCTGTCTATAGAGGTTTTGAAATGTTTTCTTCTGCTTCTCCGAATCCCCTCCTGCAGTTTTTCTTTTTCCTTTTGATTTTGAAAAACTCACTGCTCCTCTGAACCTAGCATATGTCAGATGGATTTGCCCTGTTTTGCAAAAAAGAATGCAAATTGTTCAGAGTGCTTGAGAACAGTTTAAACACCACTGCTTATAGACAAAAGGGGTGCAGCTTTCTTCAGCCTCTGATGTTTGAACTCTTTCATGGATGATGTGGACCTAGAATGTCTGCGGAACAAGTTGATTGCTCAGAGAAAGGCTCTCAGGGATTTTATTGAAATCAAAAGGAGGGATGCAGCATTTGCATGGAGATTAGGGAAATAACTCACATATATCAGTGACAACTCTCTGACACATACCACTGACTTCGGTTTTAACTCCCATGCTACAGTTGCAGAAATGCCTGAGAAGTTTTGCTGCTTTGCTTGGCTTTTCCATTTTTGTTTCTCTGCTCTGCATGCCATGGGCACCCAGGTCTTTGGCTGGGCTCCTTCTGGAGCACAATATAGGAGATGTTCGATTTCAGTCTTTGCTCAGGCATGGTTACAGAAGGGTGTTGGATCCGATGAATATGACCCTGTAGTTGCTCAGTTTTTTCTTAGTGGTTTCATCTAAGAATCTCAAATGTCTTGCCAAGCTCCTCAGCTCTTGAAGCCTCTCTGCTCATCAGTGAAGGGGGCTACCATAAATTCTTCTCCTGGGTAACAGGCACAGAACTCTAGAAAACAGCCATCAGGTGCAGAGCCTGGGGAGAAAGCTATGAGAGGGGATTCTGACTAGGAAGGCTGGTGCAGAGCAGGGACTACTTGGAAAAGGATGGTCAGGCTAGAGACTAAGGAGGAAGAGGTGAAACTGTGTGTGTGCTGGATGGCTGTTGTAGAAGAGGGATCACAAGGAAGAGGAGCTGAACAAGTGGGCAAAATAACCTGAGATGACCTCCTCTTTGTTAGATGGGAAATGTGGTTGTGACAAAGAGCCTGCAAGGAAACCAAATAATACAATACAGAAAGATGAAGAGAGAGCTTTTGTGTGCTTACACGAGCATATCCCCAAGTGCCTTCTTGAATAAGGGTCCTGGTGCTACAAAAGAATAAGACAACTGCATTTAAACCTATTTACTATTAATCAATTTCTATTTACTATTAATCTATCTCTACTTAATATCTCTATTTACTGTTTATTTGTCACCTTTCCCTCACTCAGCAAAGAAATAAGTAAAGAATAAGCCTACGTCTCAGTAGAATCAAGGAGATATTATTTGAAACTGTCACAGGCCTAATCATTAGTTTCTTGTTCAGCTTGTGGTTGAAGGCATTCTCTCCAGAAATCATCTTATGAATCTGTTCACCTTCCCAGACTTGTGGTTTTGTTTGCACAGTAAACTAAATTAATTTATTAAGCCAAGTAGTCATAAATAGAAGCTAAATTAAAACTGATCTTGGATGATATTCTAATTGAACATAGCCTCTTGAGGCAATGTGCTGTGAAGAAGCCTGCCATTTTTCAGATGCATTGCAGCAACTCTTTGCCTTCATGACTTGCATGACAAAGATCTGCTATCAGCCACAACTTGCACCTGCCTATATGCAAAGTTAATGGAGCTAATGGGGGGGGGAGGTGGGGGAGGGAAAATAGTGGGTGGGTGTGTTGCCTAACAAGGAAAGGTAAAATGAGAGCAGGAGCTTTTTTCCAGATTGTTTTTAGAGATTCACAACATTGATCTCTGTTTCCCTAAAATCAGGGGAAAAAACCTGTGGTGACTGCCTGCCCTCCTGAGTTTTAGTATGCAGCCCACCTACACACAGTCCTTTCTTCTGCAGAAGCTGCCTGTACAGTCTGTCTTGATTAGATCCTATAGCTTTGGCATTTTTTCAAATTCTTTCAATATCCATCTTGTCAAATCTGTCAATTCAGTCTTTAAATACTAACAAAACATGGAAGACAACGTAATGTGTCTAAACTGGTATTTAAAGCTTGCTTTGTTTTGATGTGCTATTACTCCTTATTCTTCTCCCTGTGAGAGACACAAAAGAGAAAGAATAGATACCAGATCAACAATCAAATTACAATGACTACTTTTTAGCAGTCCATGCTGTCATGATTCACTGTAATCAACTGCGGTACTCCCAGTGCAGGAAAGGAATTGAGATAACTTGATAGAGTACCTCTACTGTATCTAGGCTTCATCTGGCCGAAGCTTTTGCTTCATGAATACTTTAGGTTGCACTAGGATGTAACCTTCTTAAAAGAGATCAGCTGGGGATGCATTCTCATGGCTGCAGTTTCATAGTGGTAGTGTCGTGGGTTAACATCTGTAATCTTATTTTTAGTACAGCTGTTCCACACAGAGGCGTCAAGCTAAGTTAAGGATTTGTTATTTCTCATGTATATTGGGAAGAATATATGATTTGTCTGACTTTGGGAGAGCACTATCATGATACAAAGGGGTAATGTTAAAGAACATAATTATGGTCTTCCATGTTATTGTTGACTCTGTGTGTCCGTGGAGGAGCCTAGGGTAAGCTCAGACCATGAATAGTGTTTGTCCTGACCATGTGTTGTGATAATGGAAATGGAATCTAAATGTAAAGGATGAGTGAGAAAGCTGCAGTGGTTCTGGGTGGCTGAGTAACGAGGTCTGCTTCTATATGTATACAAGACAAATGGCTTCTTGAGCCTGAACGTTTGCAAGAGGGGAAGCAGCAGTGAAACAATGATAGGACTTCCAGCAGCTGTGATAATATTAGGACTCAGTACTGCCGCCTGTACAAACTCCTTGACTTCTAGACTCTACACCTCTTTAGGAGGCTGAGGGTTTGTGTTACCAGCCGTAATGATAGTCAAAGCCTCCTTTCCAGAGCATGCAGCTTGTGGAGGGGGAAATGAAGGGCCTCACCTGGCTTCTCTTTAGCTGAATGGGGCTGCTGTGTCGAAAGCTTCCCTCCCTTTCCTCCATGCCTCCTAAAGTGTGGATGTATGCAGAGATGAACTGGCAGTGAAAAACTTGTGGTGGCTTGTTCTGTGGCTGGGAAGTGGAACAGGTTTTATGACTGGGATGACATTTCTGTGCTTGTGTGAAAGAAGCAGTGTAGCTTTAAGAGCCCATGATCCCTGAATAAGTGTCTTATTTTTTACATACATCATAAATAAAAATTCAAAGGATTGAGAGTAGGGAAGGGGGATGAGGGCACATTCTCCCATTCACTAGAAATGTTTTTGCCTGCCAGAGCCATTTAGTGAGTCCGCTAAATAGCTTTGTTAAGGTGTTTATCCCACCAAGACAGTTCATAGCTGCGGGCATTCGGGGGTATAGAAATGAATTCAGGCTATGCCAAGCATACAGGACAATGTTTCTGAGCCAAACACAATATAGTGTCTCATCTACATAATCCCTCCATCCTGCCTGAGATGGAGGAGAATGGAAAAGCAGTAGATACTATATATATGTCAACCCTGACAGCTTTATTAAAACTAGGGAGTCTGTTCTTCTGGTTTTGCTACTTTCTCACCAGCATTCAGCCTGTAGAGAGAGGGCTGCATTGCCTCCTTTGGGAAGTTTGGAAAAACCTGGAAGGGTGGGAAAGACGCAGGGATTTCTCTTTATACACTCCCCCCACTTCATCTGAAGATGTTGCAGGTTGTCTTTGTCACTCTACAGATAATGACATTCAAGAGAGAACGTATGGCTGTGTGGGCTGGCCTGAGTAAGGTAGAGTGCATAACATGGGAGTAGGGGAAGTCAAGGGCAGGTTTCCAAAACCACCAGTTCTTATTTAGGCATGTCCACAAAGCTGGTGGATTTTCAGTTGGCTACATCAGGAGTTGCTGGATGCTGAGCCCTTCTGAAAATTTGGCTTCTTACAAGTACAGTGCATCACTTGGTTGAAAAGATTACTTTCAGCACCCTGTGAATAATCCACTCTGTTTGAGTGTAAATAATATCTCTAATATTTCCTTTTTGGCTTTTGTAGAATATTGTGGATTCTTTTTTCTCTGAAAAAGCAGAGAGGCTATCTCTATTTATTGGAGTCGAGTGAATAATTTGCAATGAATAATTTATTCAGTGAATCAAGTCGTCTTCTGCTCGCAAAAATCTCCACTCTTCAATGACTCAAATGTATGTGATAATTTTTTTTACTGATTCTCTCTCTTCTCCCTCTCCCTCCACCCCAGTCCTTTCTCATGAAGTTGGGACAAGTTTACTTTGGAACCTTGTTGTTCAAAAATATTGCATAGTGTGGCAGCAGCTCCTTGGTCAGGTGATCTGTCATGCAGGCATTTTAAATGGTACTGGCTCTAATAAGCATTTGGGGCAATAAAGATCAATTGTTGATGGTTTGCAGAAAGTATCTCTAAAAAGAAGAATTCAATAATTCAGTGAAAATTTTCTATGACTGAGCACTGACATCAAAACATGTTCGAGTGTTAGACTACTGTGTTTTGTGTGAGCCTAATACATAAGCAGTGATGTAGGAGAAAGGCAAAAAAGAAATTAGGAAAAAGGTCTCAGACCTATGGTTTTTAATTGATTGCATTGTTCAATTAAACCATTTGCCTACCAACTAATTGTCTCATGTCATTAGTCCATACAGACCCTCACAGCTTAGAGTTTCCAAATTTTTTCTTATAGAAAACTACTTAACAGGTGGGACACTAGATGATAAACCTTGTAAGAGTGCTCATCTGCTGTGCAATAATGTCATGTCCACTAGGCAGAATTTTTATAAAATCCCATTGACAGTTGCACAGCACCTGAATGCAGCCAGTGGCTCCTTTATTTTGGAGGCATGTCTCCTCATTCTGTAATTGAACATCCAAATCAAAGCTTGGAGGTACCATTATCCACACAATTACCAGCCTACTGCATGTCCTTACCGCTGGTTTGTTTGGTTTGGTTTGTGTAGTTTCTCTGATTATTTAGATTGTAAAGCCTTCACAACGGGGATTCTCCCTTAACAAGTAAATCTGCAGGAGACAGAGCCATGGGATAGAGAGACTTCTGTGTCCTGCCTCTTGATGGCATGACAGTGGATGCAGTCCTGTAGACTTCAGGGGGCAGGATCAGACATAACAATATTTCCAACTTCTTTAGTTTCACTGAGTTACTTAGGGAGTAAAGTGCAAGGTCTTTAGTAGCAGAATTAGTCAAAAGACTGAGGTGAGACATTTTGTAGAGATAATTCACACCTTCTTCTGCAGTCAACAAAAGGGATGTCTCTGTCAGATGCTGAGATGGAACCTGCAGCCTGACTGACGTGTTTTGGGGCACCCTCTGGCAGTCTAATTTTGGCACCTAAATTACATGTTTAAAATAACATGGTGTGAATATGTGCCTTCAATATAATCTCAAGCAAAGTGGTTGGAGATGCATCCCACCTTTCTTTTCCAGTCAGTAGACACCTATGTCATGGAGGCTTTTAAGAGGCCATTGATCTATGGCCATGCAAAGAGTGAGCTATGTGATACTTGTCTACAGGTCCTGTCTGAATTTGTATGTGATCAGTACACCATTGTCCCAGATTGCAGGGCACCTATGTAGCTAATATTGGCTCCATGTTTGTAACACAGGTGAAAATCAAATTATGCAGAGTGTAAAAGCTCCATGGACACTTGGAGGACACCCTAAATTTGGTTATTTTTTAAACAAAATTTAAGCCTTACAGAAGTTATGTGAAGGTTAATTTTCTTTAGTGTTCTTTTGTCTGCTTGAGCCAGTTGCCTGTTCTAGCCTATCTGTGCTGTCTTATTGCTGGCAGGAGGATTAGTACTTCTGAGGATTGCTCTCCTCCAGGGACCGCTTCTGGGACTGCAGGAGTGGTGCCAGTGAACTGAGAAAGTCTCTTGATAATCTGCATTTACCACAGCATCCTTGGACCTGCAATGCTTTTCTTTAAAAGACAAATCTTTATCAGAGAAACTAAGTCATGAACTTTATGCAGGCATTTTCCATGAATTAATGCTAAATAAATCAATGGCAACCCTAACCTGCTACTCTTAGATTATTTCCTTCTCTCTGTATGCATGAGCAAATGCTGACATACATGCTAACTGTGCAAATAGCACAGACCAGTGGAGGGTATCCCTCGGATGAAAGCCGCAAGCAACTGGGTAGTGTGGCCATCAGCAAGTTTGGGGACCAAACTTGTAGTAAAAGAAGAGCATGGCAAGGGCATTCTGGAAGATGCTGGATCAGATGATGCATCTCACCATGTTTTATGTACCCATAATTCCCAAAGCAGCCTGCCCTTCAACTTCCCCTTTTAAGTTGTTATAAGTGATTTAACTTGAACAAAGAACCGTGTACATGAAGTGACAGAATAGACTCCTTTAAGTAAAGCATCCCATGTTGTTCTTAAATTCCCTCTTGAATTTTGGGTTGTGGCTGGCTGGAATCATGGTCTTTCATGTGCTTAACCTGTTAGAAAGCCTGTGGAGGTTGAAGTAGTGGGTTGTATCTGCCCGAATGTCTGTGCCCATGTCTCTTAGCCAGACAGATTCCATGCCTATGTGCTGAGGTTCTTAGTCCTTTCCTACATTCCAGTAGAATGATACATTAGAGGCCTTTCTAACACAAGAAGTGTTTTGATTCGGATGTATTAAGGACCCTATAAGAGAGGAATTTCGTTAATGTAAAATCACCACATTGTCATAAATCATCTTCTGTGAAAATGTTATGCCTTTTGGGACAAAAAATACGAAAGCAAATAAATTCCTGAGGGAGAAAGATAGTATCTGATAAGTGAAATTAGTCATAACTTGTGAAAAATGTGTGGTAAAACATGAAAGCACGATCTTAAAAAATATTTTTTTAGCATTTGTCAGAATAATTTTTGTTTTGTAGATCATATTTTTCTTGAATAAGAGATTGTTAGTGTTTATGAAATGTTGTAATCTACTAATTGCTTACTAAGCCTTTTCAAGTTCTTTGGATGTGCAAGTGCTTCACAGACAGAAATCTGCCCTGCTAAATATTGCTCAGTGCAGGAAGTGAAACATGTCTAGTCAGAGAGACCAAAGCCAAGATAGTAAGCTTAAAAATCATGGCAGAAATTTGATTCTAACCAGATAAAATGCTGCTTGAATCTGTCTATAAACTAAGCCCCAAGGGTACAAACTACATTTTTATGAGATGGTTCCCCAAACACCAGTTTTGTAACTGCATATAACCTGAATGTGCGTTTCCACAGACTTTCTGTAGTAATTTGTATAAGGCTTATTGTATCACACAGCTACAATACTAAAAATAACATTTTAGTTAGAAAATACTCACTGGACAACAAAAGAGAACAGACCTGTGGGAAACCCTTTTTATTTGCATTTAGTGTTTGCATTTCTTGCTGTAAATGTTTAATACATGCCTCTTATTTTTCAGATTGCATGATCCCTTAATTTGGGTTATCCAGCACCATCTGTAGTTAACAGAGTACAAAAAGAGGATAGGCAATTCTCTGGCTGTTGTAATAGCTAAATCAATTTTTGTTGCCATTTTTACACACACATCACATAGGCGCATAAAATGAGTTGCCAGATTCTCTGCCAGCAGGTACCTGTGGACCATTGGGGACTATCAGGTATCAGAAAATTGTCCATGGAAAAAGCGATTGAACAAAACAAATCACCAGCAAGAAACAGTCTCACTTCCACATGCAAGCAAATACAGGCTAGAACCTGAAAATTACTCCATTTATTGTTTGGTTTAAATGAAAATCATGGGGAAATTGCTGTACAGAACAGCCCAGGGTCATAGATAGTTTACTTCAAACCTGAAAACTGAGTTACATGAATTAATAACACTGATAACTATTACTGCAGAGTGCTGAATGTTGTGTTAGTACCTGAACCAGCAGAAGGCAAGCACAGGTTATTGTCCTTCTGATCTGGTATATGCACTTGATGGGGGGTTTAAAAGCAAGCCAGTGCTTTGTTTAAAGCAACAAAAAGTCTCAATACTGGCATGGAAATGAGAGGAGAATGAACATGGAGGTTCACAAGGTGTCAAAGAACTGAGAATTTTGTTAGGAACCTTTCACAAATTGTCTCATGGACACTCTGGATGTGTCTGCAAGAGACAGAAATGGAAAAAAAAAAAAAGTATTTTCAATACTTTGGAGACCAAAAGACCCAAAGAAATCTCCCCCTCCCCTCACAGTTAATTTAAAGATCATCAGCAAAAAGTCCAAGCCAAAAAATAATTAAGCAAAAGGAGATAGAAATCTCTTACTGAATTGGTTCTGCCAGAAATACATTTGTTGTAATATCCCACTAGTGGCCAGTAAAGGAAATGGAAAGCAAAAGTCATGCCAAGTTTACATATTCACAGCTCTGCCTACTCTTTTCTCAGTGCCCAGAAGCATGAAGGCCTGAAACAACATAATTTTTAACATTAAACTAACTCTTGTCATGTGGAAGATAAGCTAGATCTAGGATAAGTATAGCCCTTGTGCTACAGAAAAGAAAGCTGGATTCTAAAAATCAGACACATTTGTACGGCAGGCAGCAAGAAACCCAATGCTGCTGAAAGAAAGACTGACCCTTAGCATATTCCTAGTGGTTTAGGTGCTTGGTTGTCCATGATAAGAACAGATGAAGTAGGGAGCAAGCTGTGCGTAACAGAGCTAAAGCTGCAGTGCACACTAGTTGTTTAAACTGAAAACCAGCACGTGATTTTTGGCTTGCCAAAGGCTGGGGAAGACACAACAAATGACAGGGTACTCCGGGTAGGTCTGGGCATCTCCTCCTGCCCAGTGGTCAGTCTGCTCTAAGAAGGAAATCTTCTGCAGTGGGAACTGTAGTGTAATGATGGTTCAGGTGAGTGATTCTGAACACCTGCAGATAGTAGGAAGTTCCTGTAGTAATATCCAAGCATGCAGTTTGTTTCCTCTCTGAACCATCAGGTCTCTGAATGAGTTACTACAGTCTACAAGGCAAATATGTATTTATTTAGTCAATTTTTTAAGAATTGATTTTTGATCCAGTACATGGTAAAAGCTCCTAAAGGAACCAGCTATGTAAATCCTTCCTTAGCTGTATAAATACTCTTTTTATTCTCTCTGTAGTTAACTTTCATGTGATAGCACGAAGGATGAATGATGATTAGTTGGAATCTGTGCTCAGGAAAGGGGGAGAACAGGGAAATGGATTCTACTTCATAAATTTTCTTATGAGACTCTAGTAATTAAACATTTTGCAAGCATGGTAATAATCGGTAGCCTTTATTCATCACAGTATTTATCCCGGCTCTGCCATTCAGGTTGGCTCAGTTGTATCACCTCCATTTTCTCATCTGTACAATGGGAATAAAAGTATTGACCTCCTTAATAACATGTCTCTGAGACAGAGAGAGCAAATGCTCTGTAAGATCTGCATAATTATTTTTAACTTCAAGCTAAGAGCAATTCCCTTGGACTTGATGGGACTGCTCACATGTGGGGTTAGTTACAGTGCTGGGAGCCACTGATGGCTGCAAATCATGGAAAACTGGCTTTCCGATGGATCTTAAGTCTGCTTCTGGAGAGCTGTTTTTGCTTTCCATATGGGCTGGGACTTTCAGTGATGTTCTAACAAGTTATATGCCTGGGATTTGGATGCCTAACTGCTTCAGGCTCTTTTGAAAGTTCTCGCAAGAAAGCAGGGGGTTGCTGTTGGAATTACAGTCTAAAATTACAAACAAGCATGTTAAAAAAAAAAAAAAAAAGTGGAAATTGTATAAGAATGAGGGGGAAGGGTCTTAAATTAGTTTGGAAAGGGAAACTTTGCTGGGAAATTAAAATTGAAAAAACTACTGACAGTTGAATAGAAATTCTGGTTTTTCTATTCTAATGCAAGTGTAAACATTTTATAGGAAAAGGGACACTGATGGGTGGGGGGCAATTCTGAAGTACAAAGCACATGTGAAAACTCATAATTCTTTTTTCCGTCATTGGATCTGTCTTGAATTCCTATTTGGATGGTCCAAAATACCAAAATAAGCAGCCTGATTTTCAACACTGCTCTGAGCAGTCTCCATTAAAGAGAGAAAAAGCAACTGCAGTTACCTACTTTTGAAAACCTCAGCCACTACTTTTTATTGATGCCCCTCGCTTCCTTTTAATTATGTCAGGACCAGAGAATCACCTCGCTTGAGCCATGATTTCTCTGCCATTTTAAGTCAGTGATGTCCATATGCAAATTTTCTAGAAAGGTCTCTTGGCAAATGCAGGGGGGGGAAAAAAATGCAGAACTTCTTAGCAACAGCTGGGAAGAACATCAAGAAGGGATCTTTTTTTCTCAGCCTTGGAAACATGTTGTCATTCATACCTCTGCTCAGCACTCTGCTTGAGCTGTGTGCTTATTAGTGCTCTTAGAGTGCAGACAAACTGCACTGATACAATATATGTGCTTGTCCCACATGCTTTGTCGTTATTTTAAGACAAAAGTCTCTGTAGGTGCCTGCTACAGTACTGATCCAAAGCTCAGGAAAACTAGTCCTTACTGACATATACATGTCTTAGAGCCTCTTCCCTCAAAGTCCCTAAACCCCTGTGCTGCATCCCTTGTACACAGGCATTGAACTGACCCAGAATGTCTGTGCTTATATTTCAAATGTTGCTACCTGTGTGTGGTCTGGTCAGGGAAGAAGTCCTGTGGTCTTGCTGGGGAACTGTTGCAAACCACAGTTTGCAAGTAGAGCTGCATGCAGGCATGGGATACCCTGTTCTTTATTTGCTTTTAACATTGGTATGGTGAGGGGATATTGAGGGGGTTATCACTAGGATCAGGCTTCAGTGAGGACAACAACCATGGCAGGATTTTTTTCAGCCTGAAATATGAAAAGTGTGTTCCTCTTTTAAGCAGAAAATCCGAGGAAGATGGCCCTTGTAATTACTGGAAATCAGCAATCTGTCTGCTGTCATTCAATTTAACCCATGCAAACTTGTCATGTGCAATGGACTCACTCAGTGGGTGTGATTTCAGAGAAGGAATAGTCCATCTGGTTTATCCAAATGTTGCTTTAAAGGAGGATGACTGACAGTTTTTTTCAGACACAGAGTGCAGCAGACTGCCTGGAAGCTGGTTACTTATCAGCTTGGATACAAAAGATCTCTATATTAATCATGCTGTCAAAGTAATGTTATCTGATAGTATTAGCAGAAGCAGGCAAGTGGGCAGTGGGAACGTTGTGGCTGAGCAGGTAAGGCAGAGCTCAGCAAACTGTTTGTAATGTGAAGTGACTCATATACATGGAAGAGGAAAGGGTCACTTCTTCTGGACGGACGGTGTTTTTTTGTAAATAACTCTAATTTGTAAGACCTGCGGTACGGTTTGAGGATGTGCCTTACAGCATAAGAGATTCAAAAGGGTCAGAAAAATGAAGAGTAATCATAAGTACAACTTCATCCTCATTTCCTCTCCTGAATATGGTGCTTCTGTTCTGATCTAGCTGTTCTGGTATTCTCTTTCAGAATAATTAAAAGACAATTGCACCTATTTTTCTTATTCAAAGTTCCCAAAGCTGCTGCTAAATATGTTGTCTTGCATATTTGTCTGCTTAATTTGTGCCTAGAGATGCTTCCTCTTTATTTTTCATTCCCTCTTTGAGATTTCAGATTACTGGTCTGGAGAAAATGGGCAGTTTGCCTTTACATTATATGAATAGCAGAATAGGATCCTGTCACAGATGAAAGTACTATATTTATGACTCATTATAATCCATTCATTGCTTCATGGACCCAGAGCCCTCCAGGGAGTGCCACAAACCCACATAATTTTCCCAAGTGCTACATTTTGCATTTGGGTCTTTGGTTTAGCTGACAGATATGGAAAAGGAAGAAAAAAGTGCAGGAAGGCAGAGAGTCCGTGTGATTGTGTGAGTACAGATGCTGAGCAGTGATAGCAGCAATTTCAATTCCAACCCATCCCATGATGCTTCTGCTCCCCGTTCCCTCTGATTCCATAACAACCATGAGGGGCAGGGGTGAGCTTCAGGAGCTGGCAGAGATCTGCATGCCTTTAATGACAGCAGGCTCACTGCAGTAGGTGAGTGTTGGCACGACAAGTCTCTATTGTGCTGGATCATGCTGACAAAGTGGCTTTACGGATCTTTATGCATCAGGGTGCCATCCAGAGGGACCTGGACAAGCTTGAGAAATGGGCCCATGTGAACCCTATGAGGTTCAAAGAGGCCAAGTGCAAAGTCCTGCACCTGGGTCGGGACAATCCCAAGCACAGATACAGCCTGGGGATGAAGGGATTGAGAGCAGCCCTGCAGAGAAGGACTTGGGTGTGCTGGTGGATGTAAAGCTGGGAATGAGCCAGCAGTGTGCACTTGCAGCCCGGAAAGCCAATCATATCCTGGGCTACACCAAGAGAAGTGTGGCCAGCAGGTTGAGGGAGGTGATTCTCCCCTTCTACTCTGCTCTGGTGAGACCTCATCTGCAGTGCTGTGTCCGACTTTGAAGTCCTCAGCACAGGAAAGACATGGACCTGTTGGTGCAGGTCCAGAGAAGGCCACAAAAATGATCAGGGGTCTGGAGCACCTCTCCTATGAAAAAAGGCTGAGAGATTTGGGATTGTTGAGCCTGGAGAAGGCTCTGGAGAGATGATATTGCGGTCCTTCAGTACTTAAAGACGGCTTATAAGAAAGATGGAGACAGACTTTTTAACAGGGCCTGTTGAAATAGAACAAAGGGTAATGGTTTTAAACTAAAGGAGGGTAGATTCAGAGTAGATATAAGGAAGAAATTTTTTATGATGAGGATGGTGAAACACTGGCACAGGTTGACCCAGAGAAGTGGTAGATGCCCCATCCCTGGAAACATTCAAGGTCAGTTTGGATGGAGCTCTGAGCAACCTGATCTAGTTGAAGATGTCCCTGCTCGTTGCAGGGGGGTTGAACTTTAAATGTCCCTTCGGACCCAAATTCTATGATCTTGCCGCAGAAAGGAGCTCGAAGTCCTGTGCAGGAAAGCTACGGCACTACCTTTTCACAGTGACGTGTGTCAGTACTTGGGATTGCCTAAAAATGCAACTTCTGGTATTTATGCCTGCACTGCCCAAAAATACACTGATCTGGTATTACTGAGAAGATTTCCTGGGTAGAAATTGGTAGTTCTCAAACAGGTGCTATCAAATCTTTATGCAGACAGAGTGTTTTGGACCATGCTGACACAGAGGAAGTGCTTTGGATGTGTTTTTGCTACTTTGGTCAACAGTTCTCTGACTGCTGTGCTCAGATGGAGTGTTGGTGTGGTGGTGTCTGCACAGTGGTGCTGGGACTGTCGGAGTAGCCCACCCTTAGTGGTAGTGTGGTAGAGCAGGGCTGGCTTTGAGGGTCACTTGTGCCTGAAAGCTCTTCTCAGGCTTGGTTTTACAGAGGCAATGGTTGTCTCTCTTCTTGGTGTGGGAAATAGCTTCTGAGCCATAATCATCTCGGTCAGGTTCAGGAAGTGCTGCAGTGGTTGGGGGAGGATTTTTTTGGTTATGATGATGATATTTTGTGTATTAGTATGTTTTTTTTCATTTGCAGCATGTGTAGTATGTCCAGAGCTGCCCAATCCTAAGTGGAAATCTGGCTACACTGATGCCAGCCCTACTCTGTCAGTAACCCTCTGAATGCCTTCATGTGGGGAAATGCAATTGTGGATGTTTGCAACTGGGAATGTGGGGATCTATGTTAACTAGAGATGGCTTCATTGGGGTCAAAGTGTCACTTCTACCAATGAGGCAGAGAAAGAGAACAGAGGTAGCAAGGTGCAAGGGACCAAATTCAGGCCTTTGGGGAGATAAACAGAGGTTGGGATAAATGAGTGAGGGGTTCATATTTTTTGCCTCAACATACAAAATCTGTTTCTTGTCTTTTCTAACAAGATTTGCAATCCCATTGCCTGGTTTTGTATGGAGTCTGAGGAATTCCTTGCAGTCTCTTCTTTGTCTGATGCCTTCCACGGTTATTGTTCCTGCTTCATGATTCGTCTCCTCTTTTTCTATCTAAACCTTGTTTTTTCTAGCCAAGAGGAGGCAGTGAGTCACTTCTGATCGCTTTGTGGTACCTGTTAATTTTCTGCTGTTGCTTAATGGAGCACTTCACAGAAATATGCTCCATTTCATTCTTGCACCACTGTGAAATACTGTCAGGCTGTGTGTGATGATTAGGGCAAAGAAGAGGAAAATATCATAACTCTTTCTCTAGGAAGTTCGTTGCAAAGTAGCAGATTCTGTATCTGTCATGCAGTGAAGGTTGTATTGGGGTACCTGGGGAGTGCTCTGCTCTCTGGGGCAGAGTGGCTCTGCAGCAGAGATGCAAGAGCACTGTTTATCCTAAGCTCAGTGAGGAGGGATTGCCCTTAAACCTGGCAGCTTTGAGAGCAGATCAGGTCTTCCAATGGCAATTCAAACTATGGCTCCACAGGTTTCCCTGGAAAGTCACCTGCTGAGACTTTAAAGAAATGTCTTAATATGATTGATTTGATCTAGGTAAGATTTGATTTAGAGAGCTATTCAGGAATTCAGGACACTTATGCAGTAAGTATGGATTTAATGACTTAATTTAAAGCATCCAAGTTTTAAAACGTTAGACTTGGGGTAGTAATGTTTCGTCCGACCACTCAGAAGTGCTTAAAATCAATCAGGATCTGTCCCTTTGCTCTACAGGCAGGATGGTAGTTGCTAGCTGGAACACAGCATTGTCCATATTCATGTAAATACTGCATATAGTATTCGTCTGTAATCAGAATATAAAGTAATAATGATAGCTGAGCTATGACAGTGATGTAGTTCTGGCCAGTGCTTTTGACAAGCACATTTGTATGTAGAAATCATGGATGCCTCTCTAAAATGCCGCTACCCCTGGGGAAACGCAACTGCAGTTACATTTATGGCGAATGAAGTTGTTGAATCAAAGAATCCTCATCCTAATCTTCTCCACTTGGCCAGCTTTATGCATTGTGATCACTCTATAGGAAAGCTTTTAGATGTGTGCTTAACCAGACATCTTCAGTAAGTGCACACTGGAGTTCCTTTCATCAACTCCACAGTTCTCATAAAAGTGAAAGCATGTAGATATATATTTGTATGCTTGAGTTTTGAAAGCAACAGCCCATTATATTTTAATCCTACTTAAACTGTGAGCAGGAAAGCCTCCAAGCAGCATGGCTACCCAAGTTCTTACTTGCACTTTTGATGCTTCAGTGACTGCAGATGTACTCAGACCTCCTTCTGTAGCATTTGCAGTAGGCTAGAATCAGTATATAAAACTTTGACTAATATAGAAACGTGTAATATATGTTAACTGGGACTTCCTGAGTAGGAGGCATAATGCCTAAATATTTTCAAGAGGAATTTTCAAAAGTGACAGTGAATAATGTCCTTGCACTGCTGTCATCCTGCCTTTCAAAAACATGGCTATGCAGAAAAACAATCTCTGATTAAAAAAAAATTCCCCAGTTGGTATTCTTCTTAATTTTGAAGGATTTTATTTAAAGCTTTTTAAGATACTTTTCTTAGGCTAAATGCCAAGACATGGTTAATAACGGTTATGCTTAACTGAACAATCCTGAGAAATTAACCTGAAAAATACAGACATTTGCTTTCACTTGGGAAGGTTTGGAATGTTGAGGTTTTGTAAGGTGTTGGGGGCTAGGGTTTCTTAAAAGAAGCAGTTCACAGAAAATCATAGTCGCTGTTGACCTCCCTGGGTTGTTTCATGACTGTACAAATAGGAGTTAGTTGTCATTGCTTCAAACATTGATTACTTCTCTTAAGCACAAGCTTAAACTTAACTATTACAGACAATTTATTTCAGAGAAAACCCTTCCTGCATAAAACAGCCCTATATCAGATGACCAAAATTATCCATGAAGTCATAATGGATCAAATAATTTGATCCATCAAAACCACAGAAAAAAATATTGAGTTTTAAAAATTTGGAACTCTCTTTTGAATGTTTTGGGAATAAAACATTAAGTACAACTTAATCAGGAATTGAAAGCTTACAGCCTTTGGCAGAGGAGCCCAGTTCCTTGCAGGGCTGAGGCTGCAGGAAGTACCACTGCGAGAGTGGGCATGGAGGGGTCTGCAAGAAGCAGATTGCTTTGGGGCTAGAAGCAGAACCGAGTATGGCAGAGTGGTGGATCCTTGTGAGGAGTAACTCTCTACAGCTCTGTTGCCTACTAAGCATGTGGTTGAACTCATACATACACAGCTTCTTCCTCTTTGAGCACTAAACTGAGTCTCTCACCTCCCTGTTCAGCTGTTTCCAACAACTGCAGGAAAACAGTAACTTTGAGATGTCCATCTTTCTGCCAAATGTAATTAACTTGGATCAAAAAGTTCAGAAGTTTTGATGAAGGATTATTAGACAGAAACAAAGAGAACATGCCTCCAGTTTCTTTAGGAAAGCACAGTATTCCCATCTAGAGAGAATTACTGCCTTGTAAAGCAATCTGGTTTTATAAACACATTGCTGAAGTTTGCCTGAAAACTAAGCCATCCTTAGAAAATGAGATTCTGCGTTGGCATATGCCAATGTATTTCTGATGAGCTCGGCTAACTGACTACCCTTCTGGAGTTATTTATTTATCCCTTTACAAATTATTTAGATTTTTAATTAGAAGCTCAATAGCATTGAGTTTTGGCAACTTGATAGCAGAAGTAACTGCATCTTCTTTAAGGAAACAGCTTTCCAATTGACATAACCTTGTGTGAGAAGGAGGGAGGAGGAGGTGGGAACAGTCTTTCCCATAGTATCCCAGGAAGAAAGCAACTTCATGGATTAGGAGCTTAATTAGGACTGAAATCCATAGCAATAAGTGGGGAACAAATATAGTTAATTTGATTAAGCCTCAGAGTGAATGAGTGCACACTGCATTGATTACTTTAAAGCAAATAACAAAGGCAAGGCTGTTTACTTTATGGGACTATTACTGCAAATGAAATCAGTATCAAGCAGGTTGCTGGGGAGTGTAGCTAAGACAACCTCATAACCTCAGCTGATGATAAATGAATCTTTGGCTGATCAGTAGACTCGGCATGGAGGCTACCCCAGCAGACTGTGAGTGAGTCACAGCAAGGCAGGTACCCTCCTAAACAAGAAGGCTAAGAAATAAGCAGGCCCTGGATATGCAGGAAAGGTCAAGCAGTCTTTGTATTTGAGGGCCTTCTTCAGAAAGATACAAGTGCTCTCTCAGGGAGGGGCAAGAAGGAATTGTATTGATTATGCCAAATGCAAGTGAGCAATTTGTAGGGCTTTTTAGGGGAATTTACATCAACAGATGGACACCAGAATAACTTAAAACAAAATCCTGGGAGTTTTGCTGCTGACATGAGAAGGGAGACATTGAACAGTGGGAGAACTGGAGCCCAATCTCTCTGAGGGTTCCTCAAGATATCGGTTCTCTCCCACAACTCACCGTGATCTATGGGGCTGGCTGGCTAGAGATGTCTCGGAGTGATGTTACCTCTGCAGGTGGTGTTACTCAGAAGGGAAAGCAGGGCAGTTATTCCCCTTCCCCTCTGCTCCAAGCTAATACACTGAGTCTGCATGTAGTCAGCGACAGAGAAACCAGCGTGCTTGTTTGCTTAAAGTTCACATTGATCAGATGCTGTGCTGAGGGTAGTCCATAGGAAGAATGGAGGGAGCACTTCTCCTAAGCTCCTTTGCTGGAGTGGGTACTTCAATACAGAATGGTGGTCCTTAACACACCGTGTTGGCTTTTAATTAGCACCAAGAAGGTCTTAATGGAACGATGTTCCCTGAGGAGGCAAGCGCTCCCTGCAAAGCTTGTGGATTTTGTCCCCATAGAGCCTTCTGCACCTGGTATTAGCACAGGAGAAACGGCTGCCCTCCCACCCACTATAGATAATTGTATTGCTGCTGCATCTCTGAAAGTATGATAGTATGATAGTCGACCACTTGAATTTGGAGACAGGAATTCTTCAAAAAGCCCCTGCATCTGTTCTCAGTCCAAGCAAGCACTCTCAAGGGGCCAACTTCCCATAGGCCATCATGCATAATGTGGATGAAACCTCTTGAATTATTGATCTTGCAGAGGCATATAATTGTAGCTTACACAGTGTGTTTACTCTCAGTGCTTTGATTTATCAGATCTTATAATAATGTTCTCACTTTTGGCGCTCGTAAAATGCAACTGGCTTGCAGTTTAATAAATATTGACTTCTAGCCATTTGCTGCTTTGTGATTATTCCTCCTAAAGAACAAACTGATTGCTTCCTTCATTCAGTTCCACTGCAAATGGTGCAGGAATGGAACACTTATAATATTGCATTTTCCCGCCATGGGAAGACTTGGCTCAACAGTGCCCTTTCCAGGCTTTCAAGATCAGGGCACTGTTTCTCTAACTGGTGGGCACCTGAAGATATTTGTGGTCATTCTAAGGGTCAGAAGGCATGTCTTCTCCCTAGTGAGAGCCCCTTTTCCCAGATCTTTTTTGTCTTGTTCACCACTTTTAACAAATTAAGCCATTCCCTGTTGCTCTGATTAGAATGAGAATTCCTGTGCTTTACCTGGAAGACCTTGTGTTCAAACCTTTCATCATGGTATTGTTGGTGTGTGCAGGACACTGGGCCAG
This sequence comes from Tyto alba, assembly GCF_018691265.1. Classification (NCBI taxonomy): domain Eukaryota; kingdom Metazoa; phylum Chordata; class Aves; order Strigiformes; family Tytonidae; genus Tyto; species Tyto alba. Next base: position 23,437,853 of record NW_024881297.1, read on the forward strand.
GGCTGCCTGGGGATCTCCTGCCAGAGGAGAGGAGAGTCCAAGTAGGTATTTTCTTTAAGACAAACATGTAATCCAGCCCCATCTTCCAGCAGCTTGAGAGCCCTTTTCTCTTATTGCCATACCAATGTTGGAAACACATCTTGCAGAACATTTTAGGTCATATCCTGCCTCTAACCTGAGCTTCTCACTTTCTGGTTTACATCTATGCAGTTTATCTCTGTTATGTGTTATCATATATCCACGTTCCTCTACAACTGACAATAATCATAATACTAAACTGAATACACAGTGGAAGTATGTAGCAGTTGACAGTCATGACACCTTTCCAAGAATGCCAAATGCTCCTGTTTTGGATGTAAAACCAAGAGGATAATGAGTTTTTATCAGTTGAGGGGCTCCCGCTGTCCTAGAGGCTTTTTCCTAGGTTGGTGACTCTTTGTGTTAGGTGGAACACAGACAGATGCACAGCGGGAGCTTGTCAGTCATGCTGCTTGCAGCTCAACAAACTAGAGAGCAGAGGTGGAAAAAACTCACAGATGATATCCTAGAATCACAGCCCAATTAAGTGACTTTCCCTTGGCTCCTGCAGCAGGTCCATGGCAGATCCATACAATGAATCTACAATTCTTGGTCATCAGTCCCATGTTATGACCACAAGCTCTCCTGCCCATACCTGTCAGCATGGGAGTCAGAATGAACAATAACAATTTTATCCAAGCCAGCAGAATTGCAAAATGTTATGGGTTGCATTTGCAATGCTGCCAGTGTTGAGTTCCCTGGCCATCTTCCTGTTAATTGACAGTAATACCAGAGCAGTCAGTTCGAGGAAAAATTACTCGTTCTGCCCTCTTTGTGGAGCATCCTCTCTCTGTTTTGTCAGTAGATGCTGCAAGACTGCTCTTTGGATTTGATTATATTTTGAAATTGGTTTTATTTAATTTAATTTATTTAATGAAGAGATATAAATTAGAAAAGATGAAAATAAAACATTAGCTATTTTTTTCTAATTGGATTTATTTTTGTGCTTAACCATGTATTTCCTTCTTCTTTGCCCACTGCTGAAAAGTAGATGCATTCATCCCAGAAAATATCAAGCTAGGTCCTCTCTTATTAGTGGAGTTTGCTTTACGCCAGGTCAGGATTGACCACATAACCCACTTTGCATTAGCAAATAGCAGCGTGTTTCTGTGAGCCACTAATTCTCAGGAATCGTTTGCCAAGCTGTAGCTAGCAAGCACTGGTAGCTGAATTCTGGTGAAGAAACATCTCCCTGCAAGCATTTCTGGCTTTTGCCCTGATGGTTCCCCAGCAGGCACTCTGCGGGCAGGGTCAAAGTGCTCAGGAGGGATGCGTGGCAGAAAACCCTTGTGCTACCTCAGCCTGTCTTACAGCTTTCTGCTCCTGCTTCTGGCTACACAGAGAAAATGGCAAGGGTGGCCTGTATGCATTTACATTTCCTCCTGGTGTCCTGATTTTCCTTCCTGAGATCTACTTCTCTTGCTTCCCCCTGGTTAGTGGGCAGAGGATGCTGAGCAGGTGAGAGGCAGCCCTGGGTGCTGTGCTTGCCTTCTTGGTGCCTCCTGGGGTCCTGCCTAGCCCCAGCACAAGAGGTGCTCCAGCCAGCTGGGGCTCCCTTGGTGCCAGCTTAATCTTGGATGATAAAATTGTGACCAGTCCTGAGACTTCTTCCTCCTCTTTCATTCTAGCTGTAAATTTGCCATAATTTAGAATATAAGGTATGGAAGCAGACAGACTTCAGAAAGAGAGAAATGAATGTTTGACTGTCACCAATTTGGAAATCTCCCCTGGTAGCTGTGAAGTTGGTGTCAGTTTCTGTTATTGGTATAACAGGGCTGATGTGTTCTCTCAGCAAATATAGATCTCCACATCTGTTTTATCCACTAGATGGATGACATAAACCAGCTTGCTTTACAGTGAATACTTTATGCCATCTTTAACCTGAAGTGTATTTCTGTAGACTGCCAAAACACTTCGGTGTGAATGTCTTGTTAGGTCAAATGTATGTTTGGAAGCCTTGATCAGTGCTGCAGAGAAAGATTTGTCTCCACTAGAAAGATTGGTGCAGACAGACATTGATATAATTGTATTAGCAGTATCACACTTCTCAGCACGTGTGCACAATGTGTAACTGCAGGACAGCTGAGAAACTCGATAGCACAAGGACTGGGGAGGGTAGCTGATTTTATTGTCTGTGTCTGTATCTATCATCTGCCTGCCTGCCTGCAGTAGTTCCAAGATGTGATATCTAGCCTCTGTAACTGAGATCTTTAGCACCAGCTAATGGATCTGAAAGCTTTCCCCCCAGCAACTTTAATGGGAATGGGGCATTGAGATATTTTTTTAGAATTGCTGCATTTTCCTCTGAGGATTCGCCTGATTGTGTCCATCCACATGGGTGCAATTTCCTTAAGCTGATGCAGTCTTGTAGTTTTATATTGTTAAACACTGCCTCAGGAGAATCTCTGAAGGTTAGCTCTGTCCTCTATGGGTCAGTAACATTTTGCAGATATACCATATCAAATTAGAGCAGTCTTTCCATGTGATGATCCCTGTTTGTCAGCAAAATAGTAACCTGAAGTACAGTGTGTTTCTTCCTTCTTTCCTGGCTGCAGCATAGTCACAGCCTTTTTTTTTTTTTTTTTCCTCTGCTTCAAACTTTCGTAAGAGATATCAGTTGCATATTAGCAGCAAATTCTTCTTTATTGTTTTTTAACAGAGACATCAGCAAGCTCAGAAATTTTTAGGTAGCTTTCTGCAGAGTTAAGTAGCATTGCATAGGTGACATGTTATAAAGACAAACATACTAAGCCTTACACATCCCTGAGGAGGGCAAGAGGGCTGTCTCCTGATCCTATACAGAGGGAAACTGAGGAACAAAGATGTTCATCAGAAGTCATAAATGCTGCCAGTGGCTGGGCTGCCCAGACAGCTTCATATTGAATTCCTTCCTTCCAAGTAAACCACAAAGACTGGTTGCCCTCCCTTCTTTCCTCTGGAAATAGATGTATAGTGGAGAAATTCATTTCACAGAATTGTATGTCCTTAATAAAATTCAGCTCTAGTTATGACCCTGTGAGATGATTAGTGAATTAGAGTTCTTAATTAGCATTTTGCATAATTCATGACAATTACAACATTCTCATGGATATGATTGTCAAGGTGCAGATGTGCAAACGTGCAGCTATAATTTTCTCATCTAAATAACTCTTCTGGTGAAACCTCTAATTTTTTACAACTCTATTGTGTAAGGGCCATTATTCCTGTTGTTATTTTTAAGGCATTAGAAAATGGATGCGAATCTCACTTCAGCTTCAATCACTGAAACCAACTGTTTTTCAGAAGCTTTAAAAACTGTCATAAAAGTTTGCTCCTGGGTGAGAATACACATTTGAATTTTCTGAAGGACCTATACTACCCACTTTTTAACATCCCACAGGGAATTGTATTGCAGTTTTTCAGTTACAATAGTAAAACAAAAGCTAAACCCAGTATGTGTGCTAGCCAAGATTTATATGGCTGAATTGTTAATGGAATTGAGCTCCCATTCCTTCTTCAGCTGGAGACAGATTTCAAAGTCCTTTGTGCTGTGAAGATCCTTTCATTTTGTCAGAAATGTGTAAAGTATTATGTATCTGAGGTTATTAGGACTATCTTTTTAGGTACAGGAACATCTGTCAGTTATATAGAATGAGTGGCAGCTAAACAGAGGACAAAGATGGTCGTGACAGAGCTAGGACCCCCTAACTGCCCAAAATACAGTCCTTCAGAAATCAAATGCAATGGCACAGAAATCAATGAGCCAGATGATCAAAATACAGTTGCAGTCAACTCAACATTTTCAGGTACAGCTCATATTTAAAAAAAAATTACTGAGTTCCAACTGACAAATTTGAATTTCTAGTTCCTTCATTAAGTGCCTACACAGACGGTATTAAATGTAATTAATTTTACTTTCATAATTATAATTTAATATGTAAATCCATTTACAGTATTCCATTCTATTAAAGGTACAAATCAAAATGATAATTTATAAACAAAACTTATGAATTTCCTTAAATGAAAGACATTTGTAATTTCCCACAGGAAATTCTAATCACTTTCGGATATGTAGTCACAGAACATGTAGGAGTTTCATGTAGTCAAGACTTGCTGGAAGGAAACTCCCTTATACTCTTTTTAGAGGCAAATCATGCTCAGAGGAACCTGGACAAATATGTTTGGACATACATCGTTTTTAGCAATTGATCCCTCCCCTCTGTCCAGCATTCCCCACAGGGACTCGCTTACAGAAGCTTATCAGTCATTTCTAACAAGAGTTCTTCTCCAGATAAGGATTACTTTCCTTCCTGGCCTTCCTCTGCCCATTGAACTTGGAGGTAAAGCAGTTGCCTTGATCAGTTGAAGCTTGATTGCCTCCTTATGACAACACTCTCTTACCCCATTTATATTTTCCCTTGGAAATGTATGTCTGTGATTTAGGTCCCTTTCTTTCTGTGCTCAACCAAACAGCAGTACCAAAACGAAGAATCAGATCCAAAAAAACTTAATTTCTCACTTTTTTTCATGTTTGTCGAAGCTTCTTATCCATTTTTACCACCTTCTTTTAATGTCTGTGTTGCTTTGAGCACTCTGATACTGCTTACAGCAGCTTGCTCCCTAAATGTCATTAATGCAAGTGCTACTTTCAGCAGGTTTATTCTCTTCCTTTGTCTCTGTAACTCTTTTCTTAGTCCTAATACAATGTGTGAAAGTGCAGGGCACTGTCCATGTATTTTTCTGTTTGCTAGTTTGTGAATTCTCAGTGTCCCTACCCAATATACTTATATTAGCAAAGCTTTTCACATATTTTAAACATGTATCTTTTAAATTGTCCACCACAGCAATTAGTGGAAATAAAAAAACAACCCACCAAAAAACCCTGGTGAAATTAAGCACTTTGTTCCCCAGCATAAGAGGAAAAATGCCTGTGAATTACTAACCTTGGAGGAGAGTTAGAGAACACAAGAACCCAGCTTTTGTCCTGGTGAATACGATGGCAGTTTTGCCTCTGGCTAGAAATAAGGAAACATTCAAACAAAACTTATTTTCTTTATGTCTTTTTATTTTTTTTTTCCCTGTCAGTAATACATTGTTCATGCTAATGAAAAGCATTTATGAATTTGGGTCAAATAGTTTCAGCCGAGGGAGGATAAGGTTGATAAGAATTTGGGAAAAACTTGAAATATTTCAGGTTCTCTTAGCTGAATGACATTTCACTTAAGTTCATTTCTAAATTTTAAAGGGAAAAAAAGACCTTCTTCCATAGAGGAGATGTTTCTATTTTTAACTAAGTGAACTATTTTGACAGATCAAGAGTATATTATACTTTCTCCCACAGTGAGGGAAGGGGAACCAGAGGAGAGGGGAATTGGATTCTGTTGAAGACAAATGTTACAGTTTTGTTTTTGTCAGCCAGAGAACTAATTCTCTCACTTGAATACTTACTGCAGGAGTGGGCCAAACATATATAGCCACGGAAAAAGTATTTGAAACACTAAATTATACAGTAATTTGATGCAGTTTCTGTCTGTAACCTTGAAAAATCTTATCACAAGCAAGCAGTTAAAAAATAAATAAGCAAGTGATGGCTTCCAACTAAGATCTGTCACTCGGGCTTGATCTGAGCAGTTTGCTGGCTTGCTCCAGGTCCTGTTCAGGTTCCCTCTGAGCTAAAATACACTGCGGGAAATTTTCAGTGTCACAGGGGACAGTGGAGTATCCAGTTCACATGCATAGCAAATGGGAGCCTGGGGGCTGAACTGATCCCTCTTGAAATTAAACTCCTCTTGGCAGAGCTCTTCTTCAGTCAGTGGGGTAGCATGGCAAGGTGGTCTTTTGTCTGTATGGCCAGGTCCTGAGCAGTCCTGGCTTTATCCACCAGAAGGCTCAGAACTGTGCCCTCATCAGCCTGGTCCCCGTGGGAGTGTCTCTCCTCTGTGGCTTTGTGAGAACATTGTGGGAATCCTGACCGCTGCTAGGATATAATCATGTGGCTGTGAAATGCATCTCCTGAACCCTCTGACTCATGAAAATAACAGCGTTCTTTCCCATGCTCAAATAACATGTATCAGCCTGTGTGACAAGTTTTCACCTGATGTATTCCTCAGCTGGAGTAAGAAACTATAGTGCTGTGCTGGCTTTCATTTTATTTATAGTATTTCAGGTTTTGGTCTCCTGTGCTGCAAGTGTTTGGTTTGCTATATGTTGGCAGAGTGTTTTGTGGCCGTTGGTGTGTATGGGTGGCAATGGTAGCACAGAGCTATTTGGATTTAGTATTTTTTCATAATTTCTTCCACTTGTGAGATGACAGTTTGATGACCTTGGAAGTCCCTCCCTGTTAGTGATCCCAGAATTCTGGTTTTCTTCCCAAATTGCCAATATATCAAACTCTTTTTGTCAAATTAATTTCAGAAGCTGCAATTCAAATAAAGGCTACTCAACTGAGTCATTTGACCTTCAATCTCTGATAAGGATACACCTCTTCTTTGCCTGTCTTTGCCAGTGTAGAAAGAGACAAGAGATCAATCATGAGAGCAAGGATTCAGAAACTATTTAACCCAAGTTTTGAGTGTGTTGGCATCCAGTGACTGTATGCCAGTGTCCCTGTCAATCCCTCCCTGCCAGTCCTCTGGAGATCTTTGCTCAGATGTGTCTCCCTCGAGGCAGGAAATAGAGGAGGCAGAGAGTGAGGAAATGCAGAGAGTGTATATGTAGGGAACAGCTGAATGGCAGAGCAAGATGCATGGCTGCTATTACCTAGGGTGATGGGGAGTAAACAAATGGGTAGGGGAGCAAAGCAGGGTGAAGGACATCTTGAACACAGATGGAAGTGTGATTGGCAGACATGGCAACAAACCCATGAGCAGAAGGATAGTGGATTGGAAAAGAAATTACAAAGGGCAGAAATGTGCAAGAAGCTACAGAGAGTTAACTTTATGTCTACTAGGAGCACTTCATAAACAGTGTAAATTTTATTGACCTGTCCACAAATCTTAAAGCAGCTCTCAATTTTCATATTTTTAAGTTGTTGACATCACTGGGCCTGACCTCTCGGGTGGTACAGATTATTGAATTTTACCCTGTGATTATTGCATCAAGTTTTATGCTTTTCTCTCTTAGCTTCAGAAGTAAATTTGTTTTCAAAGCCTCCCCTTAGAGGCAACATGTTCAATTTACTAGTCCACTCTGAACCACCTCCTGTATTGCTTTTCTTTCAGTGGGCTTTGTGCAGTCAAGACAGTGTTAGGGACAAAATCAGAGTCTGGGGAGAGTGAAACAAAAGATGAAGATGGTTTGATCAGTGCAGGCCTGTTAATTGGCAGTATAAGACATCAGTAAAATTCCATCTACACTGCACCAGAGTGTGTGGATGTACTAGTATAATTCTAGCAGGTTTGTAGCACAGACAGTGTTATTTCAGCATTTGCAATACTGTTTTATTCATCTTGCAGCTGATCTGATTAGGAAAGACCTTCCAGTTGCAGCAGGTGCAATAGGTCTGTCTGCTTGTAAAGTCAGTGTATGAAAGCCTCACTTTCTGTACCTGTTTTGGTTGTTCTGATACTGCCAACATCCCTCCAGGTAAGCAAGATGGTGATCTGCCCGATCACTGTGGACATGACTGCATAAGGAGCAATAAAACATTTGCCGTGGGGAAGAATATTATAGTGCAGCTCTTAGTAATAAATCTCATTGAAACCTACCTGTCTTATAATCACTTAAGGCCATTTGCAAGGCAGTATTTAGTGAGTGTGCAGTTGGGATATACTTGATTTATTTCATGTTGTTGGGTGTCTCACAGTGGCAAAGAGTGGGAAAGGCCCACATCTGCGAGAATGCATCAACCCCAGTGCCACTGTCGCCAAATTTTAGAGGGTAAGAGCCTTCATTTTTTTGAGTAATGCCTTTCTCTAATTACCCTGTGTGGCAAAAGACACCTAGGAATTAGTTAAAACATCTGACTCAAGTTCTAAGGCCTTTTCTGTACTTGAATATCATAAAATGCATCTTATGTTAGACCGAAATATAATGGTGAAGATGAAGTGGATGGTGGAGTTGCTTATAGAATAAGACATTTCTTGTGGACACAGCAGGATCTTTCCAGAGGTTATACTTTTACAATACTTTGAATGGGCAAGATAATTTCACTGCAATTTCCATCTAGTCTTAATTTAATTTGATTCCACTAACAGTTCACTGTAAATAAAGTTGTGTATGTTTTCTGTAACATGAATTGAATTGAAAGTGAAGTGAAATGACAGTTATACATCAGCAAGTTTGCATTATTTTCTCAAAATGGTAGGAGGGGAAAAAGTTGTAAAAGAAGATAAGGAAAAATATATTCTCCATAATTCTGTCAAAAGTGAGAGCATCTGTGCTCGGAAAAAAATATGGGAAGCTTTAAAGACTGCTTAAAGTGTAAGCAGAGAGAAACCATGAAAACTCTTCCACAATCTGGTATTTGGATAATAGAAAGTCCTCCAAGCTTTAATTAAATGTAAAGGGTGTGTTCAGTGATCAAGTTAAAAGCACATCAAATATCACGGGGGAAAGAGGGGTCTGTACTACAAAAACAGCACGCAGGGTTGGAAGGATCTGGTTAGATCACCAAGCCAGGTTGTGTGTGTGTGTGTATTTTCAGAGATTGCTCAAATGAGCAAACTTTATTAAGGTCAAGATGTTTATCATATTCAGTTACTGAGCAGAAGTGGTGTTTTCAGACTCCCAGTAACAGATTTATGTTCTTTTCACACACAGAGAGCAGGCAGTTGTATGCTAAGGATCTGACTCTCCAAACACTTAGGCGCATGCTTAGCTTTAATCATCCACAAAGTCCTACTGAAATTGATGGCCTGTACTTTCAAAGGGTTTAGAGCAGTATACATGAACAGAAGTCAGCTCTTTTGCGAGCAACCTGATAGTATTGTGTTCCACAGTCTTGTAATTGGGCTGAAAAAGCCACTTAAGGAAATGCAGAAAGGCTGAGGGTGGGAGCATGTTCTTCCACAGCACTCTGTGAAAGTGGTGCAAGTTCTCCTAGAGGCCTTTTCAATCAAACCTGAATATCTTCTGAGTTGCTTTTGTTCTCTTCCATTAAGTCTGTTGATTTGTGGTTTTGCTTGTTTGTTGCTGTGGATTTATATATATATATATATATATATATATATAAATCATTTCTTAAGTTTTATTTATTGTTTTGAAATTATACTTTCAAATGACCAGTCACATGAGAAGTTGCTTTGGGATTCCAGACAAAGTCCAGGCCAACCATTCTAGATTACTTTTCTGAAAGAATCACAAAAGATATCCCTGCATATAATCACTTTTCAAAAGCATAGGTTGCCCAACCCTGCACAGGTGCTTTGTAAGTACAGGAGGAAATTTTACAGAATTCCATCGCACAATGTGAGCAGCTCATTCTGGAGCAAAAGTGTAGCAGGCTTTATCCTTCCTTTTTGCAAGCACTCTATTTGCACTTCTGTTTTGTGACTAGAAATGGAAGCGTTGGTACAAAATCATGAACGTGACACTGCTGATAGTAAATCTGTGCTTGTGCTCAAGTTATTACAGCACAAAAAGACACAGGTGCTCCTTCTTCCTTTGGAAAAGTGAGCTGTGGAATCTCTGATGACAGTATTGAGATAAAAGCCTGCTAGAAAGCAGGATGGTCTATATGCAAACAAGCATTCAAATGTACCTGGGCAGTTCTGCACATAATGTACCTTTTCTAAGTGACGCCACCCTGCTTGTATATAAACACTCAACCCTCTGTAGCCCCTGTGCTTTACTGTTCTTCCCAACCCGTGCAAGTATTAACAAAACCCATGGTCCCAGTACACATTTACATATATGGTTCAGTCCTGTATCAGGTGTGAGTCCTTAATAGATCTGAATATTGTCAGAGCTGAGCATTTTTTTGCAGTGCACTTGTACAATACGCACCTGAAAGAGGATCCTGGTGTTCATTTGTAAGAATCATGAAGTGTATTTTCACTTTGAAGAAGAGCATATATGTCAAAGCCAGAGGTTTCTACTTTATAGCTTTTTTTTTTCTTTCTTTCTTTCTTTACAGTTTACCTTCTTGGAAGATTTACAGCACAAGATCCTACTTTCATTCATGCTTTGGTCATAATTATTTTATTACATGTGTTTCTCTCGCCAGCCTCCAGCCTCATTGATCAGTATGTTAGGGCAAATTTTTCCTCCTCTTCTCAGCAATGTACCCCAGTGCCCTGACCAGAATTTGTTATTTATTTAATGAATCTGTGTATCAGGCTGTTCTTTCTGTGGAGGGAAAGGGGCAAAGAGAGCACTGCTAGTGATGGCAGCAGGTTGAATTTAGCAGGAAAGCACAGGGGTGACTGAACAGCGCTGTATTTTCCACTGGCTGCATGTTACAAGAGGGCTGAACACTGTCCTCTTTCTGCATGGCTGCTAATGCTGGTATCTCTGTCAGCCCTTGGATGCCACTCAACTTGGCTAGCATGACATCTTTGGCATGTAATTAATTTTGACTGAAAGACTTGACAAACAGAAACACTAGATTTGTTCATGTATCTCTTCAGCAATCTCTTGGTTTTGAATATTCTTAGAGTTAGATGGGTATTGATCTAATGAAAAGACTTGTCAAGGCCAAAAGCTGCTTTGATTTAGAGCACAAAACATCGCTGGTATCCTTCACATTAAGCTACTTGAAGAAATTCAGTGTTCCCTTTAACTGAGTCATTCCAGCAGTCTGCGTGAGGTTTGGAAATAAGTGTGTGAGACTAATGTCTTGTGGGGTCTCGGGTCATGTTTCTGTGCACTGACCACAGGGTGGCCCAAGAAAAGAGCTCTTGGACAACGTTCCTCTAATATTAATCATGTCATGAAGTATTCCGGAGACTATCTGTGTCCAGTGGACAGCAAATAGTGGAAATGGAAGTTATTGTCTGAAACTTATTTTTGAAACAGGGGCTGGTACCCAGATGAGTACGTTCCAAGAAATCAGGGCTGTTTTGCAAACTATGTGCTGTTTCATGGCTGAACGTGTGATAGATGGTTGATCAGCCTCGCTGACAGCTTGAGAAGAGAGAACAGGGTAACTGGTGGAACTGTTAGTACGACTCAGACCGTTGTACGTATGTGGCTTGCTGGAAGATTGCACTGTCTCTGGTTGCTGTTAGCTTTTTGCAGGCATAACTATCCAAATGTTCTCTAGCTGCTGGAAGTTTATGCTGCTGTTAATAAAGGGAATCTCCTCTAGACGAGCATTCGATCTGAGACAAGAACATTACAGCATGACTACTTTTAGTTTGCGCAGTAAATCAGTGTTTGCTTTTACATCCTACCACTGAACTATTTACACAGACTGTATTCACTGTGGGGCTTTCAGTACAGAAAATTCTCTCTAACACATGACCTGAGCACTCTTGCTAAATTCCACTGGTCCAGGCTATAAAACCCATACATCTACTGTTAAAAATATGGCTTTGATGTGCCATATATCCTGTGGCATTCACAAGTCTCTGATGTGTTATTATTATTATTTGGAAGAGAGATGGTGAACCCTAATTATGCTTAATCACAACAACATAGACAGATATCAGTGGAGGGGCACATTTTACCCTAAAGTGCTATTTGAAGTCTTTGGAAAATGTTGAATTACCCCTACAGCTATTGCTGATTAACTACTTAATGAAGCATCTGCGACTGCTGGCATGTCCCAGCCATGTCACTGTGATGCTTGAAGGACGATGGAGATTAACTAAAAGACTGATCACAGTGATTTCCTATGTAGCAGCCGATGAAATCTAATAAGGGGCACTTGGAATTGAAACTGTCTTTGAAAAAAACATTATTTTGCTATTATATAAACACCTCTTTTTAGACCTAACCTGTTTATATTGCTTGAAAGGTACCTATTCCTGCTTCAGCGATGTTAGCCCTTTACCACATGGTAAAGAGTTTTTATTTACAGACACTATTTCTGCCTCTAGTTTCCAAGAGGAACCTTGTTACACTTGCTTCTGTACAAATACAGGGCAGCAAGATTAGGTGTGTGAATTTATCTGAATTATGGGTAGCAATTCTATCCAGATATAAATGCCACATCTGATGCATTAACATAAGTAAATATGTTGCTCCATATGTCTTTATACATGTGCAGTTTATATATGTACATGTGTATATGACTATACAGAAAGGTATGGTTTAGACATATGCATAGATTATGGATGTGATATTATAAGCATGTAAAATCTTAAACTTATTTAAAGATTTAGAAGGAAAGCACACATGCCTGGATCTATTTTTTGTGATGTATCAAATATTATTTTGCCATAAATTACAGAATTGCCCTGAATATTCACTGTAATTTTAACATTAAATGCTTTCAATGTAAAGCTTATTGCATCTGGAAACAGCGGTGTTTAAATCAAGGCAATCTGTCATTTCCAGAAGAGCTGTTCTTGTGTTGAAATGGAGCCTGGTTCATATAGCAGCTGAATGTCTGATACAGAGTGAGTTTAAGATTGTACTGGGCATGGCATTCATCTAGCAGGCGTGAGGGCGTGTTCCCTTCAAACATCGCCATGGGTCTCTGCTCAGGGAGAAGGGGCTGACACATTTCCTGCTTTGGGGGTTTCTGCTCTGCCAGGTCTTACCATAGGATTAAAGATCTCATTTTGTTCCCAAATGAGTGAGAATGGACAATCGCAAAGATGTATTTAGAGCATCTTGTGATCACTTAGGGCTCATGTTGCTTTCAGGAGATCTGCTTTATTCAATGCTCAGCTCCACCTGGTTGAGCAGCACCCCAGCAGTTTTCTGTTAAGCATATTCTCTAACCTCCACCATGAGGAGAACTGTTGGGAGTATTGACTTCATGAAAACAGCCAGGCGTTTTTGCTTAGATAATAAATCAGTCTTCCTCCTTTTGGCCTGGGCTGTGTTTTACTCTGATATGTGTGATATCCTGTGGTAATAATGCATGAAGGACTTCATCTCCTATCAAAATTTCGTTGTCTTCTACAGCACCTGTGTTTCCCTGGCAGCAGTCATATGCCATAGCCTTGGCTAAATGTATTGGAGGTGTATGGTGGGGTTCTGCTAGTCTCAGGCTGTAGGGAGGAGCTGAGAGTTTCTCCAGCAATGAGTCACTCTTGAAGCTTAAAGAGAGCAATCAGGGCCATTGAGGTTGGGCAGAGATGATCAAAGGGGGTTTTTTTGGAAGAACAAATCTGATGAGAATCTCATCTGGGACTTGCTCTGTCTTGGAGAAAGCAGGCTTTCCGTCCTTTACTCACCTGTCATGTTCTCAGCTGGACCAGGCAGGATTTGCTTTTGCTTGGAACAGTGCAAGGTACTGTGAGTGCTTATGCAGCAGGGCATTCCCCACTATCTCCTCCTCATGGATGCTGCTGGAGTGACTGGTAGAGGGAAGGGCAGAAACGACAAGACCTAGGTTTCTTCTTAGGAGGACAAACTTGAAGGTATGTGGTAACAGAGCTGGACATCAGTGGATCCCTCAGGGAGAGTTTGGAAAGCTGAGCCTGGTCTGGGTATTTTTGAGCACATTTGAAAAATGTTTTCTGAGGACCATGATTTTATTTTAGTAGACAGCAGTTGCAGTCAGTTATATGTTTTAAGGTATATCTCAAGTTGGCTTACTTTCTATGTCTGAGATGGGAAGTTCAAAATTGCCTTGAAAAAAGGCAGTCTTTCTGTAACAAGCCATAGTCCGTTCTGTAGAATAACAGAGCTGTCTTTGTTTCACAAAGAATTGCCAAAAGACCTGTTCAAAGAGGACTTTCTGTGATTTATGATGTTTCTGCTCCATGCTGCTCACTGAAGATTTCCATGATTTCTACAGAGTTGTCACAGAATGTTTTTAATTGCAACAATTGTCTTTAACTTTGTATATTGCGGGGAAAAAAAAAACCAACCTGAAATGTTAATGTTTGTGTTGGTTGTCCTTGATCACTGGTTAAGACAAGAACAAGATTCCCTTATAAAAATCCAAATATGCTTTTCCTAGCTGAGTCACGGTGATGTAGCTGCTCTCATCTTCCCTGTGCTGGCCTTGAGGCCAACCCAACTTTCCTTTCATTCATTAAAACAGCATTGCTCTTCAAAAAGGGCTGAAATCCTTCTCTACAAATGCACTGTGCCAACCAAGGCTGCCTTTTGTCTTTCTTCCTGGCCTGAAATCAGGTTGCTCAAAATGTTTGTTCAGGACCTACACAGTGTGTCTTCATCTCAAGGAAGGCTCTAGGTGCAGTTTATTGTAGGAACGATTGTTGGAGATGGTGGTAGAGAGCTGAGGTAAAACACAAATGTAGGAAGATGCACATGGCAGGAGAGCTAATGCAGGCAACACTGCCTTAGCCTTGAAACCTCAGCAGTGATTACAGACAGCAGCATGTATCTTGGGGCTTGCATGAGGACCTGAATCTTCATCCAGATGAGAGAGGTGAAGTTGTGGCAGAGTAGGTCTCCAGCATCACCCTCCTTGTTGCTGCTGCTTGAGGAACTGTCACTGAGCCGGGCTTGCTGCTTCTGGCTGCAGCCCTGCTGCTTTCTTGCCTGGCCCCAGTCTGTGCTATCTCTGCCCAGACATCCTTGCTGCTTGGGGGAGAAACCATGCACGTAGAGGGTTGGACAAGCCATTGGGGTAGGAGTGAGAGGACTGGAAGCTGGCTGATATCTGCTTTTGTGCAGCTGTGGCCAGCATTGGCAAGGAAAAGGAAGAAAAAGTTTTACTTCCTTTCTCCAGTCACCTGTTTTATGTGCGTTGGCCAAGACCGTACAATGCTTACCATGTTTCTGTGCCCTCTTGTACCCTTTGCCATGCAAGCTCCCAAGCACAGTGACTCCATCTCTTTTCACCGAGGTTGCTGGCTCAAATATTACGAGGTTTTTGGAATTTTCCATTTTCTGAGGGTCAGGCAATGAGAATATAGAGCTCCTGACAGATCTGAAATGTAGCTGTCTTTTTGGTACCTCTACCTGTTGTGAAAGGACATGATTTTGTAAGAAACCCAGAATGAGATATCAAGCAGATCCCTCTTCCCCTTCAAGCACAGTGAAAGGTTTGTGTTTAAATCCCCCAAGCTGCTGAAAATTCAAATCTAAATCCAACACACGTTGCTGAAGTAACGTACCTTGATTATTCCCTGTGTAATATTTTTATTACATTCTTTGCTATGCCACGCAGTCACGAGAACGCTTTTGCCTGTCTGTCCTTTCTCATTGTATCACTGTCTAACTGTTCATTGCACTCATAAACGTGAATGAGCAGCCCCTCCAGGCCAGTGTGAAGTAAAGATTTCAGTACCTGGAGATTGTAGAGATGCAAACAGTTCTGAATCAATTGGCTTCATCCTCACCTGTTTTTTTTTTTTCTAATTAGTCATAAGTAGCCACAGCTTTGTCTAATAATAATGTGCTTTTATCCACTACAGATTGTTACCAGTGCTCTCACAGGAAGCATTTGTTTTCAGAAAGCCATTTTAGGAACATCTCCGTCTGTTATTACAGGTTTTATTTCTTTGTCAATTCACCTGACTCAGGTCACAGTTTTTAATTTCTAAGATACTCACATTTTCAGAGGAAAAAAAAAAAATGAATGCTGCTCTGTAACAGGATGAACTACAAAGGTCTAAAGTTTCTCGAAATTGATTAAGTGCTCCTCACCAGGTGATCAATATATAGACAGCTATCTAAAATTAAAGGACATTCAGTGAAAAACAGGCAATTGCCATAAAAGGAAGCAAACAGGTTGAAATGTATTTAAAACCTATTTAAATAGTAGCAGGAGCTCCTGCTTTAGTTCATTGAGCACTTAAGCTTGTGGCTAACAGTAAACACATGAAGTACAGAAATACTA
Organism: Tyto alba; assembly: GCF_018691265.1. Classification (NCBI taxonomy): domain Eukaryota; kingdom Metazoa; phylum Chordata; class Aves; order Strigiformes; family Tytonidae; genus Tyto; species Tyto alba. The sequence continues at coordinate 23,453,781 of NW_024881297.1, forward strand.
TCTCTGGTATACAGCTGGGAGCAGAGCCTAGACCACAGCTTGGGTTTTACCTATTTGTGTGAGAAGACGGAGCACCTCTGAGAGTTGCACCTCTGTTGCATCTCCAGGCAGTTCCTCCTCAGGAAAGGGGAGTTATACTTAAATTAGATTCTTGCTTTTCAGCTCTTGGCTGAAAGCTCCCCAGAAACTAGACTTTGAGAAGAGGAAGAAAATAGTGTATTTCCTAGCAATTTACTACAGTCTCAGTGGTTTGGTGGAATATTTGGTCTTGGGCAGAAGGGACCTCGGTGACCATGAAGTAATATTGTTAGTACCTGCACATTCATATTAAAAAACTTGTGTCTGTGTCTGCAGACCCCTTTGGGACTCCAGAGCCCAGTCAAAATGAGAACTGAGCTCACGTTTGCCTGCTTCTCTCTGTATGGAGGTGTTGGCTGAGGCTTCCTCTGCTCCTTCCCCTTGCCTTGTGTGAGGAGGTTAAACAAAAACACAATAAAACTCTGGGCCAGGCATTTTTCACTGTAGCTCAGACAGACATTTTATTCATAGTAATTTCTTTATTTGTGTCATAAATCCTTCTTTCCTTTGTGCTCCTCAAGGAGATTAAAATTAAGGGCATCACCTCTGCCATCAAGGCCTAGACCCCCGAGGCCAAGTGATGGTTTTGCTGCTTCTGCATGCTCTCTCACCTACCTCTTCTTTGGCATCTGATCCTTCTACCTGTACAAATTTACCTTTTCAATTTGTACAGCGGCTCACGTGCTGTAGCCTTAGTCTGCGGCTACAAATAATCATACCCTTTTCCTGTTCTCCCTGTGCTTACTAGCAGATGGTGTGCACAGGGCAAGGAAACAGAAAGGCAGATTAAGCTCAGTAATAACAGCAGAAAGGCAACAATAATGCATACAGTCTTAATACATTTTGCTATTGTTTCTCAGAGCATGGCACAATCTGGTGCACTCCTCACTATGCCAGCTCCTGGGAGCTGGGGACTGTAGAAGTGTCAGGCTTTTTTTTTTTTTTTTAAATGATTTATTTGTTTATTTTTGTTCACTTTATTTGTTGATTGATCTGTGTAATGGTTTATTTATTTTAGCCATCAAAGCTGCATAACAATTTGTTTCTTAAAGACTTAAAACCAGAAGGTAAATAAAAAACAAATTGGAACTTTTTTATTAAAATCTCATGTAGGTTTTAACCAGTTGTAGGATTTTAAAGGGAGAGGGGAGCTGTTTATTTTTATTCTCAGATGCACCGGACTCCTCAGAATGAGGGATGGCAGGCTCGCATCAACAAAATAAGAAGGCATTAATAAATTGAATCCTCTACCTGCAGTTATGTTCATGAGATTTTAAGAAATGGGTAGAGTTTCTAGCAAAACAGTTGTTTGTGTAATAATAAATAATAACCTATAAATAAATAAATAAAAATAATAACCTATACTGCCAGATTCCTCTGGGTGAATTTTAAGTTCCTTTCCTTTACAGCACTCCTATGCCTGAAAGAAGGACAGTGTAAAAAGTAAATAAGGAAAGTGACAACATCCTAGTTGTCACAGGTCTTTGGGAGTCCCCGTTACCCGGTCATGACATCCTCTCTGTGTCATGCTGCCCGAGCGGTGCTGGGTGGGTGAAAGTGGGGCATAAAGGACCCCACTTTCTCTCTCTTGTCACATGCATGTGCTTGTTGCAGACCACTGGTCTTCCAAAACTTGTGCAAATTGAGGATGTAAGGAGAATATGCCAGGCATTGAAGATGGGTGCTTTCCAGCCCCTCTGTTTGCCTCCCTGGCCAAGAAGGATGAGAAAAATTATCTTAATTATCCTTCGGGACCCACTGACAAGTCATCTGCAGAGGATTTATTGTTTCAGATCAGAGCCTTGCCCTTCCCAGTTGATCTCAGACTTGTACTGCCTCATCCTAGATCAATATAGGCTTGTATTCCTTCTCCACTTGCTTTTCCACACCTGTTCAGATGAGCAGTGAGTGCTTTCCTGCCTACCAGGCTATATTTGCACTGCTGCTCATGCATTTTTGCTCATCCCACGATCCTGCCCTCTCTTTAGCTCCCAGGCTGAGGCAGGCTGACAGGAGAGGAATCGGGAGTTGTGTCCTCCCTCCTGGTCCCCTGGCCTTGCTTCACGCCCATTCCCACTGCAGTGTTTCTAGTGGTTTTGGTTCCCTTAAATCTGGCACGGGAGGTCAGAGAAAGGCACTGTGCTGAGAACAGCAGCTGTGCAGGAGCGCCTTTGTGTCCCATCTCTTTCCCTTCCCTCCCTGGAGATCCACATCTATATCTATTTGCCTCCATGTTCCCAGTCTTTTCTAATCTATCTTTCTGTCACACGTGCACTCTCTCCTGTGATATATCTGCTGTCTGGGCAGCAGTTGTTTTTGTCCAAGTCTACAAAGCCAGCAAGCAACGGTCCAAGTGAAAGGGTTGCTCTTTCCATAATAACTTTTAGTGACTGTTGAGTCGTTCTGGCCTCTCGGCTGCTAGAGGGTCTTTTGTGGCTGAGGATGGAAGCCCGTCCATGCTCCCTCTCTCATGCTCCGGCTGTACAAAGAGCCCTGCCTGCACGCAGCGATGCCCCGGGTAGCAGAGGTGTCTGCTGTCAGGGAGTCCGACACCCTCCCAGCCAGCCCGCCATTCCCAGGGGCCCCTGGCGCCTACATAGGAGCCGACGGGCAAAGCTGCTTGGAAACCATCTTTTCTTGTTCTGCTGCCCATCTGCTTAGGAAGGTGATTGACAGCCAAAGGGTGAAGGGCCAGAGTCTGTGCTAATTGTCTGAGGCCCTTGCTCAAACATGGCTGGAGAAAGAGGGGGTCCCCACGGGCAAGGGAAGAATGGGAACCTTTGTGAGGCCCGACACAGCGAATGCCACCTTTGTGAAGATTTAGACTTGCTGAGGTCAGTTTTTAACAACTTGGGATGCTCCAGTCTTTTCCTCTTTCCTTTATCTCCAAAGGCTCCTCTTCCTCCTTTATTTCTGCTTCATCAACAAGCATTGTTTCAGTCAGGCTTGAATCCCCTTTCAGTGGCTTAGCCAAAGAAAAGACAACCCACCCTCCTAAACAGGACTCTTTTGGGGGCTGCTATTTTTTTTTTCCTTTCCCTCCTCCTTGTCTCACATGCTGTAAAGAATGCCTCTTAGTATTCTCAGAGGAATGGGAACATTTGCATATTAATTTAATTGTGTGTGTTCATGCAAAACTACTCAACTCACAGCAAACTAGCCACAGTTATTGAAATTAATTTGCAAAGGATGGGCGCTATTGTTTTTCAAGACAAGAGTTGTCAAAGCTTATGTTTTTCCGTGTGCTAAAAGCACCTTCCTAGTTGCTTACTGCCCTTACTGGCATTAGAGAATAGCTGGAGAAATATAACAAAGTTATTTGGAGGAAGCGGTGAGCAGAGAAAGTTTCACTCAGGCAAGAGCTGGGGGGAAAATCTCAGTGTTTTTCAGTTGTTCCCAGAGCAGGATTTCCCCTCTATGACTAAGGCCACCCTGGTACTTGCTGAGAGGAGAAAAACAGCCCCTACTGCCTTTAACAGGGTAGATAAACCCCACTCAACTCCAGCAGCATGTTTCCATAAAGCTGCTTCTAGTGCTCTCGGATTTATTTCCATCTGGTTTGGGCACACCTCAAAAGAAACCTGTGTAAAGCTTTTTTGCTTGGGGTTGGTGTGTTTGCAAGCCCAGGCGCTGTGTGTGTGTCTGCGTTTATGCGCGTATACGTACGAGTGGGACAGCGAAACCCATATCATCCACAGAAGGAATACTAAGCTGTGGCTGAAAAGGTTGGGCTATCTCCCTCCAACTAGTGTGGCGTTTTGTGTTCTGCAGCGAGAAAATTTTCTCAAGCCCTCGTGATGTTGTTCACTGGAAATGTAGTGTTAGATAGGAGGAATCTTGCATCATTTCCCTATGTATTGGATTATATTCACTTTCTTCTATTTTTGCCTTCCCTTTTTTATGCTTTTCAAGATGTAAAGTTTATATATTTTTAAGGTCTGTCATGATCAGCTAGAAGTCAATGTATGTTGTTATTCAATATGTGCAAGACTAAATCCTAAATGTATTCCCATGTTTATATTCGTTGGCACTTTATAAATAATATTGCAGATTTGACTACCAGCACACAGATGTGTGCATGAACCAGCAGAAGGTTTTCTGGAAATTTTGACAGTTCCATACATAATCCATGGATGTGACATGACCCGTGTCTGGTCTTAAAAAGTGTTATCAGAACTATCACTAGCACAATATCCGAAGTAATTTAGCTTCAGACCATGTACAGAAGCATAATACATAGGTGGTTTTGCCACATTGCTTTTGCAACATTTGCTCCTGTGTCACTGATAATAAAACTGTCAGAGTGACCTTGGGGAGGTAATAACTGCTCACTGATTTGGATTTAAAGCTTCCATAATGTTTTTCCCACTGTGTGATATTTGTGAAAGGAAAAAAATACCAAAATGAAGCTTGTTTCCACAATCTCCTTTAAAAGACATAGTCGGGGGGTATATAGTGGTGCAGAGTGTTTATTAGCTGCACCGCCCCTCAGGAAACTTCCAGAGACTTTAATTTTCCTCATCCTGAGGACTCCATGGGAGTGGGACACTCAAGAGCTAGGTACCCAGAAAATCCTGATTTCTGTAGGAGCCAGTCTGACAAAGTGCAGGGTGCTGACCCAGTTTCAATGGAATTTTGTTTACTAGGGTGAATTAATGAAAACTGTGTCTTTTCAACACAACATTTTGGTTCTAGCAACTATCTGGATCCTTTGGATTGCATCTGTGCTCCTCTTGAGAGTTAATTTCAACTGCAAGTTCTGGGTGCTTAAAGATGAGCTTCTTTAAGTTGTCGGTTGCTTGACACTTTGGAAAATCTATTTACCAATTTACAAATATTAACATAGAGTTAAACGGGGATGCAAGACTGCTGGCTTTGACAGTCAGGGCATGCATGGCTTTTCCCCAGCATAGTACACATCATGCCTCTGACCAGCTGAGAAATCTGGGGTATAATCCTGAACAATGCCAGCACTTAAGGAAGTCTTCTCAGCTGTTCTGAACTAGAAATTCTGATTTCATACCTCATTTCATAGAATGCAACAGTATAGTTTGTGTTCTCTTCAGTAGTGATTTTTTTGGTGGAGAATGAAGTTTTGATCCCCTAGGGTAGAAGGACCTAGAGGTTTTAAGGGAAAAGGTTGGGCAGTGGGAGCAACTGTGCTGTGGGATGGGAGCAGCCTGAGAGCTCTTGCTGAGAACAAGGCTCAGCACAATGATATTAGGTCTCATCATTCAATTCTGAATTATAAACATAATTCCAACAATTTAGCACGCAAATTGGGGTTCTTTGGTTAGCAGGAAAGACACATTTTAAGCCACACTATTCATGCTTGTGGCTGCCTTATGTTTATATGTTATTTTTAAATTGCGCATTGAAAAAATGTTTTTTCAAAATGGCAGCTCTAAATTCTGCTTCCTCATTCCTATTGCTACAGATTTTCTTTGATGAGAAAAATTTTTCAGTGATGTGCACTTTTCTTCATGTCTAAAAGAAAGGAGGCATGTTTAATTGATTTGCAAAATCAGTGGTTTATATTAATTGCTTGGGGTATTTCAGCTGAAATTTAGGATGCAAAGGGATGTGTGGCTCTAAGAACATGTAGAAAATACTATTTTATATGTCCTGACCATACTGCATTTTATTCTCTTATATAAAGTTATATAAAATATAAATGACTTTCGGATTTCCAGCTTGTCATACTGCACTCAAGAGTCAATTGTATTTGGGTTAGTTAATTTGAATTAACTACAGGGATCCTTTCCACTGATTTCAGTGGACTGTGGCTCACGCTGACATATGATATAAATTACTGCTTCTTAATTGACCCCTCTACTCTTATCTGATCTCTTCAAGTTTCTCACCAGGTGTGCAGGAGAATAGGGACTGAAATTTGGTCTTGTGTATCAATGAATGTCATCAAGAATGGGTTATCCAGCTGTTTTTTCTGTTGCCCTCCAGCCAAATTGGTGCTTGAGTTGTTTGGGGGTTTTGTTTTTTGTTGTTTTTTTTTTTTTTCTTTTTTCTTTTTTTTGGGTTTTTTAATGCTAGTGGAAGACTGCAAAAGCAATAGAAAGAAACTTGCTCAGGTACCTGCCACACAGGGGAAGCCCAGGAGAGATTCACAGTGCAGAAACTTGATTCAGAATTTGCTTACCCTTGTCAAGGCAAGTCTGCCACCAGCTTCCACCAAGTTTTCTTTTCTTCTTCTGACTTTTAGCAAACTGTAACATCTTATGGTTGACCAGTTAGAATTTGGACACCTGGAATAATGGTGAGCCTGTCTAAGTGCTGTTCAAGAGAGAGCCTGAGTGAGTTTGAATGAGGAGAGGTGGTCATCTTTCACTGTGATACACAGGATGCCCAATACAGAGGTGGGGAATCTCAGGAGTCTTTTGGAGGTAAAATTGAAGATGGAGAAAACGCTGACTATGCAAACTTGGACCACTGTTAATATAGACAGTTTGTCTTCACAATTCTGCCTTTTGCTCTGATAAATTATTTGTTCATTTTACCAGACCAAAAATATATTTCATGAAAAAGGGCAGTAAAATATTGATATGACATCAGACCCCAGCTGTTGTCACCGTTATCCTTGCCATGGAGGCTACAGACTGAAATATCTTAGGTCCTATATTCCAGTGGTTTTTGGAACATATTTTCTGCAATTACTAAGGAATTTTGGACCCTAAGTGTGCCATTTTTAGAGCTGTCATGTGTTTAGATCCTCATAGACATCTTATTTGCATGGATCTCAGGGCAAACTGATGCTGTAGGTTCCTCTGGAATTTATTGAATGTCCAGGTGTTGTTGCTCTTTTCAGTGAGCGTTGAGCTAGATGGCACTCTTGCAGCTTAATTGATCTTGAAGCACCTATCCACCTACCACTCTTTTGAAAATGGTAGTTAGGCTCCTAAGTTGCATGGACATGCTGAAAATGCTGGCATTCATATCTCATGATGTCAATACAGAACTGGCAAAAGTTCTTAATATGTAGGAGTACGTACTACAGGCTGGTCACTTCACTGTATCATGGGAAATTGAGCCAAAATCCCCAAGTTAATGCATTGTAGGCACAATAGCAAAGATGTTTACTTGCTGGGAAAAAAAAAAAAAAAAAAGGAAAGATATTGAAAAGTATATTTAGCCTGCCTTGCAATAAGGAACCACAGTAAATTGCTGTAGCCATTTACCTGTGTACTTTTGCATCCATTCCGTTAAAACAAGTGATGCATTATTGATAACCTCATTTCAGAGAAAAAATTGATGTCATGCTCTTTTGTCAATTTTCTTTTTAATTAATGGTGGTTTTGAGAATGGTATTTTAGAAACTGCTGCATGCTTTCAAAGACATCTTCTATACATTGCTTCCCCATGATCTAAGAGTCACCAAGCGAAATTAGCTGTAAGACATCAGACTGAGTGATCACAGAAGTAACTTCCAGCCTTGATGTCATCTTTGTGGGGCTAAATTATGCATCGTCTTTTAGAGATAGCATTATGGAGACACGTCATCCACTAGGTAAATTGACATCCTGAGCAGGACAGCAATGTAGCTCAGCAAAGGATCTGACCTGTGGCCTGGCAGAGACCACAGTTTCTTCATGTGCTAGTCTTGTGCATAGTGGTACCACTTATGCACCTTTTAGTTTCATGCCAGGAATGAAGAAAGGCAAAGAAAGACAGGAGGATAATGGAAGGAGGAACAATGGTTTTCCTAATGAGAATACGAATCCCATTATGCTCTAACTGGGCTGGCTTACAGTTTATCCAAATATACAGACTCCCAGGAACTCCCAGACTGGATCAAACACAAAGACAGCTGGTTTCCAGCAGTGTACAGAACCAGCAATACCAATGGAAGGGTTAAGACCTGTGCTGTAAACAGATGTTAACGATGATCATCTACTCCCACATAAGTCTTATGCTGTTCTGTAATTAGAACAAATTATGTCCTGGAGTACAAGGTTTAGTAATTGTTTCAGTGTTTTCCATTGTTGATGTTAGATTTGGATAGTCTTGGTATGTAGCTAAATACCTAATCTTATTAGAAATCACATGAAGAAGAGACTTAACGTGATATCTATTCAATGTAATTCCACTGACCGGGGAGGTTAGTGTATATGAGTAGTATACCTGGAATAAATAAAGTGGGAGGTCAAAGATGGGCCACCAAGTATTGTGTGTTCGGAGGCCCCTCTCCTAAAGAGCATCATTTCAGGTAGGGAATGCTAAGTATTGCTGCTTTGCTAGTGACAATGAATGGATGTTATTGGAAGAAAATATATGGAAAATTTACAGTAGGTACAGGGAAATGTGTATGCCTTGCACTGTAGATGTTGGGTACTGTCCTATGGCTTAAATGAGCATGTGGCTTAGTGTTTATTTGCAAGCTATTTATTTCATACCACAATGAAAAGGAAACAGCTTAACTGTTCAAAATACTGTGCTAGTCATTTGAAAGCCAAGAAAGTGCTGCTTGGTGAGATGATTCCTTTCCTGCTTTGAAAAGGGGATCATTACTTGAGAGAGCAGGGATTAGGTCAGCTCTTCAAGCTTTGAATCGATTATATCCACACACTGAAGGTACAAGGTGGGAAGAGTACTAGACAAAACTGCTTTTTATTGCCAAAGAACTGAACACTAAGCAAAATGTGGAACTCTTTGAAGGAAAATGTGCACCAAGAAGTTTGAAAACATGTGATATGATAAAAAAAACCCAACTCTGTAAAAAGAATTTATCACTGTAGCTCTTTGCAACCAAGTATAACTTAATGCATTATGGTTAATGTGAAGTTAGATAAGAAATATTTACCTTAAGTACCATAAATTTGCACCTGGAGGAAAGAGAAAATGGTACAATTGGAAATTTCCAGCATGTTTTCTAATGCAGAATTGGGAAGGAAAACAACATAAGCAAATTGACAGCTCTGACCATTCAGAGATGCACACTCCATTCATGTAGCATCTTTTACTTAATCTGAAAGCAAAAAATGCTTTCATCTTGATATTATTAAAAACCTGCTAACTATTAAAAAGACAGAAGCGCCTATAAATTGATCTAATTTTGTGATTATAACTGAAAAGATAAACTAATATTATATGTGGAAGCCTGCACTTTTTGTAAGGTCATAAAATGTTAAAAGATCAAAATTATTAAAAACTTGAAGAAATGACAGCCAAGGAGAGAGAAGCAAGAGTGTTCTGCATGGTGCTGAGTTCAGGACATACATTTTAACAGTGTCGTGCTAGATGATTCAAGTGCTAAACTAGTAAATGTTAATATAACATTAGGAAATTATAATGATGAATATAGCTGGATAACATTTGGTATTAACTCAGTTCCCAGGGCATTTAAAATTCTTATTGCACTGTTCTTTGTAGGATTACTGGGTTGGAAAGCTGTAGTGAGGAATATTGTAATTTGTCTGCTGCTAAGACTACTTAAAAGTCAACCAATGATGACTTTTGATGGAAAATATATAAATATATATTAAAAAAAAAATGTATTTCAGGGAAAGAGTGCTTTTTTCAGAAATTTTGTTTTTTTTTTTTTTTTTTTCTTTTTTAATGATTGATGGTGCTTTCTTGAAACCGCAGATCTGAAGCTTCAGTCTCCTTCTTTATATTCTAAATTGGTCTCAAGAAGCCAAGCTGTGTTTGCTGTGCTGCACCCTCCTCAGACCCTGCGTTGCAATAGGTTTTCCTCCCTCAGAGACAGGGCTGTTCTGGTCATTGATGACATGGTCTCACCAGATCCCCTGGGGAGAATCAGCATGTGAGAAATGCAAAGAGCATCACTTAATCTGCTGTTCCCAACTGGACAACTTTCAGATTTAGGGAGAATGTTTTATATATTTGCTTTTCATACTCCAAATAAACTTTTCTCAAAGAAAGATAAAACCCTTTTTCACTCATAACTGCTCTTTGACTTTAAAGAACCTGATGAAAAACACTGGCTGTTGTAGACCAGGGACAGAATAGGTGAAAATCATAAGTAGTAGTTCAGTGATTATGAGTAGTCAAAGCTTAAGTTGACTGCATTTGTTAAGTTACACAGAAGTAACAAATAGAGAAAGTATTGGGGGTACAGGAAATGTGTGATGTTTTCTGTGAGCAGAAAGTCAGTAGAAATAGCTTCAGTGCCCCATATATATTATACCTTATTAAGATAAAATAAGATTGTTTATTTATAAAAACATCTGCTAACAATGTAAAATTTAAGATAATAAAAGAGGTATCTGGTAGCTTGAGTGCAATCCTTCATCTTTGAGCCTGTGTTTAGTAGAGAGTTCCCTCTGCAGATGTTGAAATTCTCTTTGACATTTAATTATTGTGCTTATATAACGTATGTTTCTCCCCTAATCAGTAACTTTCTGTGTTTTTTGGGAAATACTCCTTGCTCTTGATTGCTTATATTTGCCTTTCTTTTACATTGTTTTTCATTTCCATGCTGTATCTCTTAAGCCATGAATTTGCTGTTATGTCAGTATTGCGTTTGCCTTTATTTACTCATGGCACTGAGTGAATCAGCTGTGAAACAGAAATTGTGTTGTCCATCCTCAGACCTTTGGGATTCTTTGAGAACTTGTGATTTCACTGTTAATGTCAGGGGGTTTGTACCTTAACATTAGACATTGGTTCACCAGAAATTGCTGATATGAAAAGAAGAGGGTGGCGATGATGCAGAACGGCTCTATCTCCTGATAGTATAAATGGCCACTGGAGTCCCAGCTGTCTTAATTAAGCTAATATCAGTGGTTTGGAGGTCTGGTAAGTACTCCTGTGGTCCTCTTCTCAGCAGTTACCTTCAGGTAAAACAAAGGTGCCTCTCAGCTTCAGATTGTTCTGATAAAGTATAATGCTGGGATTTTTAGAAGCCGGTAGTGGTTTGGAGTGTCTCTCTTGGGCACCTCTCTAAATGCATCATTGAGAGGGCTTGAAATTTGGAAGGAGAGACTGAAAAAAGAAATTGTGAAAGTTTTTTTAATGGAGTCTTCATTCTCCTTCGTTACTCCCTGTACGCAGAGGTTTTCTTCTCTTACCCTTAAAGAACCTTCCATTAGCTCTCTGTGTAGGCTTTTCAAAAATACGAAGCAAAGGAAGAGAAGCCAGGCTCTGTGCATCACTGGTGGAGCAAATTTTAAGAAATGTTCTTCTGGGACAACTTTTATTTGAGTAAAAGGCTCAGGTGATCAGACCACTCAACTTTCTCCAAGCTATTGCTTCAAGATCTTTCTGTTCTATGCCTCTTGCAGGACATAGTCCAACATGTCCTTTGTCATTTATTTCTTGCAGCAGTAAGTGAATCTGTGGTTGGTCCAGTGCAGGCACTCAATTATTTTCTGACCACCCCACGCCAGCCACCCTGGCTGTGTATATGTTGTCTGAATGTGTTATTTGTTAGCAGGTCAGACACTGAAACCCAATAGCTCAAGATATTGCCTCACTTATGGGTCTGCTGGGTTGTTACCACCACCACGGCAATGAGGCTAAGCCAGGGTGCAGACAGGCTTTCCTGGACTGAGTCCACCTGCAAGGCTCTGCCCGCTCTGTCCCCCAGAACAAAGGCATATTAGTCAACTCCTCCGTGACTGCCACTCAACAGAAACTCTTTTTGAACATCTCTTTTGCATGCTCTTGCCTGCTACAGCAGATGTTCTCACTTTTTGTCCTAGGCAGATCCTTCTTCTTTGCTGTATATCTTTAGAGACAAGGGGTTACTCAGCTATTTGATAAATTTCAGCATTTGTTTTAAATCCATTTCACTTAATGCCCAGGGTTTTTTCCTGAGACACTGGCTTTCAAGGGCATTTACGCACTTGTTTGTATTGCTGGTGGTTTTTTCTGTACCTTTTAGTGGAGCTAAAGTGACTGTGATTCCCTCTCCCCTTCCTTCATTCTCCCCTGATCCCTCCCCAATCCTAATGCTTTTGCTTTCCTACAGAGGAGTGATAAATGGCCCAGAGTAGAGTTTGATGAGGTCAGGTGTTACTGTCAGCTGTAAATCCTTCCTGTTTGTTGGTTCAGCAGCAGTCTCTGGCCTTGGACTTTTATGGCTCTCCCAGTGGAGGAGGGACAGGAGTGGTATGGGCTGTCATCACACCAGAGTGATTTGCAGAAGGGTTTTATTTGAAAGCTTCATGCACCTAGAGAAACTCCTCCAAGCCCCAGGAACAGAAAGAAATCTTCTAATCATCTCTTTGCTGCTATAGCTAGAGCTCTCCTGCTTACGTAGCATAGCCCTGCCTGTTACTCGTGGGGAAGTGAAGCAGTGCATCAGGATTAGATGATCCCTCAACACAGACCACTGAGATACAGATATAGATATATGGAGATACTTGCTGTGTTACTAGTTGTAGCTGTGTCTGTTTGAATCAGCAATATATTTACCTTGGCTGGCATACAAACATAAGCAAGGTGAATGTCCATTTCTTTTTTGGTACTAAACGTGATAGCCCAGTATATGATGCCAACAACGAGGTGTTTAGAGACTGGCAACTTTTAAGTCCAGGGTATCTGGTGGCTACGTAGAGCTCTGCTCTCCCTGTGTTGATTCTGGGGGAAGTCCTAAAAGATAAAGGCACTGTGGGAATGGCGGAGGGTGGCTGCTTGGACTCACTCTCAAGTACATGTGCCACTGCTGCACACGACAGAGCAGATAGGAAGAAATGAATGGAAACTTAAAAATGTAGCTTGACCTGTGTCCTGAGAATTTTTCACTGGCTCAGAGTCAGCCTGCCATTCTGCATGGATAAGAGGATGCACGTCTGGATGGTAAGGGAAAATGCTTCCCTAAAACCCAGCAAAATTAGTGCTGCCATCAGCTCTGCATGTAATCAATGTCATTCATTCTCCCCAGATACCATTATCATCAAATATGTCAAAAATTTATATATGTAGTTAGACAACACTTGAACAGAAAATGAAGCACATCCATTAGTGGGTGGGGCATAAATTTATTCTCTGTGCAGAAATTCATTTAAGGTTCAGCAGAAGAGCAGAAAAAAATGTTTTCAGTGAACTTTTTAAAGTGAGAATAATCAAGACATACCAGATAAATAATGCTTGCTCAGAAACAGTTTTATTCTGAAATTAACCAATTTAAAGAGACCAAATTTATAGTGCCACATTAGAGGAGCTGTTCAAAATGCAGCATTGCTCTCAATTCCTCATGCATTTTAGCTTTGATTTTGTTAATACCATTGAAGTAAAATCAAAACTCTTCTGGTTGGCTTTCTGTGTTTTGTGATATTCTTAATATTCAAGGAGGAGAGTCATTAGAAGATTGACATCAAAAATGATGTTTGTTTATTTGGATTGCTGGAAGGCGTTGATGTCTTCTACCTTCTCTGTCTTGTCTCTTTAAACCTGCTGGATCATACAAAGGAACATGAATAGAAGAATTTGCCTCCAGAATTTTTCATTATTAATGATGCTCTATGACTAAATTGGAAATCTGCTACTGTACCCCAAGGGGGTGATTAATTTAGCAGACTAGGAGTTTTGATTAAAAGGGAATGAAATGTCTGACACATAGTCTATTTATCAGTTATTATGATATTAAAACACTCTAATCATCGTGGTGCCTAAATTAAGGCTTCACAGTCTAAATGTCACTTCGTAGTGCTCTTTTAGATCTGGCTGTGTGATACAAGTTTATTATCAGTGGGCGCATGAGAATATAAGCGTATGTAGTGGTCTTTGATAAGAACAAAGCAGTTTGGTAAGAGCTCTGGTGTATGCCCCTTTCCCATCTAAAGTGAAGATGAGGGAAAATTTTAAGATGTGATCTGTTTAAGCAATGCATGCAGGACAACATGCAGCTATGTCCCCAGGAGTTATGACACAAACCTTGTCAAAAGTGGACCGAGCCTACAAGACACAGAAAAACATCTCAGCAGCCTAAGGATCTAAGTCAAAACTAGTTCCTTCTGAAAAACAGGTGTGCTCTGAGATGATACACTCTCCGAGAGGTGAAATCATCACAATTCTGTGTCCTTAAAGGTCAGGGCAGAAATCTTCAGCAATCAATCAAGAAAGGTAATCAACGGTGCTAAGAGAGTATCATTTAAGCAGGCTGCAGAGAAGTAGGAAACAGGAGCAGTAGGTTAATATATTCTGTATAAATGCCTAAGAAATAGTTATAAGCTATGGTATTGATGAACCAGGCCTACTGCAAGCTTCAGAGAGGGAAGAGGGAGGATCAAGGAGCACTGTAAGAGCATGATAGCGTCAAGTACTGGTGGAGGAGTGGTGGTTTGTGTTAGTGAAGGCCTGGAATCAAATAAAACCAATAAAATAGTCATGTTAGTAACTCAGATACAAGTTTCAGGCCTCAATAGGAAAAATGCTACATTAGGAATATATTATCCATTGATTAACCAGGATGGTGACAGTGAGAGAACACTCTGCTTTTGAGGGCAGCAATCACAATTAAGATGAACAATTTATGTGACTCCTCTGTAGCTTGGCTAAATGTCATATCAGGGTATAGTGTTGAGTCTGTTCTTTGAGACACCATTGGTGACTACTTCATGGAGTCACCAGTCAAGGAAGCCAGAAGAGCAGAAGGAGCTCCTGACAGCCAGGCTAGCGGACTGCGGGTCATTCGTCATACTGTTGTCAAAGGCCCACTCTGTCGCAGGGGGCACAATGCATTTAGATTGGGCATTCTTGGAGAAGCAACAAAAGCTAAAACATCCGCTGCTGTCATACTTAATCTCAAAACTGAAAAGCTAGACGAGGCTAAAAAGAGTTAAATCACAGCAAGTAACATAAAGACTATTTAAAGACACAGTGATGGAATCCCAGAGCAAATGTATCCCATTTATCAAAAAAAATCACCTTGAGAGAAAAATAGAAGGAAGCTGAGATGACTAAACAGCAAGTAAAACATATTACTAAAAGCAAGAAGGCATCCTTCAAATATCTCGGGCCTGACAAATGACAGAAGTAGAAAGGCTCATAAACCCAGGCACGTTATAGGAAAAAATGTGATAAGGAAGGCCAGAAGGGTTGGAAAAACTTAGAGAAAGCACAAAAAAATTCCCTAATAAGTCCTGTCTCAAACACATGAAGCAGGAAGTTTGATGGAGTCTGTAGGACCAGTAAACAGCAAATACACAGGAGCATTCAGAAAAATGAAATGTTTTGTGATTTTGCTGTGGAGGAAGGTGGGGAGGTTCCCACAGTGGAATACCTCTCCTGGCACAGTGGGGATGAAATAGGTCAAGCGGTAACTATAGCATCCCCTAGCTTGTGTTCAGGTACCAGAGGACAAGGACCCGTGTAACACTATTTTTTTAAACTGTTTCCTGAGAGAGTCCCAGAGCTCCACAGTATTAAACCTTATTATCTACAATAAATACATGGATAGAAACTATAGTACTCACAGAATAATAACAGAATGAGTGGGGCCATCAATAAATATCATAGTGACGAAGACCCAGCCAGGTTTTTGTGATTAAAATTATGATTTACTAATCTGCTGGGTGGCACTGGAGGTGTCAGTGTGTGGATGGGGCAGCTCTCCTACCCCTTTCTTCATGTTTGCCTGGGCACGGATCCAGAAATTACATTTTCTTTGATCTCCAAACTGTTCTGCACTGCACAGATATGTCTTCCAGTCTGAAGACAGGCACAGAAGTGAGTACCTTACTGAAAAAAAGACACAGAAATGTAAATAATTGGCAGTTGGAGCTGCCTGGAGATTAGGATGGTTTTTTTAGAGAATTGGGATGTGAAAGAGAAGAGGGAAACTTCAGGGGATAAAACCAGATGTTAAAAGACATGTTATCAGAGAGAACAGCACTTTGCAAACAACACTTGTAAAGATGTGAGGGAACAAGGGGAAAGTGCCCTCTGAATTAGTGGCAGATATGGGAAAAGGAGGTCTCATCAGTCTTCACTTTCTGGATTAATTCTTCCTGTAGTAAGAAAACCCTGATATCTGTGGGGGTAGGAGATCTTCAGCAGAGGTTTTGTTTGTAAGTAAAACAACTAGAAAACTGTCAGAAGATAAACGCTTCCTTAAAAATGTAAACCTTCCCCTAGAAAACCATCCAGCACAAACCAAACGGGAAGGGTTTGCCTCCCCTCTGGAAGCGCAGGCTGGCTTGGTGCCTGCTGCCGGAGCTGCTGCAGGTGAAGATGTATGAAAGGCTGCCGGGATGCTCTGCTCCCTCCCTCCCGGTCCCCTGGGTCCCCTGCAGCTGCTCACTGCTGCATGAGAATAACGAGGACATCGCTCTGTATGTGACACCGCCTCAGTAGGGTCTTTAGGAAAGCTCTCTGCAGTGATTCTCCTGAGCCCTGCAATAATCTGCAGCCTGAGCTGGCAGTGCTGGTGGGCTCAGCACTTTCCTCTGGTTTATTTGCCTGTTGAGGGAAAATATTGCCATTACGTCTGTGGTTCCTTTTAAAATGATGGAAAGCAATAACGTGTTGAAACATGTGGCTGATGTTCCCTGCCAGGATAAGGGGGGGCAGTAGCTTTACGTCACCCAGTCCTGCTTAGTTATACCAAACCCAAAGTACACCACTGGACTGTGCCCTGTAGAGGATTCCTGGTGGGATTGTTGCCAGCCCAGCAGCTAGATCACTGGGCAGTGATCCGTATGTGCTCTCAGTTCCTGTTGAGACAGTTTAAAATATGCTGTGACCACAGCTGTCATCCCTGCCTCTCTGCTGGCCTTTGTATAGCAGGATTTGGATGGTGGTGTCTCAGCCACTTGCAGCCTCAATGGTAACTTAAACCAGCAGGGATTGTGATGGCGAGTCTCTGAATGCAGGAGACTGGGTCTTTTTCCTTATGCATAGCACAGAAATTCTTAAGTGAGAATCTTTTGTCTGTAGCCTCCTGGAAATCTGATCAGAGGATTGGGATCATCCTATCTGATGCTAAAATTCATTCACTTTGTCTTATACACTGAGTTTCCATTATTTTAAGTGCAATTTAGCACAGGAAACTGGGCAAGTGTGTGAGTGAAGCAGGAAAGTGCTGGGCCTGATGGAGGCCTGGGGTTAACAAATACATGGAAGTGGAAGGAGTTTCTGCATTTCTGTGAGAACACTGACTTTTGTGTGATCTTTTTCAATATCTTTAATTCATTGTTCTGCATGTTGTTTTAGTGACCTGGAGCCTGCCAAGGAGGCAATTGTTAGAGAGAAAAAAAACTGTCCATGAGTTAGTGATAGAAGTATTGCTAGCCTTTTATCTACTTTCCTGCTTTGATTTCTCTAGAGCTCACCTGAGCTGTCTCCTGTCCAAAGGACATTTTATACCTGTCTCTGTAAGTGGCGGAGTGCTCACGAAGGGCATAGCACAATGGCAGTCTGCGAGGGATGCAGTGAAAAGCTTTCTTTAACACCACTGCATACGGCAAACCCAATTTTCAGCTGTATATGTCAGCGTGGCAAGTCTTCTTGTTCCCAGTCAGCGTGCTACAGGGTGATTGAGAATAGAGCTTATTGCAAGCTTTTGTTTCTCTTCCAAGATTCATTCCTTTTCATCCCTTTCTGTGCTGAGTATAATAAACAGAACAGGAGCTGAAGGCAGTTTGGCTGGGGAAACAAGGTTCAATAATTAAAAAAAAAAAAAAAAAAAAACAAAACCTGAAACTACAGAAAACAAAAAGCAAGCTGGTCAGTAAAGAGACAGAAAGACACCTTTGTTGACATAATAAGAAAGAAAGTAGTAGAAGAGGAAATGTCTGAGCAGTTTCTCCTACCCTTCTCAACCAAACTGAATGAAGGCTGTGAATAATAAAATACAGAGATCTCACTATTTCCTACTCAGGCACGCTGTGCTTTCTCAGTGTTCCTTTATTACTATTAACCCTGTTAAAATCAGAATGTCTGACAGCAGAGGGTCCCGTGATAGCCTTTCTCACAAGGAGTGACGATACTGGGCTAGGTGGGAGGTTAGAGTGTGAGGTGAATGCTTTGGTCTTGGGGGTCTTTACAAACATGAATATTGGCATTTGGCCCTTAATACCTTAAGTAGCCTGGAGAGATATCTAAAGCTGGAGTGTGTTGGGGAAAAAACAAAAAAAAAAAAAAAAAAAAAGAGCAAGGAAATGAAAGAAAGGCAGACTGGTTCTGCTTCCTTTGTGCACTTAAAGCTTTTGTGTACATAGAAATGCAGATTTATGAGATCTTAAAAAATGCTGCACTTCTATCAATTCCTTCCCTAGTGTTGAGCGTGAAGAATCTAATAACTGCCAGGTACTCTTGTTGACATGAGGAGGATCGTCATTTGGATTTAATCCAAACACTAACTATTACAGATGAGCCTAAGGCATTGCTGTAGTGACAAATTATCCCATGTCTCCTTACAGTGATACTCTTGTCTTTTCTTTTCTGGACACTCTGAAACAAGAAAGTGGCATAGATGAACCTTGGGGCTGATGTGCTTCAGCAATTCCTGTTTCCATGTTTTACCTTTACTACTGTGGCTATCTAATATGGGTCAGACTACCTGGGAAGGCTTAAATAGTGTCTGGTGCCCAGCTAGGGACCAGGCTCTGCTCCCCAATACCTGCTGGCCATCTCCCATGGGCACCTGGACAGGGTGGCAGAACCCAGTATCGTTCAGACACGGAGTGCTGAAGGGTTCCTGCTAGGCGAGTCGGTTGTGATAATCTGCTGCCTGCGACCTCATTAAAACAGCATGATTGGGGCTGCTAATCACATAAATAAAGAATTAAATCATAGCATTAACCTTCTACAGGGAAACCTGCCCTGGCAACACTGACAGAATTAGATCTATTAATTATTTACAGGGTCATTTGATAGAAATGTATATAGATGGCAGATTATGAGCACTTGAAGCAGTAAGTTAACCATAAATTATTGCTCTGATAAGAATCTTTTAATATTTCCCTCTTAATGTCCTGAATTAAAAGCCACCTTGCTTTTACCTCTGTAAGACAGTAGCACCACACATCATTTATCCTAGGTAGAACAAACAGAAATACTACGCCCCAACATCAAGTATTTTTGCGCTCCTTTTGGCTCTTGAGGTTCCTTGTTTTGTTAGAAATTCCTCCTGTGCAAACAGAGTTCCTATCACTAAATTCAAGGCCAATTCCTCACCTGCTATAAGGCTTGGAGATTTGTTGGTCACCAAGGTATTCAGAGGACCTGAGCGTGTTGCCTTACCACCACTGAACTAAAAGTCAACATGCAGGAAATCTGTTTCCCCTGTGCTGCAGAGCATTAGGATGCTTTCTGTAGTGGTTCTCTACTGTTACCCGTGGAAGTATTCAATTCCGTTAAATGCCTTGTAGATTTTTCCCTCTATCTCAGAATTGCTTGGAAAAATGCTCTTGAATCAGATGGGATGATGAGTTCATTGTTTTACTGATTCTACTGGGCTTGCAGGAATGACAATGGTAATAGATAGGCTTGTTTTCTGACCAGAATTTGAATGTGTATCTGCAGATAGCGCACAAAAGACTTGGGCATGTGGAGTGGAGGAGGGTGGGGAGACTGGAGGGAAATCTGTCATTATTTATGGAAATATCCAGTATTCATGGAGCCATCTGCTGTGAATGATTCAAGTCTAAGAAGTGTCATAAAATGGGAAAGCATAATGTAAAAAGAAAAGAAAAAAAAAACAACCTGGAAAAAAACCCCTAAATTTGCATTACTCAGAAACCTGAACCAGTTAATATATAACCTCAGAATCTCTCTTTTTAAAGATACTTTGTAAATTTTCTGCCAGATTGAGAGATAAAGATAGATGATATTTCTCAGGTTCCTTTCCTCACCCTCCTTGGAACAATTAATTCCATGTGTTCATTTCCAGCCTTTTAATTATTGATCACGTCTTTTCTTTTTCTCTTTCTTACTGTTTTGGGCTATAAGGCAAGGGAGGGAGTTAAAATATGTTTAGGAGACTGCTTAGACCTTGAAGCATTGAGAAGGTCTTTACTGTAGCCACCGTTTTCTCTCAGATAATGAAGCATCAATTTTATTGCCAGAATTTTATCAATATTAAGAAATTTTATTAATATTAAGGGTAATAGCACTCCTGTGGAGCAAGTCTCCTGCAGAGACTGGCCTTCTCCCCTGTACCGTGCCCTCTCACATAGTTCAACTACTTCATTTATCGACTTGCTCATAATGTTCTTTACATGGTTTAATATAGTGAGATAGTGGGGAAACTGAGGCAAAAAAAAACCCAGAGGCAATGATTTGCACAGCCACACAGCAAGCTACTGACAAAATTGGAAATAGATTGTATCTTTCTTGATTATTTCCCTGGGAGCAGAGACCTGCTCCAAGTCATTTCCTTGGGAGTATCTGGGAATTCCTTTGAAATGTTTTTAGGTTTCCAAGTATTTTAGTTACACTTTTAGTGGATTAGTGTGTTACTAGCAGTTGTGTGGCTGGATGTGTTTGACTTGCCGTATCTCCTTTCCTCTCTACCAACTTTATACTCTTGTCTACCCATCAACCCTTGCTGGAAAAAAGCTGACTTAGCAGAACAATGGCATGTCGGAGCAGAAATTTATCTTTGGTCTTATTTCCTCTCCTATACTGTTGCAGTCCAGGGCTATCCATTTAAAAATCTCCTTACTACTGCACTGACTTTTAAAAATACTTCCTTGCTTTTAATTTGCTGTCATTCACATCTGGTTGTCTTGACACCCTGCAATGCTCCTGTTCACTGTGCAGAGCTGCCTTTCTTCTTCTAGTATTCCAACTTCATGCCCATCGTGGTTTGATCCCAGAGGGCAACTGAGCACCACACAGCCATTCACTCACCCTTCCCCTCTCAGGAATGGGAAGAAGAAAATGAAGCAAAATGGCTCAGGAATCCAGATAAGGACAGGGAGGTGTGGCTCACCCATTACGGTCACAGGCAAAAGACAGACTCGTTAGGGGAAGAAAAAGAACATCAATTTAACTCAAACATGAAGAAATAGAACACTTAACAGGCAAGGTGGGACAGTGAAAAGCACCACCATATCCAAAACCACCACCACATCCAAAACCACCTCCTCCCACCGGTTCCTTCTTCCCAGGCTCAGCTCTGCTCCCCATCTCTCTCCCCCCTCCCCAGCAGTGCAGGGGCAGGGATGGGGGTCAGCCAGCTCCCTGCTCCTTCCTGCTCGGGAGGTGGGAGAACGCTGCACATTCCTCCCCTGCTCCACGTGGATCCCCTCTCATGGGAGACAGTCCTCCGTGAACCTTCTCCAGCGTGAGTCCTCCCCATGGGATGCGGCCGTTCCCGAGCTGCTCCCGTGTGGGTCCCCCCCGCGTGTTGCAGTTCTCCCCGTGCCGAACCACAACAGCGGGGCCGCTTCTCCCCTCAGAGCCCCGGCTGCCTTTAAGCGCAGTCACCTCTCCTGCTGTGGGCTCCTCCACAGGCTTCAGGTCGGCCTCTGCTCCACCGTGGATCTCCGTGGGTGGTAGGTGGGGTGGCCCTGCCGTCTCACCACGGGATACAGGGGTCTCTGCTCCCGTGCACCTCCCCTCTTCTTTCTCCTTCCTTCCACTGACTGCTGCGTCCATTCTTCTCGCAGCTCCTCCTCACAAGTCCCAAACCCCCTCGGGTTCCCCTTCTTAAATGCATTCTGGCAGAGGCGCAGCCGCCATCACTAATTGGCTCGGCCCTGGCCAGAGGTGGGTCCGACTTGGAGCTGGGGGAGCTTCCAGAAGCTTCTCACAGGGGCCACCACTGTAGCCCCTTCCCCTGCTACCAAAAAACCTGCCACTCAAACCCAGCAAAATGCCTTAAATATCACATCTCTAGCTCAGCAAAGCACATAAGGATGTGCTTAAGCACCACAGGTTTCAGCTGATGTGATTAAGCATGCTCTTAAGTGCTTGATGTTTGCCCCTTTCTTCCTATTTTAAACAAATACCTGTCTTCATGAGAAGACCAACAGAGCAGTGACACAGATACACACCCACTGCTCTTTCTTAACACAGTGATTCCCATTCTCTCTGGATATGAGATTTGTGATTTCCTGGGGCCAAGGCTTTACCAATGCTATACTAGATTATAATAATAGAAAAAAAGGATGGGAAGGTACTTTGAGAGATCATCTGCTGTCTTCTTGTTCCTCAAGGCAGGATCAGCTCTACCTTTTTCTTGTCTGACCTGTTTGTCTGGCCTTGAAAAATCAGCCATAGTCAAAGTGCACCAATTATTCTCTGGTGCTTGAAATACGTCTAATCTAAATCTCCCTCAGCCATGACTACTTGACCTATCCGCTGTGCACATAGCGAATACTCTGCCTTTTGTTTCTGCCTTTTGCAGACTTGGAAATTGTTATTTGGTCATCTCTGCGTCTTCTGCAGGCTTGTTTCAGTTCTTGAGGAGCTTGTGTTTAGCCCAGCTGTAATGCTCTTAGAGGCAGGTTTCACATCTTTGAAGAAAGATTCCTTAGCTCCTGCTTCAGGACACAGCAGTTTTTTCTCAGTATCTCCTTAGTTCTAGAAACAACTCCTTCCCTTCATGTATAATTTCTTAGCCTTCAGCTATGGGTTTTTTCCTATAGCAGAGAAAAACTGAAGCAAGAGCACCTGGATATGAATTGCAGTGCTATGGGAGAGTCACCATAAATTTTTGGACTAGTCATTTGTTCCTTTCTTTAATTATATAGGATTTGGACCAGTCATTTGTTCCTTTCTTTAATTATATAGGATTTGTTCCAGCCATGCTCATGCTGAGTAGCACCTCATTCAGTCAGCAGACCCTCGGTAATCAATATGTCTGCAAGGGAGAAAATACTGGGTGTCAGGTAAGGGAACTTTTCCTTCCCACTGCAAGCCACTCTTTTCTCTCAGCTCTATCAAAAGTTATGTTTAGGCCAGTAACGAAAATCTGATTGTACGAAGACATCTGTGAAATACACAACTGTGCTGTCTGCAGTGCACTGGAGAACAGTCCTTTGTTTGGGACACCAAACCCATTGCAAAAGACAATATTTGCAGCTAATCACCACAGTGATTTGAATTTGCATTTAGCCATTGTGCTAATAGAGGCAGCTGGAAAAAGAAAAAAAAAATCAGCACAAATAAACACAGCCATAAGTACTGTCAGTTTTCAGCACCAGGAGCTGCTGGAAGTAATGCTGATGCCTCCAACCCAAGAAGTGTTTTTAATGTGAAATGATATATATGAGGCCAAAAGAGGAACACATTTTGTCTTGTTTGCTTAGACTCCAGAATAGATCTCTGAGTCTCAGGACGTAATGATTGCTTAGGCAAGTCAAACACTGTATATCACCTGCTGAGCATCTGATTCATTGACTGAGTGGATTGAAGCCAATTTAACCAGCTGGAATCTGTAATATTGACTTCAGTGGTGTGATACTGATCTATATCACCCAAAGGATTTGGCCCAGAGACAAAGGGAGGGAGTGTTTCCCTTTGGGTGACATCTTTTCTGCAAGCTAAGGCAGACAGTGTCTGTATTGTGCAGCCTGATTATCCTAGAAGTGGTGTGTATCGCTCATGTGGTACCATGAGGTTTTGCCATACTGTGGATCTTTTGGACAGGGGGCAGCAATCAGGGACAACAGCCCCTTTCTCATGGCTCCATCCCTCTACTTCATAGTTGATATCCTCTTACAGCAGTGCTGGGACTGCTTCTCTGAGTGTACTGACTGCCATTGTGCAGAGTTTTGCGGGTGTGTTTGCTGTGTAGCATTATTCTGTGAGAAGGGAGGAGGCTTAACCTGACTCTGGTTTTCCTTTCCATCTTGTTTAGGAGGAGATGGACCAGGAATAACGCCTCCCTTGCTCTGCAGAGAGGGCCAGCAGAGCCAAGCACTACCACACGTAAGCATGAACAGCAGCAGAGGACGGGCAAGGCAAGACCTAGCTCTGTGAGTACTGTGACAGCCCTGGTGCTCGGTGCTGTGGATGGCAGAGTTATGATACTACAGGGCTGTTGTTCATCATTATTTTCTAGCTAAGTGACTTCATTTCACTAAATCTCTACAGCTTTCCCTATCTCCATAACCAAGAAACCAGAGGGACAAAAGGCTAAGCAGAATTTATTATTGCTCTTTATTATTATCACATCTTTTGCCTTCTTTTTAAGATTTATGAACCTCTATTCAATTAATTCATCGGAAGCCTGAAATAGCTAATTGTGGGTTCATATATTTCCATAGGTATGGGCTCATTCCTATACCAGTTGTCAATAATAACTGATCTGTGCAAATGGAGCTAGGTTTGTGGCAGCCCGCTGCCTGATCTAATTAATGTTGTGACTCCAGTTCACCCCGAGTAGGAATGGAGTTTGTTTTTTGCATAATTGTGAGACTAGGGGTGGGCATGATTAGAAACGGGGATCTGAACTCCAGTGTCTCAAAGGCTGAAATCTGAAATGCCAGCCCCCCATTCTCAGGGGCTCAGATATGGGAAAGCAATGCGGAGGCTGGCTCTTCACACAGAAGAGGGCCCAGGAGAACCTGCAGCGCACTGCCCAGCACCAGCTTGCAGAGGCAGGAGGGGCTTAATATCTTGTACTCAGGATTGCGTTGGGTCCCTCTTTGGTTTCCTTTGACCCTCCTAATGCTGTTGCTGCCCCTGGGTCTGACAGTGCCAGGCTGCCCACTGCAGAGCACTAATTCACATGCTGGGCCTTCTAGGGCCGTGTCAGGACTTTGGCGGCTTGTGGAAGCGATGTGTGTTGAGTAAGTCCACAGGGTCAGGACCATGTGCGTTGTCACCCCATTGCCTCCTCTGGGCAGGAAGATTCTTCTTTCTTTGGGGAAGATGTTTTTTTTCAGGCCTGGCTGAGATTTCACATTTTCCAAAGCAGGTCTCAGCCAAGCACCGCTTGCTTTTATTTTTGTTGTTCCTATCATTATTAGCACACAGCTTGTTTTCAAAGATAACGATGTGAAAAAACAATAGCATCTTGCCAAACTCCTTCAGTATACTGTTTGCAGGTTGTGCTATTTTATCAGTGTCCTACTATGCACACTGGAATGGTTTATAAACTCTGTCTTGTGGGCTACAAAGGGAATGAAAATACTGAAATAAATCCCTCCCTCCTCTGCCAAGTAGACTTAGCTTCTTCTGGTACTTTTCCTTTTCTGTCTTTGTGCTGTATTGTAGGATCTTGTTTAGCAGTTAAAAAGCTACTGCTGCACTCTATTATCAAAGACATATTTGTTAAAACATGCATATGAAAGGATTTGTAATTGAAGTACAGCTTTGATATATTTAATAGGATGTAAAACTGCCATCCCTTTTTAATAGGAGATGCTTTATGTGCATTAGAAGTAATATAATAATGCCTCTCCACTGAGCTCTACCCATTAGCAGACTTTTTTCTCCCTTTCTTTTAGTTAATCTTAAAACTTTAATGTAATCTAAACACATTAACATCTTTTTTTCTCCCCTTTCCGTACTTAGAAGTGCTTTAAACTGAACTTTGTTTCAAATAAGAGGTAACTACAAACATGGCATTAATATACGGTGCCCCAGCACTGCCTGACAGATGGTCCATAAACCGACACATCTCCTTGCCTTCGAAATGTTAACAGTAATGGGAGCGTGGCTGTATGTGGGAGCGAGCAAGCACGCGTGAGAATAACCTTGTAAACAGTGAACAGCTATAAGGGCGTGTTCTTCTATATTCCCATGTCTCAACTGTAATCAAATACCAGAGCAGCAGAAATAGAAGATGACAGTCAGAACAAAAATAGTAATAGAGGTCTCCTTAATAGCCGTTTCCATGTTTGTGTCTTGAAGTGCTTTACAGGGCATCATTACAATTCAGGAAATAAGGATGTTAGCTGGTAAAGAGAAAGCATGCTTAATCTGACTGGTGTTTTGGGGTGCTTGCAGTTTGGTATCTCATCTTACACAGACTTGTTCTCTGTTCCTTTCAGAACTCAGGGTCATGGACTGTCATGGACTTTGTCAGAGGAAATCGGGTAAGAGCCCACTTCTCCTGATTTCTAGCCTAGAGCTCCACCAGCATCCAGCAATATGTATTAATCATGGTTGTTTTAAGAATATTCACAAAATGCCTGAGATATTGTTGCTTCATTGAAAAAAAATTTTAAAATTGAGACTTTTCAAAAAGAAAGTATCTCCCCCTTGATTCAGATTCACTGCTGTACTGGGCAAGATCAAACTTCCATTGTGACTGCACAAGTGTACTTAACTGCTTTTCCTGAGAATATCTTTTGATTCATTCATTCACGAGTGTCTTTTAAACATGCAGATGTTGTGCAAGTGACTTACAGGAGCTAGATAGCTGTGAGCCATTGATGTGTAGTCCTTTGCAGAATAATTCTTTCAGTTACTACCCACTGCATGTGTTCATCATGTTGTAGTGGCAAGGGCTGAGCACTGTCCTGGCACGTGTGAGGAGACATGTTGTAAAGCCCATGTTTTGGTGACTGTAAGGATACTGCTGTCATCCAGGTATGTTTGTAGGAGAGAATCGCAAAGTTGGGACTCTGTTTCTCAATGCATTTTTGGAAGAATGACTGTTCCTCTAGGCTGACAAAATAACTGGGATGGTGTAAGAGGTCTGTCATCCCTCAAATGACTAAGCCTGACTTAGTTATAAGAGTTGTCACATTCCCAGTTCAGGACTACAGTTGCCCTGTGCCGCTGCTTCCGCTGCTTCTACTGCTTTTCTTCAGCAGCATTTTTAACATGGATCTTCTGGCCCACACTGGAGCCCCCAACAGTCATGTCAGCAAGGGGACACATTTATTCAAACGATACAGGTATCTGAAAGACCTGTAAAGCTCTGTATGTAAATGTCTGAATGTCAGAATGTATTCTACTGGTATAAATTGATGTTTCATGAATAGACAGAAAACTCCATTTCAGATAGAGAATAATGATACATTCCTATCATAAAGAGAGGTAGAGCAACTCATTCAATTTGCATTTGGATATTGCCATTGTTCAAGTAAGTGGTGTGTGTTTGGGTGTATACAAACTGCAGGAATCACACAAGGCAGTTTCAATGTTTTCTAAAACTGGTTCTCTTTTGCAGATGTAAATCGAGCTCCCATCTCCACTATCATCTGAATTCTAAAAAACCAGGTGTATTCACTAAGTGTCCAGCATATGAAAAAACTACATCCTTTTTAGTGATGAAGGTGGTCTGAAATTTGGACTGATGTAAGGTAGGTTTAAATAAACATTAAAAAAAAAAAAAAATCAAGCCATAATTCAGGGATATTGTCAGTGTTTCCAGTGTCAGCACATAACTTCAGTAAGCACAGTTTAAATGCCAAGTTAATTGACTGTCATAAACTCCTTGGGATTAACTAAATTAAGCTAACTCAGGCAAAGTGCTGACCAGCTATGTTAGGTTAGGCAGATGAAACATTTTATAAAAACCCAGAAAAACACAATGGGATTTAGAACAAGTTGGTGGAAGAAACAAAGAAGCAGTACTGCAGTCATAAAAATTATGGTCTGGTTCTTTTTCTAAAAAAACCAAACCAAAACAAACAAAAAAACCCAAACCAAACAAAAAAAAAGCAAGACGAGCTGGCAGGAGAGTTCTAGTGAAGTCTTGGATGAAGCTAACTGCCCTTCAGTGTGAGCTCTGTGTGAGATGTGAGTTCATCCCAGACCTAGCCAGACTCTGCTGGAGAAAATTAAAAGTTATTTACCCATTTCAGTCAATTTTTTGATTATGTCTTTTCTGCATAAATTAGCTCTTACCTTCTTCTTGCAGGACAGAGTCATTGACCTAGAGCACATCACTAAACAGAAAATGAAATAGTGTTGTCTGTTGGATGTATAATGGTTGTCACTGGGACTATATCCAGTGATCCTCATAGAGCTCCAGGACACCAGGACTCAGGCAAATGATGTGGTTCTGGTTTTTCCTCAGATTTGGTTCTGTATTCAGGTAGCTAAATTTTCAAAAGAGCCACCCCCACAGAGGTAAACCTACTCTCTCTCAGTCAGCAATATTAAGCACAGGTCACTACAGGTGACCCCAGCATTTGTTTGTTTAACTGTCAGTATATCTGATGTTGTTAAGTCATTTGTAAGAGCTGGAATAAATACTTCATAGAATTTTAATTCTAGATCAGATGTTTAGTTTTTCTGTCCTCCTCTAATTACACAATAAATAAATATGTGTTCTAACAATAATACTATGTCTTCTCTACAGATAGAACTCATGAAGGACTGAAAGCAATACTGCATTATTTCAATAAGCTTTAGTGGTTTATTTCAGGAAAATAAACAAACAGGATTTACTTAAGACTGAGTAGTCTTAGAAAAAAAATAGTTGAGGCAAAGCATTCACAAATGTGTGTATGAACTACAGTTGACAGATAATAGACTAACTTGATTTAAAAGAGGAACAAAAGCTCTGTTTTCATAGAATCACAGAATGGTTTGGGTTGGAAGGGACATTAAATATCATCTAGTCCCAAATCCCTTGCCATGGGCAGGGAGACCTTCCACTAGACCAGGTTGCTCAAAGCCCCGTCCAACGTGGCCTTGAGCCCTTCCAGGGAGGGGGCAGCCACAGCTTCCCTAGGCAATCTTACCACCCTCACAGTGAAGAATTTTTTCCTTATATCTAATCTAAATCTGCCCGCTTTCAGTTTAAAAACATTACTCCTTGTCCTATCAATACATTCCATGATAAACAGACCTTCCCCACCCTTCCTGTAGCCCCTTTTAAGCACTGGGAGGCTGCTATAAGGTCTCCCTGGAGCCTTCTCTTCTCCAGGCTGAACAACCCCAACTCTCTCAGACTGTCCTCATAGGGGAGGTGCTCCAGCCCCTCGAGCATCTTTGTGGACTCCTCTGGACCTGCTCCAACAGGTCTATGTACATCTTATGCTGGGGGCCCCAGAGCTTGACACAGTACTCCAGGTGGGATCTCATGAGAGCGGAGTGGAGTGGGAGAATCTCCTCCCTTGACCTGCTGGCCACAATCCTCTTGATGCAGTCCAGGATGCAGTTGGACTTATGGGCTATGAGCACACATTTCTGGCTCACAGTCAGTTTTTCACCCACCAATAAACCCCAAGTCCTTCTCTGCAGGGCTGCTCTCAATCCACTTATTGCCCAGCCTGTATTTGTGCTTGGGATTGTCCTGACCCTGGTGCAGGACCTTGCACTTGGCCTTGTTGAACTTCATGAGGTTTTCACAGGCCCGCCTCTCCAGCCTGTCCAGGTCCCTCTGGATGGCATCCCTGCCCTCCAGCCTGTCGACCGCACCACACAGTTTGGTGTCAACAGCAAACTTGCTGAGGGTGCACTCAGCCCCATTGTCCATGTCACCAACATAGATGTTGGATTTTAAGCAACTGCTTATGGCCTAGTCTACTAAATGACAAGGAGACCCTACCTACTCTACTTTCTTTATGGTCTAGCCTTTGTTATCAAAGATAATATATGTAGAGATCAAGTCATGTCTTAAGTATGCTTCAGGGAGCAATTAAATGATACATGTTGGCCAAATATATAGGAGTATATTCCTTAAGAGACCTCTCAAAAACTCAGTTTACCATGAACAAGCATGCATAGAAGCAGAAAAGGCACATGTAGCCTTGTCTGAGACAGATTCACTCCAGCTACTCTAAATCTTCCTAAAACACAACAGAAAACATGTGCAGTTTAAGACTGGTAAATTCTCTTCACAGGAACTTTTGCATTAGCAAAGATGAAGAGCTGCGTTTGAAGGCACTACCTTCACAGGAGTGAAGGGGAAAATACAGATTCAATGTCAGTGCTCTGTTGAAGCACAGTAGGGAGCTCACCTGAAGAACCCATGAGTATTAGTTACACCCACAGAGCAGAGGTATGGCATTTCCAAAATTAGTGCCTCCCTTCACGCAGAATCAGCCTTCTGAGAATTAATTTCTTCCTTTGCTCCCCAGCATGCGCAACAAGCATTTTAACCTTGAAACAACTTTCTGTCTTTCCTAAGCCTCACTGAAAATAAGCCTAGGAGCTCCAGCCCTCATCTGGGAGGCTGAGGAGGTAGTAGTGGCTATATAGTCAGCTTCCTCAGAGTAATTCCACCAAGCCTGAGTGATGCACAGCCATGGATGTGCGGGAACAGAGTGGTCAGTCTCCCCTGAGAAGTGATACAGGTTCAAGCTGTCCCTCTTGCGTAAGGTGTTAATTACATTATTTTTTTAAAATAGTATGAGTTTAATAACTCTTGTCTCTTCATAGATGTGTGCCACTGGAACAACCCCTCTTCATGCTCTGTCAGCCACGTGAAGATTTCTAGATGCCTCAGTTCTGGCTGTTGGAAAATGAGCATAAAAGCAGAAGGATGCAAGAGAGGATGCATTAAAGTACATGATGAAACAGCACAGGTAAATGATGGCAGAGCAGGTATCCAGCACTGTCAGGGGAGGAGCAGCTTCTTAAAGGCCCTTAAATTCTCTAAGACACTGCCTTTAAGAAAAGCACTGTTTGTCAGGGGCAGGCCCTGCCCTGATTGCCTCCATCTGGCTGGGCCTGCCCAACCTCCCCCATCAGAGCAGCCCAGACCTGCTCTTGCTCTGTAGACTAAGTGAATTGCATGGGGCAAAAAAAACGATGGGACTTTTTTGTCCCCACAGAATTCACTTAGTTTACAGAGAGAGCAGGTCTGTGCCTGCCCAAAGCCCCCTGAGGGAGCAACTCAGGGCAGGGCCTGCCAACACCCACTGCTGCTCTTAAAGTCAATGTCTTGGAGAATTTAAAGCTCACTTAGGCTCTAAGACTTGACCTTCTTACAAGTAGCTTGGTTCTGGAGTTGAGTTAGCTGAGTTTATGAGCAATCACCAGTCCCTGAAAGGGAGTCTTTTAGCTATTTTCAGGGTGGTGCTGGCAAGGTGGCAGAAATTCGGCTTCTCACCCAGTCAGTGGAGAGAAGGTGGCTCTTCTCCAGTCGCTGTGTGTTCAGGTCCCTGGGGTTAAGGTTGAGGCTGGGTACAAGTCCAGGCCCTCTCGATGACTTTCTGCTAATGCTTCTGTGGTGCAGAATGCCCAACAAATTAAATAAAGCACGCATGCTCATTTCACAAATCATTCCATTGGCAGGGAGATCTGCCTCCAGCCGTGTGCCAATACAGAGGCCGGGCAGCAGGTTGGGCTGGATTTGGGGAAAAGGTCAGTTGCTGTTCATGTGCACTATGGAAATGGAGGTCCCTTGGAAACCAGGCATATATGTGAGTTGTGAAACAGAAGCTGTGGGTCACTCATAGGAAAGGGGGTGCTGTGGGTAGTGCCTGGAGAGTCATGAGCACCAGGTAATGGCATCCAGATGATTACAGACTTATGTTGGCATTGTCTAAAATGGAAAAACCAACAGTCTAAAAGGCTATAACACTGATTCTGTAGAACATTAAACTATTACTTTATGCTGATGATATCCTACTGTTAATTAAGGACTTGCATGCTTCCCCTCCTGCTTATAATGAATATTGCTCTCTGAGTACAAAGTTATCATTGCACAAAATTAATGATTCTGAGTCTGCAGTGATGCAGCTTTCTGGAGTTTGCCCTTCAGCCCTGCTCACCTCATGGAATCTTAAGTGGGCACCCAAAAATATAGTACAAATACTTAGGGGCTGATTCTAACAAAGCCCCAGACAATGTAATTAAAGATCATTTAAATCCAATTATCAAGCAGATAGGAAAAGATTTGGAGGGATAGCCAGAGCTAAATAAAAACAAATGTGCATGATTCAGTAGGACAGATTCATCCCTCATTTGCCATCCCATCAGGTTGTTAAAGTAGAAATAAGGATATCATGTAAATAAGTCAGCACCCTCGGAGTCACTGTCATAAATGATCTCATGACAGTATTTCCCACTGGCAGCAACAGTTACGTGTGCATTGAGCTTACTTTGAGCATAAGTGTACATAAATAGCTATAAATACAATGAGAAATTTTATCAATTACAGTAATTATATCCCCAACCCACATCTAAAAAAAAAGACATACAGGTAGGAATACTTCATCTACTACTGAAACTCAGCTGTTTTTTTAAGGGTACATAGCTGGATCATACAGGTACCGTATTCGGCACTACAGAATTTAACAAAGCCTAATCTGTCCTACCAAATTCATGTTTACCCACAGCCCAGGCTTCTAATGCTATAAAGTAGCAAGCTTCCTTATAAGTCACTATAAAACTTCCTGAATAGCTACAACAGATACAGTACATTTCAGGTGACAGAAACCTCTGGATGTGAGGATGAATTAAAGATGCCACAGGAAACATCTGAAAAGTAGTTAGAGCTCTCAGGATGAGAAATGTTAATATTCCCCCTAAATATCATATAATTGGCCCAAATTTATACACCAACATCATGCAGGTTTTTATGAGATTTTTTTTTATTCCTTAAAGGGATAATTTTGAATTAAAATGGCTGTATTTTAGGTAAGCTTGTCTTTTTTCCCCTGCCACATATTGTAAACTAATATTGCTGTTAAGCAGAGGTTGCATTTCAGCAGTGGTTTGAATGGAAATATCTTTCTGAAAAGCACATAAAATCCTTTGTGATGAAAGAAATTCTATAAATATAAATCAATTATTTTTGGAGTGGCTTGAAAAATTAAATCATGACAGACAGTCTTATTCAAAGAGTTTTCTAACCTGCATGATTTTTGGCCATTCAAAATGTTCTGCAGAATTAATTTTATCTCTGGAAAAAGGCAGACAAGATGCATTCCAACAAATGTGCTCAGATTTTTTCAGTCTATTGTGGGATTAGCCAGGTGGGGCAAGATAGCAGAATTGATCTTGCTGGGGAAATGGTTGTGCATGATATCCTGAAAGCTCATATGTGTTAGAGAAAGCCGTGATACATATTTACAATAAGATGGAGGGTTGCAAATAAAAGGTGTCAATGAAAGAACAGTCTGGGCAGCAACAGGAAAAAATGAGAAGCCATTGCTGGTACGAGAGTGTGATCCATACTGTACATTAATGACTATGAAGAGGGTATCATCCTGCTATAAAACAGCTTTCATAACAGCTCTACAGCAAATGCATGGAAGATAGCACTATAAATACGTAACAAAGTTTGCAGAAAATCCTTAGGACATGGGAGTTCCTCTGCAAAACTGCAGCCTGAGACGTGTGCTTTCCTCCTTCTCAGATACCCACATTCACTGAGTTATATTTTTAGCAAATTTCTGCATGGGAGATTGCCAGCTTTCTGCACATAGAATCAAGCTGTTCTGTGTGCCCAGATTTAAATTCACGAGCATATCTAAGGTGACAGGGACACCCACAATAATCAAAAGATCTCATTAAGATGTTAATGTTACTGTTTAAGGACTATGGAACAACTTAAAGACCCTCAGGGGAATTGTACTTCCTCTTTCTGATCCATGTTTGATTGTCCTCTCAATAGATTACTGATTAAAGTAATAGAGAAAAGAAGCGGGAATGAATAGAGGCAGGTTAGTGCCAGAATTTCTCCAGAGCTGATTTGGGGTGAACCGTTTCAGCTTATTGGTAAGAGGTTGTGCACAACATGGTAACAGCATCTGCTGCTAAATTATTCAAGGTTTTTAAACAAAAGAATAGCTGTAAGTAGTTGCAGAAAGATCTGTTGGAAACTGCCAGATAAAACCACAGATGAAGGTCCGGGTCAATAAATGCAAAGAAACACATATAGAAAAAAATAGTAGTGACCATAAATGCTCAGTGGTATGCTCTAAATCAGTTAATCTTCTTTAAGAGAGACACACATTGGTGTTGGTCTCAGAAGTCAATAAATTAGAGGAAAGGAAAAAGGGTCAGAACAGGAGACATCACTGTGTCATTGCATAACTCTAATGTGTGCCTGAACCCGAAATACCAGCTGCTGCTCTGGTCCTGGCCTCAGCAATGATCCAAGAATAGCTGGAAAGGGCTTGGAGATGGATTATGAAAACAATAAAAGGAACTGGGCAGCTTCCTGTCTGGGAGAGATGACAGACCAATCTTCAGCACTGTAGTAAAGAGGTGACTGAGGGGGTTATGAGGAAAAAGGTCTCAGCTGGCAGAGTAGGCGAATAAAATGGTTACTATTTGGTGTCTCAGAACACAAGAACCAGAGGCTATCACATTACATGTTCAGCATGCAGATTTGAAATTAACAGACCAGTACTTCTACACACGCTGCTTAATTAAACCAAAGAACTATTTGCCACAGGATGTTCAATAAAACCAGCATGTTCCACAGCATACCGGCAATTCACATGGGTGCAAAGCATAACTGTACACTCATACGGGACAATAGATCAAGGGCTAGGAAAGAAAGATGCTACAGCTAGCTCTGGAAACCTCCAAGATGTGGATCACTAGAAACTGCAAGAATATTGTTGTACGCTTGCCCTACCCTTACTCTCTTCTTTGCCTGGGTGTTGACTCCTTGTGTGAGAGGGACTTCTGGTCTGGCCCAGTACAGCTGCTGTCTTGGCAGATGAGGTACTTGGGTATTTTTACCCAAGATGAGATGAAGTGCTGCTGCAGTACGTGTTTAATGCTACAGCTCTTGGAGCATTACTGTCTGCATTCATGGTCACAGCATGACTAGTTAAACATGATGGCAGAAAGTTGTCCCTATTGGTGCCATACACCATTTAGGTTGAAAAAGGGAGATTAAGAAACCATATCTAACAGACGATAGTAAGTTTAAGGGAACAGGAACAGATGGACACCCATTTTTGACACACAGTTTGAGACTGCAGCCAAATCATGAATATAGGAGAGACAGAGAGTTAATCCAGACCCGAAAACAACCAGCCTGCATAGGTGCTGTGCTGGGTAATAACTGAAGACAGAGCCAGGAGAGAGATGTTTGGAAGAGAGGAAAAACAGGAGCACACAGTCTCCATTTCTGCTCTGCTAGGAAATGATGCAGTGAAACATTGTCTTAACGGATAGAACTGAACTTAAATCAGGGGCTAGTTTCTCATCTCAGATAAGTCAGGGTAACAGTGATGAAGCCAGAGAATCCGCTATCTGACAGATCTTTACCAAAGTCAATACCCTTTAACACTGACATACCTAAATTGCCTAGTGTTACAGAAATCAGTTTATCTGTGTTAGGTTTTGCCTACCCCAGTCAGGCTGCCTAGACTTGTTTTCTTTCATCAAAAAACTCCAAGCCACCACCTTGCAAACTGTCTCTAAATAGCCTCATCAGAAATGTGAGCTTTGTTTGTTGCTTTAGTTGTTTATGACACTGACAGGAACTAAAGTTACTGAAGATCAGGCTATAGTATTTTATTTTAGAGTACAGAATATAATTTAGAGTGAGTATTTTAGAGTGTTTCCATCACCAAATTTCTGTGCTGGAGCTCTCTTTGGTAGCCACAACAGCACGAAGCTGTGGCCTTTCAGAGACAGAAGAGGCCAGTGGACCTCTTGGCCCTATTTCTTGAGCTACCTTCAACTTTTCTTGCAGGTTTTGGAAACTAAACAATTACTCTCTGATTTTTGTCCCATCTGGCTTGTTCTTGCAAGTTCTCTGGGGCAGGGCTCGTTTGTCTCTGTACAGTGTCTGCAGTCTTAGTCTGGGTCTCTAGGTACTACCATACTACAAATAATATGTAATAATAATTTTGTATTTGATCATCTGCCTTGTAATGGCTTTTTTTTTTTTTTTTCTTCTGGGCTTTAAACTTTTTTATTTGATTGCATCATTGCCCTAATTTCAAAGATGGAAAATAATAGATTTTCTAGAGAACAATCCCAAATGTCATATCTACAGCTGATCTGCAATTCAATAGAATGGTTCTTTCCTTTTTGATGATTTTTTTTCCTTTCAGCTTTGAATAATATCATTTGTGTGATGTTACTCAATCTCTCAGTTTTAATTTGAAATCCTATTTTTAATCAATTAGGAAAAAATGACCTAATTAAGGAGTGATTTAGGCCAGCAACTTAAACATTGTTTTATAAAGTAGTTGCATTTAATTGGAAATGTGCTCAACTACTGCATTGCATTAGCAAGTCATTTGGAAGAATCAGCCAATGGGATACCCTGGCTGCTAGTTCAGAAATGGTAGTGACAAAGCTGATGTCCAAAGCTGTCTGATGAACTTGGGTTTTACTAATAGCTTTTCTATGAGCCTTAAGGTCCAAGCAACTACAGCCTCTCATTATGCAAGACACAAACACACAGCAAGTGACTGCTGGCTCCCGGGAGCCAGTGCTGAACGGTTCTGAAATGACATGATGGATAAAAAGCTCAAGAAGCAGGAACAACACAGAGAGGGGATCCGACTTGCTCGCCCACGGCCACCAGCTCAGTCAGTGGCAAAGCTAGCAATAGCCCTCGGCTGCCTGAGCGCTGTCACTAACTGATGCATGTGCTAATAAAAATTCCTAAAAGCTCCACAACACCTTTTTCTCTCTGTATTTCCCCTTAGCTGGTAGAGAATCTAGCACAAGACTTGTCAGAACTTTGCCTATAAATGCCCATGTGGCACAAAAGGCAGAAGGCTGTTTGAAAAGCTCACTAGCAGTTTTTTAGGAAAGAAATTCAGCCTTGGTACCCAGAGGATACGTTACAGTTCACAGCTTTGCACTGGCTGCCATTAGCACCAGTACAGCTCTCCCTTATAGCTGACCTCAACTCTCCACCGTTGCATTTCACAGCAGCAGCACCACAACACAGATGGTTTTAGCATCAGAAAGAGGTATGTGCACACCTGTCTGACATTTTTGTGCTGTCTATGCAGCGCTTCATTCTCAATTATTGTTGCTTTTAGCATTGTGTACTTACCAGTAGCAGAGCGGAAGAAACAATTATGACTCTGCTCTGGGCATCAACACACTCTTGAGGGGCCACTGGTTTCCAGCTGATCACCTAAGGTTGCTTTACTGCAGAGTAGGTATTGCTGGACAAACTTATCAGTGAATTATTTATTCATGCTGCCTCAGAGTTTTTCCTCAGATAAAAGCTCTCAGGGAAAAACTTACAAAGGCCTTCCATACTGACAGAGCCCTTGCTGCATGTTACTGCTTTGTGACTGGGAGCCGCAGCATTATAATCCATTAAAAAAAAAAAAAAAAAAACAACCAGAGAATGCCTGCAGGCTCAGATCACTTCAGTTTTACACTAATACTTTTTGTCATTAAATTTCATGTTGGGCCATTATTTATCTTCCGAATCTTGGGTGAAATCTGAGCTACAGAAGAGGCAAGAGATGTTGCCATCCACTACTTGGTATCTAAGTGGCATGACACCAAGGAAGCCCCAGGAGTCCAAGAGCTGCTGTCCAAGGCCATGGCAGGAGCGCATGCACCTTTGTGATGCTGCAGAGGGGACACTTTCATGGAGGGGACAGAAATTTGGCATTTGGGTGATTTACTCCACAGCTATTGATGCCTTACTTCAGGCAGTGATCAGTCTCACTTGGCCAAGCGAAGCACAGAACAGCAGCCACGTAAAACTCACTGAAGTTGAGCTGTTACAGCAAGCCTGGCGCTCTGCATATCACCTCTAAAATCAAGTGTGCCAGGATAAAAGAACTCACGGCTTTTGTAGTCAAATATTGAGTTCCCCAGGAGATCTATGTGAAGAGAACACGCCTCCTACTCCTTCCTTTAAGTCAATAGTAGCAATACATTATCAGATTGCCTATTTTCCCGGATACACTAAATCTAGTTTCACAGAGGTGAAAATGTTAGCTGTTTTCAGCCTGACATAGAGTTGGCAAAATCCTGGGCCCTTCAAAAATATCAGCTTTGATTTTAAATTGTGTCATACTTCAGGAGAGAGGATATGCAGTCACCTAACCTGGTGGGATCCTTCAGTGACAGCTTCATTTCAGCCTTCAGGCTGCATGAGCTCTGGAGATGGTGGTACAGAATCCCAATTTTGCTGAGCCATATTCTGGTATGAAAGTCACCACTATCAACAGGATTGTCATAAACTGTTTCTAAAGAGGACATCTCAAACAACTTCAGTGGGATGTCCACCCACCCTGTGCCCCCTTCCTCCCCACCCAGTACACAGGCCCTTGGGGAATTCAAGAGATTCACACCCCTCACACTCTGAGTGGGTCAAGACAAGGACCTCTAGATTTTCAAAGGAATTCAGTGCAAGACACATCTCACCCTTATCCATCCATTTTACATGAATGGGCTAAATAGCACTTCTGGAGATGTCAAGCTTCCCCCCTTTGGTTATTGAGGGACAAGAGGCATCTATTCCAGCATGCACTCTGACATTTTAAATAACTAAAACTTAGTCATCCAAATTCCACCAAAAGATCTTGTAGCAAAGACAGGACATCTTTGACTTGTAAAGATCAAGTAAACAAAGCAAAGCATTATCAATATTTGTTTGCCTTCAACCCAAATATAATCCCACTCAGTCTGGCCCGCACAGTGTACAAGTGTTTCGTGCCACAGTAACACTGCCAGTAACAACCAACAACACAGTAAGACTTTGCAATGCAGCTGAGCAGAAGTGTCTAAATTGCACGGAACTGCAAAGGGGGACAAGGGAGAGTTGGCTTCTAAAAATCAGAATCCTGGGAGATGAGAATCCTGTCCCTTCTCCTTTTGGAGAGAGCTGAGAAGCATAGAAAATATGAAGGGGGAATGAGGCAAAACAAGGAAGAAAAACATGCACTTCTGTTCCAGCTTCCCTCCTGGAAGAGCTCTTGAGCCTGACCACAACGACCTCAACCACTGAAACCATCAGGAACTGTAGCCATCAGCATTAGCTACACAGCATCACCCTCATTCACACTGGCAACTAATTTAGAATAAGACTGTTAAAGACTAATTGTTTGAATAAGTAGTGTTAATGATTGATAGTGATTAAGAGCTAACCATTGGCAATGTGCATTTCCTAATGAATGTCAGTCTAGAAAAGTGGTGGTTTGAAGTTTGAAACTCATCTGATTTATCAGATGTTTAAACACTCCCATCACAGCAATTGCTAATTCCCTAACTGGAATATGTATATGATGCACACAGATTCATTTGCAAGAAGCTGTTACATTCCAAATGACCCACAGAGAATTCAGTACATAAACCCATTAAGTTTTAGGAAGAATTTCAAGCCCAAACCTCTCCGCATTCCATCCAAACACATCAAAACCGAGAATTACTGCTGCTTCAGCAAGCCTGGCAGCCTTCACACTGTGAGATCAACTAAAAACCCCATGATTTAGTGCATGGATTAAAGATCCAGTTGGATCCCTCTGCCAAAAGACACAGCATCAGGACCAGAATTTCTTCCACCAGCTTTAGAGGCCCAGGTTTTTGATGAAGGGCATGGAGGGTGAACACTACTTCTGCAGGGTGACTCCCGGTACTAGATAATCCACTTTGGAGGCACCTGGTTCTGTCTTGCAGCACAGAGAATCTATATCTGATCATCCAGGGCTAAAGCAAAGGTTTTCTAACAAAGGAGTAAGCCAATCAAGAATGACATTAGTCCAGCTCTGTAATGACTGCCACATTACGGTACAATGGCTGCTGTACAGTGGAAGTCTTCTGACACAAAACAGGAATGGGCTCATGTTGCTATTTCATAAGAATCTCCACCAAGATGACTGGGTACCAGTAAAGAAAGATGTAGTATAAAACAACAGCTGG
The DNA here is from genome assembly GCF_018691265.1 of Tyto alba. Classification (NCBI taxonomy): domain Eukaryota; kingdom Metazoa; phylum Chordata; class Aves; order Strigiformes; family Tytonidae; genus Tyto; species Tyto alba. The sequence goes on from NW_024881297.1 coordinate 23,493,402, forward strand.
ATGCTGAAGCCAGAGAATATCTATTTAAAAAACGGGGTGGTTTGGGTTTGTTTTTTTTTTTAAAAAAAAAAAGATAAGGATAATTAACCACTTGGAAAAACCATGACAAGAAGTAGCAAATTAGAAAAACACAATTGTCCATGATTAATGGAATAGGAAAATCAAGGCAATTGCCCCTTCTGCCCCTGAAATCAATGAGTTATCAAAACTCTCAGCAGGTAGGAGAGAGGGGGTTTTCTCCTTAAAAGTAGAAGCAATCAGTGTTGAATAATCAGCACTGGACTAAACATTTAAGAGGGTCCACAACTGCAACCTGTAAGAACTTAGGAATTGCTGTCTTGACTGAGTATAATGATGTTTTACAAAATAAAAACTATGTACTTAGTACAGAGTGTGATAGTCTGGCTGGGTTTGTTTGCTATCTGGAAGGGAAGGATGATTTTTTTTTACACACCAGGTCTGACTTTTAAAGTTAAATCAAAACCACTCATTTTAAACCAGTGTCATCTAAATTGACATCAAAGCTGTTTTTTCACTTGTACAAATGAAAAGCATTAACATTACATCATTTTGTTCCTACTTGTTACACAAGAGCTGCTTATAAACAGTACATAACATGAACCCTTAACAATTAGAAACTGAAAAAAAAAGGCTGCATTTGTGTCAGAGGTCAGCTCAGCTTGGCAGATGATGAGCAGCTTTCCTTCCCATAATGGAGAGTTGTTTCTTCTACCTACCCCAGCTGGGGACAGCAGCAGCGACGGGCACTGGAGCAGAAACCCTGAGCTGGGTGAGGGGGGGGACATCACTGCTCCAAGTCAGAGCAACGTGCTCGGAATGGCTGGTGCCAGAATGCGCTGATTTCAGAGGCAAAACAAAACCAACAGGAAATAAACCCAAATGAAAAAAGGATTAGATGGTGAGTGAGATTATCCTATAAATAGGCCCTCACTTTTGCTTCCTTTTAATACAGCCAGGGGCCAAAGAGACCCATGTTTCCAGTGCTAATGGGCCTAGCTGAAGGCATTAAGACATTTATATAAAGAACGAGAGGCTGAGGGATTAGGAGTGATGGGAATTCAGCAAGCATTTGTGAATTAGCATCAAAGGATGTCTGACTCCATGGAAAGTTTGAAAAGCAGAGGTAAATGGAGATACCATTATAGAAGGAAAATAGCATGAACATTTTCTAGGTAAAAACAATGTTATTATTTAAATATAACTCATTATACATGTATGTTAATTTCTCTCTTGAACTTTAAGATATAGAATTTCTATTCACTCTTGCTTATCATGGAAGCACAGGGGATATTAACTTTGGTAAGAGGATTAGTGGATGCTCAGGGTCTGGGTCTAGAGTGGGACTTCATGGCGTGACTGCAGCCTACATAGCCCATACAAATACTAAATGCTGCAACTGTGTGTGCTAAAGAAAGGCAGATGAAAAAACCCAACCCTTTATTTCAGGAAAAAGGACTAAGAAAATTGGGCCTGCTAGAAGAACAGAGCTGTACTAGGCACAAACAGCTACATAGGAGTGGGATGGTGGGGCTGACAAGCCCCGTGTCCACCAGGCCCAAGGGGCACAAGGTCCTGATGGGTGTGCAGATGCTGACAGCAGCAGTTCCTGAACCCGCGAGTCTATACATGTTCATTGCAAACAGTGACTGATGCCGCTTCCTGAGCTAGTGGGCCCTGACTTGAGAACACCAGAAACCCCCAAACCAGTCCTTTTTGCCACAGGCTAGAAGTAGCAGTCCCACCAAAGAAAGTGCTGGAAATAATTAAAAACGTTTCTCTATCTGCAACTCACTATCTTCAAGTTACTGAGGTTATTCATGGTCCTTCAGCTGCTGCACTCTAACAACCAGTAGATAAGCTTTAGTAAGTCACATACATCATCAGCTTTAGGACTGTAGTAGCAGCAGCAATATAAGGCTCATCCAGCCCCCACTGAACCAGGCACTCATTGCAAGGGGAGAAAAAAAAAACAATTTGAGACTGGCTCCAAAAGACCTTCCAATTTTCTCGTCCGAGTTTTAGTCCCAGAGGACTCTATTACCATTAATGTGAGGGGAGTGGGACTTATACGATACTTTCTGTATTAAGTGTTCAACAATCAGACAATATTTGTAAACTGATAATTCGTTATTATTTAAATACTTGCAAATTGATTATTCAACACGCGCTCAACATTAAACTATGATACTTACACCCGAGTGACGGCCGCGCTCTCTTTGCCACCCTGCCATGCCAGCAGCCGCCCCGGCGCCGCAGCGAGCAGGAGCTGCACCCCCAGCCCCGCGCAGGTGCCGGGACGTGGCAGCCGCCCGGCACAGGCCTTTCCTCTCGGCGTCGGGCGCGGGTGGCCCCAGGGGAGCAGCTGCGGCTCTGGGCGCATCCCCGCGGAGCCAGGCCCCCGGCGCGGCTTTGGCGCAGCCGCGGGTCCCTCTGGCTCTCGCTCCCGCCAGCGGCCACGCCACAGCCCGGTGCCAGGCACCAGCCCCTGTGGCTCAGCCTGCTGCCGGCTCCCCGGCCAGGAGCCCGTGCTGGGGCAGACTGGGGAGGCAGAAGGGCAGCAGCGGGTCACGGTTTCACCTGCCTGCGGGGTCAGGACCTACCTCGGGGATCCTCTGGGCTCGGCACTGGGTGGGAGGCAGCAAGGTGGCCTCCGGAAAGTGTGAAGGAGGGTGGAAAGGAGGAATCTGAGAACTACCAACCTGTCAGCCTCATCTCTGTGCCTGGGACGATCATGGACCAGATCCTCCTAGAAGCTGTGCTAAGGCACATGGAGGACAGGGGGGTGATTCAGGACAGCCAGCATGGCTTTGCCAAGGGCAAGTCTTGCCTGACCAAACTAGTGGATGGAGTGACTACATCACTGGACAAGGGAAGAGCTATGGATGTCATCTATCTGGACTTCTGTAAGGCCTTTTACACAGTCCCCCACAACATCCTTCTCTCTAAATAGGAGCAATATGGATTTGATGGATGGACTGTTTGGTGGATAAGGAATTGGCTGGACGGTCTCATCCAGGGGGTAGTGGTCAACTGTTCAATGTCCAAATGGATATTGGTGACAAGTGGTATCCCTCAGGGGTCCATACTGGGACCAGTACTGTTTAATATCTTCATCAATAACATAGACGGGGGGATTGAGTAAAGCCTCAGCAAGTTTGCAGACAACAGCAAGCTGAGTGGTGTGGCTGACACACCTGAGGGACAGAATGCCATCCAGAGGGGCTTGGGCAAGCTTGAGAAGTGGGCCCATGTGAACCTCTTGAGGTTAAACAAGGCCAAGTGCAAGGTCCTATACCTGGGCTGGGTTAACCCCCTGTATCAATACAGGCTGGGGGATGAAAGAATTTAGAGCAGCCCTGTGGAGGACTTGGGGGTACTGGTGGATGAAAAGCTGGACATGAGCCAGCAATGTGAGTTCACCTGGAGTAATGCATCAAGCTCTGGAGACCTCAGCACAGGAAAGACATGGACCTGTTGGAGCAGGTCCAGAGGAGGCCACAAAAATGATCAGGGGGCTAGAGCACCTCTCCTATGAAAAAGCGCTGAGAGTTGGGGTCATTCATCCCAGAGAAGAGAAGGTTCCAGGAATACCTTATTTTGGCCCCTCAATACTTAAAGGGGGCTCACAGGAAAGATGGGGACAAATTTAGTAGGGCCTGTTGCTGTAAGACAAGGGGTAATGCTTTTAAACTAAAGGAGGGTAGATTCAGAGTAGATATAAGGAAGAAATTTTTTACAATGAGAGTGGTGAAACACTGTCACAGGTTGCCCAGAGACGTGGTAGGTGCCCCATCCCTGGAAACATTCAAGATCAGGTTGGACAGGGATATGAGCAACCTGATCTCCCTGGCTTATTGCAGGGGGGTTGGACTAGATGATCTTTAAAGGTCCCCTCCAACTCAAACCATCCTATGATTCTATGATGATTAAAAATCTGATACTGTGCACCAGGAACAAGAAAATCACAGGTGATGAGATGATGTGAATGCTACAGATCTGCCTGAAATAAAGTATTACCAGTGGTTTTGATCAATAAAATCCATGACACTGAAAAAGTGTTAAGAGTATTGAATAATACAACTGATGAACAGATAAGACATTGAAATACCCTGTTTAACTGTGTATCAGTCACAAGTACTGGTGAAGTGAGGTAAACAAATACATCAAGTTTTGCAAGGATTTCAGTTCTCCATAGGCAACTCACACTAGTGAGATCATGGTAGCCAAGGGGAAATGAGTGGCTCCTGCACTTATTTTGTGGGCATTGCACTTGGGGACCTCAGGACTGCCTCACGGATGGCTTTGGGTCAATGTGGTTCAACTTTCCTTCCCACATTTCAATAAAACCTGGGTAAGTCCAATTTTACACTCACATAACTTGATTCTTGAGTGATGAACTCGGCATTTTAAGGACAAAAAATGAGGCCGTTCCATGCCAGCTCTGTGGCGCAAACTGTCCCGGGGACTAAGTAACAGGGGCTGTCTGTAGTATGGGGAAAAGAATCTGCTGTAAATATTAGTGCTTAATAACCAAATCATACCTCCATCAGTAACTGCATGTTATACATTGTATTTATATATGTCATCCATTCACCACTAAGTCTGAAAAAAGAAGAGGGGAAAAAAAAAAACAAAGCAGGCCAAGCACATACTACCAATACAGGAGAAATACCAAATCATTGATGGTTTTGGTTTGTTTTTAGTTTGTTTTTTTTTTTCTTCTCCCTAAGGTAAATATATGAAAAGTAAAAGAGGATCCCAATGTACTGGAAAAGGAATCCCAAGAGGACGTATCTATTCTGTGCCACATAAGGAAAAGTAAAGATGGGGATGCACAGGTAAAGGATGTTATCATCACATTTTATGTAAATGTTGTAGTCTGTGATGTGGTGAGACTTTACAACTAACCCCTTAGGCAGACTGCAGACAGAGGGTAGAAGTGTCTCCCCTGTTCTGTACCCAGACCAGCAGTGAGCTATCTCTCCAGAAAAACATTTGTCTCCTGCAGGTCTTATTTCCCATCTGCCAGCCCTGTGACAGCAGGCATCGAGGTTTAGGTGGAATGAATGTCTAAACTATTTCTAGGTGCAACCTTAGTGCAGGGCATGTGCAGAATTACCAGGTGACACATTTGCAGTTGCCCGACTGTGCAGTTTCCCCTTCTCCTGCAAAAACCATCCAACCGTGCTCTCCTGTTAAAGAATCCAGGTCAGGATCTGTATTCAACTCCTTTCCCATGTGTACATACAAAGGCACTACCTGTTTACTGTGTAATTAGGTAGGTCATCTAAGTCGTCTATGCCAGTTATTTTTGCTTCTGTTTCTGTTCACCACTTTAAAACTCTTCATTTTGCTGGATGTGATGTGACACAGAAGACATTTGTCACGCTTTGCTCTTTCTAGAGGGATGCCTGTGTGGCTTCTGGTTTATGTACGCAACTGTTTCACTGTGTTTGAGACCTAAACAAGATGTTGAGCTTTGATGACAGGTTGCTGCAAATAGCACATGACTTGCAGGGTGTTATGGCAGTTTAATTCTCGAAGTTGAGGGGATTTTCTTGTTAGCAAAACCTGCTTGTCTGACATGCAGGTTCGATGGACTTGCTGCAGAAGACATGGAGTTGTATTCTCAAAAGGGCTTACGCATTACCCATAGGAACTTTTTCTTCTAATGATTTATGAGTTAAATGCCTAAATTCTGGTTTTGAAGTGACTTGGGCCAGAGTCAGGGAAATATTTTGAAACCCAGAGTTATGAAGTAGACCAGTATAGAAACCAGAGTTATGAAGTAGACTGTATAGGGATTATCAAAACAGTTCATGAATGCTTCCAGATCTGCACCATGGGACCATTTTGGAGAAATGCACTTGCCAACACCCTTGAATTCTCTTTAGTTTTCCAAAATTCAGAAGTACCTAAGTGAGGAGGGGGCTATTTAAATATAAAGTTAATTTAAAAGTTCTGAATTTTTTAAAATGCAAACTTCCTCTGGAAGCAGCAGAATATGGCTGTGATTTCAAAAAGGGAGGGGGAAGAAGCTTTGCTTTTTACAAAAATACAAAAACTTTCATGCAAAATATAAATTAATTGCTTTGAAACAGATAACCCAGTCTCTATTCTCACTCCTCTTCCCATAGACTCTTGGGGGGGAAAATGACTGATGCAGCTAGGCAAGGAGCAATCGCGCTTGAGGGCTGGGTAGTCAAGGAGGCAGGATGGCCTCCAAAACCAGGCAACCATGCGACCATGGCATGTTACTGCCCAGACCAGACCCACAGCAAACAAAATCCCTGCAGCTTCCAGAGCTTCCCCATGAGGGTGAAACAGCCCAGCCAGGCGCTGACTGGCTCTCAGCCTGGGGTCGCGTGGCGGCAGGACCCTCCTGTGCCATTTCATGTTCCCTCCACTGAGTGCTTCACCAGCACCGCCACACACAAACATTTGGATATGACTTCTATTCTCTTACCTTAGCCTCATTTGCTCATTACAGAAACCCATGTCAGCAGCAACACTTCCTTACCATCCTTTGCTTTTTAAGCCTCTGAGTAGCTAGTGCACAACTTTCATTTCCTCCTGCTCCATCTCTACAGGAAGATGGGGCAATAGAAAGAAAAATGTCACTACACATACCAATAGAAAGAGGTAAAAGCAAGAAAGAATATGAAGCAACTTTCATTTTCCCCACTTACAGACAATTTTGCTTCTCATCAGTCCTTGGTAGCTGGGATGAACACTGCTCCCCTGCTCATATTTCTAACTAATAATTACAGCGCCAACAGCTCAAGCCTTGAATTGCTGGGAAGGGTTATCCTTCCTCTCAAGCACAGGTGAAAGCTGTGTGCCCCCCCAACCTAACAGTACAGGGGAGGGAAATAGCAGTGCTGCATCTCTACGCTGCCTCTGTCTCTAGCACTCTGTTTTTAGCCACTGTTAAATGCAGAAGGCTGTTTGTTTACCGTGTTTCCAGACCATATACTACATGTCTTCTTGGGAAACAACTACTCTGTCATGGCATTCCTTTGTTAACATCTCCTCTGCACTGTTGGTACCAGCTACCTGTTACTGTAGAGAGGTTTAATTACTTGCAGAGCTCACTATTGGGGTGCTCTCACTCACCTTACACTTAGCTTTGGAATCTGCTGCTCCTGCTGCAGACTGCAAAAAGGCAGCCTTTTGTGCCCAAAGGCATGGCTGCTTTTTTCAAAATACTGGCTGCCTTTGCTTACAGAAGACAAGAGGTAAATCTGCATGTCTAATATTGAATAGTGAGGCTCTCTGCATACTCTGTGTACACTCTTTATATTCTCTATACATACTTTCTATACAGGGCACTCAATATACTCAGAGATCCCTCAGCAATCTGACATGGATGCACTTCAACAATGACACAGCTGACAGAAATAAAAGAAATGTATGTTATGCCAGTTTAATGCATGTACAAGACCACCTTGCAGGACAGCAATTTTAAACCTTCATAGCTTTATAGTGTTTACTCGTTCAATGCTTTTTAAAACATGATGCAATCAGTAAACTTCAGCTTTTATTTATTAGTACGCAAAGGAAAATATCAAAGATGCTAATAAATACTTAAGAGTTAAGTGGATGATCAAAGGGTCCTGATGGTAAAAGCTGTACACTGAAGTGTGTAAGAAATTAAATATGTTTTTTATGGTCTTTCTATGAACTATGTAGTTAGCAAAATGAGAAAAAAATACATGTGCCTTATCACACTGTAGGGATTATCAGTCCTGTCTGAGGCCATCTCTGCCTGTCAAGTACCCTATTTTACAAGAATTAAAACATTATTATAGCCACACGATACTGATTCTGTTTTGTAGTTTCTGAACTGACGCCCCATTCCTAACCTGCCTATTTCACACGCAGTAAATGAACACTGTTGCTGGCACGCACCAAATGCATTGGCATTAACCATGTTGGGAATAAAGAGCTTTCCCTAGCTGGGCAGCCAGTGCAGAAGCTCATTCTGGCCAAAAAAAAAAAAAACACTGGGAAAGGCAGATGTCTGTACCAGAGGGAGGGACTCACAGAAAGCGGTTTTAATACCTGGTGGGGTTGGGCACACTCCGCTATTTGGCACCACCACTGTTGCCAGGAATGTTGCTTCAGCATTTCTCCTGTCTAGACATGCCATCATTTTGCCTGTGCGAAGCTGCCTGAGCCATCTCCTGCCCATCAATCCCCAGAGGGGCCTCTGCCAGACATGCTGGGAAGCTGCCTTATGCACACGCATTGCTTTTGATAGTGCCCTTTGAAGGAGGGAGTTTTAGCAACGCCTTGCTTAACAGCAAAAAAAAAAAAAAAAAAGAAAAAAAAAAGACACTTAAATCACTTGTGCAGGGTCTCAGGGGAGTGGGAGTGTGGGGTAAAAGCCAGCTGATTTCCCAGGCAGAAATGAAAGCCAAGGGCACACAGGAGCCAGGATAAAAGCACAGAAGTGCCAACTAGGTGACAGCCTGTTTGCAGAGCCCCTGTGCACAAGGGCTTTCTATCCTGCCCGCTCTTCTGCAGGGGAAAGCCAATCTAGTTACAAACACAGAAAATTTAGATTCAAATACAGCTCTGTTCCTACTCCCCTGTCTTTGGTGTGACGAAGGGTGAAGCTGCTGAGCACAAAGCAGAGCTTTCCGTGTTTTGATCTGACCCTACATCCATATATTTGATGCTGTTTCTTCTGGCTCTTTCTGCATACCAGGATTCCTCCTCAGGAACTGAGGCCGACAGACCTATTTAATCTTTTATATTGGCCACAGTGATAACTTCTCATTAAATATTTCATAGTGTTGTACTGATAAAGAACATAAGACAAAACTTGGCATGAATACAGTCCAGAGCAGCATCTGCTTAAAAATAAAACACTTGGGAGAATGTGGAAGGAAACAAGTAGCCATGTGGCTGGAAACAAAAATAAATTTAAGGTAAGCAGGTCAAGCTTATAATGAAGTGCTTGTAAACAAAGAAAAATCCAAATATTTATACTAATCATCAGCTCTGGTTGTTTCACAAGTGCCCCCTCAATACACATACATAGTGGTTTGCAGCTATTCTGCTTTTTAAATTCATGCGCAGTTACCATTTTTACGAAAGCACAAGGCTCAAGAGGGCTCAAATGTAGACCAACGCAAGCATGAATTTAGCAGCCCGACCACCCAAGATGCACTGGGTGATAGCTGGTGTCCTTTGCAATGTGTGTGCCACAGTGGTTAAGTGGAAGTCAGGAGCAACATGCTGCCATTACCAAGTGCGTGCCCTCTTTTAACGTGCTGCACAGTGGGTGTGAACACTCGAAATGACCTCCGTGGCTCCAACACTAATGGAAACCCAATGTGCAAACAGTTGCCTCATGGCAAGGAGGACCCACAGCTGAGCCAAAGCAAAACTTCGGACACACAAACCTATTGCTGCAGCTTGTTGCTGCCCACCTGTTTCACGGGGGGATCGCCTGCAAACTAAATCCAGGGATTTGCGTTCAGCAGCCCCATTCTCAAGATACTCTGTGATAACATCCAAGGCTACAGCCATCCCCTGAGCTTTTATGATTCATTCCAGCCCCCAGGGCTGACTGTGCCACCTGCCAGACACGGACTTGGTGCTTTCAACACGGCTCCGCCACGCTGCAAAGCCTCTCATTGGGCTCTGGTTCCCATGAGGGGTAAACCTGGGAGCGTACCCCAGAGCACCACTGGTTCACAGCCTTCACGTGGCCAACCCTGCCAGCCTGCCCTCCTGGATGATTTCCCCATAGCCCAACACCTCAGGCTTCAGGTCCCTCAGCATAAGAAGAGCACAGTTGCCAAGTTTAAAAAAGAGAAAAAGTCAGATGGAAAGCTTAAAGACCTCATATTAACTGGCAAAGACCAAAAGCAAAGAAAAAGCAACCACTAAGCAATTAATTGAAAAATTATTGGCAGGCCAGGCCAGAGTGTTGCCACCGCCTTTAATGATAAATGATAATAGGACCAGTCAATGCTATACAGCAGGATAATACAAACACACCCTCTAGAGCGAAAGCACAAAATGAGACATTCTATTATCATAAATAGATTAATTAACTAGAAAGAGAACATTAAAGAACAGGAGGTCATTAGCATACAGCCAATAACCGATTCCAAGCATGAAGTTGATGAATACAGGTAGCCAGAGATGCAGCGCACAAACACGGAAGCAGATTGCAGAAAAATGTTTTAGATGCCACAAGGCAATTGCCTCTTCCCCATGGCTCCTCCCACCAGCTGTGGGGTCGCTGCTGACTCTGGGATCCATGGGGCTCCAGCACTTAGCTGGGAGCTTTCTGTTTGCACGCAGCCAAAGGTCAAAGGCAAAACATGGCCAAAATATGGCAAGACTTTTCCACCTGCCCGCAAAATGCAGCTGCCTTGTAGGAAGCTTCACAGTTTGTGCTGAGAAATTGCGTAATATATATAGCAGGAAGTTATTAAAATTTCAGAGAGGAACACTTTGAAAAATGAGTAAATGTCATAGTTTATTCCTATTAAGCGTTTTCCTGGTGAAAATAATGCTGCTTTTCCCAACAACAGTTTGTCAATTGTACGTCTCCCATCAAGAAAAATGTTTGCCATTTAGAAATATCGAACAAAGCTCCATGCTAGATACAGGTAACAAATAATGAATGTAAAGAAGGAATTTATTCAAAGAAATCTCAGTCATGATACGTTCACAGCTGACATGACAGAAATACCTGTAAATAAACATACAAGTTTTGGGTGGTTACCCATCCTTCTCCCCCTGTCCTCTACAAACTTATAGGGTGCTCTACAACAGAAAAAGATGTATATATATTTTCTTCTGCAGAGAAGACAGAAAAAACCCTGCATTCCATCAGATGAAACAAGGATTTTTAGTTCACACCTGACTTTGGGAAGCTCTCAAGATGCAGAGGTTGTCCCCAAAAGGCCTAATCCTCTTCATGCTAACACAGAGTTGAACTTAGAATAGGGCCATGGACATCCAGAGATGTTCACAGCTGGGACGAAGGAGAATTTAACCCCAAACCCTCTGACTCCAGCATGCCTGGATGTGTGGGGAAGGGGCTGTCTCTGTATACATGGCCCTGGCAAGCTCTGTGCAAGTTTTATTCTTGATGTAGGACTTGCACCAATGCAGGTTACCCCTGAGGCTCCTGTGTGGTCCTGCAGAAAGGAGGGACTTTATTTTACGAATAATTTCAGTGTAGCAGGTGCAACGTATGTTAACAGCAGAATGGTGTAGTTATAGTGCAGGGAATAATATTAATATTTGTCCTGGAGTACAGCAGCATTTCTGACAGGCTCTTAGGGATTCCACTTCTATTAGTGGAGATCGGGCAGTTTCTTTCTATCATCCTTTCTCACCCGGTGCTTCTCTCTAACTGTGAATAAGGGCTCAGCATTCTTTCATGCCAGAACTGGACTCTGCAATGCAGAGCCAGAAAGAAAAAATGCATTACATTTCCCCCAAATGTAAGGAAAAAAAGACTTCCAATCCCCATACAGCTGGCTTATTTCCTAAAGCAGATTCAGACCAAAATGAAATGAAAACATACTCATATGAAACACGGACGCTTTAAAAACAGTATTCTGCCATAGCCTATCATTATTATTATTACAACAGTTCTACCAGAAATCAGGACCCTCCTTGATGACAGACAGCTTGCATGGCCTTTATATATATATATATAGAGAGAGAGAGAGATATACGCACACACACACGCTTTTTAATATAGATGTAACCTGTAACATAGACAGCACAGCATAAATACCTAGAGACTTTACCACATGCCAGAGAAATACAACACCCAGGCTGTTTTAATCTCATCTTTAATTCTCTTTTTACCTTCCACAGAATTTATGAAAAGATTGCAGAGATCCACAGTATCTCATCAGATATTTATTTATTCATTTAAAATATTAATATGGGAGAATCCCATTACAATATTGCCAAGTAGGAAGCACCAGATAGGAGCAGAACTGTACTGCAAAGCGGTAGACGTGGCTGTACATAACACTTCCCTAACATCTTTCTGGGTTTTATTTCCCCGCTTCTTTGAAGCTAGCTGTGGGGAAACCTTCAAGTGTTTTCTGGTCTTGCAAGGCAAATTGATTCGCACTGGTATTTGGAGGGGTTTTTTGCAAAGGTTTCTGTCTAGCAGGGATTCAGAATGGGACTAAGACCTCTGATTTCAGCCTCTTCAGGTTTTGAGTGATCACGTGGAGAGGTCTCCAAGGAGGAGAGCTTTGCTGAGCATACTGAAAATTTGCCCTCTAACCATCTGACCCCTTCTGTGTCTCTTATTTTGAGAAGAATTTGGACCTTTTTAAAGAGACAGGGAAAAGTGAGACGTTTCTCCAGGGAGAGGATCCCTAATCTAAAATTTCTCAAGAGGATGCTACTCACTTGTCTATGTTCTTTGAGCTATTAAGGCATTTAAATCTGATCTCCCCCAAATCAAAACACTCTGATTCAACAGTCTTGCTCAAAAACATCACTTGCAAACTTTAGGAAAAAGGTGTTGTTCCTCTGCCTTGCAGCTCACCCTGGAAGGCCCTTTCCTCCCAGGCCAGCTGTGGCACCTGTATTCCCTGTTTGTACAAATTCATCCATAGGATCCCACAGGTTTTCACTCAAGCCCCTTCCCCAGCAGCATATCCAGCACCACTTTGCCAACACTCAACACAGACCTGCAAATTAGTATCCACAGCTTGCAAATGTTAATTTACCTGCAGCAGAATCGGGCTGGGGATCACTTGTGGGGCTGGTCCCTGTTGTGTCAACAAACTTGGGACATAATTGTGATGACAGGGAGAGCTCTGAGGGCTGGGGGTTGGAAAATTCAGACTCATTTTGGGACCCGAAAAACCCTGCCTCTCTCCATTTTGGCAATGAAGAAGGCTGCTTATTTTTATAGATAGCTGACTTTTGCCTTCCCGAGGTCCAATCCCGAAGAGAATTTACTGGGTTCCTAGTGTGTCAGCCAGGGACCCCTCAGACATCTTTGCCTTTGCCTCCCACCAAAGGCAGCGGTGATGCTGGTGTTAACAGCAGCAGAGCCCCGCTGAAAAGCTGATCCTTGCAGCAGAGCAAAAGCCGGCAGGAGGGGGAGAAATCCGTGCATACTCCATTTGAACAGGAAACCCTTCATCTAATTCAGTAAGCATGAGAGCAAATGTCTTTCACTCAGAAGGGGGATAGAAAACGTAGCTTTAAGCAATTAACACAATAGCAAATGTCCCTATCATTGCCCCATATGGCGTGTAATTTAAATCATCTATCTTGTTCTCTATAAATGCTGCTGAACTTGATACATGACAATTTTAAAGCTAACTGAAGTTTAATTAATGTAAATTGTCTCAACATCTGAGATTTAAAATATTTAAAAAAAATAATTAGGATCAAATCAAACATGTTCCACTCATGCTGAGCCATGCAAGGTAAAACTGGGGAAAAAACATGATAAATTATGACATGTGTTGGAAGTGCAGATTTTCTGCTCACTTAAGCAACAATGTCTGGGTGATGGTTCTCCTTTCTCTGTATAGGACACGAGGAGTTTCCCTGAAAGGTGTACCCTCCTTGTGCAAGCACAGCTGGCACAGGGAAATCAGTATTAGCCAGGAAAAATAAAGTGCTGAGTGTACCTATACATGCAACTCAAACACTGGAAAGTCTCCCTGATTCTGTTCCTGGACGTATGTGACAGGTTTCAGAGAAATCCTAGGGAAAACAGAAGCTCTAAGCAGCATTTCCGACATGTTCAAACTCTGTGTGAAATCTGTACTGAAATGCTATATACGTGGTTATGCACTTGGCAGAGCAGGCTGAGAGGCTTCAGGAGTGTGTGTGTGGAGAGGGAAAAAGACCAATCGCGCAAACCCCTGCTTCTCAATGTCTAACCAACAAATGGCCTGAACACTGAAGTGTCCGAGGGCGGCAGCTTCACAATGGCCTCTCACACTTAGAGCCAGCTGGCTGGAGGGCTAGGACCTGTCTCTGCAGCTGTATTATTATTATTTGTATTATTATTATTGTTGTTGTTGTTATTATTATTATTATCATCAACAACAACATTTATTACTGTCCCTATTGTGAGAATATGACATATAAGTGAATGAATGAAAGAGTTTATCCAGAACAATTTACACCACTGACATCTGCAGCCTACAAATAAAGCGGGAAAGTCAGGAATCTCACAGGACGCTCCACTTGCTCCCTTAGATCACAGCAGATATTTGCATGCAGCATAACATCCCCAGGCTCTCTGTTCCCCCTTTTCCTTAAATATTGTTCAATCCCCCTGTGTTGTGAAAGGACACACCCTTCAAGGTGTAGTCAGCCCCAAGAGTCTTCTGACAGTAGGGTTATAAGTGATGTGAGATATTTCTACCTCCAGACACCCGACCAGAGAGAAAATAAGCAAAACTGAGAAGGTGGATCTGCAATCACAAGAGCACATCTGCAATTACAAGAGCACGTTGGAAACCCTGCATTTGCCTGTCTGGTTATGACATTTTAATTTGATCCTTTCCTCTGTTTTGGAATGCACATTTGCCACCTATTCTCTAAAACTATACATACTTATTTCTTAGGTTTTTTTCCCTGAAATAAAGCTTGCTGTGAATGACTGAAATGTCCCTTAATTACTGTATCAGTCCTCCCACATGTGCTCTAAACTAGAAGTTGGTTTAATTTCCAAGGTACAACACTATTGCCTGTAACTCTTCTTTGCAGGAACAATAAATACCATCATAATCTGTTTCCTTTAAGAGTCTGAATTTATGGGAAGAAAAATAACAGAAGAATCAGGCCAATCTACAAACAAAATAGTGATTTTGTAATCCCTGTTCTGTTTTCATTCTTCCATGCAACATGTTTCTGCATCTCTTCTTAATGAAGGTTTGCTACTGCAGTGTGCCTTGTGTGGGGTAGAATGTATTTAATTCGATATGTAATTATTAATGCAACAAAGCTTAGTGTAACAGTTTCCCTTATCTCCAAGGTAAAATACAGCTCTCAGGTGAACTGTGCAGCTCTTTAAGTCTGTCTTGCATCAGGATTACTATTGTCTTGAAGAGGGTTACATTTGAGTGCATTGTGGTTTTGCTAATGATTAATCAGCATGTGCTGCAACACCCCACCCCTTCCCCCCCACCTCAAATGGCTGTAAATCCTTAAAATTGGAATTCAAATGAAAGTAGTTTCCAGCTTTGGGTTGGGTTGTTTTTTTGTTTTGAGTTGGTTTGGTTTTAACTAAAACACAGCTAAGAGCTGCAGAGAAACATCTCCTTTAAAAACTACATGTAAAATGCTTACATGTGCATGAGCAGAAAAAACAGTTGTTAATTTTTTGCCAACATTGGCTGAGTTTTTCAAGTCCACTGTTGCAGTCCTAGAAGATTCAGCTCAAATGCATCTGCTGTATGGGTGAAGCAGCTTTTCTAGAAAGCTATTTAATACCTCAGAATGATTTCAAGACAGATTGTGGTTTTGCTGCGAGCACGGACATCACAAATGTACACACATAAAGGGACAAATTACTGTATGCTCTTCTCTTTCATTAATGACCAGGTTCGCTCTAGCAAAATGTAGGTCATTTTGTTCCTTCTCGCTTCTCCTACTGTCAAGTTCACATGCAGCCGTTTTCGTCTCCTCTGTGGCCATTTGCATTTTTCTCCAGTCCCCAGATCTTCAGATGTGAGAATATTAACCCTGCCTATCAAGTGCAAGGGAGAACAGTATACTCCCTACTTCAGAATGAATATAAAAGCATCCATTTTTGACAAGGTAAATAGTCCTGCTTAATATTGACTAGCAAGTACAGACAGTTACTTACAGAGGGGAGAAAAAAAGTGCAGAGTGACTGTGCAGACAAGGCTGGCACTTATACCTGAACTCATCTTAAATATCAACACCAGC
Source organism: Tyto alba (assembly GCF_018691265.1). Lineage (NCBI taxonomy): Eukaryota > Metazoa > Chordata > Aves > Strigiformes > Tytonidae > Tyto > Tyto alba. Next base: position 23,509,350 of record NW_024881297.1, read on the forward strand.
ACTCCTGACAGCTCTTGGAAATGCACTCTGGTCATAAAAACTTCAGGGTGCCTGTCTTCACTCTAAGAATATTTTTTTCCAGAAGTGTATGTATGTACATTAGAAGCAGTTAAACACTGCAAAATGTCTGTCACACCCTCTATTTCTGTTAAAATGGACACATCACCCACTACTCTGTATTGTTGCTTTTTATTCCACCTGGCACAAGAGAATAAGGCGCAGTCACATGTGTCGAAGCCAGGCTTTTTCCTCTTCCTCCCCCCAGTGAAAACAAATTTCCAAAGACAAAAGGAAAGCTTCTAGTGCTTGGTATTCACCCTTTACCACCCATGTATCACACATAATTAGCAAGTTAAACCTACAAATTAGATGTCATAATTTGGTAATTACATCACAATCTGGTACTTTTTAACCTCTTTTTGCCCAAATGAGAACATTCCATGCTATCTTTTGCTATCACAAAACACAATCCAGTCATCTGCCCTTATTGTTGATTTTTCATTCTCAAGCAAGAACTTAGAGAAAAGTTGAAAATACATGAGTTTGAAGTTTTTGCTGTTATTGTTCTGCTTTGCTTAACATATACTACTGAGATTCTCATCTACAGCTATATTTAACATGCCCACAAAATACAGCCAGCATACACTCTACCTCAGTCCGCACACAGCACGAGATGTAAACACTTTTTGTAAATTCATTTTAAAATACTAAATGCAAAGAGGATAGTGGTTATACATGTCTAGAAGAAACCCACTCCTCCTATTCTACTGGTGAAACATCCAGATTCTTTCTGTGCACTGACACCAGAGTTATATTTACTCACAACTCTCAAAGTGGAGCTCTAAAATATTTGCTTGTGTTAAGCATGTAGGGAACGACTCTTAAAAAATACCTCTAGCCACTCAAAGGAGCTTCCTAGCATAAGCAGCCAGTTCAGTGAGCTCTTCAGAAGAAAAATGTGCAAAGCTCTTATGGGCATAGTCCAGAGTTGCAGGAAAAGCACAGCAGCACAAACAGCAGCGGATGAGAAGCCCCGTTTGGAGAATTTCTCATTCCTCATTCTCCCTGACTTTGTAATCAGCCCTTTGTGAGCACACCCCGAGCCTCTCTCGTTCCTAATCAGTGAGCATGATGGAGAAACGGATGCTGGAAGTATTTTTTTTTTTTTCCCTGCCTTTAAAAATCACCCCATATACTGGAATGATTATTTAGGGGAAAGGAAAGGAGGATTCTGCCCAAAGCTTTCATGGGGAGGGGGGATGTGGAGAGCAGGAGGAAGCCTTAAAAATCATGTGTAAATGCGCGGTAATGTGGGTAGCCACGGGGTGCCCAACACTCCTGATCTTCAGCTTACTTCCTGCTGCATTTGTTATCAACATCATTATTATTCCTCAGCCATGGCTCTGACTGGGGAAGGTACTCAAGCAGGCACCTTATTTTAAACACATAAGAATTCCCAAAGGGATTAACAGGGCAAAGAAATACTTGGTGGTGGCACTTGCCCTCACAGCCCCCAAATGTTGATTCTCACCACGTCCTGAAGAGCTTCCCATTGGGATAGCTTAGTTAAACAAAGGTTTGAAAACGAAATAATTGCCTTTTCATTTCGTTCCTCCACCACACCTCTTCTCACAGCACCAGGCTCTGAGTATCTCTCTGTTCCTGTTGCTGGTTGTGGACAGTGCTATATGGAAAATAAGTATTTCAATGGAGCTCTTTTAAATACTGGTGTTAATGAGCAAATATTAACTAACCTGGGCAAGGCATTTAAAATTGCTCTGGATCATCAATATAATAAAAAATCCAATTAATATTTTTGTCTACTTTTTCAAGTACACTAACTGGAACAAGTGACTGAGAGGCTTCACTGTTTTTACCTAATGGTGCCATAGGAAAATGCTCATTCATTTATTTGATGAAGTCTCTAATGGCACAAGTAAATCAAAGTCAGTTTTCCCAAATCATGGCATAAAACCTGATAAATAACTGACAGCACTTTCTTTGTAACACTTTAAATGAACGATTTCCCAAAATGTCAGGAACCATAGTAAGAATAAAAAAAGTCAAATGATAAAGGAAGCTTTTGCCTGATTAAACTGCTTGAGAAAATGTGTATGGAAAGATGAAAAAAAAAGGGCTTCAAGGAAACATTCCACTGTTTTGCTGTGGACTTTTTTGGTTTCAGGTTAATGAAAACATGCTGCTGGAAGTTATTGGTTTTTTCCTTACACACTTCAATCTGATATCTTAAGATGGCTTTTAATGTCAATTGTTGACTTTATGGAGGAGATTTTGGAAAACAGAAAGCAAGCACACTCATAAATAATACTACTGCATTTAGCACGGCCCTGACTTTCCCCTTCAAAGCATTACCATTTTAATCTACAGAATTACCCAAAGCTGCAGCAATCAGCATTAGCTGGCATGCCTAAATACAAAAACAGATAATATTTGCTGTTTCTTTTAAAATGGTTATCGTCAGTTCCCTGGTAACGAGGAAGAAAAATATCCACCCTGAAGTCAGTGTGAAAATGAAAACCAATACAGAAGAGAAGCTGTCATATTTAAGGATTACAGAAGCCCAAGCTACCTGCTGGGGTGTCCATGATAATGAGAGGGGAGAGAGTTTCAATTCTTCCAAAGTCGAGTGACTGAATAAACTTGCCTGAAACTCAGTGGGTCCTGGGACTCCAAGGAGCCACCTGCTTTTGAAAAGTTTCCCCTCTACCAACTCCCATTTTCAGCAGGAGCATTTTCCCATGAGATTTGCTGCAGTGCATACAGCCACAGCAGCGTAAGATGCTACAGAAAAATTAAATATTTGGCCAAGAACATGCTGTAAAAGCCAGTCCTCCTACAAATATATTGCAAAACTAATCACCTCTCATTTAGCTAAACACCTGCAACCTCTTTGCTGTGAGTGTCCCTCTCCCCTCCTGTGGCTCTCTTGCCCTACAGCCTCCTAAAACTCCCCAGGTCTCAGCTCCTGAAAATTTCCAGCATTTCTTCTTTGGTGACCTCCTTTAACAGCTTCAAACGTGTCTCCCAGATTTCCCCCTCCCCGTGCCTTCACCTGCAGATGGCTGAACGGCACAGGGAAACAAGCAGGACAGCCCTTGGAAATGATTATCCGGCCAAGCTCCCCTCACCTGGATTTGTGGGACAATCTCAGCCTGTTTCTGAAATTCCCAGAAAGCAGGTGCAGAAAGTGTTAAGAGGCACATAGATATAGTTACTCCCCATTTTGCAGGGATCAGTACTGAAACATCGTATAGTTCCACCAACTTCATGGGACTTTGACATGGCAGTGTTTTTTCTTTCCACTATGCCCTTTTCACACACATCTCTGCCCTGAGACTGCTGTGGAGCCTTTTCACCTGTCCTCCTCACACCCACAAACACTCCCCATAAGACACACAACTTGGGTGAAGCCAGAAGGTGTATTTTCATGGCAAGCAGGATCGTCATCATTTCACCTGGATATTACACACCGGGTAAAAATCCTCATGCTGGCAGGAGCTGCGGCACCCCAGGGACATTTCCAGCACTTAATCTGTGTGCTACCACAGAGCAGGGGTGATACCGAAGCAACGAGGAGTTTCCCAACCTGTAATTAAGGGCAGTGAGATGGAAGCATTATCTTCATGAATAAAAGAAACCCAGGAGGTTTCAGTAGGTGCAAAAACTAACCTGATTTATTATTCCCTCCACCATTTCAGTATTTCCTATAGATTTGCAGTCGTTTCAGCTTCAGAGGGAGAAGAGGGGAGTGAATGGCCTTCTGCACCTCCCAGGCTCCAGAATAAAGCTGGCAGGCTTATTTGCATTTTATTTCTTCATAACTGGAGCAAGTGAAGGTGGGAGCTCAGAAGGTTAAAGGAGGGGGACAGGGCCTCTGTGGTGTTTCTGCAGAGAGCAAGGTTTGCATGTATCCAACCTTCAACAAACGCTCCCACAGCTGAGCAGAATTTTGTTGTGGTGATGTGCCCCTCTCCAGGAATCGCAGGCCATTTTCTCCCAGTGCCTTTGAGCAAACCTGCCATGCTCCTTGGCCAGGGGGGAGGTGGGAGGGAAGGGACCCGCTTCCTTCATGACTAAAGCATGAGCTACTGCTAAACCGCTGGCAGAGTTACCCACCAGAGACCGCGTCTAACGCTGCGTTTTGATGGTGCAGGAAGTGCTTTCGCCTGAGGTGGCTTTTGTGGAGGCCATGTTTGCGTGCAAACCTTCACTTACAGCAACACGGGGCAGCTGAGCCAATGTTCATACAAGTGTAAACTTACAGCGAAAGGCAGGAGCCACTGGAGACATTACAGCACTAGAGCCAGTCAGCACGGCGAGCGGCCTCATCTTTTATTGAAGTCCCCTCCTCAGAGGAGAGCTAAAAATTCACTTGATGCCATTGGGAAAGTGTCTGTTTTGGCTGCAGAGAATGGTTCCCAATCACGGAAAGATAAAAACATCAAAATAAGCTAATAGGGATATGCCTTGAAATTTGGTCCCAGCAGGCAGGGGGCCAGGTTTCCTGGGGACGCGTTAAGCATGGCTCAGGGCATTGCGGCACGCAGGCGCACTGGAGCTGAGCGGGGCCGAGGCAGGCAGGGAGGAGATGCTCCAGAAGGGCTATCCATCAAGGGGAAAAAAAAGAAAAGAAAGGAAAAAGAAGAAAAAAAAAGATCCCCTCTTCTCTAGTCCCCCAGCCAAGGGACAGAGTGCAGTTGCCAACCAGGATTAAAGCCTGGCCAGGGATGAGGATTATGCATCAGCCCCTGCAAGAATCCTTGACCAGCTCCCTCTTTCAACCTCCCCAAAATCTGCCTTGTACTTTCAAGTAATTCCTCTGTTTGCCCTTATGAACCAGTTAATGCACATCTTAACACTGGGTTTTATCCTTCACTGTCTTCTCCTCTTCCTCCTTTTAGATACCTTCTCAGCTGAGAGGTTAACACCAAATAATTTGAGTTTTTAGGGAAACAAATCTTATGTGTGTTCAGTGATGATGTATTGAGCCCATTGCCCGATTTCAACCTGTTTGTCCTTTCTGTTATGTGCGTCCTACAAGTTTCCTGAAAACTGGTGTTGAGATGAAAAGAGGCACCTTATCAACGTCCCTGCTGAGAGAAAGCTGTCAAAACTGCTCATCCCTTACTAGACACAACAAAACCCACATGAGAGAGAGGTAGACTTGACCAGGCTCCACTAGTCCTGGGCTGATGAAACTTGTTTTTCCAAATCTGGTGCCCATTTCTCCAGTTCCACTCTAGATCTTGTACATCAGTGACCCTTTTTAAGCACCTAGCTTTCTCTCCAACACTAAGTTTCTTAGTGTAGTACTACAACATGGTGTAGCAAACAATGGTCCTTGATGCTACACAGGCAAACAAGAAGATCAAGTCCCTCGCCAAAGGACCTTCCTATCTAAGTATATATAATCCCATCAACATCTGTGCTACAGTGGTTAAAATTAAAATGCAGACAAAAGAGTAAGATCATACTCTAAACCACAGGTGAATAACCTGATAGCATGGGGTAAGACTCAGGCAGAGACTCTGCAGAGGTCCTTCCATCCCACACAATCCTACACAACAGATTTATCTTCTTTTTCATCTCTAACACTGCTGGCCATTAATGGTTTGAACAGTGCAGTGATTTTTTTAAAGCCGACCTAACTCATGAGCAGACTTCTTGATTGTATTTACCCAACTGACCTATTTTAAAACATCATTTAATAAAGTACCCTGCCAGAACCAAGTACAAGAGGTTAAGAAAACATAGAGCAGTGTGGCTTTCTTAGCTCAGTACTCACTGTGCATCAGCCCAAGCTCTCCCTAGCACTTATCGAACGCCCCAGCATTTAATTATTGCAACGTGAAAAATGATGCAACTGTATGATGATACTTTAAGATGATATCTAAAATCACATAGAAGAGTTGGATCAGATAGCTCCAAAGCAGACCTTAGTGAGTGAATCCGCCCACTATCAACCCAATGGTACTTATTTTCAAAAGTAAATTGACTGTAATTCTTTGTGCCTTTCAATCTGCCTGATTTTATTGGACTCTGCTGGATTTTGAAAGAGAAAAGCCCCATGTCCTTGCAATGCCTATGCTTGCTTTTAAGGCCTCCTCACAGCGAGCTCAGAAATTAAATGTTTTCAAGCTTTTATTCCACCAATTATCCTTTGTCTTTACTACTACTACTAATTAGCCATGTAAAAACAGACTGAAATCACTGAGACTGGCAACACCTATATCCTTCAATAACATTGCTGCATTGACCAACAGCAGGATTTAAAGAACAGCATTTTACATTCCCGGTTGTGCCATACTAGGGCTATACATCCTCCCACTTTTTTTTTTTTTTTTAATTATTATTGAAAAAAAATGCACGATCCTGAACTAAATTCCACCTTCAGTAATGCTCTCCCTTGCAGATGCATGACATGATGGTTCCATGGGCTTCCCTGCCTGCTTTCTGATCCTCAGGTGGAAAATGCTCTCTAAGTCATTATGATTATTTTCCTGACTTCTAAAGCAGAATAACTTGGCTCAGCCTCTGTGAAGCCTGCTGAGCTCTGCCAGCTTACACCAGCCAAGGACCTGGACCAGATTATCCCGACAGCTCCTATGAAAGCCAACTATGGATAATGAAAGAGAATTATAAATAGAGCTGTTTCTCCCCTTGGCCATAAAGCAGTTACTTCCAGTTCTGAAAACACGTCACCATGAGGTTTTTAATTAAAGAAAAAAAAAAAAAAATTATTTTAATTGCCTTCTGATTTATTTGCACTGGGTCATATTTTCAAGGCTTTTCTCAGAGGATCTGGACAAAAATTTACTTTATGGTCATGAATGCTGGGGTTCTGCAGGACCTGGAAGCTGCCAAGTCCCATGACTTACAAGAAGATCTCCTGAGCCAGTTGCAGGGCTGACACTTACCAACAACACAGAAAGGGAAACAATGCCAACACAGCCCGCCAGCCAAGGGTCTGGTGGCAAGAAACCCTGCCAAAATATGTAGTGCCCAAAGGCTTGTAAACCCAGCCCAAGCCAGTGGCAAGGACCCATCTCCGTGGGGGGGTGGGATTGGATGATGAAATTTGCTATTTCCTTAGCATGGGATTGTTCCTTTTATTTATTTTAGAAGAACAACTTCAGCAGAAATCTCCATCACAAAAATGAAAGTTTTAAAGTACTGCTGACACCTCCTGGAAAACTTTGAAAAACCTCCTGGATCACTTGAAAATAAAATTATGTACCTATCCCACTTTTACCTGTTCTTTTAATTCTTGCTAAAGGATATTTGTGTAGGTACAGCAGCCAAGGTTAAAATACCCATATAACTAAGAGGAAAATTATTATTACTAGTTACCAATTTGTTTCAGATCATCTTCTTCCATGCTACATTCTTTATGTTTCCTTTAAACAAGAAGAAAATTAACTAAAATTTAGTTTTTCCATGTTTGTTAAACTCCCCTGTGCCAAGGCAGCATTTTTCAGCACTCGCCCCGGCATGCTGGCGCAACCAGCTGCTGAGTGCAGGGGTAAAGGGAAACAGAGGAAAGCCAAGGAGCTGCCTCACCCTATTGGGCTATGGCTACACCAAACATGACCCTTATATATGTGGTGGTTTTGTTTTGTTTTGTTTTTAAACTTATACATACGTACACATTTTCTGAGGGGGGGCTCCCTTCCGTCTTATCTCTAGAAACACATGCTGCTTTGTCCATATCAATGCGCAGTCTCAGGCGTAGCTGACAATAAGCCATTTTGAGACATGCGAAGGTTCTCAGTGGACAAATAGAAGTCACCCAATTCCCTGATGCATACAAGGTTCTGTTTTCTGTCAGCTTTTGCCAGTTTTCTCAGTTTTTTAACACAACATTGATAGCACCACGTATTAAAAACATTATGAGGCAAGCTCGTAAACCAACTCCCCAAATCCAAGAGTAAAACTTAAAGCATTTAGTTGAAAGTATAACATGCTGGTTTTCTCATTCATTTTCTCATTTCAGATAATTTCTTTCCCATTTTCAAGCTCATGTCTGTAGCTGCATGTACAAGAAACATCAGGTTATATGTGAAAGTTGAGACTTATCTTGAAGAAAAATGCACATCTCAGAGAGGAGCTTTGTCAGAAGCACCAACTGTTTAGGAGACATTTGGTGAAAATAGGAAAATAAAATGAAGCTAGTACTGATGCATTGATCCTCCTATGTGAACTGCCCAGCTATTTTTGAGAAGGTTTAACTAAAAGCTAATCCATATTAAGGAGATTCCTGCCAAATAGGTGTGGGCTGGCTTGCACCCCTGGCTCAGCCAACCAGCGAAAATACTGCCCCACTTTCCTTTCTATCTCCATCATCATCAAATCAACTCCTCGGGTTTCCCTCTTGCCCTTTTAACTCTTGGCTGCTGCTGAGCCTCCCAAGGCTCAGTTCACCCCCTGAGGAGAGAAAATGTTAGCTGGAAATCTTAGAGCAGAAATCAGAAGCTGAGAAATGTGACCCCAGCCTGTTTCATAGCCTTTTAGCCCAGGCCTGAATGGCTCCTTGAGAAACAGAAGGATCAAGCTCATGAACTCATGCATTCATCATGTAATCAGAAGCTCTGCTAAATAGATCCATTTTTAATTTCTGTTTTGCTGATTTTATTTCTTTCACTTCAGAAAAATGTTCTTGTCCTTCCCTGTGAGTGCATACACATTATTTATTTATCACCCTATGAATATCACTTTGATTCTTGTCCATAATTAAACTCTGCCGCTCTACATCAAATATACCCTGTCCCATTGCTTTGAATATCTGTCACTTCCCTGCTAGGACTGCATTGGCAACATTCCTGCAAAAAGGATGCCCCTTTTTGGGCACCCTTGGGCCCAGGCCTGCTGCAATGGCTCCTGCCACAGCTGGATTTTCCCTCCCAGGCACCCGACACATCTTTCCCTCTTGATTTTTTCAAGTATGTGCAGAACCAGGTATTTCAAGACAGATTCACACTTGCAAGTTTGTCAACTCCACCTTCTTGCCAGCAACCTCAAAGGGGAGGCGCCCACAGCCCATGTCTGAAACTGTAGGGGATAGTATTTGTTTCATCCAGAAAACAAGAGCATCAGGCAACCAATTAAACACTGATATGGGAGGTCTGACAGCAGAATTGGTAGTCTTGCCCAAATAAATATTTCATCAGAAGGATTAATTGGTTCCATTAGTGTAATAAACTACTAAAGGGGAAATGTTGGAGGGGGAGCTCATTTGTGCAATTAAACTTTTTTAGAGAAAGAAAAAGAAAACAAGAAAAAAGAGAAAAGAAAAACTTTATTTGTCCCAATGCATTTGCAGGAGCGGAAGGGACCCAAGTGGGGAATGTGTTCCTGCTTTTTTAGTGTTTTGTGGGGCTGCCTGCTGATCCTGTTCGATTAACATTGCCAGCCAAAGAAAGGGCTGTAACAGCTCTTTGTGCAGGTGCTCACCACATCAGAAAAGAAACTGTTCATACCCTCCTCATCAGTGTTGATTTACAAGCTCTTGTTTGCATGTTATCCCTCAAAAGGAAAAGCACAAAGAAATGGTTTTGGCAGAGTTTGCGCTCAACATTTTGCAGCTCATGCTTTGACATATGATCAGAGTGGGTAAGCAGAAAAAGCAAAGCAGCAGCACCTGTTTATTGTGAGTGAGCTGTCCTCTCCACTTCAGCTTTTCTATTTATGTCTCAGTATACAACATGGCAACCCACCTGGATTAGAAATTAAACTGTAAATGAGCCTTTTCCCTTTTCTGCCTAAATAAGGATTAGTGTATTTTAAAACACACTCAAGGGGGTTGCACTTTCTGTAATGAAACCTGTTCAAACAGATAATTGATATGCAGCCACTAAGTAAACATCTGACTTGAGGAACAATGTTCTCTCCTTTTTTTTTTTTTTTAAATAAATTATTCTCCTCTCCATAAACATTCCCTACCATTGACACCCTCCATTGCAGTGGGCAGTCTCCGCAAATAAGTTGGAGCAGGCAGAAAAGCAGACCAAACATCTGAGCCTGAATAAGAAATATTTAAATCTTCCAAGAGCACAGCAGAGAGGGGAAAGGGATTCCAAGCAGCACTGTTACCCTATTTTCACGCTGAAAAAACATTTGTCTTCCATGCTGTAGCATGGAGGAAGAGTCCCTGTGTCTCCTTGCCAGAGGCACCTCTATACCAAAGAGGCATGACTGTGCAGAGAATCACAAGCCAAGGACAACTCTCCTTGGGTTTTGTCACTATTGTGCTCCCAGTTGAATTAACCCACTTTATCCAAACACATCTGCAGCCCCCCCATCCTGCCAGACCCCAATGCCACCCTGCAAATGTCTTCTGCACATGAGCTCACCCAAATAATGCAACAGCAATTACCCAAATAACACTTGGTACCAAATAACTCAGGTTGAGCCTGAGTTTGTGAGTGCATGAACAAACATGATCTATCGTGTGGGGAATGGGGCACCTGGTAGTCCACCATGTCCTCTGCTTGGCCCAACTCCAACAGTTAATTAATCTGTCATCTTTCATTACATCGCTACCAGGCATGTAAATATATTCCAAGTCCCACATCTAACGACACAATGTCACCACACCAACAGAAGCCTTGACAGTTTGGTCCTGATGGTCTCTAAATATTCATTTCAATTCAAATGCACTTCAGCCTCCAATTAAAAAGGGACAGCCAGCCAAGATTATTAGTTTGAATACAGCAATGAAGCATTTGTTCTTCTTTTTTTTTTAGGTGACAATGCGCAGAAACAGATGAATTACCATCTGACTGTAGTTTAATGTAGAAATAAAAACATTACACACTTAGTTCTAAAGTAAGTAGCTATAACAGCTTCCTTAAAAAAAAAAAATAACTCCAAAATTAAAACCAGGCATCTCTGAAGTCCCTAATAGCAGTAGCAGAGTATGAGCCTTCCTGGGAAAGTCTTAATTTCCCCTGCAGTGAGGCCAGCAAGCAAGGCAAGAGTTTTCTGGAGAAGGGAAAAGAGCTTACAGGCTGCGATGCTGTGTGTGGAAGCAGCAGCACAGATCATGAATCTGCAGATGTCAGCTTGGTTAGAGTTAGCACACACCAGCTGACAGTCGTGGCAGGTGAAAAAGCACATATTGCCTTTCAAAATGCAAAGAAGAGTTTAATTTAATTTGTGGGGGAGGGCTTTTTTTGTTTTTAATCAGAAAGCATCTGCCATTCTGTCACCAGCACTGGAGGCCCTAGCTGCCATGGTCACGTCGTTTAAATGTGTAGCTGTGCTACCCTTCATCCCCAATCTAATGGTATGGGAACCAAAAGAGTGGGTTCTGGATGTACTTGTTGCTGTTTCAATGTCTTCATCTTAAGATAGATGGGTAGAAATTCATCCCTTTGAAAAAGAATACTTGAAAGGACAAGTTTCTTGGTGGAGGTGAAAAGTTGGAGAGAAAGCCCTGACAGATTCAGCCCGACTCTCGCAAGTTGGGCAATATAAGTCTCACACGCCCCAAAAAGCTTTGGTTTGCTAATGGGACACTAGACAGACCTGAAATACAGTTAGATATTCATGTTGTATATAAACAGCTTTTGAATACTTCTATTAACAGTGATCTTATTTCTTCTTTCAGGAAGGAAGGTATCTCTTTTGGGTATATACAAGAAGGACGTATTTTCTGCTCAGACAACATGATCCTGTCCTTCACACCTGCAATGTACCCTGAAAGTTTTCCCTTCAGCAACACTTGTTATTTTGCTCTGAAATATCTTTCTCTCAGTTGTCCCTATGCAAAATCAATGTTGCATACTCTGTACCCAGCAAAAGCAAAGGTAAGACTGAGGAGTGAATTACCATTTGTGGTGGTGAAGCAGCTTCAGAAGTGTACTTTCATACACCACTGACCAAGCAGCCAGCTGGAAATCCACTGGCATGAAGAGAAGCTGAGCTACAAGAACCCCAACTGTGGTGCTTTAGTGATTTGTGCAGCAAAAGCCGTGACCAAAAGCCTGTAAGGAACCACCACGCTCTCCTGAGGCATGAGCAAGCACCTTGCAGGGTCATCTCTGCACCAAGTATTCCCCTGTCAATGCTTGGACTCTTTTTCCCCTCAAAAAAACGAACACATTTCAAAGTGAACTGTAGATTGCATCTTAAAACACATAGCAGGTACTCCTGCTAGGACTGGCATCAAAATACTGTTACTTAATAAGAATATATCTATTTTATTCTGAGCCCATGCAGCTATTCTTACTACACTTACAACGTTCAGGACAAAATAAGTACCTGCCACTAGTGCACAGCAACGATGCTTTCCCTTTATTTCCTGATCCAGCCAGAATCCTGGAAAATGAATGCTTTGTTTTTAACCCAAAGTCAAGTAAGTGTTTAAACAAGGAGATCATTTTTATTTCATACTTCGAATTACCTTTAAACTTGCTTTTCTGAAGGACATAATGTAGGCACCTGTATGATTTAGTTTAAATTAGCAGCAGCCCAGAAGGGGTTAATCCAAGATACAGAGGTTAAAACCTGGCTTGCTGACAGATCACACAAAGGCCATTTGGTATGTCATGCTTTCAGTGGTTACTTAAAGGAAATTATATATAATTAAATCTCCATAGCTATCTTACTTTATGCTAATTAAATGTCGGAACACTTACTTTAATATAAGTTTTTTTAAAAATTAGCACAATTTCAAGGTATCTTTTAGAAGGCAGAAATACCATGTTTATTACTTACGTAATTTCCCTTAATTATACCCTAACTAGGTTATCATCTTTATTGCATTTCAATCCTTCTAAGAGTCAGTAGCTTGTTAATTAAGATGAGAGAGTAAGAGGTGTCTTGTTAATTGTAAATTAAATAGATTTGAATAGACAATAGATTGCAAATGGTAGATTTACTTCTAAGTGCTATCGAGGAGTCACTGGAAGACTTCAGCATACCATCTGCCTTGGTTTATTGGCAAAAAGGAAACCATTTAAACCCTCCTACCCTTGCTTCACAGAGATTCCAGCACACTAGCGGCCTGTCAGCCTTCAAGCAGGTTCTCGGTGAAAATTTTAAGAAAGATTAAAAAGAAAAAAAATCCCTCCTATCGATCCAGAACTGTGACAATGCTGTGAGCACCGCTAGCAGCCTCCCTAAAAGTGAAGCTCAACTTTGAACATTAATTCATTAAGTTTTTCTGCAGGAGATTTGCAGGTAGACATCACACAGACTTCTGTGGTTCACCTGGCACTGGTAGACTAAACCATGGGCAAGTTCACCTTTTTGTGCACAATTTACTTCCTATGCCTTAAAAAGATGTCAGGGATGCTCTGAATTGTAAACGTATTGAAAGATGCACATTCTTACATGTTTATATGATATTGTTGGCATTAGCTCTGAGAGCAATGAATCAGATACATTTACATACCCAGAAATAAATTATTTTTAAAAGCCATTACTGCTAATCATTATCACTAATGTCCCAATCTTGCCACAAAGACAAGCAGAACTATTATTCAGCACTAGGGCAAAGTGTATACTGTATATGTGCTTTTTCTTCCAAATTAGGAGTCAAATTGATCATCTCTGCCTTTAGGAGTTATGGCTCATGGAATTTTATCATTCCTATAATGCACTGTGAAAATGCAATAAGGGAATAAAACAGAACGGCAACTTACAGTAATTCATTACGAAATACAGCAATATTGAATCTGTCTAGAGTGTATTGATAAACAGATCTATTGTAACAACCAGTGGATATTACAATCTCACTAGTGTTAATCTTTGTACTACCAATTTTCCTCATGGTACGTTGGGGAAGCCAAATACACAAATCCCATTAGCATAAATAGGAAGTGAGGGCAGATCCATGACTGGTGTAAATCAGTGTACCTTTTCAAAGTCATCAGACCTACAGCAACTTATACAGGCTCATACACATCCCTTGGCATCTCTTCCTCCACTTCATGTCTCAGCATAACGCAGCAAGAGGATAAGCACTGGTGTGAATTGGAAATGTCTTAGACTTTTACAGAGCAGCATTAAAATTAATGAACACATACATTAAAATATTACAGTTTAAGATATTCCTAAATTTGTTCACTTGATTTAAAGAAACACTTGGCTTGAGAGGGATAAATAAGCTTAAGAGAAATAATCCTATTTTTGCCTATCTAGGTAAAAACAAACCCATACCTCGGGAAGCACAGAGAGCATACACAGTCATGTGTGTGAAGGGCTCATACAACCCCTCAGGGAAGATGTGGCCAAGGAAAAGTAGTCAAGAGAAGACTGTGCACAAATCTATTTTTCAGAGTTTATAGCACAGAGGATTTTCATTTTGGGCACCCCTGGAGATGGAGGCGGTGGGGAGCAGAAGTTAGTGTTTTACAAAATATTTTCCAAATAATTGCTGACTTTCCCGAGCTCACCAGCAGCTACTAGTGAACAATTAGCTTCAATCCCCTTGAGCTACTCATTGTAGAGATTTTCTAGTTCATTCAGAGGCCTTTATAAATGGAAAATTCAAGTTCTCTTTGTAGAATTGCAAGGAGAAGCAACCCAGGGACAACTTATTAACATTCACAGACACACAAATAAATAGGCTACTTGTTGTAGCAGACAAACAAGAGCCCAACAACCTGGATGACAAGTCTTAATTCAGCAGTGAATGCAGCATCTGTCTTGTGGAGGAAAGGAGCTATTCATAGTTCATAGACATTTATATAGCATCTAACACAATACAGTTTTCAGGATGAGAAGCAGCAATGCCTGGGACCATTACTGACAAAAAACCCGTGTGAAATGATGCTGTAGCATCAGCACTAATTAAAGTTGAGGCATTTTACTGAGACTTCTGGAGGGATAATGCTCACAGTCTGTCTACACTTGTCTCTCTTGTACCAAGACTCCCCAAAATCGAGCCTTTGCCCCTCCTGAAGGCACTGCCTTGGCTGGCAGTGCCACAACAGCATCAGAACCTACTTACCCCTGCGTAGGGACACTCTGGAGTGGGGCTGGATGGGTCAGCTCTTATGGATCTGTCCCACTGCAACTCTGACCTGGACAATGCTTTCTACAGCTCCGTAAAAGGTGAGACTGCATCTTCTAGCCTTTTTTCACCTATAGTGTTTGAGCTCTTATTTGAGGAGGATTGTGAAAAGGAAAAGATGACAGCTCTGTTAGACATGTGATTTTCAAGCTGACAGTTTCCCTTTCATTTTGAGGAGCTGAAAAACATTTCCAGTGTCAGACGGATTGAGTTTTAACAACATGACAAACAGGTCCATTTGTTGATCTCAAGTCCTCACTATCAATCTTTAATTAACATGGTAAAAAAGTGGCTTGCATCCAGTGTCAGACATTTGTATAAGCAGCACATGCCTTTGCAGTTAGAATCAATGTTTGCCATTGATAGATCAAGAAGGATAATTTATGATACGACACTGGGCTCACATAATCAGAAGAAATCGGGTACCTTCTGAAAATATCACTCTCTTTCAAAATCCAAAAGTCCCTCTAAGATTTATAGTGAGGAAAGTAATCATAATACTATAAAGGCCCGGGGAAAAATTCTTAATGAATAACCATGAAAAAACGCAGCTGAATTTGGAGTCAGCATATAGCACCACAGCAATGCTACTAATGCAGGTGTGCCAAGGCCATTGCTGTCCAGTACCTGTTCATGATGGTCATTTTGATTTAATTTCTCTCCTATTTCCCAATAAAATTAGGATTGTCTAGTCCTAATTTAAAACATCCTCACAACTTGTGAGTTCCTACATAACCAGAAAGACAGACAGAAAAACAAAATACATTTCAAAACAAAGAAAGAAAATAGCTCTAACTGGGAAGATTTCAGAATTAGCACAGTGGAAGCCTGGGCAGAAGTTACTTGGGTAACTGTGTGCAAACCAGATATGCAGTGTTCAAACACTAGAAGAATGTAATACCATAATCTAGATGGTGACATTACAGATCGTTTCTTCTGATTTCAGCCATCTAAACATTTGTCATACCAAATGGGACAGTGTTTCCTACTACATCAAGGTGTTTAATGAGATGATGTGTGGTTAGTGGGAGCTGAGCTCCCATGAAAGTGCCACTCTCTAGCTCTATTGCACATTGAAACGTTTCTCAAGGGAGGATGTTTTCTCACCCTTGTGTGACTACCCATAGAGACCGAAACAGCAAGGAGAAAAATTAAGCTGTTTTCTTATTGGAAAGATGATTTTAATGGTACTATTAACTCCAATACAACAACAACTTAAATGCTATTTAAGATTAAGGTGTATATTTGATAGGTAAGACTAAAAATGGCCATACTTTCCTGTCAGTCAGCAATCCTGAAATCTTATTTATTTTAAAAGACCTGAGGGCTGCTTGGATAATTGGAAAGAACGCAAAAGTCTAGTAACTTTTCGTAGTGTAGAAGTGACAAATAAATACTCTAAATCCAGATTTTCTGGAGAAAATAGTAACTGTTTCTCCCTCTCTGAGCACCAACAATACAGGAAGGGCATGTAGGTAGTAAAAACTGTCCTCTTTTCTGTACAATAGTGGTGACTTAACAGACATTTTAAACAGGAAAATCAAATCTAAATGGTGTCTGGCATGTACACTTGCCAACTGTCTTATACGGCAAATTGAGCCATCTGAAATATTCAAATATTCCTGTTTCTCTCTGTATGCAGACAATAAAATTTCAGACCAAAATGCTTTGACCAGAAACCAAGAGATGCTTATTAATCCAGTGCCTGCGCTGGTGGCTGCTCTCTCAAATCCACCCTACTCCAACCTGCCACACAGAGCTGCCCTGAGGATGACATCCCCCACAGTCAGGGCTGCCCATCTCCTTCCCACACAGCACCAGCACTGCGCAAGCTCCTCTCAGTGCAGCTGCTTGGGGCAGGGCTGAGCTGAGCAATGCTCTGGCAGGGGAGTCAGGCCATCTCATGGTGGCACCACTAGCAGTGTCCAGCAACCTCCTTGGGTCAAGTTTACTCAGCTCAATGTTACTGTTCTGCAATGGATGGCTATGACAGGTGGAGGCCAGATAAACCTAATGCACAGCATTATGTAGACTTGCAACTTGTGATGCTCAAGCTTAAATATTACTGTAGGAATATAAAATAGACCAAGGGTCCATCTGACCCTGCAACCTGTCTCCAAGGGCGGCCATGAGCAAACACCCAGAAAACACTTAAGAACAGGATGAGCATATAAAGACTTTTTCCCAGGTACCCTCTGTTCCTCTATTTTCAGCCAAAGGGATTTTCTGAACCAGTAAATGTTTCTGGCTATTCAGTGGTCCCAAAACGATCTCTCATCCAAACACTTCATCTTCTGAAAGAAATTCTGGACAAAATTCAAGAAAGCAGATACTAAGCAGACAGGCTGAAGTGAGGCTTGGCTTCAGCAGAGCTGAGCGCAGACTAGTACTGACTGAGACCCATGTGGATACGCAGAAAAAACCTGAACCACAGAAACTGGATAAATGAGAAACTTGCAGTCTGGGTTCCTTGCAATGCTACAAGCTGACTCATCTTCAGAACGTAGGCTATTTTTAGACCATAATAGAAAATATAAATAAAAGCATTAACCCTATTCAAAGCAGCATATTGTCAACAGCATCAAAACTAATACCAAAATAACGAATTCAAGCTACAGGAAAATTATAAAATTTAACTTCTGTTTATATTTAACTAATAAAAACTTCCAACATACATACAAACGAAACATTAGCTCAGCACAATGGAGAAAAGCTCCTTCCAGTGTTCCACTGAACCTCTCTCCAACCAGTTCCTTCCCACTGCAATAGCTGGTGTAAATAATACTGTTACTGCTTTTCTTTCTCCCTTTAAGTCTTAACTGCACTGCCTGAACTTATCCTTCCATCAGAAGTTATTAATAAAAATGTACTAGGGAAAATCTTGTTTGTACCGTATCTTACATATTTAACATAGATCAGCTGAACACTTAATCTGAACTGTGGTATCATGTCATGCTGTGCCACCATACAACAGATTCTTATAAACTGCTTGATTAAAATAAACAACAAAATATATATCACACAGACAGGACAAACTCTTCAAAGTCAGTTTACTGATATTACACACCTAATCCCCAATTTCTTTTGTTCCAGCGGTTTGATGTAACATTCAAAGGCGCAGATTATCAGCTTGCTCTCACTGAATTTAGCAATAATCCTTACAGCAGAGTGTTTAAGTATGTTTTGGATAACTCCATTTAAAAACTCGGGCGTCACAAATTAATTTTAGTTACAAACAAACAATACTTAGTATTTCCTCTCTGCAGATGGAAACTCATATGGTTGTAGCTTTAATTATTGTGAAGCAATTAGTTAAAGCTCCTTTTTCCAAAGATGCTACCTTTCAGGAAACTCAGAATTTCAGACTTATGAAAACATGCTTTGCAGAAATTACTTCATGGTCATCACCCATCTTCCTATTTTAGATATAGAAATTCCTTTCCTCTTACCATCTCTTCCCTTCACTATTGAAATTGAGCCCCGTAGCTGTGATTTCCTATGACCGTGAGGGGCTCCAAAGCATCAAGATCTGCAAACTCTGCATCAACATGTCTCTTCACCAGTTATACCTACTGCTAGGTCTGGGCTCACATTGAGGGTGCTCCTGTCCCCCTTTTCTTGCGCGGCCAATAAGTGGGAAAGCAGAATGGCTCATGACTCAGACATGTGTCCGAAACACCCCAGCAAAGTTGGTTCCCTGGAAGTCCATCCAGCAAGACAACTGTTGTAGGAGTTGACACTCATAAGGCAGCTTAAAGAGCAGTTGGGGATGTTCACTTGTTGGATTCAGATCAAGGCCAGAAGAGCAAGTGGGAGATGGAGGGGAAGGCTGAACTAGTGCCAAGAAGTATGGGTGTTTATTATCCTACAAGAGTGGGGTATTCACCACCAGCTTTTGTAATGTTACTGGGGTTGAGTCAAGCTGTCTCTCCTTCTGAGATTTACAATCTACAAACCATGAATAGGCCAAAGACCTCATTGTCTTGGGTGACTACGTTGCCCTGAGAGAGGAGGAGGCATGTTGCAAATGAATGAGGCACAAAGTCCAAACCTGGGGGAAAGCCAGGGCTTTCCTTTTTTTTTTTTCTCATGTTACTTGCTGCCATGACATAAGTTATTGGCAAAGCGCCAGTGTGTTTTTGCATCTCCCTGGTGCTAGTTTGCTCATTAAGCACAGATAGAAATAAAAGTCTTTTTAAAACCCTGGAGGTGGAGGGGGGGCAGAACTTCCAAGTCCTCTGTGAAGCTGACTGCATCACAATGCTAAGTTCACCTTGTGTTTTTGACAGGAAAATAACAAAAATGCATGACACACAAATTTGTTTTCCCTTAAGAAGCAGCTCACAGATGCAATTTTACTTCAAACTTTTGACGCTACTTTTTCTCCTCAGTTGTGGTAGGGATGGCTCCCTGATAGATACAAAGAGGTCCCAAACAAAATGGGTCTGTAAGTCCTTTTCTTCTGCTGCTAACACAAAGCTTCCATTTAAAGAGGATAAATGCAGCTCCTCCCTATGCAAGCCATTATGTCCTCTGTGTAGAGATTTCCAGTAATTATACAACTTATTACTGCTTGGCTTCATCTTTAAAGCTCACCTGCTGTCTGGACAAACAGAGACTTAGCGTGGTGGTTTGTGTGCTGCAGGTAGCTGGGGAAACAAGGGGAGATTGGGTGCTGCATGGAAACATGAATGCTAACTCATCACAAACCAAGCAAAGTCTTTGTGAGAAAGTCTAAACATTCAGGATGGGTATGTAGGGTGGGAGACCAGGGAGAGATTCATCAGAAAAAGCCTGTTTGACTGATTCAGATGGATAACAGGAGTAGGCAGTTTCTCAGAAAGCAGTAGACACATGGAAAAGATGTTGTGTCAGAAGTTGATCTCCAGGACATTAAAGTTAATAAATACAGCCTTTAAGGGAGCTTAAGATCCAATTTCTACATTCCCAAAAGGGCCACATCCCATGCAGCAAGAAGGGTGCAGGGACTGTGTTGGTGGCATCACTGTACCAAGTCACAGCTCCATGACCAGCAAGGGAAGCCCACTCATGCACCCTCTGGCTGGGTGGCAAGAGCTCCCATCCCACCTGCTCACACACAGCTCAACATTTTCAATCTGGGCAGTAGCACTATGGTGAAACTCAATGGTCTTGTTTGCCAAGGACAGAGGAACCTGTTTCCCTTGACCTGGGGAAGAGTCCCTGGGTGCTCCCTTCCCACAGTCAAAGCAGGGGGCTATCACAGCATGGACGTTTTTGTGTTGCATGGCACGACATGAGAAAGCAGCACTAGGTCTGTGTGAGCAAGGAGTTACAGGGAGCAGCAAACACGGGTTGTGTTAAAACATATAACTGCCTAAATATGAAAATGAAGTGTTTCAATTACTTGTCTAACACTGGGCATTTATACCAGATCCAAGCAAAACAAAAGCAAAAAAAATCAAATAAACAAATAAGTCAAACTGACCGTGCAAAACACATTTACTCACAGGACTGCATCTTGCAGTTTTTACGGATATGAAAAGGCTTTAAGACAGGTCAGCTTAGACTCTTTGGCAGAGCACAAAGAATAAATATGCGCTTGATCAAATATAAAAGGCATCAATACAACTTCACTAGTAGTACTTAAACACTAATAGGTGATTGAAGTACTCAACGTTTAGGGCTAAAGATGAACTCAGAAACAAACTCCTCATTTCATCACTATGATGTCACACAGCGGTTCTCCCATCTTGTCCTAAAACTTGTACAGATCCAGACCAATTATCTTCAAATAAACAAGTTGTCTCAATTTGAAAATTTGAAGTCCATAAAGATCTACCACATCTTCTGGGAAACTGTTCTGATGATTCGTGTGTGCCTGTCTAAAAACATAAAATTAAATTAAAAACCATACTTTGTTTCCAGGATGAACTCTTCTAGTTTCAGCTTCCCGTTCCTGGATCTTGTTATATGGCTCCAAGCAATTAAAAAACCCTTCAAGTATGGCGTAGCTTCTCCTCCAGTGAAGTAAATAAAGTGTATACAGTGTAGTGTATAAAGTAGATACACCCTAGTATCATGCTGCCTTTTACCTTTCTCTTACTGGTTTAAATTCCCAGCACACCCAGAGCCCCTCGCCCAAGGGGATTCATGAAGAGTCCCCTACTGACTTTTGCAAAGAATAGGACTTTTCAATAAAAATGACTGGATAGCAGCTACCTTATTACTCAACCAGGAGACACGGCCTGTCTCAGTCTTGTTTCCACTTAATAGATAACACATCACTGGAGGATTTGGAAGAAGCAGTTTTGAGGAGAAGAGTCTAGGCCAATGACCTAGACCACCCTGAGCTATGGGCTGTGGGAGACATGATTTGGGGAAGAGACAAACAGAGAAAACCAGAAAGTGGCAGTGTAGGGAGGAGGAAGAAAGGCAGACTAAATTTAGGAAAGACAGTTTTTTAGCACAAGCAGCCAGGCAGTCTGAACGCTACGTGCCTCAAACACACGGCTGGTGACTGCTCTGGAGTGTAATGGGGGTCATGCGTTTTCATTTCATCTGACATCTGGAGGTACCTTTGCAGTGAACATTATATCAAACCAATACATTTCAGCAAAAAAGTTGTTTTGACAAATCACTACTCTGCAGTGGAAAAATAACACCATTCAGAAAAGTTTCCCAAACAGCTCTTATCTAAGTGTGGTTAGCAAAAGCTATCTACTCAAGACTTGAAAATAATAAAATAATAAAAAAAGTGTTTGATGTTGTGCTTTTTCTCTTCCAACCAGGCCTGGCAAAAACATGGCTTTACATGAACTAGCACACAATCCACTCTTGCCAATATTCTACTTTTTGAGAAAATCCCCCCAAAATCCTGAAATTATTTGTCATCAAAATAACATTGATTCTGGGGTTGTCTCAGGGGCATGACTGATCAGTTGGATGGGGGAGATGCAATGTGTTTTTTCAGTGATCACCACAGAGATAACAGTGTGCTATGCATAGTCCAGAGGAGAAAAAAAAAAAAAAAAAAGGCCCAGAGAATTAAACACCTCTGTGCTTTCCAGTCTGCAGTAGCCTGACTTACGATTAACAAGTGTGTAGCTGTGTCCACAATTGTTGTCAAAGCCTCCAGGGTGGTGCAGAATGTCATATATTTAGGTGCCCAAATGTGGATTTGGAAGCTCAGTGGTGCTCACCTACTCTGCAAATATCAGCCACAAAATCTAAATCACATTCTGGTAATCCTGCAGAAAAAAATTTTAAAATCCCATTGGGTTGAGCAATTGTCCATCACTAAGCCTGACAATTCTGTTCAGTATTATCTGTCACAGTCTTCTTTTATCCACACCCCATGTGCTCTCAGGCTCTTGGCTACACAACATCTTAAGCAAATGTTGTTTCCTATTTGCAGCAAATATAACCAGATCTACTGCAGTTTTTCTGTGCTTGCACAATCTACTGATAATGGGATTTTGTAAAAACCTGGAGGAAATCAGGCACTAGGATCCCCTGGAAATACTACCTGATGTGGGAATCTCTTCCAATATATCTCAAATTCACCTTCTGACACTTCCTTCTCTTTCACATTCATGCTGGAATAGGCAAGCCATTAACCAAGACACACTTGCATTTTGCTGCTTCCCAAGCACTAATTTTCTGTGGGATGGATTTTCAAAACCCTTCCCCACATTAGAAGCTTATTATAATTTTTGGATGTGACTTAGCACCACCAGACTTCGGTTCCTCACAGAGAAAGTCAGAGAGGCAGTATATGATCATTTAAAGATGCTCACAGGGGTCAAACTCAATTTGCAAAAGCAGGGAAGAAAATGAAGTCACATTAATTTTTAGTGACATATGTTAATTTATGGAGATTTAAAATCATGAATCTGAAGAATAAAAGGGATAAATGGATACAGAATTAAAGTACAAGCTCCAGTATAGATAAATCAAGGTACTGAACTGGAAGTCACAGTTAATGGGCTCTGTTTTCACTTGTGCCCCATACAGAGTTGCAGGGCCATCTTTGGCAAGATACTTTCCACTTCCCATTTCTGAGCACTATCCATAAATACTTTCTCCAACTACCTCTATTTACACTAGAAATCCCTCAGAGCAGGAATCACCTCAGCATGTTTGTACAGCACCAAACACATCAGCATCCTTCCCACTCTAGACAACAGAAGAACATAATTACAAAGGTAAAAAACCCAAAGTGGTGTTCTGTGGCTTCTTACACGAGCATCAACAAATGCAAAGAAAATGACCCCAGGATTGTTTATAAAAGCATAATTTGCATCACAAAGTACTCCTTAAGGGCAGAAAATATCTGTAGTTTAGAAGTCTGCATCCCCTTGAACCTTGCCAAGCCATTTGCAGAAAGGTATTTGCCCAACTGGGAAATGAGGCATTTGGCCAACTGCAATGCAGGGATGGCTCAGGACAGCCTGGATGCTGGCCCCTGAGGGTGACCTTGTGTCCTGGGTTTGAGTGAGTGGTGGGTTTCTTGGTGGCAGGGGAGGGGCTATAGGGGCGGCCACCTCTGAGAAGCTTCTCGAAGCTCCCCCAGCTACAAGTCAGCTCCACCTCTGCACCAAAACTGAGCCAAACAGCTGTGCCTCTGCGATAATTATTTAAGAAGGGACGTGGTGATGAGCAGTGGGACTTGTGAGGAGGAGTTGCAGCAACCAAGGTCAGTGGAGGAAAGGAGGAAAAAAAGAGGGGGGGGGTGGTGCCAGAGCAGAGACCCCCCTGTATCCTGTGGTGAGACGGCAGGGTGACCCCCCCCATCACCCATGAAGATCTACAGTGGAGCAGACACAGATTTATGGCCTGTGTTTTTCAGCTGATCATCGTGCTGTGCCTGAAGAAGGCCGGGGTCTTGTGGGAAAAGGCTGTAGTTCAGCACTGGGAGGACTGCAACATGTGGGGGTGTCCCACGCCAGAGCAGCTCAGGAAGGGCTGCAGTCGTGGGAGGGACTCCAGTTGGAGACCCACAACGGAGCAGTGTAGGGAAACACTGCAGCATGTGGGAGAGACTCATGTCAGAGAAATTTTGTGGAGGACTGTCTCCTGTGAGAGGGGGACCACGATGGAGCAGGGGGACCAAGTTCCAGAAGATCCCCCCACCAAAGATGGAAAAAGCGGCAGCACTGACTGCACCCCCGATTCCCTGCCACTGGGGGAGGAGGTAGAGGTATTGGGAGCAGAGCTGAGTCCGGGAAGAAGGGAGGGGTGGGGGGAAGGTGTTCTGAAGACATAACAATGCTTCTCACTGTCCTACTCTGTTAAGTGTTGTTAGTGTCTGAAATAAATGTATGTTCTTTATTTTCCTTCCCCTAACGAGTCTGCCTTTTGCCTGTGACCATAATGGGTGATCTGCCCCTCCCAGTCCTATCTCAAATCCCAAGCCTGGTTCATCTGTCCCTTCTCATCACTGGGAGGGAAGGGAGGAGTGAGTGGCTGTGTGGTACTCAGTTGCCCTCTGAGCTCAAACCACAACAGTAATAGAAAGCATTTTTATTAAATCTGGCAACTCACAGTAATGTTATAACAGTGAAAAATATCAATCTACTGATCATGGAAGTGAGGAAGAAGTGTGAGCTGGAAGCAATTACAAAATGGTAATTTGACAGCTAAGGCACAACTTTTGAAGGAAAGAGCAATATAAAGCAGGCAAACAGGAAAAAAAAAAAAAAAGAAAAAAATATAGCATGAGTTTACCAAAGAGAGATCATACAAGACTCAGTTGGTATCCTTCTCTAAAAAGATAACTCCTTTTCTAAGCAAAAGACATACATGAATGGAGACTATTCAAACTTTAATAAAGCATTGGATATAATGTCACAGGGGAAATACTCAAAATGAAGAAAGTGGGGTTTAGCAGAGGTATTGAAACCAGCTATGAAACTAACTAAGAGGCAACAGATTGCACTGGGGAGGGATGAACCAGTCTGGAAGGTAAAAATTGGTTTGGGGAATAATTTTCTGTATTATTTAAATTAATAACCTCTGCATGACTTCTGGAGCGTACCGATGTGATTTGCTGATGATACAATGTTGGAGTGAACTGCCATCTCATGGCAAAGTTAACACATTTTGCAGCCAAAATTAGCTGGGGGGAGGCCTGGGGGATGGAGCTGATCAGGGTCCTGGGCAGTAATTTGGGATTGCTGATGAAAAAACCTGCTGTGAGTTCACTGCTTTAAGTGATGGAAGGAAAAGACTCAAGAGGCCAGGCTAATCATAAAATGGCTTCAAACCACCTGTCTGAAGGTGCTGTGAGAAAGTCAAACCTGCAGAGCTGACAGTGGATGATGGACAGGACTCCCATGGCATAGGCACAGCCTGGAAAGCAGAAAGGAGGCTCAAGTGCCACCACAGTCTCCCTTGGTCAAGACAGAAAAAGGTATGGACTCAGGCTACTTGATTAAGGCTAGTGGCTAGCCCAGTTTTGGAGGAAAAAAATAAAATAACTTGCTATGTTTTGCATTGTAAAACAAAAGCTAAGAGGACACACAGCTTCCCTTCATCTCTCAAAAATCCAAAGGTGACTCTTTAAACCAGCGTTAACATAAGCATGTCTAGATCTATCTCCACTGTAAATAAATTTAGCCTGAAAGTATGCTGGTTTTTATAGCAGACCTTTGCAGTAGGAGTAAATGGGGATGTAAAAGATGCAGATCGGGAAAGCAAGAATTACATCTTCTTTTCCCTATTGAAGCACCTCATTCTCCTTATGCTATGGAACCAGCAGCACTGCTTCATATTTCTGAAATACAGTGAAATTGTGACATGATTTTCTCCAAACATTTTTAAACACATAAATTATTGCCTGTTTTAAACTCATGTTCCTGAAAACTGAGAAAGCTTTTCTTCTACTTTGGTAAAAATGACTATATTTATATAATTAAGGCTGAGGCAACCTGTACTAGAAATTGCTTACACAGCCACTCAGAGATGAAGAACACACTGCTAATGGGGGAAAACTCTCATGAAAGCATCATTCCTTTGCTGATCCCTTGGTTCTGAGCCACATGGGAGCCCTGCAAAATGGCATACAACAGCATACGTGAGAAGAAGACTGATAGCGATACTAAGAACTTAGAAAACTCAACACAGGTATTAGTCTTATGGAACAATATAAACTCTGCTCTCTAACCTTGTCGTGCTTCACAAGCTATAAAGGACCACTTGTTTTCCTCCAGGGGATAAGACTCTAATCACCTGTCTATCCCTTTGCCAATGCTCCTGGCTACTGCCTATAGCATAATATTTTCTTTCAAAGATACTTTAACTGGTACGTATCTAAGTGAACTTTCAGCAACGCTTTTTAGCTTAAATCTAGCTTTACAAAGGGGTTTTGCACCCAGAAACATACTACTGTTTTTCAACTACATTCGCTGGTTTAACAAAAGATGCTACTTCTGTTGTCAGGACCCTCTGACCATCTGACATGATCACCAACAAGACTTTCAGACTGCAGAAGGTGATCTCTTGAAGTATGCAAATTGAAGAAGTCATAAGGTCATCCAGACAAAGATGCAGAATATGATTGTAGTTTACTTATTTTTCAAAAAAACCCACAACTACTCAGTGGAGAAGTTTTGAAGTTCTAATAATCAGTTTTCCAGTAATACAGGTAAGCTTTCACAGCAAAAATTGCTTCTTCCTATTACAGAGCACAGTAACTCCTCTAATGCTATCTGCATAAACAGAATTTAAAATAAACCAATAACATGTGAGACAGCTAACAACAAAATTTAAATCTAGTGTTCTGAACTTCATCTCTTGGGAGAGGTTTGGGTTGCTTTCCAACTTACAGGAATAAAACACAGTAATAATTCTCTTAGGATACGTAAGGCACAGCAGAAGCTTCGGATGCCAACACTCATTTCCTGCTTCATCGCAGAGGAGTTGCTTCATTTCTTGTTATTTATGAAATACCCCCCCCATACATTTTGACAGTTTCCTCATGACCAAGTCTTCAGAGGAGCTGGTAGAAATGTTCCAACTCAACAAAACATCCTCATGAAAAATGAAGTTTCAAAATAAATCAATCAATCCATTGCCATCCAAAAAAATGCCACATTTGACAAGACAGTCAAATTTTCAGTGGATTAATGAAAAAAGTGCTTCTAAATAAATTCTGTGGATTTTCTGTCTTTAAAAGCATACACTGAACAATAGAAATTTGGGGTTTTTTTCCCTTTTACACATTTGTATCCGAACAGAACTGAGGAAGGCCAAGAGAAGAAGGGAAATCACAGACTAAATCTCTCCTCTCACACTGTGTTTCAAGCTGTTCTTGATAGGAGTTAGAGGAGGAAAAGTAATTATCAGTAACTTGCAAAGCTCTGGAATTTCCACCATTAAAAACTATGAAGGCACAGAATTAAATGGATCTCACTTACTACATTGTCCATTTTCCAAGTATTGAAAAGGCATGTAAAAAGGTAAGCAGCAAAACAAAAGATACCTAAGAATGACTATTCATTTCAGTAATAGCAAAGAGAAAAGAGGAGAGGGTAACCAACTCTAAAATGCAAGGACACAGAAAGTAACAGGAACAGGATGTCTGGAGAGAGGGAAAACTCCAGTCTCCTAATTTCTCTTTCCTTTTCTGCACACAGACTCACACGCATTTAAATAAGATTCATCTAAAAGCACAGCAATAGATGTGGATGTCAAGCTACAACACAGTCCCCATGCCCTAGTCTAATTTAAAACACTATGACCCAGCACAGTCCCTTGAAGGTTCATATATGTATTACATTGCTATATACAGGGCAGAGGTACCCACTGGTGCTAAGTCCTGGGGATGGCTAGAGAAAATCTGTTTTTCTTCATGGCATAGATTAGGATTTTGTGACACGTCACTTTCAAGTATGCTGTTTCACAAGGTTGAAACTGCTCAGTCACCCACCGGTTAATCCTAGGACCAATACTGAGAGGAATTTACTACATGCCCCAGTACACATCTGCAGCGATCAAAGCTTGTATTGGAAAATCTGGCACTTTGAGCAGAGTTTTTCTTCTTTCCATTAAGGAAAGGAAATGCATTAATTTCAAGGATACAGCCTAGATGTGAGCACATGTGAACCGCAGCTATTAATGTCTACACCTTCATGTAAACATAAGCATCAATGAATACAACCAGTGGATATTTTCAAGATGGGTAGAATTAGTAAACTATAGAATAAACACCTATCTTTGTCGTCCTCCAAAATATCAAATGTCAGTTCAAGTAAATATTTTCCCAGAAAATATAATTCCTAGAAAATTTAGGCCGCTTTTCTTAAATTTATTATGCAAGTATAAATACACTTAAATTTTGAAAGGTTTTATTATTTTGGTTTGGGTGCACAGATCGTTCGCAAGCAGCTGGAGATATCGGATAGCAAAAATAATCAAAGCAAGGCAGATCAGTCAATGCTCATCGCACATGGATTGACACCTTATAACTTCTCTTATTTGACAGCTGACACAGACTTCTGTCCCTGAGAAGGCTGGACCAAGCAACAAAGCCTGCTCAGAAAACTCAAATTGCTGCCAATACAGTGCTTCATGCAACCAGGATGCAAATCACAGGACTGACCTCTGTTTCTCCAAAATAATGGAAAAAAATAGGGAGGGCTTAGTAAGCAAGTGTCCCTGCAGCCAGAATACTGTGCACCTGAGCTCTTGGGCTCTTTATTCAATGTTAGGATTTAGAAGTGAATGATTTGCTTTTTTCAAGCATGCTGCTATATTTGCTTATTTCCCACTCTTCCAGAGAGAATTTCTGCTACTCAGAGTGCTTGCTGGAGTATGGAAGGCAAACACAACATATGTGAAGGGAAGGGAGTATATGTCCAACATGGATGCTGTATGAAATTCATGCTTTTAAAAGAGCTTGGCTGCTCTTGTCAGGAGGAAATGCAGGGAGCTGAGTGCTTGTGGAAATCTGTTTCCTGAAGGCAAAATAATATATATTAAAAGAAAAAAAAAAAAAAAGCAGCATATTTTCTCTCGTGCTTTAGTTTTTTCACTGATTTTAAGGGAAACACATTTAGGCCAATTTGGACTGCTTCCCCTGCCCCCCCCTCCCCCAATCCCTACACTTTTTCTTGACATCTAAAGATCTGTAGCACCAACAGGAAATTTTCCATTGATGGCAACTTGAGTTGGGATTGGACTTTCCGTTTTCATCTTTCTCTGCTATTCTCTTCCCAGGGAGATACAGAGCCTTAAATTTTCAGTTAAGTCAGGCATACAAAAAAGGATGTAAACAAGGGAATGAACATATTCCCCCTCCCTTTTCTACCAAAAGATGATTATGTAGATCTCCATCCCCGTGCCTGGAAAAGGTGGTTCATTACTTCTAAAGGGTCTCAGTGGATTGATGAGGGAAAGTCAGGAAAAGACCCTAATGTGGCTGACCAAAACATCCCTAGTTAATTTAACCAATGTGGTCCTCTGCAGGTGGAGAAGAAGGTCTTCACTGAGACTTTAACTTCATTTCTGCTCCAAATCACTTTTAAGAGTTAAATTTCTCTGCCCAAAGTACAAATTAACATGCTGAAAAGACTGACTCTGATGGGATGGAAATGCCAGATTTATCTACTGAGCCCCAAACACTCTTCCCCAATATGTATTTGCAAACTGGCAGTTGCATAAGAGCAAAAGAAGCCCTGAGAAGTGCGTGTGTGATAATCACAGCGTAATCACTGCTGATGAAACTTGATGTTCTTCTATAATCGCTGTAATTTTAAGTGGATTGAGTGCCATTTAAGTGACAAGAGCGTTATGATGGATGAAATATATGCTTCCAAAGTTATATCAGCTTCTTTGACATTCATGGCATGGAATGCTTAGTGGCATTTAATGTTTGTAAATCTTTAGAAATAAGTTAAATATGTTAATTACCACTGGAAAAATCTCTCAAGCTGAAGTATTCAATGACTGTATCACAGTTGTCGTTAGTGCTATATTCTCTTTTTCCTATCCAGTAAGTAAGCATGACATATCGGGTCAGTGATTACACTCAGGATTTGCATTTATTTTGATCTGTTAGTCCTTCTAGGTAAGTCAGCAAGCTGGCACCCAGCTCGCACTGGCTGCTTTCCCCTCACCCATATTTTGGACACCCCAGCCTGCTGGCACTGCTCCTACCTTAATCTAAGCGGGTTTGCGTCCATGCAGGGAGCCACGTGCTCCCACCCTATTCCTCCTACACAGGTGGGCTGAGCACAGCTGGCAGCAGGTTTCGGCAGTGACCCACAGAAAAGCAGCCCCAGCTTTGTCTCTGTGCCAGCACGCTCAGCCAGCGGGTCATGGGCCAAGCCCAGCATTTCCATCCCCTCTCCCAGATGCATCAGATCATCTCTGACTGTCATATGAGACAAGGATCCAGGACCAAACCCAGTGAAATGGCTACACTGCTTTAATCCAAGCTCAAAAAACACAAGATCAAGAATGCAAGGACGCTGAGTGGTATCTGATGGCAGCCTGCAGCCTATCGTAGTCAAAATGGATGACAGGACGAGGCTGGTATTACCAATGGCATCGTTCTCCAGCATACAGACCACAGAGTAGCCTGTTGGAGAGAAACCATCTGCTAGCCATCCCTCACAGAAGGAACTCCCTATTTCTACGCCCCTCCTACTGCAAACTCTAGACAACAGATTTTACATCCCCAAATGGCTTCCTGCCTAGAAATAAAAATCAAATTTCTTCATTGTAACATGAGATATTTGCTCTGAACCAGGAACAGAAGTTATCAGAACAGGGCAAGCGATCAGGGTATAAAATAACTCAAAAATATGTTAATTTGCTGGCATCTTGGCAACTATTTCAAAAATTATCCAGGTGAGATTCCTGTAAGAATTGCAGGCAAGGAACAACAGCAATGGTAGGTCAAGGCAATTGACTTATTTTCAACTTAAAAAATTCTGTCTGAAAATTACTTGGGATGTTATTTAAGCATTTTAAAAACAGGTAAGATATCAAAATGAAGCAGAACATTTTGCAGATTAAGCCTTCACAAACCCTCGGTGATTACTTTCCCTCCCCTCATTACTGCCTTCTTTAGAAGGCAAAATTACTTCATTTTACAAAACTGGCACCCTCAACTTCTTATTTTCAAGTTAAAGCAAACAGAGTTAAGGCGCATATGCATGATGAGTCTGAAAGAAACACAGGCTATCTGACTGGCAGGTCAAGCTGCTAATTCAACTCTTACCTTCCTTGAGCTTTCAAGAAATTATCCTCAACAATAAGGCCTGAAACAGCCCCACTTGGCTAACAGGGTAAGGAA
Organism: Tyto alba; assembly: GCF_018691265.1. Classification (NCBI taxonomy): domain Eukaryota; kingdom Metazoa; phylum Chordata; class Aves; order Strigiformes; family Tytonidae; genus Tyto; species Tyto alba. The sequence continues at coordinate 23,540,672 of NW_024881297.1, forward strand.
AGTCAGGATAGAAAACCATAATCAATTTTAAGAAACACATCAGGCACTGACCAGAAACATGGCTTGCCAAAGCCAGTTTTTAACACCATTGCACAAAGTGACCTGAAATGAGCTATTAATAAGTTAATGCACTTATTATTTTCTCCATTGTCATAATTGCCATCAGCTGTTAATTCTAAATTATGAGCTGCACTTCTCATTTTTACAATTTGAGCTTAAAGCCCCACTTTCCAGCAGCCTCATTAAATTCAGTCAGGCTCCAGGCAGGTAGAAGAGCCCAGCTATCTGGCCTGAACTGGGGATGAAGCTCCTGACACAGGAAAGGGACTAAAAAAAATCCTGGTTTGGCAACAAAAAGCATGTGCTTCACCCTGAACACAAGCCTATCCCTAATTTTAAGCACACGCTCAAGTGCCATGCCTAATAAAAGCCTGAAGTTCCATCCTGCAAACTTAGGCATGTTACATTAAAGTAGCTTCATTAACACTGAGAGGAATTTTATAATTCAAGGTACACTATTCATGAGGATGCTTGCAGGACTGAATCCTACTGAGTTCCAAACCAATGAGAGATGCGTAATGCTGATATTGCCTTCAGAATACTTCCCTTGTAGGCTGAGCCCATTTCCATCACATATAGACTATATTTTACAAGGAATGTATTGGCAACTCTGATATGAAGAAAAATCCTCTGGTCTGTATCATCCCCTGTAATAAACTAAATTAAGATAGAAGCAAAGTGGGAGCCTGGAATAAGTAATGTAACTCAGCTGCATCATAAAAGCTATTTACAGGCTTGAAATAATCAGATCAACATGCAAGTCAAAAAGTTTTGCAGTTAAAAGCACAGATTCCTAAACCAGCTCAACACAGGAGCCAGAGACAGGTTCTTAAGTGGACTCAGTCTCCATTTGAAGCTCGTGTAGCTTGATACTGGGTCCTCACAGTTCCTTGTGGTTGGCATGGCAGCTTCTCAATGCTGAGCACTTCTGAAGGCCAAAAGGGGTCTGAAATGGCATTCTACTAATCTTTTCTCCTCTGTCCTTCAGGTACAGTATTGCCCTGCACAGCTGGCAGGCAGTCATATTTTCCCGTGTTGGAGCTAATAGGAAAGAATAATGTTCCTGTTGAAGGTTGTCACCACTAATGTGACCCTGTCTTCATTCATGCCCCTAACTGAAATCTATGGACTATTCTGTCTGCCCTTTCTAAGGCTGAAGCAGCAACTTCTTTTGCTCCATCCAGCAAGCAATAAACCACCAGCTCAGAAATGGGCTTAATAACATTAACAAGAATACCAGCTCAATAACCAGCCCTTTGATTATTATTACTTGAACACGTACTCCTGATGCCATCATATTTCTGAGATGGCAGTGAAGAAATTGTTCCCACACCTCATACTCTTTATAGTTGTGCTAAAAATGATAGAAGTATTTGCAAGACAGATGGCTCATAGAACTGCTTACGTGGTCCCAGTCACCCCACATTTAAGCATATACTTCATCCCAAGTATCTGATTCGGCCTATGGCTCTCAATGCAATAATGCAAAAGCTTACAGCTACGTAATGCATAAAGGATAGCCAGATGTGGTTTTCTCAGGGAAAGCTGTATTTTTTGAGAAGAGAGGAAGCACAGGATGTATGTCTTATGAGATGTATTACTTAAAAAAAGAAAGGGAAAAAGTTGAGAATACTTTAATGTGATGTGTCATTTTCCACAAGGATTTATCATAACTCTACTGAAATCAGTGAGGACTTTGACACTGACTTTAAGAGGGATAATATTTCACCCTGAGGTCTCAGACACTGATCTGATCATGTTAAAATTTCCACTTTTCCTGTTTGTAAAAAGAAAAAAAGAGGAGAGGAGAGAGGAGAGAGGAGAGAGGAGAGAGGAGAGAGGAGAGAAGAAAAATAAAACAAAAGAAAAAGAAAAGGAAAAAAAAGCCGTTCCATTCTCACAGAGCTAACTCTCTAAGACAATTTTCTAACTTCAAAGATTTTTATTTTAATCCTTTTCAGAATCTCATTGCTTAACTTGATAATGTCCCAAAACTTATAAAGAAGTCATGGTAGTAGATTCTTAAATGTATTTACTTAAAAGTCGGATCACAATTTCTCATCCCTACGTGTACATGCTCCAGAGATAAGGCCAAGTACCCCAAAGCAGAAAAAGAGATGATGAAAAATAATTTTCCCACAAGACAATCTGCAGATAATGAAATCTTAGCGACAATGAACATTTGTGGACAATTAAAATGGTGGTTTTTACTGAAAATTGAAAGTGTTAAACTGTTAACTCAGTGAGATTTTTAGTAGCAGCTTTCCCTGTTGCAGCCAGCAATGCAGCGCTAACAGTCCGCAACAGGGGAGCAGGAATCATGGCCACTGCTAGTTGGGCTCTCTACACTGCTCCTAAGAGTGTGTCCCATGATATTTTCTTAGCGAAAAATCAGCAAAATTACTGAATTAAACATCAAATGAAATCTGAATAGCTGGGCCAGCAGCCGATGAGCATCTTAGGAGGAAAGCTGAGTAGAGATGCAAAGGAAAATGCAATGGTTTATGTATATCCTCTTACACAGGAAAGATAAACACTATTGCCTCTGCTCACTTGTGATACAGCCAAATTTCAGAAGTGTTACTGCAACCATAGAGAGGATGAAGGACTCTTCTGTATAACTTCATGGTCTTCAGTAGCCAGATGTCAGACACGTGACTTGTAAGCTCCTTGGAAAATCCCAACTGACACAACAGTGATTGTGAGTGCAGGCACATAGCCACCAAATCTCTCGTGCCCGGTGCCCTGCACAGGTTTTTCCTCCCTGATCCATCTGCACTATGGGTTTGTTATTCTCACCACAGGCAGGTCTTTCGCATCCAGAGAAGGGGCTGGTATAATTTATTTCACAGAGGTTTTCGGATACTGCTACCCTGGATATAGCAGAATTTTTGAGAAAAGTCAAGGCAATACGTATCTGAAATCTGTAATTAGAAAATATGCAGTAATGTTCATACCTATTCTCTTTTCGATCTTGTGACCAGCTGCAGTACATTCACACTGTACCATTTTAGGTAAGTCATCATCTTTGTCAAACATGAAAATGGCTTCAGGCAAAACAACCATTTTTTTCCACTCCAGTCTCATTTGTAACTCTCAAAAATCACCATTAAGATAACAAAATGAGGGAGCCCACAGGAAACCAGTATATAGTCCCATTAAAATTCAACATGGCATCATAGAGCAGAAAATTCCCAGGAGCCTGACCATTCCACATTATTTTCACCAGAAAAAGGAGGAAGAATCGCACTATGGTAACTGAAAAGGATAATTTCTGTTCCTAAGATAACCAAACCGGTTGAAATATAGGTAAGGCTACACGTTACACATGGAATATGGCACCATATGCCTACACCGAAGTCAGAAAAATTCCTTTTAGGACTGGAAATCTCAGGCTTTACCCTCTAAACCACACCTGTCCTGGGTTTGAGTGAGTGGTGGGTTTTTTGGTAGCAGGGGAGGGGCTATAGGGGCGGCCACCTCTGAGAAGCTTCTCGAAGCTCCCCCAGCTCCAAGTCAGCTCCACCTCTGCACCAAAACTGAGCCAAACAGCTGCGCCTCTGCGATAACTATTTAAGAAGGGACGTGGTGATGAGCAGTGGGACTTGTGAGGAGGAGTTGCAGAAGCTGCGTGAACACCAAGGTCAGTGGAGGAAAGGAGGAAAAAAGGAGGGGGGAGGTGTGCCGGAGCAGAGACCCCCCTGTATCCTGTGGTGAGATGGCAGGGCGCCCCCCCCCATCACCCATGAAGTTCTACAGTGGAGCAGACACAGATTTATGGCCTGTGTTTTTCAGCTGATCATCGTGCTGTGCCTGAAGAAGGCCGGGGTCTTGTGGGAAAAGGCTGTAGTTCAGCACTGGGAGGACTGCAACATGCCGGGGTGTCCCATGCCAGAGCAGCTCAGGAAGGGCTGCAGCCGTGGGAGGGACTCCGGTTGGAGACCCACAACAGAGCAGTGTAGGGAAACACTACAGCATGTGGGAGAGACTCATGTCAGAGAAATTTTGTGGAGGACTGTCTCCTGTGAGAGGGGGACCATGATGGAGCAGGGGGACCAAGTTCCAGAAGATCCCCCCACCAAAGATGGAAAAAGCGGCAGCACTGACTGCACCCCCAATTCCCTGCCACTGGGGGAGGAGGTAGAGGTATTGGGAGCAGAGCTGAGTCCGGGAAGAAGGGAGGGGTGGGGGGAAGGTGTTCTGAAGACATAACAATGCTTCTCACTGTCCTACTCTGTTAAGTGTTGTTAGTGTCTGTAATAAACGTCTGTTCTTTATTTTCCTTCCCCTAACGAGTCTGCCTTTTGCCCGTGACCATAATGGGTGATCTGCCCCTCCCAGTCCTATCTCAAATCCCAAGCCTGGCTCATCTGTCCCTTCTCATCACTGGGAGGGAAGGGAGGAGTGAGTGGCTGTGTGGTACTCAGTTGCCCTCTGAGCTCAAAACATGACAACACCACAAGCCTTTCCCATTCAAATCTAGCAATCAAACTGGGAAATCAGAAGAAAATATTTGAAGCAAATTATTGGTTACATAGGCACTCATCCTGTGCACATTAAAGTAGCCCCCCTTCCTGCGGGTGCAGACCTGCCCCATACATGTTACCACTGCTTGAAGTTGGAGCATTTTCCAGTGTGCCTTGTGAGTGAGGATGGCTTGCACTGCACTCCAGCTGGAGAAAAACCTGTGCTTTCATTTAGTGAAAAAAATACCATGGTTGTGACATTTGTTTTTGTGGCAGGAAAAAAAAAAAAAAAAAAAAAAAAAAAAGAGTCCTTTTGAAAACTTTCATTACAAGATATGAGGTAGAGACCCCTTACTGGCACCAGCCTCCTTATTAATCAGTGGAAGGACTAGGGAAATATTGGCAGAAGTTCCCACTCTGCCTGGCTTTACCCCTGGATGTTTTGACCCAGAAACTGAAAAAAATCTGAATTTTGTTGGTTCCCCCTCCAGTCAGATAAACTCAGAATAACCAAGTCTTTGTTAAAGTCTATTTTAGAATAATGTCGCATACAAACCATGTGCACACACACACACAATATAGTGTCAACCTCAAAACCACACAGACTAGTACTCGGGATACTGCTTTGGGGCTGAATCCTGTAAAAATCAAACAAGGAAAGAGAGAGAGACAAAGAAAGTGGGAGGGATTATTTGTAACAAAAGTGTTTTCTGAGCAGGAAATCAAGACTCCACCCTGGGTGTGTTGCTTATTGGTCTCCTGTGTCCAGGCAGCTGATGAGGAGCTTTCTGGAAGCAGCAGAGCATTGAAACATCATATACATGCAAAACTTTAATTTTGGATTTAAAAACTTTCCTGAAATAGGCCGTCTTTGTTTATATCAAAGTAGTTTCTTTCAAATGGGAATTTTCTTCTGCATTTTCTATGCTATTACAAAAAAAAAAAAAAAAAAAAAAAAAGCTATATTTTTCAACCTGGCTCAAATGTTTTCTCTTTCAGGATAAGGCCACACTAAACCAACCACTTACATACATACATCCATATAACCACTCTCTGAAATTCAATTTAATTCCTACCTTCACTTTTAATAACTCTTTAGATAACAGAAGAAGTTTCTCATTTCAACTGTGCCTCACTTTAGAGTTGTATTATTTCCTCCTGGCCATAAGACTGGTTTGTTTTTAATATATTGCTACTTTTCAACTGCCTTTCTGGGCCTTGGGCTTTAGCAAAATTTGGCTGTGATTAACAATATGCTGTTCACTCGCCCTCCACCCTTGGATGTGCCAAGCTCAGAATTTTTGTTTCCACTCCTCACTGTGTTTTGGGTTGGTTTGGTTTTTTGTTCGTTTGTTTTGGGGTTTTTTTTGTTTGTTTTCTTTTATTTTTATTTTTATTTTTATTTTTATTTTTATTTTTATTTTTATTTTTATTTTTATTTCTTTAGCAAGTGATTTAACTCTTCTCCAGATCCTACAGTACTTTACAAACCTAGAAAGCAGTTGGCTTATTTTTCACCATGAGCTACACTTCACCCTTTGAGATTATTAAGCATGCTGGTTATAGTGCATTTTGCTACAGTTTAGACTGTGCAGTATTCAGCAAAGTCAGAAGATTTTTCCAAGACAAGGCAAAATCATATTTGGCCAGCTCTCAGAGGCTCTGGTACTTCTCATGAAAATCAGCAATGGCAATCCTTGCCACCTCCAACAAAACATCTCTTTATTGGCCTTTTCAAAGGCAGATCCATAGCACCAGACCCATTATTTTACAGAGAAAAACATTAATGAAAGGGAAGGGGCATGCAAACCAGGAAAATAGAGACTTGGACAGCACCAGGGTAAATCCAGATTGCCAAAACCAAAGTGGGGGCTTTGTTTAGGGCATAGTTTCTGGGGAGAGAAGCTGCTCCCTCTGGACATTCCCACCTCTATGGCACGTGCAGGGGGGATGCCTCTGCTGCTGTTCATTTTGCTTCTTCTTTGGGGAGGGCTCAGCTTTCAATAAACCCATCTGACTTCAAGTGACATCCAGCACAAACCTTTTTCCTCCTCTTTTTTCTCTTCCCTTTCTCTTTTTCCCATAAATCAAAGAAGAAAGGATCAAATAGACAAAACAACAAAGTGGTAAAGTGCTCACTTCAGGGTTGTAGCCAATCTAATTAATTTTTCATTTAAGTCTGATCTATTAGAGGCCAATCAATCAAGGATTATGTTTACAGAGTTGTAGAAAGAGAGGAGACCGAGTCCTCATTTGTTGTCTGGGCTGTCCAAATTAGTCAGTTAAACGATCCTGGGGGAGATCATAAAGGATATGAATAGGTTCTTGTAAGTACCTTTCTTTTAATTACAGACCAAACAGTCAACACTTCCCGCAGTCCTTGACTTCCCGCCTGAAGGGCAGAGCTGGCTTCTTGGAAGCCAGATGGACAGCAGTGACTTCTGCCACCCACCTTGGGGACAGTGCAGAGTTTCTTCATCTCTGAGAGCATCAAAGCAGCCCACTGGGCTCAGGATATATTTCCAGCAGGAGCATGCAGTCGTTGGAGCCCAGCAGGTCCCACCAGACTCAATGGGCTCCAGACTTTCTTAAATATTAGGGAGCAGGAAAAAGGAGTATAAAATTGCAATCAGACCTCATTTTCAGGACCGTCTGTGTTTCCAGAAGGTTACAAAGAGGTTTAGGGAAATCAGAATCAAATCTGGCTGTGCAGAATTTTTGCCTTTGACTTAAAAGCCCTTCTAGGGCTTTTAAAGATTGTGCCCACAGCAGTCACACGAATGCTTTGCTGTTGTAGCTTCCACTGCTTGACTTTAAATTACAGCATCGACAGAGGCCTTCTGGGCTTGTTCACCCAAAAGTGCATGACTATTGTGAGGTACCTGTTTTGTCTTTTATAATTACGTGGGCTGCAGAGACAGTGTATGGCTCTTACAATATTATTGGTCCTTAATAACAAAGAGTCAAGGTGGTGACAACTAAGTAGATAGATGGTTTCAAATGACCTGATAAACACAGGAGGAAGATGAGAGGAAGGGGGAGAGTAACTCTGTCAGTCTGACATGACCTTTTCCTACAGTCATTTTGCACGACAAGTTCCCAAGGACCTTTTTAGACCCAAGATGACCAGCACTGAAAAGTCACTTCCCATGTTCCAGAGCCAAATGGGATGTGGGGCTCCTACTGATATAGACTGCTTGAGTAGGGACAATATAGAATAAGTCCAAAAGCAGCTTCTCTGCCCTGCAACATGAGTGCTGAAATGCGACCTAGCACTTACGACATCCACTTTGCACAACAGATTCCAGGCACAATAACTAGACCTTTCTCCTGTAATTGTTCAGGACAGAAGCAGTTCTGATGGCTTCCAATATTTCAAAGTCTTTATAACATTATGACTTTGAAATCTCAGCAACTTACTCCATCAAAATCTCAAATTAGCAAAAAGCTCAGTACAGTGAGGCAACAGTGGCCTAAAATGCCATTCCTTAAGCTTTCTGTTCACCTGCTCCAGCAATGTACTTACTTGCTATGCAACGTGTTTCCATTTCTTTAAGTTCAGTGAAGGCTATCATTTTGTGTATGAGATATGTTCTGTATCTCAGGGAACTGAGGGCACAAGGAGCAATAAATAACACAGAAACAGAGAGGGGATTGGGCTTTTTTTTAATATGATGGATTTCTTTATTTGAGAACAGAGCTTGAGAGTGCTTAGATTCTGCTCTTATTACAAACTCACTGACTTAGTCGCATTAAAAACACAAAAAACAAAGGGCAACAATAGCCCCAAATAGCTGCATGTCCATGCCACCCAAAACACAGACATATTTCATATAAACTGGCACAGGGTGCCATCCTGACAGCCATCCTGTCCCAGCCTTGTCAGACCAGAGTCCTGTCTCCTTTTGCAAGGTAGAGTCTAATCTGAATCAGTTCAAGTTGACACAGAGCAGCTTTCATGTGGATAAGCCCTGTCTTGAGAGGGACTAAAGCTCTTACAGAAATGTCTGGGTGCCTAGTTGCTCTAAGTAACATGGAAAATAAGGAAACTGGTGACATTTTCTCAAATGACCATTTTTATTGTGTCCACATTAGCTTTTCCAGCAAGGTAACTGTACTTGCTATAAAAAAGATTATTTATGTTCTTTGAAAATATGGTCAACTATAATAATTGAAGTTAAGATGCCTTGAAAATCCAGTGCCTACAGACACACCAGACCCATAAAATTTTCAACACTGGAGCTGACAAAACCAAACTTAAACCAGAAAAATCAATTTAAGAACATCCGTACTCACGTATTACAGCGATGTGTGGCACCAACATCACAGGTCAAAACACACATCTTGATTTTTTAAAAATTGCTTTGCATCAGTGGATGACATGCTCCTGTGTTTTGTGCAACTAGTTACTTCTATGTCTAGTAAATAAAAATCGAATTTAGACAAAGCCTGCCTCTGTTGCCCTTGTGGGGGATGTCAGCTGGCCTTTACTGTCAATTAGCCCAGGGAGGCAGATGGGGAATGGCTGTAATTACTGCAGAAGGACAAGGTAGGAAGTGTGGGGGCCCGAGTCCACTCAGAAGAGAACAGGTAAAAATGACTTGTTATTCTCAAAGGGATGGTGATGTGGTGGTGGAAAGCATTTATCCAGGGCTTGCAATATTTTTGTTGTCAGTTTTATCCGTTTTGCTGATTATTCTTTTTTCTTTCAGACAAAGGTGCCTTGCCACTTTAGGTGAAGGTACAGTGAACGTATCTGCTGGTCCCATCTCCTGGGGCCAAGGCGTATTTGTGCCCTAAAACTGAACCTTGTGTCACTCACATAGGAATGGTTGCTGGTAGACTTTTACCAATATCTGTGCAAGCACAATACATCCTTAAAGCTTCTATTGCTTTAATGTGATTACAAACTAGAGCTGGATGAGCCTCTGATACAGTATCTCTACAAACCACAGGAGACCTAGTTTCATAAATCACACCCAGCAAACTCCTGTGATGTTTAAGCAAGAAAACAGAAGAGGAGTGTCTTTTCCTTGCTTCCTAGGTACTAGTCACTGGCAAGAGCCCCTTGGTAGTTAGCTTTCCTTGGTGGCCTGTGCTGGGAAATGAGGAGTCAGGTAATTTGACCACACTCCGGGGGCTGTCATGAACTGTGGTGTGGTTCTCCTCCACTAAATGCATGTGATGAACCTGATCTACAGGCAGGAATAATAGCTCTGTGGCAGACGGGGATGTCTTCTGGGCTTATGCAGGTGCATCTGCACTAGCATTTGTCTGGCAGGGGAAAAATGCGAAGGCACAGTTCCTGTGTGCAAGGTGGCAGCTGCTCAAAATCATGCCAATGGAGAGCCGTAACATGATGCTGTGTGGTTTGGTGTCTGCCGTAATAGGATTCACAACGAGATGGGTGGCTATCAGTTCCCAAAGCCATAATAGAAATCCCTATGGGCTCTAATGAGCAATCTTCTTCAAGTCACATTAGAGCTCTAATGCTGTATATGGGATTTATCCTTTTAATTACCAGTCTGGAATAAAGCTTTAATCCAGTGCTCATGTTCCTCAAAGGAAACTGCTTTTGAAGTGACATAAATCCAAATTGTTGGGTTGAGAAAGTTACTTTAATCCTTGAGTATTTATACTACCCTTTTTATTAATAAGACAAAAAAAATATTAAAATAAAGCACAGGCGAAAAGAAAAAGAAAAAAGAATGAAATGGCAAAGTATTAACTCCCTCCATTTGTGAAGCTATTGATCAAAAACACTAAGGTGCCAGTAAAAAGTCAATCCAGCCCTTCCTGGCAAGAGCTGTCAGTAATGTCTTGAAAAACAGTGGTTTCTTATCTTTGCACTTGGGACTGTGCGGAATGGGAACTAAATGCAGTTGTCAAGCTAAGTGCTTCATTCTCCTTGCTTTACTCAGTCCCCCACACACCCTCTCTTATGGAATAACAGTTGAGTATTTCACACCAAATCCTTCCAGCAACTACCTAATCCCTTCCTGCCTTGCAGTTACTTTTGCTGGGGGGAATATCAGGGCAACAGAGGCAGAATTTGCCTATACTCAATTCTTATTTACTAGACACCAAATTCATTAGCTGCACAAAACACAGGAACATGTAATCTACTAATCCAAAATAATGTTTTCTGCCTCACACTCTTGCAAATTTTTTGTGGGTTAGCCTGCAACTCACCAAGTCTCTTCCTCCCAGAGTACCAAGGAGACCTGGAACAGGCCTGGTGCAGGGAAGCATAGGTAGAGTTACAAGTGTTGCTTGAGTCCTTCTTCCCAATCTTTCACTGTCCCCCTCCCTAGCCCTGGAGCCTCCAGAGGTGGTTTCTCTTCTGCATGGAGTCCCAAGGGAGAGGGGAGGAGACAGTCTGACGTCCCCGGAGCTATTGCACAGAGGTGAGAGCGCAAGCCCATCACAGGGCCACCAAGGCCACCGGGGACCTGGAGGTAGGTTTATGCAGCCTGAGGCCAAGAAGCCTCATGGAGAATTGCTGTCTTCAGCTACCAAACACATGGCTGAAGATGGACTCAGATCCCTTCACTGCCCCATGATGGTGCACAAAGAATAATGCCAGCTCAATCAAAAAAGCTATATAGAGATGAAAGACAAAGAGGAGAAAAGGACACAATAAGCTCTCTGCTACACGTTCGTGGCTGCAAGCCCCAACAGCACCCCCACCCCTGGAATACACAGCCTTCCTAAGCTCTTTAACCAATGTATACAGAATTAGCACTAATGCTGCAATGAGACAGGAATACAAATCTTGCTGATTTTTAAAATTCAGTTTAAAGTATAATCATCAGCTTTGGGCCCTCCAACGAGCAGGGGAAGCATCCTTTGAGGGACATCCTTTACTCTTAGTCCAAATCTGAAAGGCACTCCTTGTAACCAGGAGGTCCAGGAACTTATTCTTCTTGAGAACAAACAAATGTTAGAGGCTTATTTCTGAAAAATTGGAATTTTCTCACTGGCCACATCAGCACATCAAGTAGGCCATAGGTATCTGGGAGAACAGCTGATTGGCATTTCTGACAGAGGACCTTATGAAGCTGCCAAGACTTGGCATGTCAGAGTTTTTTAGTTATGATTTTAAGTAGAAACCTGCAAAATTTTATTTCTCATAACAGCATCTGACACCATACAGAGCTAAATTTTTTCTATACGCATTTGCCTACCACTCTTTCATCACGACTATTTAATCCATATGAAATCAGAACAGGAAGGAAAAAATGCCACGGAGATGAAAGAAAGAAGGAAACCCATTCCATAGTGTGATAACTCACTTCACTATTCAATACAGAAAAGAAATTGCTAACCACCAAGAGCAGATGTTCCTTACAGTTCATAAGCACCCATCAAACGCTAAGTCCCTGGTCATATACACATTTCCTTACAGCTTTGATCTCTAATGTTACCCATGTGAGTCAGTTCAGTTACTTAGAATACAAGCTATAAACAGACACCTGTTGTTATTTGAGTTAGAGCAGCACATACAGATTCCAGGTAGGGACTGGGGCTCAGCTCTACTAAGGCACATATAAAGCACCTGGACACACACAGAAAAATGGACTGACTTCCAAGAACTAAGCCACATCTTTTTTCCTTTCGTTCCCATAACAAAATGGATTTTGTCTCAGATGTCACAGGCACACCCACCCTAAAACAAGTTCAGAGGACCTCCTCTCCAATGCTACTTGAAATAATCAAGTAAACTGAAAGGCCTTACAAACACCTTCGAGACACTTCATAGGATTTACCAAAGAATATGTTTCACACACTTCCTACTGTGTCATGTGGCTGTGATTCTCTATTAATAATGCCTATTTGAAAACAAGTCCTGATTTTAATTAAACTGGATATCATATAATGTATCTGGGTAGTAATTTAGTAAGGTAACAAAATCACTGGGTTTTGCAACTGCTCAGCAATTCCACTACCCCCAGGGAAGTCTGAAGGACCAAAATTGCAGCAGGTCCTAATATCTGGTCCGTGTCTAAATGAGAGCTGAGCTCCCAAATGGTCAGACCCTGTCAGGACCACAAAATTTATCTTGAATTCTGACCCAAATTACATGAGGAAATCTGACCTCCATTAAGCTAAACACATGTATTTCATAGACTTGTGCTTTATGCATTTTTTTTCAATAGCAGAAGCAGCCTCTTCTATTACTAATACAGTTTTCAGAGCCAGCTTTTAAGGAATGGGAATTTGGACAAAGGAAGCATGTTTCAAGCAGTTCACCATATGCGACCTGTCATCAGAAGTGATGGATTACATACCGGAACATGCATTTCTTTGACAGCATAGCTTGAAGGGCTTGGTGAGCCCAAGTTCTTTTCCCCTCAATCATGATGGCCTCCATGAGAGATTTCTTTTTTCTTCCCTCAGCCACATTTACAATGTGCCTCACAAACTCCACTGCAATTCCCATGTACCCAATGAATTGTCCTCCCAGTCCAAAAGCCATCCACTCCCAATTCCCAAAATGATTGTGCCACCCACTTAAATGAACCAGATCATTTATCTGGGTTTGGCGGTATCAATACCATTTTTCTGTCTGATGTCTTAAAAGATATGGTAGAAGGACTTTCATTGTTAAACTATATTTCTATCCACATCCCATGTGGGAAAGCTTTCCTGCTGCTGGACAGTGAGAAAGTTTCAGACATAATTAACCATCTGAGGCCATCCATTATTTTAATGAGTCTGCTGAAGAGCACTGTTCCCTGATAAAAGGCTCGTGGAAGATGGTAGCCCTCATTATCTACCAAACAGAAGCAAACTGCAAAAGGGGGGAAAAAAACAGAGAGAACACGTTGACTGCCTCTGATGTAATGTTTTAATGCTATGAAGACAGAGGTATTAGTAATGTTGCCATTTCCCCAGCAATGACAGCTGATGGAGACTCCTCTCACTGCGATGTTAAAGGTGGCGTAGTATCTGAAGATATAGGCTTTGACAGTCTCCATCCATTTGCAAAAGTCATCTTCAGAGGAAAGTTAGAACAAGGAGCACACAGGATCAGTGTCAGCAGCAGAATTAATTGCCCTTAGTAAGACTGACTCCCTCCTCTTCACTCCTGCTCTGTATCAAAGACACATGTCAAGCTTTTCCCTCTGAAAGCACTTTTGCAAAGAGATGAGGGAATTGCTCTTAGCTAGGCCAGCACGAGTGGCAGGTCTTTAAGGAAAAGTGGCTTAAACCACAGCCAGGCACAATGCAGGGCACAGCAGCACCACTCACCATCCCCAGCTGCCTAGTGAGGCTCCCACTGAGTGTCTGCCACCCAAAACTTAGGGCGGGCAAAGTTCTGCCAAAAAATAACAAAAGTACTGGCTGTGACTGTGTAACTTTAGATCACATATGCAGAAGAGAAGATAAGGCAGGCTGCAAGAAACATCCTTGGGAAAATACACAAAGTAAGGAGTCAAGGGAGAAAAAACAAAGACAGAAGCAAAGAGCAGTATTAACAGACTCAGAGCTGGAAACACTACAGATGGTGACCAGAAGAAAGGCCCCAGGAATCTGTGAAAACACAGCATTTAAACAAGTGGACTCTGTGTGGACCTCTGAATTTAACATCTCTGGCCTCTCAATACCATCAGACATCTGGCCAGAGGATTAGAGAGATTACTGAGCAATGCAAAACTGAGCAGCAACACATATGGATGCAGTAGAACTAGTCTGCTAGTGACCAAGATAAATACAGGCCATCCTGCCCACATGGTCCATTCTGGTAGAATCCCTTCAACAGCCCTCTAAGGTGGGCTTAAATGCTTTGGCAGCCAAGAAGGGTATCCATCAATGTCGCCTAGTGAGTCCCCAAACATCATATGGTGCATCCTAAACAAAGCAGCTGGGAAGGAGCACAGGGGTAGGGGCTGAAAAAGGCTCTTGAGTTGGTTGCAGCTGCAATGAAAGAATTTAATAAGCCAAAATTAATAAGCTCAAATGTCTGTTTTGTTTGCAGCAGATTTGCAGTGGGACTCAACCCGAGAGAGTCCTCGAAATGGCTGCCAGTGTGCCCAGGGTAATTGTGTCGGACTGATTACTGGATGAAAGGTTAGCTAAGCAAGAGTAGTTCTGAGTGGAAGCACAAAAAGAACATGTTACAGAGGTCATAAAAGCACTAAACCTATTATCTCAGTATGTAATAAACATCATCCAAAGCAAAGGGATTATAATGCGTAAGAAGAGCAGAAAATCCTGATGTGCCAAGTTATTTTCAGCTAATCTGCATTAATACGGTAAACCAGCACATTAGCACGTAGGATTAAAGTGGAACCCGAAAGCCAGGCAGTTGGAAATGGTTTGTTTCAAGAGCAAAGATGACTGTTTCCAGCATCAGAAGAGCAAACACTGCACAGACTACTGAGGTAGCATCCTGCACTCCTACGTCTGAGGCAACAAATCGTCTAAAATGGCTCAGCTACTCTTCTCGGCTGTGTGTTGAGTAAAGCGGGATAAGCACAGAAAGTAATTGTATAAACCATCTAGACAGAGAGTCTTGTAAATAAACTCCTCTACAGTCCCTACCTCTCTTGTTCACTCCAAAAGCTTTCACACTGTCAGCATGTCTTGCTCAAGGCCCTGCCCCTATCCTGGCACTTCTTTCTCTGTTTTGGCAGCCAAAGCTCAAGGAAAAGACAGGGAAGGGACATGGTGAACCTGGATTAGGAATCCGTACAGTAAGATCCACCCTCATTTCTGTTCCTAACCAATGGGAGTCAGGTATCAAAGTGCCAGAACACCACAGAGTGCCCCTCTCTCAGCTTGCAAGCTATGCACCAAGGTACCAAAGTATAGCAGAAATCTTCCAACAGACCTTCTGCTCCCAACAACTACCCAACAATACAGCATCTCCAGCAGTAACCTCCAGCAAGGAACAGGCAAGTTACAGTCAAGAATCCCCTGGATTATTGACCATGGATCCAACTCCTCCTCCTGCAAAGTCCCACATGAAATTTAGGCTCTGTAAAGAAAAAACAAGTACTAAAATAGTTGTTATGCAAAAAGATTAAGAGAGAATATGACAAATTTGATGAGAATGCTCTGTCAGTGTGAAGCTAGAAAAATTTACCTAATTCATTTATGGTTTCACCATTCGAGTGTGTTATTTTGATTTCACTCCTAACTTGACAACATCAGTATCTGTTCATCCATCTTCCCTAAGTATACAAAGAACTGAAATTATTCCTGCTATAAAGACAGGAAAACAAGCCTACCACAGTTTTGCACTCCGACTCTACAGATTGCAGCCTGAGCAGTTTATGAACCAGCTCTGGGCTTTATAATCACTGTCTGGATTCATCTGTTACCGCTTAGAGTTTGTACTCCGGGAACATATAGATCCCCTTCTGCTCTTTTGGACTCACCTGTTTCTATGCAAGCATACAATATTTATTTTTTATGTTGCCTCAAGGGGACGTGCATGATGTCAAGAAGTCTGCTCTTTGATGGTTATTCAATAGGCAAGCAGGAAATTAGGTCAATAGCCAATATATTATTTAATTCAGCCTGGTATACAAAGGAAATACCATTTATACTATTCATTATATTAAGCAGGTGTTCCTTTTAATTAACTAAGATATATAGCCTGGCCATAGCTCTTATTCCACATGTGAAAATAAATAACTGGTGAACCTGTAAGTTGGCGGGGAGTTCTGCTGAAGATGAGGACCACTTCAATGCTCCTGAATCACATCCTATGTAAAATCTAAAAGTGAGGATGTACAAAACTGCAATGCAAAGTCCCCTGAGTCTTCACTCCAAAATAACTTGTGGAGATTTCATTCCAGTAAGGAAATGAAGTGCTGTTGATTGGGCTGGTCTGAGTTCTGCTCCTGGGACTGTTGCAGACTTTTCTTCCTCAAAGGGAATGCTGAAGCTTTCAAAACAGCTGGGAAGATTTTATTATCAGAATACTCCTGTGGCAGGAGGACCTGAAACAAATCAGCTCCTTGCTCCCTGCTTGTTTTGACCCCTTTGCACAGGATACAGCCTGGAATAGCAAAAAAGATCTCTAGCAGAGACAGAGGCTGCAAAGGTTTTTTCCCTACATTAAAAAAAAAAAAAAAAAAAAAAAAATGAGGAAACAGTAAAAACTCCTAGATGCCTGTGGATGAGCCTGAATGTGACACAAGGCATGACACAGTGAGAAGGTAAATGGATTGATACGGTACATATCCACCTTGTCCCAGGGAAAATTCCATTCTCCTGCAATTAGGTGGGATCTCAGCTCCACGCAGAGTTTTTGATGCTATTTTTCTTACTCTGCACTAAAATAAATGTATTTGTCTACAGGGAGATGCAAGAAACAAGAATAAGGAGGTCTCTGAACGCGGCCTTTGTGGAATTCTGCCTAATGATTCACCTGTCTATTAGTCACCTAATTTCACAGTTCATAAACTTTAAAGGTTTCAGTTATGAACGGGTCCAGTGGTGCTGGGATAAGAAAGTACGCATCTTCCATAAAGAACAAGAAAATAGCTTTATGTGATGCTGCTCTCAGCTGGTTTTATTTCTCAAATGTAGGTATTTGTGAGAATAGTGGAAACCTGTTCAAGAAACCCCATCAGCCCCAACACTCTGGATTCCAAAACTGGGAGCCTGTCTGCATCAGCTTGCTTGCTAAGAGACCTGATGTGTCCATTTTCATATGCTTTCATAATAAAGTTGTGGTTTTTTACAGATAACAGCCTATAGCTGCAATCTGATCACCAGACCCAATGCAAAGCTGAATAGTTCTGTTACCACTCCCATTGCTATGGAAGTTTTTCCTTCACCAGAAAATTACGAAGTCTGTATGCTTGCTGTTCAGATATCTAGTTATAGGACTTGAGCTGCACATTTAAAAGCTATGTTTCAAGAGCAATGTAACTGGAAAAATTAATTCTTAACATTATTAGTAGACTGTGATCCCATGTCACAGATGAGGTGCCTGTGGCATGAGGCCTTCTATAACCAGAGAACTTAAAAAAAGTCACAATAGGAACTCATCAAGTTCACTACTCCTATTTCTCAGGAGGATTCCTGCTCTTCTGTAATCAGTAGCTTTATGCAAGCGATGACTTAAATAGGAAGAGTTAAAAGAAATTTTATTCCAGAAATGCTTTTTAAACCCTGGTAACAGTTCATTGTTAATTTCCCTGGGCACATGAACAAAATTACTTTGAAAATGCAAGAATCGGCTGGCAAATGTCAATGGCACAGTAATGGATACATCCTAGAATTTGCCCTGTAGGCAGAAATTCATTTGCTGTCACCCCTCAAGCAAAACCCTGAGTAAGCAGATGGATTAGTAAGGTAAAGGTCAACATCTGTGTTCTGCTTTGGGACAAACAGGGGAAAAAATTAATGCCTGGATGTCCCCAGACGTTTTAGGTATATTCTTCAGTTTCATATCAGCTGCCATGACAAAGGCTGGCAAATACTTGCTTTTGGTTTGCATGATCTGCCACCAGCCAAAACATGGCTGGGTGCCAAAAGGCACTGGAGAAGCTTTAGCTCATGAAGGAGAAGGAGCAGTCAAACAGAGAGTTTGCTCTGTAAAAGGTGGAGAATGGCAGGGAGTGTTAAAACCTATGATGGCAAGGGGTAAGCCTGGCTGAAAAGGAAGAATTTGGAGACTGAAGGAAATCAGTTATGTTGAGGATCACAAAAAAAGAAGCTGTGCAGAAAGATAGAGGAGAATTATTTGTTGAATTGATTGGAATAGCAGAGGCCTGAGGTATTTCAGAAAACCAAGCAGGAAGCACAGAGGGCAAGTGAGCTCCTACATTACTCAGTTTCCAGCACTGTCTTCCCCCATTGACCAGGAACTCATGCATGGAGCTCTTATGTATTTGACAGAAGAGCCCCTCAGTGGCTGGATAATATAAATCAGAAAACAAACCACTTCAGCCATAAATTTTTATCCTCAAAAAGTACTTTTCCAATACTTGAAAGCCTGAGACTAGGAATAACACCCGGCAACAGAAATACATTTCAAAAGGCTACCTGGTACACTGTTGGCATTTGGTCCTCAGACCTGGGACCTTTAAACGTCTGCTCTTCAGGAAGACACTGCCTGAGTTTGGGAATATGCCAGAAATCAGTCTTCCGTGAATGACCTGCATAACACCTGATAAGCAAATGGTGATCCACAGATCTTCAGGTTTTTTGATATCAATTCTTTGAGATATTGCAGTGACACTTTAGAGAGGCACCACCACCACTTGGAAAGGAGGGCAAAATGATATTTCTCCTTCCTTTGGTAATGAATATGCTTTGCTGACTACTGCTGAGGAAAAGAATAATTGCCATTTAGAGGCTTAGTCAAAATGTAGGCTTCAAAACAAGCAGCCTGAATTTTAAAAACAGTCAACCATTTAATATGACAGACAAGTCCCATTTTTCTAAATTAAGCATGTTAGGTTGGACTCATAAAGCACTATTTTGATTTTTGAAAAACGTTGGAAATCTGATGGAAGCTATATTTCCAGTCCAGCAAGAACTGCTGAGTTTTAATCATCTTCATAGATGGGCTAAGTCATTTAGCACTAAAATGGAAAACAAATATTTTTGAAGTTGAAACCTCAAAGGCTAAAGGAAATGCAACATTTCAGTAACGTTGCAAGTGATTTCTTGAAAACACATGCAAAAATATCAGAATAGATGCCATTTCCAGAAAGAAAATAAACTATAGGAAAGAATGCAAATTGACAAGTGTCATTATTCTTTCCTTGACCAACCCTTGGTATCTCTCAATTGTGCTACTTTTTTTTTAAAAGGATGTTGCCATAGTGATATTACAGAACCTGTAAAACCGTCCCAGCTATTCATCATTGGAGATTAAAATATATTATGAAATGGGTTTTAATATATTATAAATTATACATACTGCAATACCAAATTCTATTATAAAACAGGCTTTAAATAACATATTGTGGAGCTAGAGTAGCTGTTCCACAATTCAGGTGGAAGATTGCTTTGTATTATAAAGTCTGATTTCTCAGTCTTGCTAATGGCCCTGAGAAGGAGTCATCCACTATGAAATTTTATCTACAGGCTTTTATTCATTGCCACGATTCTTCCAAGCAGCTGGGGCTGGAGGGAGACAGGGTTAGATTTAGTGCCACTGCCTGGGCACCCAGTGTCGTTCAAGACATTTCGTGGAGCCCAGACTTTCATGTGGGACCAACAGAGGCAATGAAGGAGCTATGTGGGAACTTTGCTTTTCTGGACAGCAGCTGGAGGCCAGGAGTGGTGCCCCAGGGCATCTCTAATGGCACTAGATGCCTATTTTAGACTGAATTGAGCCAAATAAACCTATTTTACTTTACTCTAGGGAAAGTAAGGTTAAAAAGGAAACAACCAGATTTGCTTTTAAAATGGCTCTTGCCATAACATTTTTTCCCCCCTGTGTTTAGGAGGGCAATGAGGAGTCACACAGGGAAAGAAGCCTGAAATTCCCCCCTGAATTCTTCCTTCCATCCCATATAGTGGCACATCTAGTAACTACAAAGCCAGTTTTAGTTTCTGGACTGGAGAGAGCCTCTTCAGAGCTAAAGCCTGACAAGGAAGATTTCTTCAATTCCAGGTCCTAGTCAGGAACCACCCAATCCTAATGTACCAGGACACCTTGCTATGTGCTAAAAGCAGGAGCCCACTGCATTGCCGTGGAGATAGCTGGTGTTGCACCCCAGTGCTACAGTCTGCTGGGACTATTATTTCCTCCAAGGGGATTTTATTCCTAGAAGCAACAGGAAGGGAAAAGAGGTATAGGGGCAAAAAAATCTCCTCCAAGTCACCAGACTAGCAGAGGGCTGCAGTTGCTGGTGTAGAGATGCTTGCAACAGCAACAAAGACCTTAGCTTGCACATTGGTGTTAAATGGCTCATTGAGCATAATTTGCACACAATTTGCACAATGCCGCTGAGGCACATAGGTTGCAAAGCACACACCAGTTGCAAAGCACACACTGCTGCCTTACAGACACAGTCTGCGAGCTCTGCGGGAAGCAGCTCCTGTTGCCTTTTAGAACAATGTCCAGCTGCTTGCACAGCTGCAGAGCCAACACCTCGGCACTACCACAGAGCAAGTAATCCAACAAATAACAATCAAACTTAACAACACATAGTTTGCTTTGTCAAGCACTAATTTCGAAGTGCCCAGCCAATTTTATACCCACGCTACATTAATATTTTGAGCTAAAAAAAACCTGCTGTTTGCAAGAATTTGGTTTGTTAGAGTACAAACACTTGCGTGATCCCAGGAATCGCAAACAGGGACCCAAATGTCTTATTGGTTCAGTGCCAGCTCCGAGGTGTTTTCATTAACGGCCACCTCTTCTGGGTGCTCCTCAGCAGCAGGGTGACTAGTGGCCAGCTTAACACACCTGTAAATGCTTCATACTGGAGCATTTCTGCCATTCTTCAACATGCCATGTCAAATGCAGTTTTCCTGATTGCACTTCAGGATTGTGACTTTGCAGACTACAAGTCATAAGGGCATGTGTCCCTTAGCAAGCAAGTCACAATCACTGTGACTACTGTTATCTGTGCTTCTGAGATAGCAGGGACTGTGGGCTTCATTACAGCCAAGTGGTGACTTCTTTTTCCCACAGAAACTCAGTGTCTTATGTATAGACGGTTCACGTGACTCTGGAGTTACACCAGAGCTCTGCATAAATCTCTGTGGCATTTACTGTTTTTCCAAGCAGCAGACAAGTTTTTTTTCCTGACTTGCTAGTGGAGCAACACATTTCATTAACCTGGCTTTTATTCATGCCAACTCAAAAGGTCAGAACCAGTAGCCTGAAATAGTTTCCTCATTTTAACAATGAGGTTTTCCTGCTGGTGAGCATCAGGCACTGCTGAAACCTCAAAAAATAAACATTATGCTCATAGGTCCCTTAAGCATGGTAAACTCCCCATTTATCTTGCAGCTGCCAAGCAGGAGAATTTTGCAGAGTCCTCCACTTGCTGCTACAGATACACAACTTTAGATCTAAGCCTTACAAGCCTCGTCTTTAGTGTTAAACACACACTTTGTGCACATGACACACGAGAGTCCTGACATTATTTGGGCTCATCCTAAATCTCTTCACGAATACATATTTGACTCATGTGATCTGTCGGTTGTTTATGGCCATATCAGAAGCCCCTCCTAAACAAACTCTGAGCCTGAGGTTTTTATGCTCTTTTACCACCCAAGGGTTCAAATAGACAACAACTTTCCATTCAGAAGATCACACACAGAGCCAATAGAGTCAATCAATTTGCTTTGCTTCCTTGCCCCGCCTCATGAGCAAGGCTCACGCTTGCTCCCTTAAACTATGTGGCACTGTAGGTCAGCATTTGTTGCCTGAAGAGATCCAAATAAAGACATAAACATTATAGGAAGCTCATTCTACTTCTGGGTAGACAAAAACCCAAAAGATTTCTCCCTAAATTAGATTACAGTTTAGGCTATTATGGTCTTCTCATTCTCGACCCTCTTTTACATTACCTTCAGCAGCATTACAAGTAGCATCTGCTCAAAGTAACAAAGATTGTCACTTCTTGTTGATGCCAAATTTCAAAAGTAAATTCCTAACTCATACAGGAATTGGGAATTATAGCATCCTCAAATATGAAGGCCAACTCAGAGGGCCCAAACTTAGGAGCACCTATGATAAGGATCAGGCCTCTCTTTGGTGTGCTGAGTCAGGCATCCAAAAAATCATGAGGTAATGTTGAAAACTCAGGCTTGTTTTACCAGCACTATCCAGTGCAGTGATAAATCAACCTATAATTTTCCCTAGTTCTCTCGAGCTAAACTATAAATCCCATTTACATTGAATCAGAAGTTTTCTGGAGCATGAGGAAAAAGAAAGACAAAGTTGAATCAGCATTTTTGGTCAACAAATTTCTCTGACACAAAAGAAATAAAACACAAAGTTGAACAAACGGAGATGAGATAAACCCTCAGCGGGGAGCACTGACTGGGATGAACTGCTTGACGTGTTGGCTTGTTCATCAGTTCATACACACTAAATAATCCCACATGAGTCTGCTCATATTTAAATTAAAATAAGTACATTTAAATTGCAAACCAACTCTAGTCAAGCACGAACCTTTGAAAAATATGAGAAATTTAGCCAAAAGAGATAAGTGATGAAACCAGAATTAATTTATGGAGATGTAAGGTTGACAAGCCGTCCAAAAGAATGTCTCGATCATGTTTGAACACTTTGAGGCATGTGGGAATGGAGCCATGCCTTTTTCAAGACAAAGAAAGAAAGCACGGAGGGGGAAAAAAAAAAAAAAAAAAAGGGATCATCAACATGTGTTGCTTGGCTTATGGCTGTCATCTCATCTGACTACACAAAAGGGTGCAGCCCGGGCAGGATGTTTACATTGTCCCAGGCTGTCACTCAGTGGTGTCTTGAGATGGCAGGACACAGCCTGACCTCCAGCACATTCGGGCTTGCAGGTCAGTGGTAGTCACCTTCTTTGCAAGTTGTGTGATTACAGACAAACACCAGAGGAAACGATCCTGCAAAGCCATGAAATAGCCTATGAAGAAGCCTAATAGCTCTTGCAGTTGACAAGGTACTAGGCTCGCGCTGGGTAATGAGGCATGTGGTTTTGCATATACTACCAACTGCAGTTTCACCACTTACTGAGGCTGTAGAAAGCACATGAATAGTCACTGTATGTTCAGAAATACATCACAAAGCTTGGAGATGAGCGTGAGTGATGTCAAATGATGGTGACCAGGTGCAATACAGTCTCACAATACTGCTATGTGGGGAGAAGAATGTGACTTACACCAAGCTGCCACGCTTTGAGCACACACTGCTACCCACCACCCCTTACTGTACCGAGGATATTTAATGCAGAAAGGCCCTTTTACATTGCCAGCTGCTCATTTTCAGCATCTTCATTCACAACTGCAGACCCTGGGTCCAAGACCCTGTTATACAGAGACTAGCACTGCATACTGTGAAAAGAAACCTGGTAATGACTATAAGAAACATTTACTCTCACCTTAAGACCATCTCATTTTGCCAGAGATGAAATGACAGTTAGAGGTTTTATCTGATTTTTTTTTTTAAATGAAAATGCCCTTGATATATTTGGGTTCACCAAGAAGAGGGGGGTGGGAGGGGGAGGGAAATAGATTTCCTGCTTTTCTTAGCCATGTTTCTGGAAATGGTTGAATAATTTTAATTTCTAGCTTTTCCAAAGAATCGGTTTGAGGCAGAGAACAAAGACTGAAAATCACAGGAGCACAGGAAAGCTCTAAATACCTGCTCTTAGTTTGAAGTGTCCTGCAATGCCAAACACTATTATAAACATCACCTCCTATCATTGCCAAAGTTACTGCAGCCATGCATATCCTTCTTCAACAAGGTCCAATACCTGGGGCAAGTCCTCTGAAGGCTGCACTTTCTTTTCTTAATCTCTTCAGGTGCTGCTGGTGCCCACCTATGTCCAGAAAACTGGCACTTCTTAATAGCAGCAGAGAAGAAAGTGCAACAGAGATGAGCCTCAAGCCCTCCTGAAAGCCTCTGTGGGCATTGCAAGGGCAGAGGGCTTGGAGATACTGAGCTCAAGACAGTACAAAACAGCACTTGCTGTTGGTTTTGCTTGTTTCAGGTCCAGATTGCCCCTGTGCAAGCAGCAAACACATCCCACTTGACAGATCAAACTGCAGTACCTGAACACACTCAACAGCCTCGTCAGCAAGAAATACGTGTATGTGTTGGAGCAGGTGCAGCCAGTGGTGCAGTGATTGCCTTCGTCAAGACCAGGAAACAAGAGCTAGCATGAGCAAACACAGAACTTGCTCTGTGCATTGCTGTTTTGCAACCTCTAAACTGCATTACTATGGAAATGAGACTGGCATCTCTGCAAGACTGAAAAGTTTCAGGAAATCATGAGTTGTTGGAAAAATTTTTGTCGACTTTAAACTGGCTGTTTTAGAAATGACAGATGCTGAAATTATAAAGACACAACACACTGTATTGGGTTTGTGTAGCAAGGTTTTGGTAGCAGGGGCTACAGTGGTGGTTTCTGTGAGAAGCTGCTAGAAGCTTCCCCCTGCCATGTCCAACAGAGCCAACATCAGCCAGCTCCAAGCTGGACCTGCTGCTGGCCAAGGCCATGCCCATCAGTGACATTGGTAGCGCCTTTGGGATAAGGTATTTAAGAGGGGAAAACCTGCAGCAGAGAGAGGAGTGGGATGCAAAAGAAACAACTCTG
Source organism: Tyto alba (assembly GCF_018691265.1). Lineage (NCBI taxonomy): Eukaryota > Metazoa > Chordata > Aves > Strigiformes > Tytonidae > Tyto > Tyto alba. The sequence goes on from NW_024881297.1 coordinate 23,565,441, forward strand.
CAGACACCAAGGTCAGTGAAGAAGAAAGGGGGAAGGTGTACTGGAGCAGAGATTCCCCTGCAGCCTGTGGTGAGAGGGCAGGCTGTCCCTCTGCAGCCCATGGAGGTCACCAGTGGAGCGGATGCCCACCTGCAGCCTGGGGAGGACCCCACACATTCGAGTGGCTGCACCCAAAGAAGGCAGGGGCTCTGTGGGAAGCCCGTGCTGGACCAGTCTGATCCTGAAGGATTGCACTCCCCAGGAGGGACCTGCACTGGAGCAGTCCTTGAAGAACTGCAGCCCCGTGGGAAGGACTCACATTGGAGAAGTTCATGGAGGAACGTCTCCAGTGGGAGGGACCCCATGTTGGGGCAGGGGAAGTGTGTGAAGAGTCCTCGCCCTGAGAAGGAAGGAGCAGCAGAAACAACAGGTGATGAACTGAGTGCAACACCCATCCCCTGCCCCACTGCACAGCTGGGGTGAAGGGGGAGGCATTGGAAACCAGGAGAGAAGTTGAGACAGGGAAGAAGGGAGGGGTGGGGGAATGTGTTTTAAGATTTACTTTTTATTTTTCATTATCCTATTCTGATTTGATTGGTAATAAAATCAATTAATTTTCCCCATGTCGAGTGTGTTTTGCCTGTGACAGTAATTGGTGAGTGATCTTTCCTTGTCTTTATCTTGAACCACAAGCCTTCCATTATATTTTCTCTCCCCTGTCCAGCTGAGGAGGAGGAGTGATGGTGCGGCTTTTGTGGGCACCTGGCATCCACCCAGGGTCAACCCAACACACACGTGAACAATCTATACATATACATTTGCACCTGAAGAATGTCAACTGGGGATTAATATTTTCAAGTCTTTTTTTTTCTTAAAAAAGCAAGACATCTCCAACTGTCTTTAAATCTAAGGCACATACTAATCTTTTCAGCACACAATAATTTTTGCTAATTACCTACTTCTTAATAGATATTTCCATTTTGAAGAAGAAATTCTGAAATTTTCCATACAATTAGTCTGGTTTAATTGGACTTGGTTGGAAAATGGAGGAAAGAAAAATCCTAGTGGTGTTTAAGATACTAATTAATTTCTCTTGTAATTTAAACATTCAAAATTGCATTGAAATTACAGCATCCAAACAATGCCACAGAGCTTTAAAGTCAAATCATTCATTTCCTACTACCATCAGATCCTTTCACACTGGCAGTATTTCATTGTGTGAAAGAGAAAAAAAAAAAAAAGTAATCTCATTTAAATTCATATTAGTTTTGCTATGGGGGGCTCTGTGGATAGCATCTGGGCATCACTGCTATCAGCACAGGGCAAACATTAAAAAGGACAGTCATTGCCTCAACACCTTTATATTCAGGACAGCTAAGGCATCCAGCAAATGACAGGAAAAGCCATAGATACATATGCAGAAAAGTCTAGGAGATTTTTCAGGCTCTCAGTTCAGCCTACCAGACTTGCTCAGGTTTCCCCAGGGAGAGCACAGAGGAAAGGAGAAAGGCACTTTCACAGAGGTCATCTAGTACTAAAGAAAAGCCAATTTTCTGAGGACTGACACCGCAGTGATATAAATTAGCAATTTGAGTTCATCTTGCAACAAGAGTAAATGAAATTGTTTACCCATGTGGTAAACAAACAGCAGCTGTAGAGGTTTCCCTGATCACAGAATAATTTTTGGAGGATGCTGTCTGTTCTCTGAGAGGAGACTGAAGAGGGGGAGCGTGTGTGGATTTCCCTCACTGTTTCTCATCGAAGGACCAAATTTCACTTGCAGCTCTAGTTTATGGTGTGAAAACCGAAACCTCAACCCAGAAGCAGGACTCACGCAGGACACTCCAAAGCACTTTGTCAATATGTTACTCCCTACACCAAAACTGCAAAACTGTGACAGGACCAACACCGTGGGAAATGTCTCCTGGCTTTCCAGCAACAAATCAGACAAGCGGTAACCTCAAAGTGTTTACATTGAAGCCGAACTTAAAACTAGTCCAAAAAGCACATAAGGTAAGTTCCTCTTGATATCATTTTACAATACTAGGGGACAATCTTTAAAAGTTTGATTTATTTATTGCGATCACAGGTAATGTAAGTTTTCAAATATGAGATGTCAATTACTCTAACCTTTATTTAAAAAAAAAAAAAAAAAAAAGAGTTTTTTGTTCTCTCACATGTATTCAGTGAATGACAGTCAAAATGGAAGGATGAGGCCTTTTCAATGTTCTGCAATGTCGCTATCAAGATTATTGAAACAGACATGGAAGAAACACGAACTTTTGGCCAAGTAACTCCTGAAAGCAAGGATTAAAACAGTAGAACAAGTTATTTTCCCTGACCCTTCTAAGCATTCAAATTCCCAGTGTCCCATTGTTTATAGCAAAGAGTATAACAAGAAGAAAAGTGACACAAACATGAATCTATCCAGGTGACTGTGATTGACAATGAGCCAGTGAAGGACAGCCCCGAAAATGGATCTGTGAAGAGACCACAAAACTAATTCCTTTTGTGATATAATCCTGACTCTAAGCTACAGTAGAAGTGTTAATACATTAATCTATGTCTCTAATGTCACCATTCTAATTTAATACATTACTAGGGAGATAAATCTCTGAATAAATCCTGCATAAATAGCATGCATTGTTATGATTTTCTTAATAAATGGTAGAAAATTAACATAGGCATTGCTAGCAGCACCACAACCTAACGCATATGCAATTTATTGTTTTGTGGTATGTAATGTTATACACATATACAGACAAGTTATGATACTATACTAATTTTTGCAGACAGCCTTGAGACACTTGATAAACTAGAAATGTAACGTGCTGTCTGATCCTATTCCTTCTCAATGTAGTTCTTCAGCCTGAAGTATAGCAGGGCTGACACAGGACCAGCAAAGGACACTTTTAGCTGAAGAAGCAGGGCAGAAGATGGCAGTTTGCCTTTGTGTTGATGCAGCTGCAGGGTGGCAAGTTCGGGAGGCAGGGGACAAGCATGTAGATGCAAGATGCTCACTGCCTCTTCGGGAAGCACTGCTCAGGCCCTTAAGGTAGGGACAGGCATAAAGTGGCAGGACAGATCACGTTTCTGTTTTATGCATTCACACAGCAGTCCTTTTTTCCATTCAATCTACTGGTGTAGTAGGAAACAGCTGCTTGTCCTAATTTTACATGTGAAAAGCAGAGGAATGTTTTTGCTGATTCCAAAATGCGATGCTAAGAAATCTGCTGGGCTCCCAGATAGGTCTGCCTGCATGGTTGGCTACTCTAAAACAGCTGGACTCTGATACAAGAAAACATACCTTGGAGCAGGGGACAGTGACAGTTACAGCCTGGGGATGGGGCTAACCTGTTAACAGCTTGCAGCACCATTTTATTTAAACCCACCATACTCCCAGTTTGATAGTGCCAGAGAAGGAAACAGGAAACATCCTGTTATTACCATACAAAAATCATGGTGCAAGCAGAACTTGCCTCACATGACAAAAAATTGCAGTAGATCTGGACAAGGTATAAGGAAGGGCAGCAAAAATGATTAAAGGAGTGAAATGGCTTCTGTGTAGAGAGGGACTTAAAAGGATTAGGGCTCCAGCCTGGAAAATACAATATGGTAGAGGTCTATAAAATCATGAGCAGCATGGAGCAGGGTGTAGGGAATGACTGCTCAGCATTTTCTGATGCAAGACTCAAGGCCATCAAATGAAGTAAAAAAACATTAAGTTCAAGAGCAGACCAAAAGAGGTACTTCTTCACAAGATGTACAGTTGAGTTGTGCAGCTGAGCCATAGCTACTACAGATGCCAAAACCTTTCTGGGAATTGGAGAAATTCATGGAAGAAAAATCCTTCTTGGGTTAGGAAAAATAGAGATGTTGCCTATGGCTCAGGAAATCTTTCAGCTACAAACCAGCAGAAGTGGAAGAGCTTCAAGCGCTGCCCAAGCACCCTGAGGAGTCTGGCTGCACCAGTCTGACCCAGCCAGCCATTGCCATCTGGCAAAGGATGCTTCTCTGCCACCACACTGAGCAATGTGTGATTCTCTATGCGTGCCTGAGCCTCAGCTTGCATGAAAAATGGACAGATTACCTACAAAGCTGCAAAAAGTCACCATCCTGCTACATGCGATCCATTTGTGTGTGGACCAGCAAAGCCCAGCCCAATGGCAGTGCTGAGATGTCAGCACATATTATGTGGCGCAAATCACAGTACTGAGAATGTCCCTGTCCCCCAAAAAGAAGTGACAGTGACAGACCTCCAGCTCGATCTCAAAGAAAAGTCTCAGCCTATCAGTAATAGCACATTTAGGCTCATTTGCTAACAGGGGCTCAGCAGTCCAGTGATGGAAGCAGGGAACGGATTTTGGGAAGAAGCAGACTCTGCTCTAAGCAGAAGGCAGCTGCGCCCATGCTGCCCATTTGCTTCCCTGAGGCTTATTTGAGGCTGAGCTCATGTCCCCAGGAAGTGATGGCAGGGCAAGCTATGGCAAGGGCAGGCACCCCCAGTGCCCCTGCCCTACACCCCCCCACCAGTCCCAAGAACAAAGCATCTCTCTGCAATGCAGCCCCAGAGGGAGGGAAAAGGCTCAGAGCAGAGCAATTTGTATTTGTGCAAATCTGATATGTGTCCAGCTGCATACATTGCACCTTTTCTGCCCTTCATTCCAAAGCTCAGGAGCTGCAGCATCAGATAAATTTGCCATTAAGACAAGTGTATGGTACAAGACCAGTGTAGTGTTTCCTTTCAAAATAGCAGTACTTTTGGCATGAATTTTTTTTTCCCCTCTGCAGATGTAGCTCTTTCAATTGCAAAGTGTTCATTTTAGGTTGAAACAACTCAGAAGGGAAAGAAAAGCTTTTGCGTAAATGGGCACATGAACTTGTTCTCTTTGAAAAATATTGAAATCATACTCGAGAATGCAGATCTGTTATCTGATATGACACCTGCTGCCCAATGCAGCAATGCACATATTAGGGGAAAAATCCCCCAGCCTTCCCAGCAATGCCACTACTTAGTACCTGGAAATAGGCCAGAGGCAGCAGCATCTCTCAAGCAGTACCATGTGTAGAGCACCCAAAAAAAACAAGGAGGAGGAGGGCAGAATGAGTGGTACTAATGAACTGCTGCTCTTTTGGGATACTGGAGCATGGTACAACCCCTAAGAGGAATTATTTCAGAGACAGGATACCATAAGACAAAATGGACTTAAATTTTTCTGTCTACGTGTTTGGTCTTCTCTATACCAGTGAACTTAACTTGAAAAAAATTCAGAGCAATGTATTGCAACCCAGATGTCAGCCTTCAGCCATTTGCAGTATTTGCAATAAGTAGCTCTTTAAATGTGATGCTGCTAGCTCTGCTCTGTTGCAGCCTCATGACTGCTTTTCTACAGGTCAGATGGACTCAAATCCAAAAGGTTCACTACTGAGTCACAGAGGTCCTTATGGTTTGGGACAGGGGAAACGCAGCATAAAGTAACAGGCTGATACCTCCTTTATTGTGGTGAGGAAGTGCAGAAAGGATCCCCCTTCATCAGCAAACCTGCTGCACTTGGGTATTGCAAGTCTGGCTTTGCAGAGCCAAACTCCAGAATGCAGCTGGCTGTGAAGCCCAGCAAAAAGACAGGACTTCCCCCCTTTCCTACACAAAGATGCAGCTGCCAAAAAATTAATCTAGGCTTGATTTTGCCTTCTTTGACCAAATGCTGTGCTGCCATACTTCACAGAATTCAAGTCAGCAGGGCAGGTTTGATCTTTGCCAATACTATGGCAGGTTTGATTTATTCTCAGTTATAAAACACACTTGGACTGGCTTCTGGCAGCTTGCTTTATTTTAAGATCAATGAGAAATTATTATTGTGGAGAAGCAGATTTGGGGAGTGGGTCTCATTCACCCTCAGGCACAGAAAGCCCAGATTATTCACACACAGACAACTCTGAGTTGTGTTAGGAGTATGATGACCGAGTGTTAGGTAAACTTCTAAAACTGATGCCAGGCCTGGAGTTGAGTCTGTTGCAGGGGGTCACTCAGGTGGATCAGATAGCACCAGGCTTCTTAAACAGTGCTGCGTGTCTGTACAGAGGCAACCGGATTACAGCCAGTTATGCTTTTGAAAAATTTAACTTAAATATTGAAAAAGAGCAATTATTAATTTTTTTCTCCTGTGCTTTATCAAGATCCTTTCCAGAGCCATTACATACACCCGTGGCTTAAGAGTCCCTTTCAAGGGCCAAGAAGGTGAGCAGGTCAGTGAAGTTTGTGACAGTGACTGCAATATAATTCAGGCCTATCCAAAACTGACTCTTGGGGGCTATCACAGGTGGAAGGACTTCAACAATAAGCATATAATTCAAACCACTTGGATTTTCTGTCTCCTTATAGGCTCCAAAGTTTAAGAGAGAAAAAGATTTGGTAGCAGACGTGTTGAGAAAAAATAATCTGTATTTCTATTTTGCAAGAGAGTCCTGTAATTTCAGCATTCCATTTCCATTCAGAAGAAAGTGTTGAGTGTTGCAGCTTGGAATATAATAAGAAAAAGGCCTCAAATGTTTCATTTGGGGCTGAAACATTTAATCCAACTTCCAAATGTTCATCTGCCAGCATACAGGAAAAAAAAAAAAAAAAAAAAAAAAAAAAAAAAAAAAAAAAAGGAGGAATTTTCTAAATAGAAACTAAAGAGCACAAAAACCAAAAATAAAATTAAAAAAAAAAATCAAGTTTTCACTTGCTAGAAATCTGTTCTGGAGGAAGATTTTTTTGGACAGATATGGGAAAAAATAAGCTTCTCGGTTTCTTTGAGAATCAATTTTAGATAAACATTATGAAACCACAAGTAGCATGATAAACATGCATGCCATGTTTCTTCACCCAGCTGCAGCTGGGAAACCAAGCAATAAATACTATTTATTTATTTTAATAGTATGCTTAGTGAAAGTATTACCAATATTTCCTAAGCTTAAAATCATCCATGAATGTATTTTACCGTGAGGCTCAGCATTTTCATAGTAATTTACAACTTTAAAAGGGTAAATTCTATTGCTCTCTGTCAAACCAACAACTGGGTAAGTGCAGAACGTTACCATATGAAGCATGATGAAATTTATTGCTGCAGTCATTAGTACATATTGATTTTGTTTATAACAACCCAAGGGGAATACTAAACTGATTACGCCTGTGCTGGGCGCTCTCTCTCGCTCTTTGACAGGATGCAGACATGGCAATGCCAGCTTGCAAACTGCCACTGCTACTCGCTTCCCTCCGAGGATGAGTTTTTGCGAGAGATCAGCATTGCTCCTTTGGCTAGCACATCAGGTTTTGCTCCATTTGGTGGCTGCTCCATGTATTTCTTTACTTTTAAGAATTTGCAGCTCTCAGACAGCCTAGGCAGCACAAATACTGATTCCTTATTAGTCAACACATGATCAAATCACATCAACTCCATGTTAAGCATGATTTTCACAATTTAAATCAGGTTTTGGGTCATTTTACAATGTTAAAAGTCCCACACCCAGCCTTGAATCACAGGTACTAACAGAAGAACTGGTTGAAGACTTCTTTTAAAGTTATTTAATTATTTCTTCAAAATACAAGTAAAAAGACATTTGCACAGGAAAACCTGAAGCAAAATATGCTTTCTTGGATTAACTTGTATGCTAAAGTAGCATTTTAGACAGATGCTGATTTAATTTTTAACTGATCAAAGACATGACATTTCATACTTGTCTAGGAAAATTAAGTATGAAATTCAATTTAAAGAATCAGAGAGTTGCATTTCAATATTTAATTGAAAAAATAGTTAATTATTTTCACTCTGCAATTAGGACAAAAGAGACGCTGAAATAGAGTTTCCCATATTCATATGATTTTGAACATTGGAGGTAGCTCAGAAATTTTCCCTAATTAACCTGAAAAGACTAATACATTTACTTCATTCCATTCTTTCTAACATTTTTACTTAAAAGGTATTTCTTTAATTGAACAGAAAAGCAATTTCAGTCTTAATCACATGAGTCCAGGGAATGGAGCACTATGAAAAAAAAATTGCTGATTTAACATTGAAGAAAAAAGGGAAGTTACCAAACCTGCAACTGCAGGGCCATCTTTGGCTGGAGGTAGGTGATTCCTAACTCAGCAGCTGGGATGCTACAGATGTGCTTCTCAAGCTTTGGAGTTGCAATAAAAATACCTCAAGGTGTGCATTTTGCCTTTTCAGCCCCATTATGCCTGAAGAGCAAGGTAACACAGCCCAACCCACAGATGCACCGTCCTGCTAATGGGGGTCAAGAACACAGTAAACCCAGGAGAGCTGTTGACTCCAGCTGGAACAGCAAGAGTCACCAGCAATGCCAAACAGTACGGACCCAAAGAGAAGAAAATATGTCTAGAAAGCAGACCTTTGCAGTTAAGGTAGTCCCATCCTCCTGGATAAAAAGAATACTTGTGCTTGGTTCCCACCCTCCATCATGCCTGTCCTCTGCAAGTTTCCATCACAGATTTGTATTGCAATACCTTCCCTTTGCACAGAGAAAATACAGCTTTATGAATCAACAGTTGCTTGCCATAGGTGGTTTATGGTGGATGACCTTGATGTTAAAAACCACCTCTGCCTCAAACTCTCCCAAGATACTTTTCTTACCATCCTTCAGGCACTCCTTTTATCTCAATTAGCGCAAAACACTTGCTATTAGTGATCATTTGTTTGAACTGTCACACACACACCCCTCACTGTGGCTATTGCAAGAGTTCATTAGAGGCCACTAGAATGAGAGACCACAGATAAATAAATAAAAGTCACAGCAACTGCATAATCATTTTTTATAGGCTGCCTCTTCCCACCACTCCTGTGCATCCAGTCCGGGTACTCACCACATGGCTCCTTATACATGCTGCATGAGTAAAAATCACTCGAGCAGCCCAGAACACTGCCTTTGGGTGGTTTCCATCTCATGCCCTTAGGTTGGCTTATCTCACTACACAGAGCTATTTCTCACATGTTTCAATGGGGGTCTCAGGAACCTCGACTCACAAGGCAGAAAACCAGTTTACACAACCTTAGGAAGGTGAAAAAGCTCCCCACTGGCAGCCAACAGTTGAAGTTCATGCTATATTTTGTTCCTTTTTGGGGGGTTTTCTCTGCATCGTGCAACAGCACAAGTAAGGACCAGATCCAACAGCTTGTAACAGGAACTGTTCAGCAACCATGATACGATGTCTCTGCAGGGATCTAACTTGGCACCCATGTGTGAGTAAATATGTCTCTGAATATATCCTCCAGTGAGAATCAGATAGCACAGCAGCATAGTCTCCTCACTCACACACCTCCCCCAAAACCCCTCCCTCCCCCCCCCCCTCATTTTTCATCATAGCTGAGCATTTTCCTGTACTTTCACAGGGAGCATCATACAGCAATGAAACTGGCCACAGAGCACACAGAACTACAAGTACGAGGGGTTGGGCACCTGGGGGAACGGAAACTATGACCTGTGGAGCAAGTGATCATTTTAAGCCCTGCTTTTAAAGCCAGGTCTCTGTCCCTTGCTTCATGTACATCATTTCTTTGTTAAGGGTGCTCAGGCCTTGCCCTATCCACTGGGACACTTTAGATCCATCTGGCACGGTGTAGTTAGGGAACACACCTTCCCACAGAGCCCACTTTCCCAGAGACCAAACGGCATCCTCAAAGGAATAACAAATATGGGCACCACTTGGAAATTGACTGAATACATTTGTGACAGAACCTGCTTGGCTACATCATGCCTCTCTGCTTAGAAAAATACAACCTAAAATCAGGTTATTCATAGCTCAGAAGATTTTAATTTTCTATCCCTATTCCCAGATGTATTTCCATGGGGGTTTGGTGTTTTGCTGTTGTTGTTTGTGGTTTTGTTTTATTTTCCCTTATTTGCTGTCATTCTTCCCTTACATGCAGCAGTCGGCTGCTGGACACTCAGAATCCCTCATGAAGTCACTAAGTAATGTCACCACTTACTGTTTTCCACCTGCAGTCCCATCATCACTAATTACAGCTTCCATAAATTAGTTCATTGGTGACATCTAAATGAAGCCATTTACAAATTGCAGTAATGCTGAGCAGCCCAGCTCCCTGATAGAGGTAACGACTACATGTAACATCATCAGACTGCACAGGAGGGATGATGTGCTGGATTTGCCATTGTTACTGTCCAGCCATGACAGCACAGATTTAATTTTATCCCATATGTATAGGATTTGCCTGTGCAGCTCAAAGCAGAGAATAAGTGTTTGGATTGCCAGTGCTCCCCACGTTCACTACAAACCAAGGAAAAGGGGGAAAAGCACCCTGGAATTGGAGAGCTTCAGTTCCTTGGAGAAAGCGTTTAGCCTATCTGTATATAAGCACAGAAACAGGGGTTTTACCAACCTTGCACACAACGCTCCCCCATAACATCAAGATGCCTCAAAAGGTAAAAGCTGTCACCCTGTGATTAGAAAGCAGAGTAGGCAGAAAAAAAGTATTTTGTGGCCTCCCTGTAATATTTGGCACAGAACTGGATGCCTTTGGAGGTCTCAACCACTGCAGATTTCTCCAAGCAGCCACCAAGATGCAGTAAGAGATTCATGCTGCCACTTAAATTGTTTCCAGATACATCTCAAAATACTTCCCTCCATGAGCCACTGGATTAAATCACTGTACTCCCCAACACTTCCTTACATCTGCAAGAGAGGTGCTCGCCCTGGACCATTTTGGGGCAAACATGCTCAGGTCACCCTACCTGCCCTACTACTCACCAGCAGACTGACCCAAGCAGCAACAGCCACTCTCAGCTTCACAGCTTGGGGTTCACAAAGGCCGGTTAATATTCAGACAACCATTTGGGGAAGCTTTGCCCCGAGACACCTTATGCTCTGGCTAGACTGTGCTGCAGAGATGCAAATTTCCATTGCTAACGGTAAGTTATCTGGGGACTGGCTGAGAAGTCCTTGCACCCTGGCTGCTGAAGACTCCACTACCATATTCCCAGCCAGCTAACCCATGTGAAATGAAACGATGCCTTACACTGCAGCACTAGCAAGCACGGAACAAAGAGCTGCAGTTTTCCCCCCTGAAAGCCAGAGATAATTTAGTAAGCATTCACTGCTTTAAAGCCACCTTCCACAACACACAGTGTCAAAACAGAATAATCACTAGTTAGCCCTTCTGGAAACATCCACATCACAGACCTTCCGTGAAAGCATGGCAGAAAGAGTAAAAAAAAAAAAAAAAATTAAAAAAAACAACAAAAAACAACAAACAAACAAAACAAAACACTGTTTTTGTCATATATGCTGTTTTAAGAGTTTGAAGTAGGGTGCTTTTTGAAGACAACCCTTCCAAGTGCATTGATTGCTTCTTGCTTGCAGAAAATTCTGAGTTAGGGCTCCCATTGATTTATGTCACATTTAAAAGCCTAGTTCTCTTGAGTTATTCCACTACATTTCAAGCCAAGCAATTAATTCTTGTTTTTTAAAAACTATCTAGTGCATAGAAAGTTTTTGAGCAACACACGGAGCTATAGAAATTAGTCTCTTAGAAAGATGCTAAGCATTCTTATGCCAACATATTTCACAGACTGAACCGCTCTGATATTAGCAGACTTTGTAGCACATGTACGCATAAGTATGACACGTCTGGAACATTTTGTCATTTCGGTGGCATTTGGATGTCTAGCACAAGAAACTTGTTGGCAGTCTGAAAGCACATCCTATTCACCTGTCACAAAAGTGCTTTACGTGCAGAGGTAACCCAAATAAGAAGGGGTTAATTGTTTGACCACGCAGATACAGAAATATTATTTATTTTTTAGTTCTAACTCCACAAGAAAAAAAAAAAATAAAGACAATATATTCCAGCAGCTGCAATACTGATACTTCCACGTACAGTTAACCGGGAGGGAACCTGCAGCTCTCTGCAATGGCTTGGCTGACATTCTCACCATCTGCAAGAATTTTCCCTGTTAAGCATCTTTTAAATAAACATATAGGCTGGGATAAGAGGAGCTTTTTCCACCATTTCAAAGCTGTGCTTAAGCACCTACTGGAGCACAAAGTACAAGTACACTCACCTTGTTCTAAAGCACTTCCTTAGCCTTTTTTTGCCAGGCACATTCTTCATGAGTGGTGGGGTATGAGGATCTGGCCATAAGCTGCATGCAACATGGACACAGCACCATCCTTAGCCCTGAGTTTCAAATTAGGGCAGTGAGAGTTCAGAGAGCAGCCACAAGAAAAGTTGCATCAACTGTCACCTTTTCCCAATGCTTACCACAAGATATGAAGTGCAAAGAGTCATTTTCAGCATTAATTGGCTCCCTGAGGCAAGGACAAGAGCTGCGCTGGGGTAAATACCTATGGCACATCTAAAAGCAAATCCACGGCCACTCGGGAAACATTATGTCAGCTACCCAAAGACATACTGTAGCAGTCAGTCTTTTCCCGGGGACGTTTACCATCCTCCACATGCCTAATTAACAGCAACACATAAAGAAACCAAACTTCCCTCCATCCAGCCTGGTTTCACCAATACAAATATCTCACTGCTGTGGGATGGTTGTGTGTGTAATGGCTTAGTGTCAGGCTAACTATTAATGCACTCATTAGCATTTGCACAGGAATCACTCCACAGTCAAAGTTATTGGACTTTCATTATCTGATCATTATGAAGAAAAAAAAAAAAAAAAAAAAAAAAAAAAAAAAGCAACCAAGAAAACCCCACCAAAAAAACAAAAGCTCATGGAAATGCAAAGGTGACCAAGTTCTGGTGAGTGGCCCAGATCAGCCTGGCACAAAGAAAACAGCGTTTTTCTGATGAGGTTTCAGCCCAGCCATCCCATGCCACATGCTGCAGGTTTGCTCTGGATGTTGCATATTATTTTGTGTTTGTGTGCTTTGGGGTAAAGCCTAAAGCTCCCATGGCACACAAATGTTTCTAGAAAAGAGGAAGGATCTACCCACCTAGCCCTCCTGGACAAAGGTGGCACTCAGGGGACAAGGAGGGAACAGTTCCACACCTCCACTACACAGGGACTCTGGGTACAGGAGGAAAAACAGCTCTGCAAAAGCTCTGCAGCCTCCTCACCCACATCCCAACTAAGCATTTTCCTGTACCCCATACACCATGGGCAGCCCTTACAGCTCCAGACTTATTTGCAGGGCACCCCTCAAATGCCCCACTGTGGGGCAAAGTAAGGGCAAGACAGGCTGCTCTGGCAGTTGTTGCTGCCCCATTTAATATCAAACACAGACTTTCCCAGTAACAAACAATAATAAATTCATTTCTAACACAGCCAGCAGATGGTATGCACCCTCAAGTAGCACATACCTACTTCAAGGACCTCCAGGAACATCCAAGTCAGCCTTGTCCAGCCAAAAACACTCCTCTGATATCCTTTCCTTCCAGCACCTCATAGCTGCCATCCCAACCCCACAGCTCCCATCTTCCCTGGGTGCAAAGGAGCCCTGCATTGCACAGCTGGAACCCACTGGGGCTGACTGATCCAGCACCCCTGACACCTGTGGCTATGATTTTACAGCCCTTACTGACATCACCACACCTGGAAACCCAAAGCAAATCTAAGCCAAAAACTTCTAAACCGGCCCCCAAGATAAAAACCACAAAGCTTACTTTTTTTGACTACAACTACATGGCAACGATATGATTTGAGACGTGTTAAAAATCTGAGCCCAGACAGTGCTTCTTCAGACCATGATTTTCATGTTTTCCTGTTAAATAGCTGAAAAACCTCTAGTGTTTTCCCAGTAGTGAGGATTTTTTTTAAAAAAAGCTACCCTGTCTGAGTATCTTCTTTAGTTAAGAGTTCATAAAGGATTCTCTTAAATTTACCTTTTAGGTTCATATTTTTTAAGCTTTCCTTTGCTCCTACAGTAACTAGAAACATGTATTTTATTTATTTGCTTATGTTGAGTGCTGGATTCCTCTGCAATTACAGGGAACCCTGCAGTTGCAGGACTCCAGCAGGCTTTCAGAAAAGCAGCAAATACTGTGAGAGCTGGCAAGACTGCAGATCTGTCACAGCTATAACAGGTTTTTCCTCTATGATTGTCATAAAATTCATGAAGTTACATGAAGGATGAATTTTATTCGTTGTGTTTTAATTTGTTCATTAGAAATAAGCCTGGAAATTCAGCTGTAGGCAGAATCAGGTGCTGGCTATGTCTCTGAGACAGAATTGCTGCTCTTTTCATCAATGCTGCATGACCAAGGAGGCCTACTGAGCTCAGCACAGCTTTCCACTAGAAAGCAAGTCATAGGACCGTGCTCTTTAATCTGTCCTATTTTCAATTATTACCTTAAGCATTTCCGAGCATCCTGATGGATATCTCTGGTGAATTTTGTTGTTGCAGTTTAAAATATTTCCACCCATAGACTCTTGTGCTGAAGACAACCCCACATACCCCAAGGGGCTGAATGAAATCTGCTCCCAGATATCAGTCCTTGAGTAGAAACCCTCCATCTTTGTTTCAAGCACGGGCAAATACATCTCTACACCTAGACACGGGACTGTGACCTAGGGCACCTGGTACACATACACGTGCCCCCTTTGGCAACTGCATGCAAGTAGAAAAAGGCACACCAACTAATGCAGCCTTCCTCTCAGTCGCACAAATTACATATATATTTGCTTCCCCTTTGGATTCAGATTTTCATACTGAGAAGGGTAACAAAAGGACAGGTTTTAAGAGAATAGCCTCCTGTCTGTGGGCAGGAGGAAAACCTTTTGCAAAGAAGAGCAAAGTCTGGTAGCAAAGCCTCTCTTTGAATTATGCTGGCATACTTCTTGCCTTTTTTTTTTTTTTCTGAGCCCTTCAGCCAAGGTGGTGGCGCCTCTGGGAAAATATATAAATTTATTTTTTCCCAAGTCAAGACTGTTTTGCCAGTGATGGTAACTGGTAAGCGATCTCCCTGTCTTTATCTCAACCCATGAGCTTTTTTTTCACCTTGTTTTCCCCCCCATCCTGTTGGGGTGGGGAGTGAGTGAGTGGCCACCACCAACCCGCCACACTGGCATCACAACCACAACACCACAGGGAGAGGATTCAGAGAGCTCATCTGTGTGGAGAAAAAACTAGTCTAAGAACAAGCCAAAATCTGAAGGTTTACCATTTACAAACCTTTTCCGGGAACATTTGTTCTTGTGGCCTCACTAACAGAGAACTAACAGCAGACTTGCTGGTTCTTATGTGTGAGGAAACCAGCATCACTTTTCTTTTGAAACTGCTGGGGGACTGGTGTGCAGCCTAACTTACTGCCTTACTCTAAATTCCAGGACTGTGGAATAAAAATCATTTGCTGTTAGTCAACCAAAGCTGTCTTTTCTCTCTCTCTATTGATTACTCCTGAATAATCAATTGACATTTGGCACAGTCTTATTTATAATAATTCAAGTCAGCAGCAACATAATTTAGAAACTGGCTACTAGGCATGTGTTGGTAATGAATCGAATCCATGGATAATTCAAATTCATAGACTAAAAAATTACATTTAAATAATGTTAAGGTTGTGACAACCTGACAAAAGACTGCAAATTCAATGTGAAAACTTTTCCTCCCTCCTTGGCTGAGGGAAAGCCTGGAGAAGACATGAGAAAGGACTGGCCTTTGCTGACTCCCCACCCCCGATCGTGTAACACCTTTGGGTTCATAGCTAGGTGACATCACCTTTGTGCTGAGCTGAACTGCATCTCTTCTTGTTCACTCATTCCCAGTCATGTCATTTTATCCCATAGCAGGGAATGGATGTATACTTTTACACAACAGATTGCTTGGCCTGGTACAAAGCCAATGAAGTGTGGTGTGTAAACCTCCCCTAGTTCTGTGGATTATGGAGCTGTGGTGTATTTATCCAGCTGTAGCATGGAAGCAAGGGAGAGAAAAGCCCCCAGACATTCCCTGCTGAGCATGAAGTTCCCACTAACACCCTGTCGCAAGGCCAGAAATGGCCTTTTTCTCTTTGTTGCACCCTGTGCCAAATTTTACTGTGAATAGAGCCTGAATCTACCATAGAGGGTTAGCCTTAAAC
This sequence comes from Tyto alba, assembly GCF_018691265.1. NCBI lineage: Eukaryota > Metazoa > Chordata > Aves > Strigiformes > Tytonidae > Tyto > Tyto alba. The sequence goes on from NW_024881297.1 coordinate 23,581,475, forward strand.
CTGAAACAGGAGACACCCACAAATTGTAGGTAACTTCATTCTGAGCAAACTAATGACTTCTTAATTATCTCTTTAAACAGCTGATTAACCTGCTCATTTTCCCATTGGATTTAAAAACCACAGAAACTCATCTGGATGGATGGGCATACCTACAGCTAGTCCCAGACGCCAGGTATTCCTCAGAGGTAAGCACTGCCTGCGACCAGCAGCCTTTGGCACTCCCCTGTCACCGTGCGCTGAGGTGGGTTTGTGCTTTTGAATTATCACAGCACAGAACAAATTATTTCTGTCTACTCTAAAGCCATTCCAACGAGTTAGTGTTTCTCCAAATGGAAACCACAGGGAGTGCTAGAGATTGAGTACAGCATATTTTCTTCCAGTGGGATTAACTAGCTAACACTTCATTAAAGGCACTGTGTAGCCCGGTCAAAGTGATGGAGTAGCCTGGCTGGGCAGAAGCCCTCACCCCAAAATAGCAGAAGCCAGGGCTCACTGCTCCTGCTTGGGAGATATGCCTGAGGCCACGTTATGGGCACTCGAGCTCTCAAAAGTGCACAATCCACAAACATACCCTCTGTGGAAGAACTGTGTTCTCTAACAAAAGTCCTCCCTGCAGTCTTCAAGACACTTGTCCCCCTTGGAGGCTCAGAGCCAAAGACTTCACCTAAATGCAAATCCTTTCCCCTTCCCATGTGAATGGGACTGACACCTGAGTTTCAAATCCACAGCACTGTCATCTTCCTACTTGCCCTATTAAGACTGAACTGCACAGAAAAACACATTAGAAGAATTATTAGACATCTTAGATATTCAGCAGTAGGTTGATAAAAGGCAGCCCTTCATGGTATCTTACCTTATATATATATATATTGCCACCAAAAAGAACAGAGGAGGCTTGTGACTGTGTGCTAGATTGCAAACACTATGGGGTTTGCAGTGGAATTCCAATTATGGGAAAATGCACTGTCAAGCCCTCATTCAAACCCTTAATTACCAGTGCTTAACCACCACATACTATTGAAGGAAACTATAATTCACTTTGAAAAAGACCTGGTTTATACCTATAATTAAATTAATCATGATTAATTCCAACAGCTACTGCTATAACTGTTGAAGGAGAGAAATATTAAAGAAATGCATTGTCAGGGATTGCTTACAGCACTGCTTGTTTTTTCACGTGGCCTTCTCCTCAGCCTAAGCCACATCCAGATCCTGGACGTTCACTAGGTAACATTTCTAGGATCTGGCCTCTCCTGCCTGCCTAGTGAGTTCACCTTTTGCTGGAGCTGTTCTGTATCCCTTCTGCCAACTCCATTTCCAGCCTATTGTTTGCAGTAACATCTCCCCCTCGGCATCCTTCAGCTGGGCCCCTATTCCCATGCAGAAGAGCCTTTCCCCCTGCCCATCAGGCCCTCCACCCTCTGCTGCAGCACAGCCTCTTCCCCTGACTGTGGAAAATAATAACTTTCCCTTCACCTACTGCTGCCTCACTGACTGCTGCAATTTTCTGTGTATTCTTGCCATCTTCTCCACAGTCTCTGAGAAACACTGGAAAAGGCTAACTACAAGGAAAACCCAGGCAGGAAGCAAACTCTCAGGGAGCAGCAATCAGGGCGGGGGGCATGTAATCAGGGAAAAGAGGGTGGAGAGAAATTGCAATTTCTTCTCTTTCTTTAAACAAAATGACAGACAGACTGAAGGGAAGGGAAATATTCCCCTACAAATTCTGGGTTATAGTGGCAGTGTGGTGCACTAACAGATTATAGCATTTTATTGCAGAATACTGTTAAACAGCAGGAGGCTTTTCAAGCATCAGTGTCAAATATTGTGTAATCTGCTAAGTAATAAAGTATTAAAAGAATACGGGAAACATCATATTTCTTGACTTGCACAATTTGCTCATTGGCTTTTATACATGCCTGCTTTCTAATTTCACTGTCAGAATATATCAAGCTGCTTTTATTCCTTCCTTTCACAGGACTGGCTTGTTTTTGTTTTGTGTTTGAAAGGCAGCTCTTTTTAAGTGTATGGGTTCATATCACTTAGCAGCCTTCAAACAAATCCAAGTCTTCGAGGCTTTCAGTACATCATCATCCAGCAGAGCTGACTGTGTTGTTTCTTCTTCCTCTACTCATTGCTCCTCTGACTTAATCTGCAGTGAAATCAAAATCTTAGTTGTTCTCTTATGATTTTTGGGTGCCCCCTCTGCTCTATGAACGGGCTCCATATGAAAACTTATGTGTTTGAGTTTTTTCGCAAGGTCAGTAAAGGACTTTTAGTGCATTAAGACCATCTTGCAGGACAGACTTAAGCAAACTGCTCTTGTTTGAAGATGTGATTATTCATTAATGTCAAATTAAAGATGAACTGAGATCCTTCACTGGATCAAGGCCTGAACTGCCTGCACTGGCATATCCTGAGAAGCAGCTACAACCTGAAGTTCCTGACACAGGTCTTCCATAATTCACTAGTGGAAGGATTAGTACAGTTGATAGAGTAAACTGGAAGTAAAAATCTTCTAGTACTCTAAAGGAGAATGTGTCTTAAATGTCCTCTTTGTCCCAATGTCACCATCATGTTGTTTCCATAACCTTCTGCCCTCTTCAACCTTGTATTTTTCCTATACCTAAACCCATAAATCTCAACAGTCTTTGTTGAAAAGATTGGGGAGCAGGTGTGGGGGGGAGAGTATCATTGTTTTTTTCCTGCAAGCTGGGATCTTTTTATTCCTTCTGCTGAGACAATCCCAAAACAATAACTTGAACAACCTAGTTTCAGGGTCAGGTGGTTTTCATCTTTGTTACAACTCAGGAATACATTGCTGAAAATAAATGTTCCCTACAAAACTGCTGCCCTCCAGAAAGCCTTGATAGCCACACATAGTGTGCTAATCCTACTCAGAAGTCCAGAGAAGCAGGCAAAACAAGAGTCTTCCTTTTTGACAATGGTTCTTCTAGAATTCTTTTCTGAATGTTTTATATTGTAACTTCTTTTTCTACTGCAGTTATTGCTACCACATCTTGAACAGACCCTGCAAGTGAAGTCTCTAAGTTGATTATGAAAAAAAAACTCATAGAAAACATGTTTGGTCATTTCTACTGGTCCCTCCAAGACTGTTTTCTGGGTGAACGGAGACTAACCTGACTTAAGACACCCCACAGGTATTTGTACAAACCAGTGAGTTAACTGCATGGGTAAAGAAAACAAATCTTTCACCATTTATCTGCACATTTTCCCAAAGGCTTTGAAAGAGAGATAGATTCAGTAGGAAGTAATATATCAAGATGAACAGCATCAGTTAGTGAGGTGTGAGGTCTGTGACTTCCCAAGGAGCTGCACACATGCAGGTGAGAGATTTCAGCCTATCTGATGTGGCCACTGCTGACAGAAATAAAAAAATTCGTGATAATCTTTCCCAACAGCTCAGCAAGCCCGAGTTGATCTTATGATGCCGCTTTTAAAGACAACCCTTTGAAAGAAAACAATACAGACACATGGGCTTGGGCTAGCAAACTGGTATAGTGACAGTCACCACTCCTAAAGTGAATATTTATCATCACTGTCGAACAGGTCCGCTCTCATCAACTGCTAGGAGGGGTGAAGGGAGGCATAAAAAGATCACTTGTACTGATGTTGACTGCCAAGGTCCAGCAGCAATTTGCCCATGGGATCCCGCGTGTGACACTTTCTGTGATCTGCTTTTAGCCTTGGGCTGTGCTTTGCATTGACAAAGCAGGGTGCTTTCTCAACTGGCAGTACCCACAGGTATCTCCAGCGGGGATATTTCCCTAGATTTCAGCACAACTGCTCTGCTTCCCACTGGGTGCAACCTTGGCCTGTCATTACCGGGCAAGGGGTCTCACGAGAGATCCTGTGGTGCAAGTACCAAATCTAAAAGACAGTGGCTGACCTGTTCTGCAATGTCACTTGGATTTTAAAAGTACTATTAACCTTCCACCTGGAGTTTTTGTTCTGTTAACTTAGAGAATATTCACACGTACCCTTAAGAGCTGTAATGAACTGATGGCAGTGATTAATTATCTACAGCAGTTCTGTAATAGATGAATGCATATGATATCTCATTTATCAGGGAAATAACCACTTCTTTAAAGTCCATGATCAATCAAGTGAAAAGGCACAGGATTTGTTGACAATGCCAGGTGCACTTAAGATGAGAAGGTCTTTAGCTGGTAAAGAGACTGCTGTTTTAAAGAAATTATTTACTGAAAACACGATGCTTCCAGCTCCATTCTGCCCCCCTTCTTGCTCTGACCGTGTTCAGCAAGCAGCCTGATTATAATCAACACATCAAACACTGAATGTGAAGGGTAGGATTTTTGCCACAAATGAAAGAATCATTTGCTTATTTGCCATTTATATTCCTCCCATTTATATGGAGATTCCAGCGGCCAGTCAAAGCTGCAGGTTGTTGTGATGGCTTCTCTAATTTAGCTATTTATGTGAGGTATCACGCTAGAGCTCCAAGGGGACCGAGGCTCTGATTAGGTGGTAGAGCAACCTGCAGCCTACAAAGTACATCTGAGTTCACACTGCTACAATATCTGCCAGCCAAAGTCACAAAAAAATAGGATTTAAACATTTTTACCTTAAAACTGGAGTTGCCTTCCAAGATTTGAGTCTTTCATTATATTCCTTCCTTGATGACTTAGTGAATAGGTTTTTGTTTGTTTGTTTGTTTGTTTGTTTGTTTTTTTTTTTTTTATTATTATTTATAAGATTTTTTTTCAGTGGTACATTTCAAAGGTAAAAACAGATTTGAAGCACCTGTTCTGAAATACCCCATTTATTTTGCTTTTCTAATGTGAACTAAGACTGGATTGAAGCTAATGGAGAGCAAAGGGCTTGTCTTTTGCCAGCTGAGTGAGCTCTGAGATCAATGTTTTGTCTGAGTGACTCTGAAACTTTACATTTTATTTTGCTTTATATCTGTCCATGTAGGATGAAACACCCTGGTCTCAACAGTCCATTCCTCTTCTCCCTTGTTTGTCCACTAATGAAATACAGACAAATTATGTTAAAACAGCAAAGCCACCAGGAAAAAGAAGAAAAGGGGAGCCTGAAGATCCTGGGGAGAGGACTGGTGTGAGCGAGCTGCTATTTGCAAACAGTTTAACTCCTGGTTAATCCAGTGTGCAAGATGAAAACATCTAGTGTAGGAAAAGGACTGCTCAGTGATTGTTCCTAGAAAACATAATGCTCCAGGTACTGACAATCCTTACAGCCAGAATCTAAATAGCAGCAACCTGTGTGGTAACCTCAGTGTCATCTCTCTTTATCCATGCCAGAGTGATGTGATGCCCTGCTTAGAGCAGCGCTGGGGAAGGTTTAGCTCCTGCCTTTCTCTGACCTTGAAAAAATTATCTGCACCCTCAGCCAACACAGCTTTAAGGCGGGGATTTTTAATTGTACTCACGGGCGCTTAGTTTTCATGTGAATTAAGAGGAATTTGGATACCAAACTGCCTTAGCGCATACAGAAAACCAACTCTGAGATACATAAGTATCCCTGTTAAACAGATTCCCCTCAGATTTAAAAATGGGTATGTGCCCAAGGAGATATTTTTTCTTAGTTCATTATTTCATCTGAGAATTCATTGTTACAGGGATATCTGCTACAGGCTGGTTCAAGCTATCCCAGTGCTTCACCACAAACACCACCAGGTCCCCCTTCACCTCTATTTGTACCTCCTGTGCCATGTGCCCACCGACACTTGCCCCAGGCTGTGTGTTTGCTAGATCTTTCTCAAATCAGTGCTGCTTAGGAAAACCAACAGTGGAAAATACAGCTGTTTTCATGGTGGATCAGTGAGGTGAACTGGATCAGTGCCATGTGCGATGGGTGCCAAGACTGGTAGAGAAATGCACGGCTAGGAGCTGGGGTAGGGAGATCTCCCTGTTGGGCAAATGATCGTGAGACCAACTCAATCACCCCACAGAAGATTGTCCTTGGAACATAAATGCCTTTGAAAGATTTTGTTCTTGTGTCTGTTCATGCTGGGCATTACCCATAGGGCGTCTTGATATTTAAGTCAATCTCAACTGGGACCTCCACCTGCACAGTGATACAAACAGAGCTCATTTGCAGAGGAGAAACAGCTCATGGCAGAACCAAGGAAGGGCCCAAAACGGGTGTATGTGTTTTGAAACCTCATTAATCCAGGGCATTTTATGACAGTGTAATTAGCACTAGGTGTTGAGAGGAGTGGCAAAATACATTTATCTCAACAAAGGCGGATAAAACCTGTAATTCTCACCTGAATTATGGTTTTCAAAACCCTCTCTAAGGAGACAGATGTTATGCCAAACCTAGCTATTATAGATTGCATTTTTCTTGAAAATAACAAATAGCTAATTAGTTATGGGTACCTTTTGCAAAACAGACAATTTTATTGCAGGGAGAATTTTCGATCATAAGCAATTTCTTTGCTCTGAGGTTAGCCCTTTGTCCCTCTGAGTATACTTTCCAATGCACAACATTCACAAATCACACCTACGTCAGGGATAAAATCAGTGCAAAGCTGCCATTCATTGAGAATATATCAGTATATGAGAACTATGGAGTGCCTGTGGAAGCTGGTACCAAATCTGATTAAAACAGAAAACAAAGCAGGTCCCAAAAGGTATTAGAGAAATTCACTGGCAACATGTGAATGGTCCAGCCTGTGGCAACCATGTAAGAACAAGGTCTTGCCAATATGCAGGGATACTGCCTTAAAAATGCCATACCTAATGAAGCATCCCTACCCTCTTCCCCAAAAACACACACATGCACAAATTCATGGATACCAGCAGTTAATGACAGATTTGTTAATTAACAGCATGAGGCAAAGCCAAGGTTGATGTTCTAATAAACAGGTCATTAACTTTGGTAATGACCAATTTGGGAAGATGATTGCTCTTACAAACTGCATTCCATGGCTTATAAAAAGCAGCAGTGCAGCTCTGAAATACATCTGGCAGCCAAGACGTTAACAGAGCAGTTGGTCTGAAACACTGGCCGTTCCCTGGGAAGTTATCATCCCCATTTTTCACCAGACATACTGTGTAACTGGGATTCAGAATAGATGTATTTCAAGCTACAGCAATTAAAATCCATACAGACGTAAAAATGAAATAAAAATTAAACAGCTTCGAGACAACTGACCATCTTTGCCAAGGTCATTCAGAAAAGGTACTTGGTCTTTGTGACTGGCTTTCCCTGACACTGTTCTGCTGCTATTTAAATCAGACTTTCAGTGAGGCCAAAGGGCATGCCTGTCTAAAAGACTGGGCTACTCCAAAGAGAGAAGTCTTTATCAGCAGCGTGTCACTGGCAGGGATTTGGTCCCTCCTTGCAGAGGGAGGCAGGGTGGAAAAGTATGTAAGGACCGGGATAAATAGTCAAGCTACCTAAAACAGCCACAGGGGGAACAGCTTCGAAACAATAACCCAATTTCCCATGACACAAGAGAATGGAAAGCACCTGCGGTTTCATCGTACTGCAAAGCAAGCCCCAAAAGGGACCTATTTAGAATGACTCGAGATCAGTGAACCACAAAAATCTTCTGGATTGGGAACAGAAGCAGACTGAGATTATGTTGCAAAAAATTCTTCTGTTTGTAGGACCTGTGTCATTTTCAGGTGTTACTGGAATAAGAACCAGAAGCAAAGGGGGCTAATACTAATGTGTGTCATGAGCCAGAGGATCTATCAGTAGTACTTTGGGGCCTTTCGGGGGATAATTAAACATCCTAAAGAACAGTCACTTAATATCACAGCACTTAGTAGTTGCTAGAGAGCTAGTAAGCAGATACCAGAGGGAAGCAATTACTTTTTCCATAGTTTACTATCGAATGATTATAAAAAAATAACTCTGAAGATTCGTGTGTTAGAAAGGTAGGTGAATGGGAGAGGCAACATGGATTGGACTCTTGCAAACAGGAATTGTATAGAAATGAATGGTTTTAGAGGAACAGAGTTCATGGAGGATACTTATGCACTGTAAAATGAAAGCACCTGAAAACGTTTGGGGGAATTAGTCCTGACAGCTGCTGAAATTAGCCTGTGGATCTAGGGTCTGGACTTGTGGCACAGAGATAAGAGGTATATGAACACGTGGCTCTAAAGTTCTGCGACTAGTAGCGCTGTCTACAGTAATGCTGTTAAAACACAACATTTAAAAGGCTAAAGGAAAGCAAACTTTTCCAAGTGATAAAAATGAGCAAAAGGGAAATCTCCCTGTGATACACAGAAATGGTGTTTTCTTGTGGCATGCGCTTTAGACTAGAAGTGAAACTACTGTGCTTTACCATTATGCCAATTATGTATTTTTCTTCTGTCATATTCCCCTCTTGGATTTCCGCCTGACCATACAGTGCCCTTCAGGTGAAATCTTGTTTGGAAGAGATCGTGGGCAAAATCTACCAGGACTGGAACAACCCCATCATCAGGCAGGGATCACTCAGTCTCCGCGACAGACAGATATGTAATCACGCGCAACCATGGGAGCTGTGCCAGAAATCCTCTGGCACTTGCATCCTTGCACAGTCATTTGGGTGCACAAGGGCTGTTCCCTGCTAAATACTTCTATAGGCTCTTCCTTCCTGAAAAGGAATGAAAAGACATATGTAACCAACAAATACTGAAAAATCAACATGCATAAAAATGATGACAGAGGCATTTTTGTAAACAGACCCTTTTAATTTGTGACACAAAAAAACATGGGAACCGACATAGTTGAAGACTAAATGGACAGACAGTGACTATATCCATCCATTGATAGAGCACTGAAAACTCATTCTGGGTGCAGATGGGAATTTACCAACAGAATACAAATGATTCCATGAGGCAGAAGAGAATGTTACTGAAAATACAAGTTAGAGATGACAAAGCACCTAATATCACCTGATGTAGCAATCAGAGCTGACACATTCCAATTGTCCATCCTAAAAAATGGGCTTTATCACCAAAGAAGGTCTCAATTCATTATTTCGTCATTGATGTTATGTCAAATATGCAGGTCACATCATCAGCCTGCTAAGAATAAGAAAAAGCTAGAGAATATGGTTAAGGACATAGAATTAGTAAAATTTACAGGGGTGATGGAGTTATTTTTAAAAGTCACAGCCAAGTAAAAATAAAATTCAGCAAGAAGAGAAACAAAGTGAGCGAACACTCCTTCATTTTACTGTTAAGTTTCTGACTATATAAATTGGCCTAATATTTCAAAGTGACTGGCATCTTTAGGTCTTTCATCTTTGTGGGGTGAACTTGAGGGACTTATAAATAGGCCAAACCTTTGTAAAGTGCTCCAAATTGAGGCTGAGAGAGCTGAGGCTGGACATATTCAGGATAAAATAAGAGATGCAGCATTTAACTCTCCCTTGGAACATGCCCGTGGATGGAGATAGTGACTTCAACCTCTTCTGAGTGGATGGTGGGGGTTTTTGACATATAGACCTTTCCATTCTTATGGCTTTTGATTTTGCTCCACGGGAATCCTTCTTGTCACTGAGTGAGGGAAAGACTAACTGTAGAAATTTAGCATTATCAAGACCAGACCAGGACTAGAATCTAGTTACCTCATAAATGAAAATGCTGGATGAAACACGATGCATAATCCAGTAACTTGTACACCCCACAAAGCTCTTAGCAGTGGCTTATCTCTGTTCATATGGAAATTTATACTGATTTCACTTGGAAGAGATTTAAGACAACACCATGCCCCAGCTCTCATGACTCACACGATATTTGTTGTCTTCTTTAAAACACCAGCTCCTGGACTCACGTGATCATACAAGAATCTCAAATGCAATCAGCCCTCTGGCCTATGCAGAAAAGCCTGAAAATCAACACACTCAAATGGAACAAAAGTCAGTAGAAAAAGAAACCCACCTGATTTAGGGGGGTTGTGCTTTTTAACTCTCATATATACTCTCTCCTTGCAATAACCATTCATTCAAGATACGTGAAATAGTGCAGGGCAGTTTGTTTAGCCAGGGAGGGGAGACAGGTGAGTGGAGAGCAGTCTGCATTGCTACCTGGCACCTAGAGACTGTCGCTTTGCTTTATACTGAAAAGGGCTCCTGCAATACAAAGAAACCTGCAGCCAAATGAACCACTTCATCCTAAAAAGGTGCAGGGGGTAAGAGGGGTAGGACTTACACTGGTTTATTTGGAGAGGAAAAAAAAAGGATCCTCTTAGTTTCCACCCAGACTTGAAAAAGATACATTTGGCTCAGAAATTGAATCGGGGTTGGCCACCAGTAACTGTGCTATTCCCTCAAAGCCATTCTTAGCAAAGATAACAGGGAAGGAGCCAACACCATTAAACACAAAGCGTGAGTGCAGAGAACAAGCAAGACATGTCGCAAAGATGCATTCATGCTTCAGAAACACAGTGCTAAACCAGTGATTTGCAGCTCTGACAGATGCACAATACAGCATTTGGCTCTGAGATTATATCTGTGGTCATTGGAAGAAACAATTTGATGGCATCTGAGAGAATTGGGATTTTTAAAAAGGGAATTAATCTTCAAAGGATTCAATGACCTTTGCTAACTTCCAAAAAAGAAAAGAACTCATATGGGTTTTTATATTCAGTGTGCATTAGTTGTTCATTCTCTCTAAGGTGATTTGCTTTTTTTTTTTAGTTTTATTTGCATAAAGCACAGTCTGCATGAAAAGACAAGCCAGCAGGCTTTGCATGTGCTTGTACAGGATTTTGCTGTAATATTTTTGGTAGGTTTAATGTTTTTTTCCAATATTTACAATCTCCCATCATTTCTGTTCCAGAGAAACAATTTATTTCCAAACATAGCTGTACGCAGCCCTCACAGACCTGACCTGTTCCCCAGCTTTCCACTGCTGTTAAAGCCAAATCACATTTATATTTAACAGCTTAATTTTCCAAATTGGTTTTATCGGTGACCCTGTTGCCCTGTGAAGACAGCACGGGAGGGGAGATGAGACCTGAACTGTGTGTCTGGTTGTATTGCTGACCTGCTGGCTGACACAACAGTGCATCCCTGTGCCTCTTTCTCCTCTACACTTTTGCCGACTTAAGATGGTAAATCCCTCAGAAGAGCAACCACCTTTCACTGAAGGGCACATGATGGAACCGTTTTGTGCCCAATAGTGCGACAAGATGGTCAACAGTGGAGGAAGCTCAAGGTAGAGGTGAGCCAACATGCCCACAGGAGAAAGGCATAAACCACCTGCAAAATATGGTCTACAATAAGCATCTTGTCTCTTACATGGCATGCGTGACTCCCTCAGTGTGATGACACTTTTCATATGAGAAACCTGATTTCATTTTCTACTCCTTGGCTGTCTGTAAGATTTGCAGCTTATTTTTCCTTGTTACCCTGAGAAGTGTGATTGACTGCTCTTTCTTTCCATTCCTGCTGCTTGCCTTTCCCCTGCCCCAGCCTAGGTCCAGATATTTTAAGGATATCTCAAGAGTGTGAATAATTTGAATATGTATATATATATATTTTTTTTAAGCCAGAGAAGAATAAAGGATTGTCAGACAAATAAACAAATTGTAAAAGGGGGCATTTTTAAAAAAATATCACATGACAAACAGGCTGGAGTCTTTTGCTCTCATTATAGTGCAGAAATCTCACTTCTTTCTTGAAGAGGTTCAGGGCCAAATATATTAATTAATTTTGAGATGGAATTCAAGCACTAAAATAAAAACAGTAGGGAAAATTCTTCTTCATAATGCAGCAACGACAGTACAACAGTACAGGGAGATGGAACCATAGATGAACAAGTCAGTGGCACAGAGAAACTACCTACAGCCACACTGATAAACACGTGCCTATGCTTGAAAGAGATATACCCCAACATACCTATTCAGAGAAGTGCTAATGAGGTCTCTATTTCCAGGTTATGCTTGAATGTCAGTCTTGCATTGACAAGAGCACCACCACGAAAGGGAAATATTTTAATTTCACGTGTGCCAGGATCCTGTCAATTTTCAGACATCTCTATTTCTCCTCTCACAAACTCTCTTAAAATGTGTCCCCTGGGAATATTGCTCAACTGCAAAGTGCCAACCAGGAACCGGAAAGAAAAAAACTGTCTGAAAAACATGCAGACCTTCAAAGGCAGAGGAGAATTATACTGCTGGAAAGGAGATTGCAGCACTGAAAGAAAAAAAAAAAAAAAAAAAAAAAAATTGTGGCTTATCTGCACAGCAGAAGTCATGGGTTTCATTCTGCCAATCTTTGCTCACCCTGATCAGTGGTTAATTGCAGAAGTGCTGACAATCTCGGTGGCACAATGCAGTGAGTGCTCAAAGATCAATAGCCAGCCTCAGTCTATCAAGCCAGATGTGCCATTGCACGTTATGCAATTACTGCTGTCCTTATTCTTTGCAGCTGTGGTTTCAGAGCTGCTAGAACCCTCTGGGGTAGAGAGAGGAGCAAAGGCTTCTGACTGCAGGATGAGAAGAAAATGGGGGTAAGAGCAAAGGCCAGAGGCAAATTATAGGGACCTTGCCTGTACACAAGGTGCCAGGCAACAGGACCCTACAATATTATGTGTTGGACAAGACATCTGTAAGCCCCAAACATCTGGACAATATAGGCCATAAGGAAGGCCAGATGGGGGGAGAGAGGCATTTGGGGAGTGTTTGACAGAAGTCAGGATGGACAGAAACGGCAGATGAGCCAGTGGGATGGCCACAGTAAGACAATAGCTTGAATATGGCATATGACAGGGTTGTCTGAAGGACGGATCTGTTAGTTGGGACTGCTTTTACAATTTTCATGTTGGAGGGCATTGGGCAATACCAGCAGGGCTCACTTAGCTTTGAACAACATAACCTGCCCAATAAACTATATTAGAAAAAGTATTAAAGTTGCAAGTGCATCAAAAATTTTCAATGTAAGGAAGTGTAACAAACAGCAATTCCTTTTGTTGATTTTCTTCTGGGAGCATGGTCATCTGCCTCCTCCAGAAATAGAAATAAAAAGCAAAGGGAATTAAACCAGAAAATATCCATTTTGTTTAAAAGGAAAATGGATATTTTGATTCCATCTCTTTTCTCAAAGGCATTCAAAAGTTTTTTCTTCATCTCAGAGACATTCCAAAGCTGAACTGTTTGTCCTTCAGACTGCCCCACTCTTCAGCTTTAATAGTGTTTTTAATGTATTCTCTACTTAATCAATATTTACATTGCAGTAGCAGCTAACAGCTCCAACAAACACCAAAGGCCCTATAGTGTGAAAGGGAGCTGTTCCTCTCTAGTCAGACAAGAAAAACAAAGGCTGAGGAGAGGGAAATACACACAGGTTATAGAAAAGATTTACACAAGGTGATTCATCATCTCAAAGACAAACCTGGGAATAAAGCAGAGGTCCCCAGCTCTGATGGGGAGCTTTTGGGACTCCAAACCCAGCTGCCCAAGATCAAAGCTTTCTCCAAGGTCAAAGCTTTCTCCAAGGCCAGTGGGCCCTCAGCCTTTTCCAAGTCCAACCTTAAATTATTTATTCAGAATGGGAAGGTGTGTACAGCTTAGGTTTCAGCCACTACACGGTTTTAGGCAGGTCACTAAACTTAGCCTTGTCCTTGCCTTCATGGGTAGGAATTACAGAATAGATGATTGCTGGAATGTTGGGACCCCAAAATCCACTGTTGACTGGCACAGGTGGAAACACATGAGACAGATAGACAGACACGGACAAAATTGCAACTAACTTCAGACACCCACAGCACAAACAGCCAGACATGGGCTAAGGTAAGCTCCTTTCACAACCAAGGAAGCAAAACTAGCTGCTTTTAGGACGTAATTCATCTGATCTCTTAAGACACCTGCATTAAGGCAAGATCATCTGGGGATAAACATCAGGAGAGGTTAGAAAATATTTTCTAGGCTGATGTGTGGATACAGACATGGATACGTGACTTCATCCCAGAAACATTTTTATGACGGATTTCGTTATGTGGATAACACATAGCTGTCCACAGTGTATCCCTACACCCTCCTGTGGTCTCTGCCCTTGACAAGGTCTTGTAAAAAAGTGTTATGTTTTCCACCTCTGTCCCTGTTGACTGCTACTGTGATAAAGCCACCAAAGCCCTGTACAGCAGAGGGACAGGTATGGGAAGACCGAAGGACTTTGGGCACTTTTCGTCAGGCAGGAGATAGCTGGGGGCCAAGCCTGGGTGATTGATAGATTGAGGAGAGGCTGTATGCTTAATGGAAATGTTGAACCAAACATTACTTCTGTCAAGATAAGTTATTGGCTGGTTCAATGGCAACAAAAAATTTTAAGACATAGTAAATCGATACCTCACTAATTGCTAAATTAATTACTGTCTGTCATAATCTTCCAAAGTACTTTCTGGAGTTGATATGTTATGAAAGTTATCTAGCTGCCTTGCTAGAAGCCTGTAGGGAATTTTCTCCATTTTTAATTTCACAAATGAGGAAGAAACCCCTCCCTTTGAATAAATGTACTCTCACAGTTTCCAAGAGAAGTTTGTTCTCCACAGGGCTTATTTTTAAGTTTCACTATATGATGACCTAAAAGAAGAGGTGGGAAATAAACTAACAGGGCCTGATTGCTGTAAGTGAAGAAGAAAGAGCTACCATGCCTTTGTGAATAATGCAGAGGGCAAACACTCTGTGTTAGGGAGTCTAGGTTACAGGCAGGGTCAGGGGGAAGGTTGGACTGTGGCCCAGAGGACCTTCTTCACTGCAACATCGCATGATAGTGTTGAAAGTGAAGTACAGACCAGCATTCAACATCGTTATGTCCTAGTCAAGGTCAGATTACTATGAGGGTTTTGATTAATGCAAAAAATGCAATCAAATTAGCTGAGTTGGCACCTGGCTTTGATGTTTGTTAAAGAAGCTGCCATGCTCATTAGATGGAAGCAAGCCACCTAAAAGGTCAAAGCTAATTTTGAAAGCTCTGCTAAGAGTCAGGGCAGCAAAGCAGGGTGAACCTGGCATGACAAAGAGAGGAAGAGAAAGATGCCTTGGCACTCGAGCACTTCTATTGGACTCTGTCACCATGGTTTTCAGTGTGCTGCACTCATCAGTGGCATTTATCCCACTGCAGCCCTTAAAAAATGATTGTGTCCTCACCAGGTGGAGACCTGAGCATCACTAATTTGCTCAAGGATGCTCAGGCTATGACTGAGCCCAGAGTTAGTTCCAGCTAACAAAATATCATTTGAGAAAATATGATTTGAAATGCTTGTGAAAGTAAGAGAGACTCATACTCCTGTTGTTCTTAATTTTAAAAGTAAAAGGAAGCAGGCTGTCAGCAGATCTCATTTGGCTTTAGCTTGACTACACATTACATTTAGGTACAGCTGTAATTATGGATGGAGCAGGCAAAGAAATTACTCAAAACTGCTATAAGTACTAAACTCACACACACAGGTGGGAAATCATATTTCTCAGGATTTCCATTAAGCTTTGAACAGTAGACACCAGACTAGGAACAATAAACTGCAAGGAACAAACGGATGTGGTAAGGTTTTTATTGGGATAAAGGCAAGAAAATTGCTGAATTAATACTGACCTTTGTAAAATAATAAAGCCACAAAACCACAGAACAAAGATCATAGCACTAACATTTAACTACCACCGAGAGCACTTCCCCCTGTTGTATTTCTCAAGCAAAGTATACTAAGGTAATATGAACCATGAGATTTGCCATCCAGGCTCTCCACATGCAGCTGTGTTACCTGTGTCTGAAAGTGCTGGAGAACAGTTTTTTAGTAAGCATCTGCCATATTCTGAAATAGATGTATCCATATTTGAGTATTTTGGTCAAAAGGGTCCAGGCACTCCAAAATTTTTTTTTGTATGTCTCATGGAGTCTAGACATCAGGGGAGAAAATAAATTGGGTGTGTATCCTTGGAGTAAAGGGAATAACCCAAGCACTAGAGAGACACATGTGCAGGCATTCCTTAATTTGACTATATTTATCTGTTCTATCTGGTGACAATTTATGCTATGAAAATGAAGTTTTCACTGATATCTGTGCTGACTTGATACAGTCAAATTATACTGTTTGAGAGAGAAAAACTGAACCCAAAAGTCATTTTGAAACAGTACATTGAAACACTCTAGACTAAAAAACCAAAGCTGGTATATTCTGAAGTCACATGTATTTCAAAATGAAACTTTGAAATGCTACCAAAATATATCCCTTCTCCACTCAGCTTACTGCCAGTCCCCAGTAAAAAACAACATGCAGTTGCAAAAGCTCAGCAGCTCCATTTATGAGTTTAGTCTGAGAAGCATTTCCCCAGCCCTGATGTGAAGCTCACGTGAAACATTTCTCCAAGCTCACTGTGAAGGTGGGAATGTGCTGCAGTCCACAGACCCTAAAAGAAATTTGGCTATGGCAAAGTTAACATAAGGCTGAAACCTGCTCTGTCCTTATTAAAATCTCCTGCAGTGAGATCATACTGTTTTTACTGTATCTGTTTTAACAGTAAGCGAAAAACTGTAGGTTATTAAAAAGAAAAGCCATCCCTGTTCATTTTCATGTTTGCAGTGGCTGAAGATGCTGTGTTTAATGTAATAGCTTCCAGTTCTTCATATACATTTCTGCTGCACCTCCACATGAACCTTGCTGGGGGGGGGAGAGGGGGGGGGAGTGACAGCCGCGCTCATTTTGCTATTAAAATGCTAACAATCTGGAAGTCTTCTTCTGATTCATCCAGTCCTCCCAAGATTGCTTTGCTTAAATTGGAAATGTAGCCAAGTAATGTCACCAGCTGAGCCGTTCACAAAAAATTAGCTCTGTGGCTTTAGAAGACTGCCACTTTACACGGTGATGAGTTACACATCCTTTTTTCCAAAGTAGCTTTGTGTGCGTTCATGTGAATGCATGCATATGTATATTTCATACAAATACATATACATATGTATATATATGTCAGAAAACAGGCAGTATCAGGAGGAATAAGATTACAGTTTTGTGGGGAGAAATCAGAGTTCTTCCTACCCTTTGTTCACCATAGCAACTCTCTCACACACACACACACACACACAGAGACAGAAAAAGAGCAAAAAGGAAAGCTCCTACCTCATTTTCAACGGGGCCTTCTCCAACAACAAGAGCAAAGCTTTTATCTCCTAGATAGAGATAAAATACTCTTCTAGCAGTTCATTGCATAGGCATGCATGGACTTCTCAAGCAAGTTTTCATTCCCCTGCCTGGGAATTTAGCACAGCCTATTAGGAAATGTCTGGGTACTTCCCAACACAGACATTTCCTTGTCTTATAACAGGTGTCCTGTGAAAAACTTCCTTCTTCCTAGCTTCCTAGGAAACTAACGGCTTCCTACTTACCATGACGCTACATGTGCATGCACACAGATGCACAGACATGCTACTAACCAATTCATACTTCAGTTTTCCAGAAAAAATAAAACTGAAGTAGCGGGTAACAGAAAAGGTGATAGCATTGGATTTTATTGACTATGAAGTGTGTTTTGGCAGCACTTAAAGACCCCACACGGTAGCATCAGATTGCACTGTGCAAGGTGCTGTACAAACACATATAGGATATACATAAGTCAGTTAAATATATCTAATCCTTCCTGAAGACCCCAAAGCCTGAGGATATGAGCAGTGTCTGCTGAGGTCACATCAAAGAAATCCATTGGCATCAGCAAACCCAAATTAAGCAAAAAATATCTGTGGTTTACAAACAGGTCACTGCAACACAGGAAGGTTAAAGGACTCGTTCACAGACATGTAAAAAGTTGCTTGCGGAGAGGTTTGAACATAAATCTCCCAAGTCCTCCTTGACATCTTAAATGCGACCTATTTGCCCTCAGTCGGGAACCTACATTGCTCTGTCTGCTGCTTTGCTCTGTGTCTCTTTTTTCCTTTTTTTCTAGAGAAAGCAGCTCCACTCTCTGAAATCTGCTACTAGTATTATGGAAGAAAATAATGTATTGTTCACCCTCAATGGAGGCCTGATGTCAGAGATGTTCTTTTACAACAGCTACACCTATAATATTTTGAGTACCTGGAGAAAAGCTGTAGCTAGGCTACAATTGAGCTTGTAACATAACTTACTCTGTAGAAAGGATCTGGTATGACATAGTTTTCTCCCAGTTTTATGCTTAGACTCCACTGACTTTGGGGATAACAACAAAGTGTACCAGTCACAAGAAAAGTCATTAAGAAAAGGCACACCTTAAGGGCCGTCTTGGACAAATAAAAATGATGAGCACAATTTGCTTTCCCCTGTGTGTCACCTCCTTCTAGCCTGGTGTCACTGCGAGTACCCGGTGGTCTGAAGAGACTCCAATGGTCAGGATGCAGAGGAGACAAGGTGACACTTAGCAGATCTCATCACGTGAAAAGAATCACCTTTTGCTGCAACCAGTGAGGATGAGGTTGGGGAAAAGACATAGCTCCCTACTTAATGAGCCTCATGTCCCCACAAGAACAGCACCCGGCAGCTCACTGCTGTGCAGCCGGGTACGAGGGGACTTTGTAGCTCCAACCTTACCAGAGCCAACACTACCAAAACACTTCCCTATTTTATATCACTTACCGTAGGAGTTGTTTCAGGTGCTGATTTACCTTTTGTTTCTCCCTCACATACTAAATGTGCCAGCTTGCCAAGCAAGGCAAGCCAATCTTACAGCCTGGAGAATATTGCCTGTCCTGCTTCTGTCCTAGCACTCAGGAGGACCTGTTCATTTGCAGAAGAATGATTGATGACAACAATCATGATGCATTTTCTTTGGGTGTCAAGGTCAAGAGGCAAGTCTATCTGGCATGCAAATAGCCAAAGCAGGACCATTTCTATTTTGATGTACACATCAAGTATCCCAAATAATTCAAAAGCTCATGTCTTATTCTTTCAAAATACAACATTTGCAGCAAGGCTAAGAAATCCCGAGGCCTTACATACTACTATTTAACTGGTTGCTTAGCACTGCCCTCTGCAGCTGCAGCTCTGTGACCCTGAGTTCCTGAACTGAGCATGCAGCAAGACCTCAGGCACACCTACCCAGGCTGCATTCCCACGCTGGGCTGCAGATATGCCCTCCGAGAGAGAATCAGCTGATGTCCCTCTCTGCTTGCTAGGCACTGAATTTTTAGTTTCCTCTCCTAGAAGAATGCTTAGGGTTTTTTCTCCCCGCACTCCCTCATCTTTGATTCAACACCAAATTAAATTGCCCTGGATTTTACCTCTTGCACTTTTTGAAAATGCATCTCTGCTAAGTAGAAGACTGAAAGGGATTGGCTACATTGCCACCACACCGGGAACGGTGCTGCTGTATTCAACACACTCACACATGTCACTTGTTTGTACGTTGTCATTCATGCTCTTGCTTGTATAACACAGTGATTGAGTACTTTTTCTGAGTAAATGTGTGTATATCTTCTTTACCAAGGCATACACGGACGCACAAGGTCTCCTCGAGGACGTAAATTCATTTTCCTGTCTTTTTAGCGGAGTGGCTGATTTCGGTGTCATTAGCTGATCCGCACTGGAACTTCCTTGAGCCATTCATTGAGGTAAATGTCTAGGCAAGTGAAACTAATGTTTCTCTTTCCCAGCTAGGATGAACCAGTTCATTTACTCGAATCCGACATACTAAGAGCAGTGGTCTACTTACTTCATAGTCAAGAATTTTAAAAAGAGGTGGCCAAGGGGCACTCGGCAAAATCAGCATTGATTTTTCAGCACTGCCTAGAACACAGCCAGGTCTTATGGGGCCAGATTAAAATAAATACAGGACCCAAGCCTTAAAATGGTTAAAGGGAATAGCATGTACAGGCCTGTCAGGCAAAATCAGTTTGGACAGGTGAGAGGTAATGGGTTAGTAAAGAATGAAAGGATGGGATAATTAACCTCACTTAACATGGGTTTATGAGGGCAAAAGACCCTGTCAGGTTAACATAATGTTAATTTTGTAAAAGTCCTAAGGTTGCTGACACAAAGATTGCATCTTACTTAGACTTTTGTGCTTGGGACCACAAGGCACTTTAATCACTAAAATCTGGAAGCAGCAAAAGATATTAAGTGGATTTAAAAGGAATTAATTGATGAGCCTTGATTTTGGGGGGAAATCTGGCAGACTGGAGGGTACTGCTAGTGGGGTCCTAACACGTATTCACTTACAGTTCTTAGATACCCTGAAGACAGGAATACAGTTTCAATGAGAAAATTCTTCCTCATTTTGTCTCCAGCCAGGCTGGATTGTCATATTGAGCAACTAAACGTGTCAGCGCAAAATGCCCAGCTTGTTTTCTGTGCCAAAGAGGTTATGGTAAACTTGAAAACAACTGGACCATCTCCAGACTGCTGCTGTCCCAGCAGACATCCCTCCGCTATTCAATTCTGACTATTCTTAATAATTTATTTCTATGTCTTGGGCTTGATTAATACTAATTGGCTGTCAAAAATGCAGCCAAGTGCCCAGTGCTCTCTCTGCTGTCCCTAACTGGAAAGTGCTGTATAAAAAAGAGTTTGTTTCAATGAGCTTCAACCTTGCCTCCAACTAAAGCATCAATCCCCCCCAGGAGTCTCAGCCCCGTGGGGTGGGCAGTGGGGCTGCAGACAGGACTGCAGGACCAGAGCACAGCAGCTATTGCTGCCCTTCATGCACACCTGTGAACTGAAGTCACAGGCGAGATGCAACTCTCGCGTGCCGTATTCCCAAACCCCACATTGCTCAGCACCTTCCTTGCCAGTGACCCAGGCTTTGTCCCTGCCTATTTTCCCCAGCTGCCATCAGTAAACAGTGAAGTGGGGTTCTTAACATGCCCTGAAGGCTCCACTTTAGGACAAATTCAACTGGGCTCATTTGCAGTTGTCACATCTATGAAAAATGCAACATTTTTTGCTGCAAACAGCTGGAACAAGTTCAATTGAATTTATATAAAGACTGGGTTTGTTTCTGAGCTGGTGATTCATGTTCTTGTCTATTTCTGATTAAATATTATCCCTGTAAATGGCATACACATTTTTTCCTATTTAATTGTCATGGCTGAGGGGATTTAATCTATGCACCAATTCAATAAAATGTTATCATCGGCCGGCCACGCGAAATGCAATCAGAGTGCCATTGCACGCATGGCTACAAGACATAGACGTGCACTCCTGACTTTGGGAGAAGGCATTCAAGATGGGCTTTGTTTCACTCAAAGAGAAAGAAGCAACTAAAAAAATCAAACTGATGCTGCATTCAGAGCCAGATGTCTTATACGTAAACAAAAGTCACGAGCAGCAAAAGAGTGATCCCAGTACACTGTGATATTTAATTGATGCAGGTTTGATGCTCAAAAAATCAGCAGGCAATTCCCACATATATGTGTTCACCAACAGGAAAAAGAGCAGCTGGGGTGCTAATGGCATTATCCCAAGCCTTTTGAAGGCAATGAAAGTTATTTTCAGGTGCATCTCTGGGATTTGTGTCATGTCAAAAACCAAAGGTTTTGAGGTTCTCAGGGCTGGATTTTTTGTCTGTTTAATTCTCACCAGTGAGGCCAGGTAACCAAAAGAGCTCAGCTCCACCTAATGGAGTTCTGACAGATTCTTTTCAATCACCTTTTTTTTGGCACACAACGTGATATGAGCTGCTGAAGAGTTGGCAATTGTGCTTGCCATTGACGCCTGATAGGTTTAGAAGTGCCACCATCATTTCTTCCTTGCAGGAGGGGCATTTTTGTCAGCTACAACATCTGTTCAGGCCCTGGAGGGGCTTTCAGCTGACCAGGCTGCTCATACTGAGGAATCCCTGCTACCCTGCTGACTGGCCTGGGGGCACATCAGCATATCTGCAACATGAATTGTATATGGGTTGTCCACAGCCCATAGAAAAACCTCCTATCACTCATTTCTAGTGTTTGTGGGAGTCTTTGCAAGATGTTGGAAGAAGACAGGCCATTGCCTCTGCATGAAAACAAGAGATAGTATATTCCTCCCCAAACTGTCTAGTGTCCAAACAAGATCAGATTGTTCAGACTCTCATATGGCAGGGCATGGTTTTTGCAACTGCAATACATCAGGAGATAATCGTGAGTTAATATAGAGCAATGGTAATGAACAATAAAGAATGCTTTATATAGTTTTATAATCATCATATGGCACCATTATTCCCAAATGCACCCATAAATCTGCCAAAGAAGGCAGCTCTACAGCAGAGACACTTTTATATGTATTTAAAAAACAGGATAAAAGTCATATCAATCCTTGGCAGACCTAATTTAGTATCACACAACATTTATCATAATACCAGTAGCATTAGACTAGATGCCCACTGCACTGTGAGCTGGCAGCGGTTTATTGCAGGCCAAAGAGAATTGGCACACTGTCCAGACAGGGGCTTCGCCAGCAAAAATAAAGCACTCATGAAGTGAAATAGGGAAACCAAAATTTCCCTCTGTGCCATGGACCCTGCTAAAGAAAGCTAATGGAGGTCTGGATGCTACAGAGATTTCCGGTGCAGTCTGCACAAAGCCCTCATAAATCCAGATGACTTTTAAGAAATGCAGTATAAGCCGGGATGCGGCCCCAGTGGCAAAAGGAGATGGTACTGCAATGAGTATGGTTCCCACATAGCAAATGCTTGTGGTACAATCCACTACATACAGCAGCACTGTCGATCACACATGCTTGGAGTAAGTTGGATCTGGGATGTTCTTCCCAGCCCAGGCTTTCATAAGTGAATAACACTAGTGCTCACTATCAGAAATATTTTAGAGCTGGGAGCTTGAGTTTCCCAGATTAGGCTGCAGAGAGGTGGTTGAAAATTTCCTTACAAGCTATTACTTGAGAAAAATTGGACTTTCAGCTAATCACAGGCTCACACACAAATGTCTGTTTTCAGTGGAAAACTCTGATTTCTCATCTTAGAAACTCAGCAAATGGAAAGGTGCATAGTGCTTCATGGAAAACACATTCCCAGCAGGAAAGCAGAAAAACAGAGCCCTCAAGTACCACTTCCACTAGGCCCTGAGGTGGTGCTTGGAGACTGAGATGCTTGGGCTTTTGCCTGCCTTAGTATTTTACATTTCTATGTTACACATAGGCCACAAAATCATCTATATGGAAAGTATTGAATCATTTTTCCCCCACACATTTGAAAGTGAAGGTGTGCACAGTGTAAATGGTGTTTACTGACACAAAGTGCTGCATCACACTTGCAAACATTGTTGTGGATTTTACCCTTCCGACTTATACCCTTTCTGGCTACCATTAATCGACTTCTGCAGGCTCCCAGTTGGCGCAGAAACCCTCACTTCTGACTTTCCAGAGAGGTCTCTGTTTATTTTTTAGGATTATTTGCAAACACTGCTGTTTGCTGCTTAAACACCCAAGGCACTTCTGCCTAAATGTTTTCACTCCCCAGTTTGTGACCTAAACCAGAAATCTGGGGTTATTTTAAGGATTTCTCTAATAGCTGTATGTATTCAGTGAGCTGAGCAATCTTCAGAAGAGCGACAGAAATGGAGAACTGGAAGGAACCAAGCCCAGCTTTATAAATGGAAACCAAAAAACAAAGTCCCTGCTAGTATTGCTGCAGGCAATCCAAAAGGCATGTCTGAGCTGCTTCTAATCATATCAGCCCTGCTCCCCAGCAGGAGGTGAGGGAAGAAGCGTGACACAAAACTGACAAACATACCTTTTATTTCACATCAGCCAGACTACCATGCTGAGAGACGTGATTCAGGCTTTTCTTAGGAAAACTCACTCTAGCCTATTGGGAGCATCATTTTAGCAACTGATCAGTGTGATCCCAATTAGAGACAAGAGTCGAAGCCAGAGATGAGCCCCTCAGCAAGGGTCGGATCCTGCACCACAGCCTGCAAACACATTTTCCTGTACCATTACTGTCCCTCCTGGTAATGAACACCCCACAACTCCCCCCCCCCCAAACCTGCCTGCCCATGTGTGCAGCTTCATCAGTGATGTGTCCCACGCCACAGTGGTGGGTGAGAAGGATTTGCCCTCAGCATCACCTGGAGCAAAGGGAGACCACGGAGAAGGGTCACAGAGCTATGCGCTCCAGAGTCTGCTTACGGTAAGTGGTTATACACAACTGTGGATACATCAAAAATAATTTTAATTTAAACCAGACAAATTTGCAGCAGTTTAGCAGGTGGGAGGGTACATGAGCCAAATGGCCCAAATCCAGATTAAGCAAAACCACATGTTGCATAGAGATGTCTGCAGCTACCAGGCTACTTGGCAGCTGGAAAGGACACTTTCCAGTAAAAGCCACCTTGCTGTGACTTTTAATCACTGCATGCATTAACAGCCTCACCTTTACGAGACAAAAGGGCACTTTGTAAAGACGGACTAAGTTGGACGCTTGATCATTTAATTGCCCTTGTTTAATTATTACTGTTTGGATCGCAGAGGTATTGATTTTTCAGAAAGGCTCTCCAGACCTTTCACTGGGCTCTACCTCAAAGGGAACTAGCAAGTGTTGGGGAATGAAGTCTGCAATATAAATAATTTAAAGCAATGTATCATCCACAGACTATATTAGAGTGTAGGTAGAATAGGAATATAAGCCATGGCAATATCTGTGAAGAGGACAATCAGTCAACCTTTGATTTTCCTACAAGTAAATTTTAGCGGTTTCTTCAATAGCTCCGCTCCAACCACCAGAATCTCAGCTTTTGTAAAAAAAAAAAAAAAAAAAAAAAATTCTTAGCATTTTGGGGAAAAAGATAAAAAGATATCATCAAAATTCAAGCACAAGTTTTTTTTTAAAAAAAGAAGAAAAAATAAAATAAAATAAAATAAATAAAATAAAATAAAATAAAATAAAATAAAATAAAATAAAATAAAATAAAATAAAATAAAATAAAATAAAATAAAATAATAAAATAAGGTCCAAAGACAGAGAAATTATTATGAAAACCAAACCAAGATTTCTGTGATGAAGCTATGGTTTTTCAGTCTGTTTCTGAGTATTTGAGATCTGCAGGGTGAGAACATCATTATAAGGAAAACCCAATATCTTCTAAGTTCATCTCTTGCTCAAGAAGCCAAAGTTCAAACAAATTTAACAGAATGGGTGAGAAGGGGCAAGATTTTGAGAACACAGCAATGAAACAGTAATAAATCCCTTTTTTCTTTTATTTTGTAAAGATTCTTACTACTTTTAAAAATAACTTTATTTCAACGAAGGACTCAGAGACAGAATTATCACATGCCAACCTAAATTACAGCCTGTCAACAACAGCAAAACCCCTAAGACAGGAAAAGATGATGTTGCAACCTACGGCAGTGGGATGTAGCCAAGATGGTTTAATACAGGAATGTAGGTGGTGCGCTGCAGCCTTCTGGTTGAAATCAATGGGCCTGGAATTTAGTGATCTGCCCAGAAAGCAGCACAAATGGTAGCACATATCAGCACTGCAGTTTCTAATGAATGCTGCTAACACCACAGCAGGTCTTCAGCACACTTAGTCCAGCAGGCTTTTGCAGCCTTTGGAGGGGATACATGGGGAAAAGGATTGTGCAAGGCCATGAGACAACCCCTAAACACTTTGATCACAGAGTTATGCAATTATATAAAAATACTGACTCTCAGCAGAGAACCAATTTGCTTTTAAATTGCCAGTTCTCATTATGGCAAAGTAATATTTAAAAATATTAATGAATGACACCTGAGAGTTTAGAAATAAGGAGAAATGTTTTAAAAAAACCCAAAGATTTGGGTTTGGCAGTTGTTGGGTTTTTCCATGATTTCTCATCTCCACATTTTGAGGGAAAATCCTTGGGATTTTTTGCTCAATGTGAAACCAGTGTAAATCGGAGCCTGTGTCCTTCAGCAGAACTCATTCTCTGCAAAACTGTGTATCATCCCAGCTCTTTAGATCTGCAGACCCACAGCTGAGGAACAAGCAGTGATATTCATGTAAGATCATAGCCCCATTTAATGGAACTAAGAGAATTTATGGTTCCCTGGTTTGCCACACATTTTGGGGGAAATTGCTTTTGCCTTGATCTGAACTAACTCCCAAGTGACTTCAAGCAGGAATTAAGAGACACTTAAATGTTTTGTGGATTAGTGTTTTCCCACCTCTGTAAAACAGATTCCTGTCAGTTTGGCAGGGTGAGAGGCTCAAATACAAGTGGAACAGGGAACCATATCAATACCTTAGAGCAGGTCGGTCCCTCCTGCATCTGTTACCACCAAGCCTTGCTAGCCTAGGCCAGCCCCAAAGTTTACCTCATGTCACAGGGAAAAGCAGGCACCTTGAGCTCGATGTTGCCTTCTCCATCTGCACAAACTGCACAAGGAACAACCTCAGTGCTGAGACGCTGTAATAGGCCCAGCAATTAATCCCATTTTTTCAGCTCTGTGCTAGGCATGCAAGGCAAGCAGGTAGCAGGGGAAGAGAAGACAGTGTCCCTGATGGGACAGGATAGAACCTGTTTTCTAAAGAGGATCATCAGGGGGAGTAGAAAGTTGGAGAGTTGTTATGGAGATAAGCCTCATCCAAACTCTAAAATTCCAATATATATACATATTTTCTTATGTTAATCCCTGATGAAAATTATGCATTCAGAGCATTTGGAATAATTGTATCGACATATGCATTTCTTACAAGTAATAACTGCTGTTGCAAAGGTTAAAAAATTCAGAGAGGCGGGTCATTACTGAAATCCATCTTCTGAAAAAACTACCAACAGTGCTTTGGGGGAATTAAAAATACCTACCAAGCTGTTTGAGTTGTACACCCTTTTTCTTAAAAAAAATGTAAAGTTCTCTATGCTTTTATATTTGCTACAGCATGTTCTGTGGAAATTACTAAGAATTAAAATAATGGTTTGATCACAGTAAGGTGGTCAGAATGATATCAGAGCTGTAAATAATGCTAAGAGATAAGGAAAAATGTAGGAGATTTCTTTCCCAATTATGGGAACTGTTCAAATAAAAACCAGAAAATGTTATTAATTTTTCTTTCTAAGGCAGCCATGAATTTCAAACACTGTATTTAAAAGGGATGTATTTTTCCATAGATATCTGAGTAAAAAATGAGCACAAGATACTCCTAAAATACCTCGCCACTAGCTGGCACCTTCCAACTGTCCTTGCTTCAGGCAGCAAGATGCAAACAACCAAATCAAACAGCTCTTCCACTTTGTTTCTAGTCTTTTTTCCAATTATTTAAGCACCTTCTGTCATTACAGGTGGGAAATGATTGCAGCCATGATAATTAAAATCAATTTATTATTATTATTATTATCAATTGCTATAATCAACACAAATCGGAAGCTTTCTTTCCTGCCACTCAGCCACAGTTTTGCTAAGGGAACATGGAACACGCAGCACCTCATGCAGTAACACAACAACAAATGCAATCTGTTATTGCCTCTTGCACAACATCTGAATGCTGACCTGCTCATGGACATGTAACAGGTACTCTGTGCTAAAGCCAAGCAGTGCTTAAAACATTGTTATTTTAGGTCTCTCCAAATCTAACAAATTCAGGTGATCCACATACAATCAGTATAAAAGACTTAGAGATACACAAAGAGCTATGCATTTGATTTCATCTTGGTGATATGAAAAGGAAGCTCATGACATAAAGGAAATGACCAAGTAAATTACATCCAGGAAGAATAAAAGTTGTTTGACTCAAAGATTTAGTTGTATTTGGAGTATGAAGGATGAACTGGAAAAGGCAGATTAGAACCATGACAGATTCATGTGTATACACAGTGAGAGGCTGAATATGTTTATGTTTGTATTCATTTGCAATAGTTGACTTTAATGGAAATAAAATAACACAGTCCAGTCCATGAAACTGGAACTAATTTTGAAGGAATTAGATTAAAAGCTACCAATCTAAAGGCTAGAAAACAAATAGGTATCCATTTAAGACTGTAAAACTTCCAACAGATAAGGAAGCTTCAGTATAAGACTCAAAAGACTATAAATCATTAACAGAAGGGTGAAATAAAATAAATATATATTTTATCTATATTCTAATATAGATAATATTATATTTGGTATTTTATATCTGTACATTTAGATATACAACATAGAAAATTCAAAGTCAGTTGTTTGCTCAATGTAGCTAATGGAGTTGCATGGAGCAGAAATGAGAGCCAAACTTAATTTAGGGTATTCTATGCAGTGGATCCCAGAAAGCTGGATTCTAAGAGATTCCTCACTGCTCTGTTTTTAGATGACAAATTAAACAGCAGAGGTGACAAAAATATTTGAGGCACACGAAACTCCTCTTGTATCCTTCCCTTTCAGCTCCTGAAAACACAACTTTCATTTTATGGGACTTAGATGCAATAGTCATGAAATAACTGAGAATCTTCCCAAATAAGGTCTCTCTTCCCCACTGAAAGCTATCTACATTAAAGACAAGACTCCCAGAGAGAGACATAAGGAAAGCCATTTAGATTTTTAAAAACTGGTCTTTTGGCACCTCACTTTCTCTACTCAAATTTCATTCATCCTTCATTTTAGGACTTGGCCAGATAACGTGTCTCGCATTTGGACCTTGGCAGGCTGAGGGACACGCCTGAAAGGGAAGCATCACTGGTGCAGGTGGCCTTTGTACGTAGAGACGGCTGTGTCTTGACTGCTAATTACAATTTTACAGCCTGCAACCAAGTGCCAGAACAGACCTGTTTTCTTTTCTCTTTAGTGAGAGGGGAAACCACACCTGCTATTGCTAGAAGCAGGCCAGGCAGCGCAGTGTGCAGCAGGTACCTGGCAGCGAGGCGACTGGCGCTTTCACACCAGAGACAACTTTTATGCTCTTTCAGAGTGAGTAAGGATTATGCCAAGCCCTAATGTTCCGTATGAAGGAAATGAAATCACTCAACATATTTTACAGCTCAGGGAAAAATGTTGCTTCATTTTTCCTCAAATGAGGTATTTAGCTCTGTTAGCAGGACATTATTAGATTTATTACCATGTCAGGTCCAAGAGAGCTACCAGTTTAACTCTCAATACAGTCAAAGTGCTATTTGGAGGGGTGGGAGGAGCACACACATTTGAAGTGGGCAGGAATTTTTTTAAAATGCGATAACTCCTACCAAGTGGAGCCAGTAATGCAAGTTAGGAGGATGCAATTGTCTTGATACAACACCAGCAGGCCCAAATTTCCCTGGCTCCCGCTGGCCACCAGCTAGTCACCAAAAGAATTAATGAAAAGAACTGTGTTTGATGGTGTGGCTTGTACAAGGCAATGGCCACAGACTCTGCTCTCTGTTACCAAGAGGAGCCGTTGTACCGCTGGGCAAGTGGGAGCAAAGGAAATCAAACTCACCCAGCTCTGGCTAGGCAGCATGAAGGACGGTCTCAATTCCATTTGCCCAGTGGATCTGCAAGCCACTTTCTGCCTTAAGGACCAAAAATCAGCACCAAAAGTCTCTAGTACTTTACAGCCAAGTGATACAAAACCCACAGCATCTCTTGTGCTAATGCAGAGTATCAATGCGCTTTGGACTGATTTGGCTAGTATTTATTTGTACGTACACAGATGCCAGGTCTGAAATGACCATGGTGCAGCATTTAATTCAAGAAGAAAAGAGAATGACCCTGCTTTTACAAATGACTGTAAAATCATGCTGTTGTGGGACTCAGGCACTTTGTGTCCTCCAAAGTGTTTTCCAAGAGGCTCAGAGAGCAGATGCTGGGCTGCTAACCAATCCAAAAAGCAAACAATGCCAAGCGTGGGGAGTGTGGGAAGCAGAACTAATGAAACCCTATGAATGTGCTTCATGGTTTCCACAGCCAGGGCATCTTTCTGAGTGACAGATAATTCATCTTTTATCAGATCCCATTGCCTAGAGATCAGTCTCTTGGTTGTTTTCAGCTAAACCTACATAAAGCAAAGTATTTTCAAACAGGAAACCAGATGTGATGGGGCCTGCCCCAGCCTGTGACAGGGACATGAAGGTTAATTATGATTGATGCCATATCACTCTTCATAAAGCACTCACTTGCCACATCAGGTGTTTTTACTATAATTTATGGAGTGATGCTGGAGATGCCAGCAACCAAGGTCTGGGGTCAAGGAGAAGGGGATGGCAGTATGAAATAGCCAATTAAGCTTCCCTCACTTGCCAGGAGGAGGAAATAGAGATACACATTAAGCAAAAGCCATGTAGTGATACTTTTCTTGTGTTTTCATGCTGTCTGTGGTCCCACAATGCCGGCACTGCTCATAGTGAGGAAGACCCAGACAAGAAGGTGGTTGCCAGGGTTAAGCTGTGGCTCAACATGGGCAAAGCTGGGAGGGGAACACAGAGCCACGGTGCCTGCTGGGGATTGCTGAGGGGCAGGGTGCTGGCTATGACCACAACAACAGCTGTAAAACCAGCAGCATTTCAGATGTGTCTTTGCCGCACAACTAACATTGCTCCTCTAGGGGCTACGTGCTACTGGAACATCTCTGCTGTCTAATACATCTTTGACTTTGCAAGAGGAAAAATCTAAGGAATTCATATAGATGGGAATTAGTTTCCAAACATGCTTGAGCCCTTAGCATTTTTCTCACTTCTATCCAGTAATGGCTATATGTGATGTGCACATGCACACACACACGGAGAGACAGAGATCCCCTGTGCTCAAGTGTTGGTTGGTTTAAGATAGAAGAAAGGATTGAATCTGGTATTTTACCAAAAAAAAAAAAAAAGATGCAAACTTCTCACACTTAAAATGTATTCACTGCCACATGGCTCGCTTTATGTGTCTTCTTTTGCATATTAATCCTTTCTACAGCAGCTTTCACACCTTTTTTTCCCACTTTTTTCTTAAACCACAAGACTGATTTCAGTAACTGCTTCTGTCTGTGGTCTCAGACAACTTATGTTTCTCTGCCTCCACTTGGCAAAGTGTTAGACACACCTAAGACACTGACATGAGCTAGAGCTGCTGCGCTAGAAACTGGCAAAAATAAGAGCAAGAAGTGCACTGGTGAGCCAGAGAGGAAAGACGAGACACTGTTCTCTGCTTTAACTATTCATAGTTTTGTAGCACATATGAATTGGGTATGGCTTCTTGTATGACAGCAATAGCTGTCATCTTCTATGAGTTACAAATATGGATCAGTGGTAAATGAACTATTGTGCTTCACTTTATCTATTTTATGAGTTAGACCAACTTATTGTATTTTAATGAAAAATCAAGATAATAAAGCTCATAAATTAATAAAGGCAATAGGATCTGCAGAACCTAGTATTGAACGAGCTGGGTGATTTAATGTGTAAGGTTATTTATCCTCCAGTTCCAGAGTCACTTCCCGCCCTCCCCCTCCTCCTGTTTGAACTAATCAGAGCTATCTCATGAAGGAACAAGGTAAAAAGGAGGAGTCCGAAAATTGGTGTGTTCAGGCATCTTTGCTGGCTGGGGCTCTCAGCTCAGTGCCAGGACAGAAGGAGCTATCAGACAGTCCAGAAAGCTTTTGCACACTATTTTGAAGTTGTTTGCATGCCATTAAGGATAAACCGAGCACAGCTGGAGAACACCTTTCATTACCTCCTGTGTGTCTTCAACTTGAATTACCCAGCTCACCTTAGCAAATTCTATGTCCAGCAGTACATGTTTGCAGAGCTGCTAAAGATGCCTATTCTCATGAAAAATGGCATGCTTCCGATTTGGGGGTGTCAGATTTGAACAGCACATGCACCTATATATGCACAGGGTCCTCGGAGAGGGAAGCTCCTCAGGGTGTTCCCCTGGGTGAGAGGGGGGGCTTTGGGGAGTGCTTGGTGCTTCTGCTGAGGGGAGACAGGGTGGTGCTGGGTGAGTCCAGGGAGAGAAGAGAGAACAGGGGGGATTGTGAAGGGTGCCCTCATATCTTCCTATCTAGCCCATGCATCTCAGCAACAAAAAGAATGTGCATGTGGGGATGTAGGTGCCACTACGTGGCATCTCCTCACCTACCCCAGGAGTGCATGACCATCTTAATTTGGATAGCTATTCAGAAGTTCAGATGTTGGCTTGGCCTACTGAAACTCAATGAATAAAAAATAAAGCTCATGTCTCAAAGTGTGGCTTGTCCACATGTTTCTCCAACTAACTTTTCAAGGCTTTTTATCCTAACCTTGCAGCCCTGATGTTCCTCTGCAGTGAAATGATCAGCACTGAAACAAGGGATCATTTTTAGCAGATCATCTAGGTGTGTGTGGGGAAAAATAAACAAATTTCACATTAGTTGCAGAGAAACGCACAAATGAATTACCCGCTGTTTTCAGCCAGTCATGAATAATTCAAATTCCCCTGTGTCGGTGGATCTAATTAGTAATCATCCAAACTATTCTTAAATTATCTAGTTTTGAGTTACTTGCATAGCAACGACATTCATTTCCGATAAGATTATTAATCCATTTGCCAGTGTGAGATTGCCAGGGCAGAGGCAGTGGGAAGCCATACCATCAGTTAATGTTATTAATGTTTCCTTAACAATTAACCTATCCGGTGTTCAGGGACAAACAGCATATGTCATGTAGAGAGATATTTTTAAAGCTCTGTGGATACATGCCATACATCCTGCTGATTCGGCCACCTTGAAATGCAAGGAGCTGTCATTAGCAAAGGCTTGACCCTGAATGTGCAAATTGCATAGGAACCAAGAGAAAATATTAAATAATAGAGTTACCAAGATATCATAGCAATAGCTAGGGTGTGAACCCACTCCAAAAAGTGACTTTGCAAATGCAAGGCTCACCAGACTGCTTTTCGCTAATTCCCATTCAAGTAGAAAAGATCTGTAATTTGTTTTCCGTGTTATTAATTTGGAGGCTCCCAAATGCAACCTATGTCTGAAGCTCACTCAAGAGGTCCTTTTCCACTCTGTCTATCCTGTGACTCTGTGGTCAGTTCTTTTGAAAAGGAAAATGCCAGTCTAGTGTACCTCAAAAGATGGCACAGCTGAGATTGGTCAGGAAGCTGTATATTTCTTAGTATAATACAGTAAATAATGAGTGCATCACGAGCTTTCCCTGTCCACCAGGTATTCATAGTAAAACACCTGCTCCAGGATTGATCTGTAACTATGCAAGGTCGGGGTGAGATCTTTGTTTAGGGCAAATCATCCCGCATCTATTGCTGTGGGAGTTTCATATCTTATTTAGAAACATCTGGTGCTGATGTCTGTCACAGATGGGATACTGGGTTAGATGAAGCTTAGATCACATGAAAACATATTCCCAAACTTGATTATTTTTAAAGGGCCTTTAAAAGTTACCAATCCAACATTCCCTTCAAATATATCCTTCCAGAGAGACAGAGCCAGCTTGTAAAAAGGTAACAGTTTGATGTCCTACAGAGAAGCCCTCTCTCTCAGCCAAGCAGAATTCAGGTCCCTGGGTAGCTCACTGCTGCAGCCCAGTTCCCTGCATAAACCAAAACTGCCACTAAATCAATTAAATAGCGGGAGGAATGTGCTTGGGGCAGCTACTAGCTCTAACTCCATCACAGGGTGGAGCATGGCCACATAAGGAAGCCACTTCAGCTGCCGGCTACCAGCAAGTCACTCCTACACCTCTTAACAATTTCTACATCATTTTAAAAGGGGTTAACTCATTCTGAAGCAAATCTTGCTTTCTCGGTCACTTTGGAGGCTTCACTGGAAACTGATATTTGCAAGCACACTACATAAAACACCCTTAAAATCAGTAAAACCTGATAGTTAAAAGACAAAGGAGATTTGAACTTTTATCAGCACAGGAAAATCAAGAGACCTGTCATTATTTAGAATTTCAAATGCTTTCTCATTAGCGCAATATGTTGTGCTGAAGCCGGCCATGTGGAAAAGTTCTGCATGATAAAATAACATGGGAGAGAGCACAGAACAGTTTTTATTAAATAAAAAAATAAATACATCTATGCCACCAAAGGAAAGGAATAAAGTTGTAAACATATTTCCCAGACATCAGCTAACAGCAGGAGTTTACAGTTTTTCTGCAGTGGCCAAGTATAATAAAATTGATCTGTTGACTATACAGATCCATAAAATAGTTTACACAGAGCTAGGATTATTGCCAGTTGGATCAGAAACAAAATTCTTCTGAAAGAAAGTGGCCTTATAAGCATCATTTTCCATTACACATCATGGCAACTGCAGGGTAAATGGGGGCCAGATTTCCTCGGAGTTTGGCACTTTGAGATATTCTGCATTTAAACATCACTCAAGGACTGAACACAAAAAGATGGGTGAGTTGGAAAGGATTGAAAAACCCTTGGACATTCTCCTCCTCGCAGTAAATGCAGGTTGTAACTCCACACGGAAATAGGTTTGCAGAGTGCTTTGAACACAAGTCTGATTTTTTTTTTTTTTTTTTTTTTTTTTTTTTTTTTGGCAGGAGCAGCAATGGGAGATGCTCTCTCCTAACACCCCCAGTAAGATGACAGGGCAAAGAAACACAAGCAGCTTAAATCACCATCAGCACCAGTGCCAATCAGCTAGTAATGGCATTTAGCCCCCAAGCCTCCTTGTCCTCAGTCTGAACCAGATGTCCTCATCAGAACTGTGCCGCTTAGACAAACCCCAGCAGACCAGGCTTTCAGCATTGTTACTCCACATAATCAATTCTGGTCCATTATTAGGGACAAATTAATTAAATCCTAAAAAGAAATCTTTAAAAATAGCGCTTAAAAACTCATCATCCAGACTTTGATGATAAGATGTTCATAATCTTGATCCAGGAATGAGATCACTGCTGATGGACACCCAAGTGAGTTGGGAATCGAGCAGCTTTTCTTACAAAATCTGAGAAAAAGGAATTCTTGGGCACAGAAAAGGAGGGCTAGCCCCTCTCAGGACTACAAATCCATTTCTATGAGGGTGGAAGTACTCCTATCTCCGTTGCATACACAAGGTTAAAAGACCTGTAGGAAGCCAATGCAGAGCAAGAAATCTGAATCTGAGGCTCCAAAATGCCTGGATAATGCCCCAACCATTGGAGTAGCCAGTACACTATCGCAGGCCTCTTTCCCCAATATTAGTCTCACAATTACTAAAGAAAATCAGTATATAAAATATGCAAAACCGTAATTCATTATTTCACAACACAACATACACAAAATCCTCCCCAATGCGCCGGCATTTAGTTTGAAATATGCCAAGGTTAATAGCTATAATGTAAAATCGTTATCTGCAGCAGAGTATTAATTAGGGCCCTCATGCACAATGCATTAACAATTTGCATGCAAAGAGGACTGCAACGGTTCTCCACAGGAGGCTGGGAGCATGTTATAGCAGACAGAGAGCTGGAAGACTTTGGGAAAAGCCTCGCACTGAGCTGTCTCACAGCCCAAAGCAGAGCTTTCGGCCAGCACCAGATTACTCTCTCCTGCCCTGTGCATCGAGCAAAAAAGTAGTTTTTCTGGACCTCTCTGCATTGCCAGGCAGACAAGATTCAGTCGTTTGCTCTCCTCTTGGTATATGGGAGCCCTGAAGGCACTGGGGCTGTACCTCAGCATGAGATGCCATAGGCAGCTTTCTTCCAAATTGTGCCAGGCACCTTTCAAAACTTAACGACACTAAGTTTTTTTGGCTTGCATGTACCGTATATTTTTAGGAGAATGCTGTTTTGATACAGAAAAGGTCTGATATGGTTAATGTTACTATTATTAACAGAACCATCCGGCCTCCAAGCCCCTCAGATCAGTAATTCAGCAAAAACCACCTCCACAAGCCTCAGAGAAGTACAGAAACCAAAATTTCTGTCATTTTTGTGAATTTTATAACTTTGGAGGTCCTCACATTTTCCTGTGCACAACACTTGAACCATCAGCCTTGCAGGGTAGCTCTGGGACAAAGCTCCAAAACTCTCATGTGGGACAGGAAACTTGTTCAGCTGCAGG
The DNA here is from genome assembly GCF_018691265.1 of Tyto alba. NCBI lineage: Eukaryota > Metazoa > Chordata > Aves > Strigiformes > Tytonidae > Tyto > Tyto alba. Next base: position 23,617,286 of record NW_024881297.1, read on the forward strand.
TCAGGAGCACAGCTCCTGCTTGCAAACATCCACAGAGAACCCATGTGTCCCTCCATCCTTCTTTTTCCTGTGTTGGTTAACCACAGTAACAGATCCTTTTCTCCCATCTGTATATTCCTATTCTTATTTTGGGGGGGGAGGGGGTTTAGTGGTTTGGGTTTTGGTGGTTGTTCTCCTTGAAAAGTCAACATTTTCTAAACAAAAGCAAAGTTAAAAAAAAAAAAAAATTCCAAACAGCTGTTTTCCACATCCAAAATAGGAGCTATGGTTTTACGCAACTGTAATGCACAATTAGATGTCTCAAGCAGCATGTCTAGATTTTTATCAAGTCTTGCCGAGATCACAAAATCACAAGAAAAGGGGCCAGATAGGACTTTGTGAGCACATCTCGCACACCCTTTCCTGCCAAAACAAGCTGATCTCAACTCCAATGGCTGATGTAGACCATCATGTGGAAGGACACACACATACATCTACAGAAGACCATTGACTTCATGGACTTTCCATCAAACCGGCAAAGAAACCTGAGAAAGGTGCTTCTTCAGAAGAAAAAAATCCTTCCTTATTTTAATCCTGGAGAGGAAATCAAGATTCCTCATCTCAGGCTACTTTCATCTGAAATAAAGGTGCTGTCCTAGGAATTTGCACGTATCTTTCGTCATCTTTCAGCTAAAATACCACAGCTGGGACAGACTTATGATTTGGCTGTGGTGAATCTGAGGCTCTTATTAACATGATCCATCACCAAGCCAATGGTTAACATACCAGTCTTTTTATAAGGACTGTTATCTTGCTGCCAAAGTCCAGATATAAATGATGGCTGTGTGACTTGCAAATTGCTGGGTACAGTCTGTGAGGCAAAAATCAATAGTACCTCTAGAAGACTCCTGCTCTAATCAGGCCTGGATTTGATACAACAAGGACAAAACCACTTTCTTCTGGAGTTTTGAGGCTAACTTGTGAGAGAGCTCACTCATGTTACAGTATGTGCCAGGATGTTTGTAAATGGTGCTGGCAAAGTTGAGTGGCTCTGAGGTTTGCACAAGGCCAGGAGTAAGCTGCCCAAGAGTTTTAAGATGGATCTTGATAGCCATATAAATAAGACTGTACAACAGATTTGTATGCAATCAGGGGAGACAAATCATGACCAACCCCCAGCCCTATTCCCCAAATGGATTAAATTTTTATCAGAGCACAGGGAAGAAAACACCAAATGCCAGGTGTATTCTACTCCTAGCATGTGCTAAAAGATATTTATTAAAATTCTTTTTCCCCCTTTTAATCATCACTAAAGATCCCTCTTGGGGTCCTTTTGGAGCTCCTTTTCCTCCCTAGTCATGGCCTGCTAGAGAGCAAGTACTGGTGAGGCTTCAGCCAGGGCTCAGGTGGCTGTGGGCTGAGATTCCAGCCTGGGAGGACTGATGAGAAAGCAAGAAAAATAAACCTCTGCATGTCGATACCTGCCTAGCATGTCACCTGCTAAGTGATGCCTCTCCAGGGACCACTCTGACTTTTTAAGGATTTGTTTTATTTTTCTTTTAATAACAAACATGCAGATGTTCCAGGTTTCAAATTAGTCCCATTCACTTTTTATTCTTTTTTTTTTATCATATTTCCAGCTCGTTTAGGGCAGGGTAAGTACTTGGCATGAAGAAAGGCCATCAGTCAATGGGCTCACATCCTTGAACCCCAGGAAAAGGAAAGCACATCCCTCCAACACTGCTTCCCCACTAATGACAAAAGTCTGCCCCTTTCCTGCTCTGGGCCATGACCCCCTACTATACATACTTTCATCTCTTTGGCCCTTTGCATTAGTCAGTGTTCCCAGACTTCAATATCCCCGAGGTGTCTTTGACCCTCTCAGCCTCTTTCGGCCACATATTTCCCTTGCCATCCAAAAATGAGTCATGAGATGAGAGGTGTGAAGATGAAAGAGCAGGAGGGAGAGCTCAATCCCCAAGAAAAGCTGGGACACAGCAAAAAAGTCCAGACCACAGCCACCACTGCAAGCCTGAACAGTAAACACAACTTGCTCCCACTAAAAAGCCACTTTGATGCAAGCAGTTTTTAAAAATGCAACAGAGTTCTGCCAGCTAACACCATTCCGCTCCAACCCACAGCTGCACACAGCAGCATCGCGTCAGGGAAACGGCAGGGCGCAAATCTGCAGGAAGAATGAAGCACTGCAGCATCCTCGCAGCCACCAACTCACATCCTAAAAACTGCAAATTACCAGACCCTGCTGAAGTCCATGAGAGTCACACAATTCCCATGAGCTAAAGGCAACCACCTGCACCACCTCTAGTGCCTCTGAAACTAAGCTGCTTCCAAAATGCCCAAACCAGCAATGGTAAAGTCCAAAAATGCAATCAGAGGCTCCTGAAGCACATAATACTTAGCACTTTCTAAGACAAAAGCTGTCAGTAATAGGATCCTCAAATGAAGTTTCGCATCTGAATAACAGGCCTTCCTTTCAACAGCACTAGTCGCTGCTGGGAGCTCTGATTATTTTTGTAAAATCAGGCATCATGATGAATTGTCTGAATATGCTCATTTTTATACTACTAATCTATTCACTGTGCCAAATTCTGTTCTGAATTCTACCAGGGGTTACTTGAAATAATGGAGTCACCTTTTTTATCTGGGTAAATTCAGGGTTGCCTGACTGATCTTTTTGAATAACCACTATTCAAGTATTTTTCAGCATTTCTGTTCTCTGAAATGGGATTTTTCTTTAGTGATGAAATATCCAAAATACAGACCTAATCTTTATCTTTTTAAATAGCCTGAGAATTTCTTGCAAATCATGTGTGTAGTGTCTTGGGCTTTTAGCTGCTCAAAATTATTTTGATAATCCCTTTTTGTGACAAAAGTATTTTGATAATCATTTGAATGACACTATCAGCAAAAAAAGCTCATTCAAAATCTTACGATTTCCTAACAAATTTGGCAAACAACTGAGAAACAGTCTACTTAACTATTTGAAATGCTACACCCTGCTTTAAAATATTTCCCCTCTTCAGTCTGTGCTTAGATGTCTTATTACATCCCTGACCTATGATCGCAGCAAAGAAGAAACTTTTGATTTCCCCTGCTTCACAAGAAAGAAGAAATGAGAGGACAGCAACCCTGGTAAGTTCTGAAGGACGGAACATTTGGATTCAATATTGTGACCCCAGTGGCTATGTGATTCTGTGAGTATCTGTGGCATTTACTGCTCCCAAAACCCACTGCAAATGCATTCCAGACTGACATACTTATTTTAGAGGGTATTTTTAGAGTATTACCTTGATTTTGTTTTCTTTTTATGTGTAGATTCCTACATTAAACATATGGAAAATACTCCAGTACACCCAGAGAGCAGCTGTGAAGTAACACAGCTGCAGAAGAGCCTTTGTGGATGGACCTTATCTTTCAGAGCAACCCTCTACACTCGTCCGAGCTTTGCAAAACTACCTGGGTCAGTGATAATTATCATCAAAGTAAATTATATTCTCTGTCATGTCACATCAGAATTAACCAAGCAGCCATAATCATCTTCTATCTGGCTAAGTCCCTGAGTAGGCAGTTCACTATCTGCTGCTGGGAGATAAGATAGATGCCCACATAGCTGTAAGAAACATCCTATTTTCTAGATACACACAATCCATTTCAAAGGCAATAAATGCCCAACAGTGTGTTATTCCACTCTTTCCTATAACCTTTCTCTCTCTGCAACCTGATTATCACAGTGACTCTGCTTTGCTCCCAGCAGCAGCCCCATTTATACACTTGCCCATCTTTTCTCTAAGTGCAGGCATGCAGTAGGAGATACAGAAGTTCCCATATGCACTTGGAGAAATCATGCACCAACATTTGAATGTATCACTCGCAGGGATGTCCATTATGATTAATCAGCAGAGGCAAGAGAGGGAAAAGCAGGATAGTCTCCAGTGCATAAAAAGCAACCTTAACACAAGAGAGTGCCTCCCTTCCTCAGTCAGCCCAGTGTCATCCTTCCACTGCTCATAAACAGCATCGATGAGAGCAAAAATAAAGCCTAACAAATGGTAAACTTTTATAAATAATTTTGATCATTACTCACTGGCCTCATAAATCTCTCACACATTAGACAGTCAGACTAACAGGACACAGAAATTTTGCTCTTAGTGCCATAAATCTTTCTCATGTTCTTTCCATGGTTATAATAATAGAAATTTATTGTTGCTTTCGTTTCCTCCTATATTCTGTGTAATTAATCTCGATGTGTTGCTGTGTACATTTAGAGACAGTACATTTTGTGCCTGCCCATTTGTATTTTTTTCAACAGCAAGTCTCATCTGAGTTAATATATTGTGTTATATTATATATAACCACTGACCATAACTCAGATAGAACACAACACATTTTCATTTTGTTGCCCCATTATTTTTGCAGTAAGTCGATATGATATGAGGTGAAGCGTGCCTTGCTCAGCACTTATTGATCTGTCTGTTTGCTCATTGCTTACATCAAAACACCACTTGTCAGCTCTGGCTCTGTTATGATTATCTTATCATGCAGGAAGCGACAGCCGCAAAGACTAAACACTAGTGGACATCCAAGGTCAGGTGATACTGAGAACCAGCCCAAAGGGTTTTCAGCAAGGCAGAGATGAGTAACTAACATTTCAGGGCCAAGCCTCCTTTTATATTAAGGGCACTTTTACACTGCAATCAGGAAAAACAACTATGGGAGAAAGAGAAACTCTTCAACAAGCCCTTGCAGCAGTGAGGCTCAACATAGGGATGGTGGTAGAGTCACAGTACTCCAAAATGAGAGGAATCCTATTGACCACAAATGACAGACAAACTGTCTTAATTTTTTGGTAGAAAAAGGTGTTTAGAATATACCCAAAGCTTGTCCCTATGGCTATAAGGAAAGCTAACCTTGTGGGAGATTCCAGTGGAGCAGAGATGTTGTGTATTTGTTTAGACTTTCTACCTCCTCAACAAGTGCCTCGCACATTGCAAAACCATAACCCTCTGTTGCTGAGGACATTTAGCCAGTTGTGTGTCAATGTGCTATATCAATTTCACTTTGGACCAAGACCGAATGTCCAACCTGTCACCCCTCAGGACATTCAGTGTGTCAAGATAGCATTTGGTGTTCATCCATCTTGCCCTCATCTCATATGATGACACTTGATCAACAAAAATCACTGCACCCTCTTTCTTCCATGATCCTAAATGATATACTCACCCTCCTCCCTTGTAGACCGCTGCTCTTAAGTTGTTAAAGAGCTTTGAAAAATACATTTGGAAAGGCAGCTCTGCTCTTTCAGAGCATACAGCAGGGCAGCGCCTGAATAAATGAATACAATTAGTGAAGCCTTGCTTAAAGGATCAATCACTTTTCCTTTGTAAAGAAGAATTGCAGAGAGACAGATGCCAACTGTCAATGTGTTGATGCATTTTGGAGTTTGTCAGCATGGGGGGAAGGTAGGGCTGTGAATGACAGCAGAGCCTCTCTACGGTTTGGGTCACGCTGTCTTAAAAACCCAGACAGGAAAGATCAAGATTTATGGCTGGATTACTGATTGACTGAAACAATCTACCTGCCTACCCAGAAAATGACAGAGGCCCTCTAGCAACCTCCAGTGTGCAGTCATCCTGCTACGTGTGGGGGGGGGGGTCATGGTTTTAAGCGAGGAGGTTTCCTGTGCTTGGGGATGTACACAGGGACAAGTCTTCAGTGCTCTGGAGGAACCTTGTCTCTTGAGGCTTTACAGGCTCTGCAGAGAGAGGAACAAATTCACAAGGTGGTTCAGAGCAAGAAAGAAACCCAAGTATCCCCTGACATGAAGGAACTCTAAGCAGCTGTGCAATGGCAGGGTGCAGAAAAGGTGAAAACCCCTCCACACTAGGTGGGCATTACCCACTACAAAATTTTAATTTGTCTCAATCTCATGCTCTGGAGGCACTAGGTGAGATGAAGTGATGATTTCAAGCACTATAAGCACTGAAGGAGGCCTGCAGGCAGCACAACAAAGGGGTCACAAACCCTTGCACACTCTACCAAGCACCCTCTCTTTTTTGCCATCTCTTCTCCGTGGCACATCAGCTAGAGGGTTTTCTGGGATAAGAGCAAGGTTTGACACTGGACCTACATGATAGCTTGAGGGACACAAGAAGAGCCCAATCACCATTTGAGCCTCCATGCACCAGGTCAGAGAGATGTGGAGCACAATTTCTTCTACTTCTTTCAGCATAAAGCTGTAAAACAAGTTCAAACTAACTCATTTACAGCTGTACAATGCCAGCACCCAGGAACACAATGGTCCACATAAATACAGATGCAAATTATTTCTTGTAACACGCTTATAAAGAGGAACTGAAGAGCATTTCCATGCTCTGCATGGTTTGCATTACCGGTGTTTTGTTTTTTTTTTTTTCTTATGTAATCCAATACATTACAGCTAAATCTGATGAGGAAACAGCTCACTAGAGTCCCCAAATGATTGTTTTCATGTGTTCACTGATTTATTACTGTTTGATTTCACTTTCATGTGCTGGATTTCTAATTGCAACCTACACATATTCAAGTTTCAGCCCATATGCCACGCACTGCTAGTTACAGACCAAGGGGGACTCATACCCCTTCCCTCACCTGCTCTGCCGCCTGATCCTGCCCTTACAGCAAAGCCCACTTGTGGTCTATAGAACCCTATGCTTTACATTTTGATGCACGCAGTTTTCCTACCGTGTCTCTCCCTTAAACTTCCCAGCTTCAGCTTTTGAATTTCTCATTTTCCAGAGTCCCTTTCCCCTTTCAGATGGTCTCTGAGTTCAAGGGTCACAAGAGCAGCCTTACAGGTACCAGCAGCATTTCCCTACAGCAGTTTGCAGAAAGCACAGGCAGCATCCTTTAAACCCACTTCTCTTTAGTTATCCAGAAAGAGTCCCTTCTCCACCAAAACCTTGAGGGGTTGCTGGCAGTAAGCTGCTCCCATTGCCTGGTGTTTCCATCCCCTGGGACGATGGAAGGAAAAGGTGCTAATGATATGATACCCATTTTGCAGCTGCAATATGCTTCTAGAGGGTGATAATCTAATTGGTACCTTATTACTGGAGCACTTTAACAGCAAAATTAGTGACAGGAACGTGTGCGCTGGAGCACTCAGTCATTTGGGGAGAATTGATACGAGCTGTGGTGGCTGGGCTCATCGCTGTGAACTCTGAGAAAATTAGATAGAGGTGAGTTGAGAAAGAGAAATTCCTGAACTAGGCTGAACTCTGTTTAGATCCCAGAAAAGCCCGATTAATTTCCTTATTCCTAATCTGTTTGGACGATGTGGTTCCAAATCTTGCAGAGCTCAGAGCCTCTGACCCCAACACTTCTCAAATTCCTGGGGAACTGGCATGGTTTGGGAAACCTCCACTAAAATGGAACTTGTGTGTAAATCAGTGCAAGGCGCAGCCAGTGTGCACCAGCCACTAAGGGTCTGCTGACATCCTTCAGGGCTTTATTGCTTGGCCTTGTCTGTGTGATGGGGGCACCTCCAGCCTCCTGGCACTGATGACACCAAGGTGGTCAGAAACCACAGCCCAGCTGAGAGAGGGCAGCTGAGTCTTCACTTGAATACTCACAAAGGGAAAGAAAAGCTCTTTTATTCAGTTCATTCCTCCTATTATTCTTCTTCACACATGCTGCGTTTGTTTTTGTCATTAGGTTTCCAGTGTCCCTAATAAGATATTAATGAGATGCTAATTCAACATGCAAATTACAGGAGACTGGCATGGAAAGGTTGCTATATTTAGAGCCAGAGTAAGATTTTACTGGCTGTCTTCACCCATCTTGTGCCTTTAGTCAACTGCTTCCTTACTTCGATGAGCAGCCTTGCATCCCTGAAGTGTCTGAGTGACCTTGGAGGTTAGGAGAAATTACAAAAATTCTAGACTATGTTACCATAGTAGTAATGAAAAAAAAAAAAAACAAAAAACACTGTGTTCCAAAGACACTGTCTAAAGGAAACCCTCTTCTTTAAAAACAAAACAAAACAAACAAATAAGAAAACAACAAAACAACAACAACAAACACAAAAAAAAAACAACCAAACCAAAACATAAAAAACCCACCAACTTTTCAACCTTGGGCCCTTGTCCATTCAGGAGCAATAGCAAGGGGAGGGGATGCCCTGAGAAATGAGGTGGTCATCGCCACACTGCACAGCTCAGGATTGAGATGATACAACCTGGTCTGGAGGAGCAGAGGGAGAGGGGTGCATATACACAGGCAGCACAACCTGTCCCACGGTCTGACACACAGCAGCTCTGCTCCTCCTCCCTATTCATGGTTGGGCTGTGATTACCTTGAACTCATTGCTAGCATACCAGTAGTTTGCTCTCTTAAAACAAATGTCCTTGGAAATATTACCTTAAGAAAGTAAGCAAACCAAGTGCTCAGGTATTGAGTGATGTTAAATACCCAGGATAGGACCCTCCATTCCCACCACCATCGCATTCCCATGACACGCATTTCTCCCACAACCAGCATGAAAGAGCACCTTCTCTCATCAAACTTGAGGGCCAGCTCTGCAAGTCACATCAGAGCTTGAGGCTTCTATTTTGTCACCTGGAAACTGAGAATAAGCCTTCTATTTATAAATTTTGTAGCACCAGTGACTACAAATAGAGATTTTTAACTACAGTGCCTTTAAAGGTACTGAAGCCTGAGAGAAGACCTAGGTACTGAAAGCAACATATCTTTTCTTGCCAGAAGTTGTTACCAAGTACCCTATACCAGAGGTTACCATGAGAGGCTTGATAACCCTGTCCCATTGCATTTTTAGGGTCAGGTTTCAGAGTGCTGGCCACCCTGCCCTGAAGCAACAGAATTATGCTTCCCATCACACCAAGCACCTAGCACTTCAAACTGCCAACTTTTGGGTGCTTTTGAGAAGAAATAGATTTTTTTAAATTTTCTTATTACTGAAAGGTGTCAGCAGCAAGCTCACAATTTCATTTGCTATCACCATGTTATCATGGACACATCAGAGGCCCCCCACTTCATTGAAGTGCATCCCCAATCCCTGCCAACAGTCATTCCCACCGTTACTCACAGCGAGGCATTTTTGTGATTTGCAAAAGCCTAAAACATCCTTTTTCAGTCTGTAAGGAGACACATACCTAAAGGGACTGGTTTCCCTGAACTGGATTCCCAAGTTGTGGAAACTCGTCACAGCCCTTGAACCACGTGTTTACTTGGTCAGACATTGACTCATTCAGTGTTTGCAGACTGCTTCGTGTACCAGGCTTCTGGCCCACAAATAGCATTTTTAGTATTACTGTCTTTTTAGATATTACCCTGAATTTCTGGCCAGACCTTTATTTGCAGACAGATGGCCCTGTGGCTCTGATGCTTCTTACATGTTTCGATCATTTGCATCAGCTGAGAAACTGGTTCCTATTTTATGGATTTAGTTTTTTTCCTCTGAATCACAATCTCGAGAATAAAATGCTACCAAAATCTCTGCAGACTTCTCCCTCCCCCAGTGGTTTCAGCTGTTTTTATTGCTCTGAGGCACCAGACAGTTTTGTTAATAACGGTAAATCCTTTTAGCCTCTGGTTAGTGCAGGTTGTGCTGTGATTGACAAGGTAATAAAAGTGTTAATGAGAGAAACTGGCACAGCCAGAGATCAATAGTTGCCAATAAGAAAAACAATTCTGATACTTAATTTTGTAGAATTCCCCCAAAGCGGTTGAAAATACATCACAATCGGTCTTTTTTATTGTTTAATAGATGTTCGCTCCCTGGTGCTCTCAGATAGAGATCAAATTAACTAGAGATTGGGCAAAATGGCAAAGCAGGGAAGATGATCTTCATTCCTCCCAAGTTTGCAGGACTGTTGGGACATGGAGCTCTGGGGCAAAGCCATTTCTAAAATAAATGTGTTTGGGGCTACCCTTCCCAGCCAGATGATTTCCCCAAATAGCTCCTTCGTTGTGCACATTTTTCCTGCAGAACAACTATAGAGGGGGAAATAACACACAAAGGCAGCTGTAGTGACAATGGTCACATCTAAGTTATGGTCACAAGATCAAGTTTATGGTCACAAGATCAAACTTAAGCAAAAATGCTGCATCAGGTGTGCTGCCCCAAAAGGCAAAGCTACGGGAACGCTGAAGGAGCCAGGACAAATGCTCTTTCAAAAAAAGCAGTTTTAAGATTACTGCCAATCTGGGTTTCTGAGAGCTAATCAGAGTGCTAAAAGCAGATGAAGCACATACAACTTGTAGCACGGATTAACATCAGTTGCTTGCTAACAGGCTCCCGTACACAGCACAACCCTGTGTGGCCCTAAACACCCTGTAATACCCTAAATCTCTTCTCACAAATCTGTCTGAGGCCAGATGCATATGATAGCCTAATCCCATTCCAAGGGCAGCTGTTAAAACGTAGGAGAACATCTGCTGGCAGTAGGAAGCACTGCCAAACTGGGGATGCAGTGAGAGGAGGGAAACAATTTCAAGAGGGGCACAGAAAGACTGTAAGTCAAATGGAAGAGAGACTGCAATGCATTCATGAAAATATGGAGATGGGGGGGAAGGACCAATCTTTTACAACACAAAAATGACTGTGAATACATTTACCAGAGGCTGGTTGGATTCTGCATGGATGGTAAAACTATTTGGACAGCTAGCAGATGACAGCTTGTGCGGTCCCACTGGTGGTGTGCAGGGTGTCCTAGCAAAGTCAAGTGGAACACTAAAGGAGGTATCTCCACGTGGGTTGTGCTCATGGAGGACACTGCTGGGAAACCCCTTCCCAGGCAGGACAAAGAAATCTCCAACTCCAGTTCTGACAGCAATAATTTTTGATACATATACATTATTATTATCTGACAGAAAATTTCTATTTCTACCCCTGCATTATGAGAGGTTCAAGGCATTTTGTTGACCTGAGGAACACAGAGACAGCAGAGGATACTGGTACAGGACTGACTTTCAGCTCTAAGCCCAGCAGTCACCAAAACTGGTGACAAAACTTCACCTGACTTGAGAAATAGCAGAGCTTGGTCAACTTTGAAGGCTTTTAGAATTCCATCCACCTATTATTTTTATGGCTAGGAATAATACACAGGCACTAGCATAGACGCTTCTAGTATTACACCTTGCAGGTGTCCGTGGGCTTTAGGGCAGGCCTGGGGATGCTGGGGAATGCAGACACTCTCACTTTACATCAGGAAAGCTCTGCACAGAGAAAAAGCCAGGCTAATTTTTCAGCTACCCAAGTATGCAGATAGCAGCACCAGAGGGCTGCTCTTTCCTGAAAGCTTTGGCATGAGCTCAGGGGTGCTGTGAGCTGTGCTCTCAGCTGGCAGGAGAGGAGCTGTGCCTGAATTTTCCTGCATGGTCCGTCCCTTCAGCTTGCAAGCAAAGATACATGGAGCCAATCTGCAGGTCCAGTCAGGCACACAAGGTCTCCAAATGCAGGCTCTGACAAGGCAAGTACTGATTTCTGCTGAGCAAATACATCTCCAGAAGAGCCAAAAAAAGATTGCTAGATCCAAATTTCTTCCTTCTCTGTCCCATCCCACCACATAATTAAATAAATATTCCTGCCTGTAAAGAGAAGAGAATAATTGGAATCAAACAGCATGAAGGGAGAGATCAGCATGAAAGGATACCCAGATGACACCAAGGGGTTTGGCTTATCCCTTTGGCTTTATCCCCCTTTTCTTGTCCTGTCTGTATTAATGTGGTGCTAAAACCTTGTATTGTCTGACTGCATTATTATTAATGGCAACTGGTATCCCAGAGGTCAGGGTGACACTGCAGCTTGCCATTCACTTTTAATTATTGGCGCACATCACCAGCTTGAGAAATAAGAAGAGATAAGGTGAGGATTATTGAATCCCATCTTATGCTGTGTGTTATCATACGCTCTACGTTCAGATTGGTTCCTATCAGCCTTTCTCAGCTCACTGTGGGAGGGGCAGAGGAAGCAAGAAGATCTCTCTTTACATTTTAATTTCGCTCACTGCTTTACAAATTTGGCCAAAACAAATTCTGACCATCACATTAATGGTTACATCTGCCCGGGGGGCTCCAATTGTGGCCACAATATTTAGATTTTTAGCTCTTTAGATATCCAAATATTGAGGTATCTAGCTATTTAGAAACCCAAATATTTAGATGTGTCTGAAGGAGCTGTTGTATTTCAGGACTTTCACTGAGACAGATCATATTACAAGTACACAGATTAGTCTCATTTGGTGGGACCAGATCACACAAAAAAATAACTTAAAAATGTAGATAAAATTCACCATTCTCTGATAAAACTCACAATTCCCTGTCATTTTACTCAGTCTCAACACTGAACTAAGCTGAAGCAGAACAGGCAAAGGGATGGATTTTCCAGTCAATGAAAAGGCTGAATAAGAGCTCAAGTGCAGTAAAAATTTTTCACAGCAGAGTCCAACTTGAAAAGCAAGGTTTTACGTGGCATATTTAGAGAGAGAATTTCCAGGTGGAAAAAAATTAACAGATTCCCTGCATCTGCGGATAGCCCCCTCCACATAGTGGGCATTGCCACTAAAATAATATTAACATATTATTTATGGAAATGTATGCAAAAGCTAAACAATAGAAGCTATCCATATGAGCTAAGCACCCGTGCTAATTTTGAAAGGCAACTCAGAAAAAAACGGTAGCATTTTATGTATCCTGTCATTTACAAGCCACGTAAATCAGTTCTTGAGTTCCAACAGATTGCATGCTCCCTAACGTAACCCATCGTGTTTGCTGGTGATAAAACAAGATTAGGAGAAAGGGGGGTTTGAATAAAGCTTTCTGTGGGGAACACTGCCCAAGACACTGTATGGCTTTATCCCATTTTCATGCAAGGCACACATACCTTGTTAGCATTTCTTTTAATACTTCCAATTACGATCAAGAGGCAGGTAGGCCTGCCACACGAGTTAAAGAAAAGGTCTTTGACAACCTCCTTTCTCTACCAGAGGAGTGGAATATATATACGAACGGCTCCAAACACTTTGCTCCCTTTCAAAGCATGATGATTACACCTCTTACAGACGCAATGACAAGAGGTGCCTTTGGCGATCCCACGGTCCCCTTCTTCTGAGAACTGGCAGAATGAGGGGGAAGAAAAGCCCAGAAGCATTTTTTAGCCTCCTTATTTTTCTTTGTCACATCGTTAAGGGTTCAATGAATCTCCAATTAAATTTCCCTGACTGCTGTCACTTTTTTGATTGATAGATGTCCTTGGATCAACCTCAGTAGGGCATGTTGCACCGAGCCACCCTTTCCCCTCACCATCCATTATCAGCCCCTTGTCATCATTACCTTCACATGTCAGTTCATTTACCACAGAAATGGTGTCACCAACTAATAGGGGCAATAGAAAAACATTTGTTACAAATAAGAAAAAACTCTAATAAATCAGGTTACACTTCAGTCTGAAATTCATGAAGAAACAATATTTCTCCAGCATGTTTGTTCACAAGTCACCCTCTGTCCTTATGTAAAACCCTAAACTAAACACACACACAAAAATATTCTCAGAAGGAACAAACAAACAGGGCAGAGCCATTTGCAGATAAAGTTAAAACCACTTTTACAGCTTTGGATTTTCTTCATTCTGAACCAAAAAAACCCCTGAATACTTGAGTGAACTTTAAGTCCCTGATACATTAACAATATTTAAGCTGCAGAAACTAAAAGTCCTTGATACTGACACTGTCTGGAGATTTTCTGCTAAAACGGTTTTTCATCAGAAAGCAAATACTTTGTCAAAATTAAAGCCATTTGTATGAAAGGGTCATTTGTGATGAATTTCTGATTTCAAAAAAGAAATTAGGAAGGAGGAAGTCAGATATTTTAAGCCTCCTGAAATGTCATATTTTTTAATTTCACATGTTTTGAAACTTGAATTTATAATAAAAATTTGTTTAAAAATGAAATGTCCAAAGCACAGTGTAAAATTTAAAATTTATCAAAGGAAGTATTTAAATTTATTTAATTTGAATTAAAAGAAACATAAAAGTTTCCTTTTAACTTTTGCTGTCTCAGGAGATAATTGGGCTCTGTTTGGGAACTTCTCTGAAACTCAGAAAATCTACACAGGGTGGGAAAACCATTCTGCATTTGGCACGAGCTCAAGGAGCAGTGCACATAGACTTCAGGTTATATATGTACCGTCCCTGGCTAGGACAACAGCCAGGTTTTTGCTTCCTGTTTGTTCAGCATCTGGTAGAGTAGGAATCTGTCTGTGACAGACATGCCTGTCCCTCCAGTGCTTTATCATATAAAAAGATCTTTATATATGACACACCAAGGACTGTCTTCCCCAAGGACTGACACATAACCATTGCTGCAATCCCTCTTCTCCTTTTTACCTCTGATCACCATCAAAGCATGGAAATACTCCTGGATTCCTGCCAATTGACAACCCAACAGGGAACACCTGCCCTTCAAAAATAAATAAGGAAAACCAGAACAGCCTTGCTAAATGACTTGCAAATGAAACCTAACTGCAAGTGTGCTGCAACACACTATCATCCCCATCCCAGCAACAGCTCCTGATACGGGATGGAGTCAGCACACATTGTCCCAGAGTTGTTAGGGCTTGGGGAGCCACAGGTGTCATTCATATGAATTAGTTTTACCCTTTGCTAGAGATTTTTCCACTACAGTAAGGGGCAGAGGTGTCTGTGCAACATACTGGAAAATTTTACTCAAGCTACAGTCCAGTCCTTACCTCTAGTTCCCACAAGCTCTATGTATTTCAAGGGAGACAGCCAACCTCACAACAGAGGAAGATAGCCTTTTCTTCAGGGGATGTTTGGAAGACCATCTAAGCAATTAAAAAGCTTTGCTGCTGTTGAAATCAAGAGGATTAATGCTCTTAAACCCCAAGGATCCTTGGTTCATCATCCACCAGCACACATTTTTTCTTATCTGCTTATAACTGATTTTAGCTGATGAATCCAGGAGTAGGACAGTGGGTTCACACGGGGCAGCAGCTGCTTGGTGAGCAGAGGACACAGGTTTGCAAAGGCCGCTCTGGAGTGCCACAACACTGTGCAATTTGTACTGATTTATTACGCAATTAGCGGTGGGTGCAGCTCAGTGCACTGTCTGAGAGACAACACTGTCAAAGCTCAGTGCTTAGAGCTGACTTCGTACTCAGGCACCTAAATAACTGCACTGGTATTATTCACTGGTTTCAATAAGAATTTTGCCTGAAAATGAAGGTAACGTCTACATTAGTAGTGTTAGTGCTTAGTGATGAAAAATCTCAATCAAAGATGACAAAACTAGGAACCATGATTTTAAATGGATGACTTTCACGTAGCTGCACTGTATTGGATGTTACAAGGACACAAAGCAGAGACTTAGCTTACTGTAAAGCCACAGTGCAAATGCTTACTAGGAAATGGAAATGCCTAGACAAACCAGAGATGAGGGATTCCTGGGGGAAATCAAGTCATATTGTAGCTATGCAGACCAAATGCACATGAGGAAGGTTTTCAACACATATGCGTGGACCATAATAAACACTAGGCACGCGAGGGCTGGGTGGATCATGTATAGCTCCTTCCTGTACCCAGACCACACCGCCAGGAGGCAAAGCATGGGGTGAACATCACCTTGCAAAGGCAACGTGATTTCAACTGCCTGACTTTCTCTGCAACTTGCTTTTGTTCAGTTGAAAACTTCTGCTTGTGGCAAAATTCTCAACTCCTGGGCCCCTCACAATGTGGATCGGAAAGATGACAATGTCACCTACTGAATTTCTATTGAATATTTGTTCTAGGGGCTGCTGCTCACTGGCTGGATAAAGGGAGTCAGGGTAAGACAACTACTACTTTTTTTTTTTCAAATGGATATTTTGAGGTCTCCAAGCATCCCCCAGCTCCCATAACCTATTGAATGTGCCCTCAAGACAGCTTCCCGTCCCTCTGCCGTCCACAGCAGTACACCTGTTTTAATTCTTCTGTCCACTACGGAAATCCTCTAACTGAGCAAATAGTTTTGTGGGGTAGAATCATTCCCCTTTGACTTAAAATACTTCTCCCAGTCCTTATAGAAACATGGGTAAAACACAGGCACAGAGAAATGAAAAATTGAAGTTATTCCTGGAGGAGAATGTCTAGAAATTAACAAGAGCCCTTCACCGTCAAGAATGGGACTTGGTGCTGCTCTTCCTATCACATGTAAAAACTCTGCTGCCATAATGTGCCTTTTTCCTGTATTTGTACATACCTTTCTTTCCTTGCTAGCAAACTGAGAAGATTAAGATACAGAAATGCTAAGCCACTAAGTAGGCCAAACCAAACATCAGAGAAATAAAAATGAAATGCAACCTGACTGTACATAGTTTTTAGTGATACCATTTGTAGGAGATGCCTCCATTTCAGTTATAAAACTAGTAAAAGGAGCTGAAGGGATAGCCCTCCCCAGCACTGCAGGTCTTGAATAAATCCCAGGCTGTCCTTGGGCATTGGGTGCTGCACACCTTTTTCTTTTTTTTTTTCTTAAACCATCAGTTTGACCACTTGAAGAAGAGTTTACTTAAAAACAAATTGAACAATAATTAAGCCTTTTTTTTTTTTTTTTTTTAAGTAAAATGCTTTTTTTAAAATCAATTATAACTCACGGTCTGAAGTCTGACTTTGGCAAGAAGGATTGGCACACGCTTCCTTCCCTAAAGCCAGGCTGCTGCCTCGGCCAAACCGGCTCCCCAGCCTCCACACCACCGCCGTGAACAGGCCCCAGGGGCAGGCAACCTGAAACAAGGTAGCTTGAAGGAGAAGCTTGACTCCTGGAAGACAACTTTGGCCAAAATTATCCGGAAAAACACTGCGTTTGCCCTGTCCCCGCAGCGGCACGTGTGTGGTGAGCTGTGGGTGACAGGCGCCTACGTGAGGAGAGGCGCTGCCCGAGGAGTTCCGGATGGTTCCGCAGCAGCCCCACAGACCAGCCCTGCACATTCCTCGGGGAAAAACGTGTCCAGGAAAGGGCAAAAAGCTGCAACCAGCAAGGAGTGAGCGGGGAAAAAAGTGGGATAAACAGCCCAAGGTGAGAGAAAAAGGAGGAAGAGGAGGAGGTGCTCCAGCCACCAGGGAAGAGATCCTCCTGCAGCCTGTGGAGGAAAAGCCCCACACCTGGGCTGAAGGGTATTTCCTGAAGGTGTGACTTGTTTAAACTAATCATGGTTAAATTAATATTTCTTGAGAGATGGAAAACAATCAAAAGATTATTCCTGACAACTAAGCCAGCCTAAATGCCATGAAAATGAGTTGTCCATCATCATCACTACCAAAAATGAACTTCATTTGGATGTGAAATATGTCTGATGAGCACGGTTAAAAAAAAAACGGAGGGTTAATTTATGGAAGTGAGTAAAATAAGAATTTTCTGTCTGTCCAGCAGCTGTTTAATAGGGTATCTGCTATCAACTAGCAATTAAGAAGTGTAAAGGGGAACAAATCCAGAGAGAATAAAGTTGCTAAGTTCAGTGTATCTCAGCTTTCTTGGACCTCAGTAAGCTCAGCAGAGCTCAAATCATGAAAAAAAAAAAATAATCAGGAACTACACAAAAATAATCAACAATAGATTGCAAAGGACTTCTGAAAGTATTTTACAGTATTAGATAGAAAGGAAATTTTGCATTTTCTCTTCATATGTATCCCAAAATAAAGCTCAGCTAGGAAGAAATTTAAGGGTCAGAAAACTACAAACTGCAAACAGGGAACTTTTTACCTAGATTTGCCTGTAGCTGGGCTAGAAACTTCCAGTCTTGTGTCATAACACACATTTCAGAGAGAGGCATACAGTTTTGCTATGAAGACTTAAGACAAAAGGACACGCACCACATAGCTCAGTGAGCTGTTTCAACAGTTAATTCCATCATTGTTAAGATCTGCCCTTTGTTTTGTAGCTTTCAGCCTTCAAACCTCGTTGCACCCTTGTGTGCTAGCCTGAAGAGCTCTTTAGCTAAAGAAAACATAGCTGCATTCAGTCTTTGATCAAATCACTTTTTGGTTTGCTCTTTGTCAAGCTGAATGGGCAGAGCTTCTAGGCAGCTCCCACATCTTTCATTTTGAAGGGCAATCACAGAAAATGCAAGGCATTATTCCAGGAGCAGCTTCACAGGGGCTCAACACAGACCTTATCCTCTTGGCCCTACCTCTTTTAAAAGACCATCATATTTACACATCAGTATCTTTTTCAGGACAAATAATCACACTAAAAGCGAGAACTTAGGCATTCCCCCAGATTGGCACAAGACACCAGCTATACCCCAGCTCTGCATCTTGCATCCTGTGAATTCAGGGCAGCTTGCACACTGAGCAGAAGGGGATTAACACAGACCAAAAACCATTACCCAGTTACCCCTGCATCGGTTCTGGTGCATGAAGAGAAGAAAAAATAACAAAGACAGGGAAAAAGAAAGAACAGCATATCAATGTGGGGAAACAAAGCCAGCATATCAACCACTAAAGAACACCAAGGAAAAAGTTTGTCCCCAGGTGTTTGCCTTGCTGCAGGTTTCCATAGCCACGGATTGGTTAGCATTGTTTTTACAGGTGCTGAGAAAAGCAAGAGTTGGTGAAGGCTGCTAAAGTGCCTTTCAGTGATAGAGCAAACAAGGGCTTGGGGTGGGTATGCTCAGCACATCCATGTTGCTCCCTGCCTTCTGCGATGGCAGGCAAATAGATAGTAGCACTAGGAAGAAACCAAACAATTAAAAATATTCAAATACACAACACAGAGAACTCCACTCACTTTAAAGCATTGCTTCATTTAGTGTCTGTTGGTTTTTTTTTTTTTTCCCCTTTAATCTTAACCCACTAACTCACTAATATTTTGCTTCAAATATAACTAGAAAGAAGGGTTCCCTCCTAGCCGTGGATGTGAAGGGAGACAGACTGGAAATCTTTGATGTCCATTTCACTGCAATAAGTGGGTAAAATGCAGATAAAAGTAAATGATGCATGATTATTATCACCATTAACAGCATCTGTCATCACCCATGTGTGCTGGTGGATATATAATTTATATTTTTTAATATATATACATATATATATACATATATATATATATATACACACACAAACCTGGATATAACCACCCCCCAGACAGCAGATTCTTCAGGACAGAGCGTCTTCCTTTGTTTTACAAACTTCAGCACCACAGTCCCAACCCTCTGTGAGCTGCTGGCTGCCCTTGTAGTGTACCCACTAGCAGTCAGAGGGACACAACAGATGCAAAGCAAGCCACAGCTCCCAGCCCCTCCAGTCACCCAAGGGGGCAGAATTGCTCCATAAGGTGACATCAGGCCCGGAGACTTCTCTTTATAAGGACAAAAATAATGGTTTAACTATATGATATCCAGCTCCTCCAGGGAAGTGCCTCCGGTTTTATTCTACTCCCATGATGTCCCGCAGCTGTGTCTTTGAACTAGACCTTTTTTCCATTGTTAAAGAGTTGTGACATTTTCTTTATTTAGCACTTGAGGTTTTATTTAAAAATACGAACCACTGAATTGTAAATCTTAACCAGGAACAAGAACCATCTGTGCATGCTTATAAAGTACTCTGGCTGGAGATACATTAATGATGGAATATGGCATACATGCAAATTTCTGCTTCAGATACATTTTTTAAATGCTCTTTTTCTACACAGGAGGCAAATGACTAATTGTTTCTGTTGTTTAGGCGCTTGAAATTGAAAATGGGCGTTTCTGCTGTTCTGCCTCCATTCCTAGGTGCTAAGTCCACACATGTACAATAAAGATAAAGCAATCTACAAATGTTTGAGACCTTGGCACAAAATCCCTCCCTCCCTCCCTCTTACCCCCAGGCTAGATAATATCTGGACTAATTGCTGCCTGCACGTGTATGTCAAACTGTCCCAGATGTTTTATGATTTACTGTTGCAAAATGAAAATCGAACTAAAAACATGTGAATGAATCCAAGGTTAATCACTCTTCTGCTACTGACTCCAACTTCCCTGCTGCACACCTTCAAAAATAGGGTTTCTGCCCATGTTCTGGCCTCATCCAAAACCAAATATAAGTGCCTAAAGAGTTATCTAGTTGGAATTTAAGCCATCAAAGTCTAACCATGATCCTGAAAAACCATCACGCAACTTTTGCCTACACACAGCTCGCCTAAATTCATCAGGCACCATGCTAGATTGCCAGAAAGTTTTCAGGTGCTCCGGTACTGCTTTGCATGCTGGAAAAATCGAGGCCAAGCCACTGGCTTTCTGCTCACATGCAATCCTAATAACAGCCTCAAAACAAGGGGTGCCTCACCCATTTCCCTTGCATTTGCTCCAAGGACTCCTCTCCTAAGATTTCATGCAGTAGGAGCTGTTGCTCAGAAGTAAAGATGTGGTTATAGTCCTTATCCTGTTGTGGTGGATCTAGTCCCCTTCACTGAGCAACCCCAACACCAAGGAAAAGCATCACTGACCTTCATTCCAAATGGTATAGTCATGCTGGAAGAAATTAGAGATGTCTTTGGCCAGGCAGGTAACCAGAAAGATCTTGTGTTCCTCCTTCTGTTCCATAAATAAGCTTATGCATTGAAATATAATGCATGGTTGGACTGACCCTTTCCAGCTCATTGGCTTCAGAAAAGTATTTTGAAAATTACTTTAATACATATTTACCCAATGGACCAGAATGATTCACTTTGGCACATGAATATGCCTTATTAAAAGCTGCTTACACACAGATTACTCAACCCAGCCCTTTTTTCACCTCTCCGAGACATGTATGAAATGCCATGTTAATTAAATGTAAATCTGGAGGACCCAAGTTATTTCTCCTATCTCCTGCTAGAGAAAAGAGTGTGCCTTAAAAAGAGCATAATAAAAATGGTTACAATTAGTGTTGCAGATGCTATGAACCAGCTGAAGAAAGTCTGTCTGTAACTGAAGCCAAGGGATGAGCCAGCCTGGGGTGGCAAGTCTTTAGTAGGGCCTGTTGCAATATGACAAGGGGTAATGGTTTTAAACTAAAAGAGTATAGTTTTAGATATAAGGAAGAAATTTTTTACAATGAGAGTGGTGAAACATTGGCACAGGTTGCCCAGAGAGGCAGTAGATGCCCCATCCCTGGAAACATTCAAGGTCAGGTTGGATGTAGCTCTGAGCAACCCAATCTAGTTGAAGAGGTCCCTGTTTGTTACAGGGAGGTCAGACTAGGTGGCCTTTAAAGGTCCCTTCCAACCCAAACTACTCTACGATTCTATTATTCTTTCCACCTTCTGTATAAAGCTTCCTGCAGAAGCTGCAGCCCCACCCAGGGTGCAGAGACCCTTTTGCAACATGTTCTGAAAAGGCTCATTTTTCAGTGAGATAATACAACCTTTCCCTTGTTCTCATCCTCTGCGACAGATCAGCCTGCCCGCTATGTGATCCTGCATCGCTTTATGTGTCGGGGCCAAGTAGTGCCCGAGCAGCCTCAGGGAAAAGCGCCTGTAATGCAATAGCTCCACTTAGCACCCGCAAAGCAATTAAAAAATGGAATCAAACATTTTCTGGCAACAAATTCAGGCAGCAGCCGGCTGTGTTGGCATGTTACTCCATTACTTAACCACCGGGTCATATATCTGTAACTACAGATGGCTTTTACATCCGCACCTCTTAAGCAGCATCTGATACCACCGCTGAACCCTGGCCCAAGGGGAGGGATGCATCCGTTCTGACCAGAAAGACTTTTTCCTTTAAACACCATCTCAGCCAAGGCATCAAAAGGTATTTCTGCGGCCCCATTAGACTCATGGAAGCAGCCTTCCTCATCTCCAGCATGGGAAGAACTACCTGGCTGCAATTCAGCTGCAGCTCTACCTTACGAAGGACAAGAATTGGCAAATAAAATGACTTTTCCCCGTCGATCTCTCACCAGCACTCCAGGACACACACACTGCTTCCCATGGAGTACAATGTTTCTTAATAATGTTTTTCCTCCAACTCCCCTTCACTTGAGTCTTTTCTCCCAGGCATCTCAAAGGTACCCACAACCTCTGGGGATGACTGCAAGAACATCACCATGCAAGTATTTGTATCGTAAATCTGCTGTGCTTAACGCTGACACGGCTACAGCAGCTTAGCTGATGGCTGCGCAGGGAAGGTAACGCAGAAGCTCAGCAAAAAGCACTTTGGGATACCTGAGCCAACCTGCCAGCAAAGTCAGTAACAGTTCAAAATATAAAAGCAGAATGGTCTTACAATCAGACCCACGGGGCATCAGGCTATTGAGTATGGATATGAAAGTATTCACACCAGAGATCCTGCTGTAGGCCAGGCACTCCGTGGCACAGAGAAGAAATGGTACAGACCACACACTCATGGCCCCTGGCTTACTGTACTTACACTGGCTTTGACAAACGCCTTGGTGGACATTTTGGGTCTCTCATCCCTATCCCCAACCAGAAGCTAAACATCCAAATGCCTCAACTTTATCAGAATTACTCACTTGCTTAAATATTTGTATGCCTATGGTTATATAGTAAAAGATTGCTTTGTTCAAGGAAAACAATGATGGGTGAAAATTGTATAAAGCTCCTCAGGACGTATTTCCTTATTTGCATGCTTCCCATATAACAGAAGCCACATATGGCATCAAATCTTTTCCAAAATCTGTTCTACTTATAGAAAAATCCTCCAAATTATTCCATGTTATTAATGAACCATGATGCATATAATAAGATTTGAGCAGTAACACATGACACACCTCAGGTTAACCAAAACAATTTGTTTGACTCAAAATGAAACTTTTAATGCCATGTTTGAGGGCAGGCTTTTCACCTTGCTGAAAGAATTTTCTCCCAAAATTAAAAACTGGGGCATTCTTTCTTTATTTCCCAATTTTCATCTTGTTTCCATACACTGCTTAAAAATACCTGTACTTCTTTCTTTCACCCAAAACTGTTTCCAAAGCTCAGCACACACTTGAAAATAGAACATCAGGCCAAACTCCACTTTTATAGCAAACATTGCCCTCACCCTAGCAATTCCGCTACAGAAGTGTCACAGAAGGAGGTCTTTGCTTTCTTCCCACATATATTTTTAGCTGGCTCAGACCTGATTTGCCTGGAGAGTCAAGCCTTCTCTTTTCATTTATTACTCTGCTAACTTCATATTAGTGCTGAAGATCATCTCTGTACCTTTAGAAAGAAAGTTGGAATAAACTTGGAAATGAAGAAGTATTTAGTGGGGAGAAAGAGGAGTGACGGTTCCATGGTGAGAGAAAATCTGGTTTGAAATCTTCATTCTAAAGCAGGATAGGGAATGTGGAAATTCCTGATTTTTTTTTTTAAAGTTCCCTATGAAACATTTTTTTTCCTATAGTTTCTTGAAGCTATGAAGTGGGCTATCCTCCTTCTTCTGTTACGTCAGGAAAAAAAGGAAAGGCTGAAGAGGATGCAGGGGAAAGAAAAAACCAGGCCATCTCAGAAAGCCCTCAAAAGAGAGGCAAAGAACAACTGTTAATCTTCTTGTCCAACAAGAGCAGGAGGGGAGGATTAGTGTAACGAAAAGGATGGAGAACAAGGATTTCTTTTTGCAGCCAGAGGGTACAATTACTCATCTCTTAGGGGCTTACCTGTCAGGACTGCCCACAGAGTGAGTTACTTGACAGAAAAAGCCAGGTTTTCAAAGAAACGCAGCTCCCAGTCCCTCCCATTAGCACCAGTAGTGGGGCCCTCCTTTTGAGCATAAAGCTACTGGATTCACAGGGTGCCTCCAGTCCTTTCCAAAATGAGTCCTAATAAAATACAGATGATGCTAACTGGGTGGAGTTTTTAAACCTGCTACTCAGCTTGATCAAGGGTACTTCTTTCTATTTCGGTATTTCCCAATGTTGTAGCTGAACCAGTTCAGAGTAAAGAATCAGGCAATAATGAAAATTACTCAATTTAGAAGTTAACATTTCTCGTAGTTTACCATGTTTAGAGATGTATTTAGCCTGCCACCAGCACTGGGGAGTGCAGCATCATACCAAGAAAAGCTGGTTGCTTTAAAACCTTTTGTCTTGAAAACGCATTCTCAAATCCATCAGTTGGAACAATGTTTCTTGCTAGAGGATGAATAAACCCCACACCCCAGAAGTGAAAGAAATGGAATGCAAACTCCATAGCAAAAACCCCATTCAGGTTAACATTTTGAACCCCGGCAGTAGAAAATACAAGGTTATAGTTGCCATAGCGACTACAAATCAATTACTTTACACACAGCTATTACAATATTAAAGTAAACACATCCACAGTCAGAACTACTCTGTAGCCTCATGGGGACTAAGTTAAAATTGTTGTGGAGCCCAGAGCACGGTGGTAATGTAAATGCATTATTACATGATTTTTTTTTTCTTTATTTTTTTTTTTCTTTGCATTTCAATGTGTTTAAGCCCCTCAGCACTGCAGTGCAGTTGGATTGGGGAAAGCGGTATTTCTCCTCCCTAAAACCTGTCTGATTTGGCCTTACAGCAGACCTGAATAGCTGCAGGGGACCCAGGCAGTGGAGACCCAGATGAGCAAGGCCAGATCTGCAAGAAGACACCACCTTTCATCAGGTCTCTCCACTCATAATGACTCTCTCTGCAAGGCTTAAGTAGCTACATGAGGATGACGAGGACCTCTGAAAAGTTAGCTGCAAGGGTGAGCATGGCTCCCTTTTCCAGTGTGCCTGTTATGGGATGCCATTTACACAAGCCCCAAATCCACAGGAATATCCACTACAGCTAACACATTTACACGTGTGCCCTAATGGCTTTTAGAAGCTGATTTCTACCCGTGTTAAGAGTATCACTATGGTTGCATACTGTGTTACAGCTCTAATTGCTTTTTCTCTTAATAAGCAACATTTGGGGGACAGTAATGACAAAAATTCACCTTTCTGAGCCAGGTAGACTGCAGTTGGTATAAATGTGGCACTCTGGACTTCCCTGGGGCCAGAGGAGTGAGCTCAGACCCATTCATGTAACCTAATCATTTGCAATGACATTCAGGAAGTCTGAAAGCTTATTGATTTGTTTTATAATCATATTGTACATCTTTAAGAGGCAAACAAGTGCCTGATTTAAATGATTGGCTTGATTTTTTTTTCCCTCCTGTGCATTTTAGTAAAGGTTGATAGCACATACTTATCACCATTAGCAGCCATATAATTTACATTTGGGCTTTCAGGTGTCCTACCCTGATAGAGCCAAATGTCAAAGTAAAAGGGGATGATGCCTGAGAACCCACCTGACCTGGGGGTTTTTTGTAATTTTTAAACTGTTCTAAATTTTTTTTTCTTTAATTTTTCTGCCTTCTAGAAGGCAACGGTCCTGTTTGGTTCTGTCCTCCTCTGTTTTGCATTACACTGTGTCTGCACAGGAATAAGCCAGGATGATGAGCATCAGCTACCATTTTTATTTTAAAAGCTTATCCAATAAGGTAATGCTATTCTCCCAGTGTAGTCCAACTAGCCATCATTTTCCAAGCACCAGTCAGTGTTGGGCCATGAACTGACACACAAAATTGCTAGGTAGGAAAATATAGTTTTAAAAAAAGCACATGCCACATGCCACAAAATTGTCACCATGAAGCTTCAGGTAGAAACTTATTTTCCCCATTTAATTAAAATTTTTAAAGTATGCTCAGAAAAAAAAACCTATTGTCATTTTATTGTAAATCTGTCTCTGTGTACCTCCTCCTCCAGCATTGCTTGCAAGTGGGAAACAGGGGCCGGGGGGTAGCAAGGGGAGCAGGGGCAGCCAGCACCCCAGGGAGAGGATGCTGCTGCCACCCAGCCCTTGGCCCTGGAAGATCACTCAGGATACAGGTGGGTGCTCTGGCAAAAAGCTTGCTTGTTTTCCAGCAAAATGTCATTAAAACCTTTGAGGATATTTGTTTCCAGTTGAGACAAATGATCATTCTCCCAGGGGAGGCAAAAAAAAAGAGTTTCGCAGTTTCACTGAAAAATTCACAATCGGCTTTAGTGTTATAATAATACGACACTCTCTTCACCATGGATCCACAATTTGTTTGCTTTTCCAAGCACGACTGTTTTCCCACCCCTTTTCCCTTATATTCTCTCACATTCATGTTTATCAGTTATGCACAGAAATAAAACTGGTTTATGGTGAATACCCTCATTAATGTGTTTTAAACACTGTTGACTTTAAAATGATCCACTCCAAAGCTCTAAAGGCATTTTCGAGATTAAAAGTATCATTCCCCTTTTAGCACAAACTATGTGAAGGTGCCAGGTAGAAGACAGAGATAGGGGAAAGCCATTTCCAAAGCTGAAAGGGATTCAGGAGATTTGGCTACAGCCTATCCAGCTTAAAATAAAGTTACAGCCCTCACCTTTCCTATGGCTCACATCTAGGACAGCAAACGTCATTAAAGCCATACAGAGAGGCATTGCTACTTTTTCTGAATCGCTGAAACTTGACAACCGATAAAATAACCCCAGCTACTACATCCCTCCAAGGCCAGGTCCTTTAGTGGACTTTTTTTTTTTTTTTTTTTTCTCCATTTGGGCAGGGAATACTGCTAAGGGGAAGCAGTGCATCAGGAGGAGATGTCTCCAAGCACTGGGTACACATCTTGATGGTGTTGTCAAACTTTAGAGCTTGCCCTTGCTCTGAGGTTTCAGGTAGTTTTCTGAAGGTACTAAATGTCATTTAACCTTTCAGATGCTTTAAATCAAGATCCTAAGACGTACCAAAATGATCTCCTACCTCATTTACCTGCAACAAGCCTTAAACCTAATTCTGCACACTCACATACCCAAATTACCTTTGCTTTCAAATTCAGATTCTTTGTTACTGAAAAACAAAAAAGGAAAATTATTCATTTCGATGTCAGGTCACACTAAGCAACTTCCATACTCAGACCAGCTTTGTAAATAAAAGTCTCCCTTCTTTTTGTTTTTGCAAAAGAAACCAGAGAAACTTGTGGTCTGAAAACCAGAGTGCTCCAGACTCCCAGTAAGGTTTGTGGGTTGAGACAAGGACAGGGAGAGTCACTCACCAATTACTGTCACAGGCAAAACAGACTCAATTTGGGGAAAAAGCTTCTACATAATTTGTTACCGATCAAATCAGAGTATGATAACAAGAAGTAACACCAAATCTTAAAAACATCTTCCCGCATCCATCCCTTCTCCCCGGGCTCAGGTTTGCTCCTGATTTCTCTCCTCTCCTCCAGCAGTGCAGGGGGACAGGGAATGGGGCCTGTGGTCAGTTCATCACCCGTTGTCTCTGCTGCTCCCGACGCCTCACACTCTTCCCTTGCCCCATTGCGGGGTCCCTCACACAGGAGACAGTCCTCCATGAACTTCTCCAACGTTGAGTCCTTCCCGTGGGCTGCAGCTCTTCACGAACTGCTCCAGCATGGGGTCCCTTCCACGGGGTGCAGTCCTTT
Source organism: Tyto alba (assembly GCF_018691265.1). Classification (NCBI taxonomy): domain Eukaryota; kingdom Metazoa; phylum Chordata; class Aves; order Strigiformes; family Tytonidae; genus Tyto; species Tyto alba. The sequence continues at coordinate 23,644,700 of NW_024881297.1, forward strand.
AGGAACAGGCTGCTCCAGCGTGGGTCCCCCACGGGGTCACAAGTCCTGCCAGAAAACCTGCTCCAGCGTGGGCTCCTCTCTCCCTGGGGCCACAGGTCCTGCCAGGAGCCTGCTCCAGTGTGGGCTTCCCGTGGGGTCACAGCCTCCTTCAGGCACCCACCTACTCTGATGTGGGGTCCTCCATGGGCTGCAGGTGGAATCTGCTCCCTTTTAACCTCCATGTGCTGCAGGGCACAGCCTGCCTCACCACGGTCTTCACCACGGACTACAGAGCAATCTCTGCTCCGGCACCTGCAGCACCTCCTCCCCCTCCTTCTTCACTGACCTTGGTGTCTGCAGAGTTGTTTCTCTCACATACTCTCACTCCTCTCTCCAGCTGCATTTTCCATTGCCCAGGTTTTTTGCCCCCTTCTTACATATATTACCCCAGAGGCGCAGCCACCATCGCTGCTGGGCTCGGCCTTGGCCAGTGGCCGGTCTGTCTTGGAGCTGGCTGGTGTTGGCTCCACTGGACATGGGGGAAGCTTCTGGCAGCTTCTTACAGAAGCTACCCCCTCTAGCCCTCCCCCCCCTCCCCACTATCAAAACCTCGCCACGCAAACCCAATACTCACAATAATACTGCACTTTTGGGGACTCCCTGCATAGCTGCTTCTGATTTTACCCTAATCCAATGCAGACAGGCTGAGGAATCACTCCCAGGACCTGAATTAAAGCTGTCCAGTCCTGTGGCTGCTCCCTGCTCCTGGCCCGCGGTGCCTGCCCACGCATCTTCAGAGCAATAACAAAGCTGTCAGCTGCAACCAGCCTTTGTGGATTACCCATATACATTTTGTTCCTGTAAAGCCTCTATTAAGGATGCCATTCCGTGATACATATTTAAGTCAGTATCTCGGCACCACGGTTGCCTGCGTGAAAGAAACCAAGAAACTATTACTGTGAAATTGCCTGCAGCTCTTGAGCACAGGAGGTAGCAACTGGCTAATAGTTTCTTAGACAGCCCTGGCAGATGTGTCAGGTTGCTTCGCAACTGTGCACCTCGTGGGAGAGCAACGCACGCAAAGCTCCCCCCTCCTAGTGTCCCCAGCTGTAATTAATCCATAGCACCATTTCTATAGTGTCAGCAGCACCATATGGACCAAGCACTATTTTGCAGGACTAACCACAGAGGAGGAAGATTGCAATTATGTGTCTGATAATTCTCCAGGGCAGCCACGGGTTGTTTTATGGAAGGCAGAAGAGTCTGTAAGGGGTGGGATTGCCACGGATGTGGCCAAGAGGAGGAGGACGATGACCAGTGGAAGATGAAACAGCAGATAAAACTACCTGTCGTATTCTGTACTGCTACCATCTTGCACAGCACTGCTCCCGGTCTTGCCTGCAATATGAATCCAAAAAGGGCAGCTCCAAAATGAAACATCTATTTGCCATTCAACTCAGCAGTCTGTCCACTGCATGGTACATGTTGAGCGAGCAGTGAAGGAGGATGAAAGGACACATTGATACCAACATAACAGCCTCCTCTTCCCAAAGCTTAGAAAGGGCTGCAGGGAGCTCCCAGTCGGAGCTGAGTGCCTGGCTTCCCACAGGTATTTTAGTCAACAGTGGTTATGAACCTTTACAGGTCTAGGTTTAGGTACAAAACTCCTTTAACTGTCTTTGAAAGCCTACTCTGGAAAAAGAGAAACATTTTTTAGGACAGAATGGCCTCTCTAACGCTATATCAAAATAATTTTGTCGGCAATGCCATCATTTATCAATTATCTCTTAATTTATACATCTATATTATATGCATAATCAGATTATATATAAACTGATTTACTCAAGGAGACAACTGGGAAAGATTAAACATTGTTTTGCTGGTGGCATCAGCATTGCAACAGCAAAACTCACTCCTGAACCCTAAACGAGAGGTCAGTGGGTCCTCGTGCTCCCATCAGCAGCCCCAAACCACCCCATCAGCAAGGAGGCACGGCGCTAGCCATGCCCTGGTGTGCTGGGCAGTGCATGTCAGCCTCCCCAAGGCTCCAAGAAAATCCTACCAAAAAAAAAAAAAAAAAAGCAAACCAGAGAGCACTGCTTCCTTCCTTCCTTTCTCACCCCAAATTTGATGTCTACCAGGAACACTTCGGTCATCAATTCAATGCAGGGAAAAAGAGTTTATACTTCAAAAATTATAACAACTGCTTGTATTTGAATACACCTCACAGAGACAGTTGAAATAAAGCAGTTATGATCTCTGTGACAGTCGCTACTGCTAATGCCTATCATAAAAGCCAGTAAGGAGGCAGATACGTTGATTTATCATGCATTGCTGCTCCCATATATCTACTTTCTAATAAAAATCTGCGGAATTATTGCTTACACTGAGCTTCATGTGCCCATATTTGTATTGCTAACCTCTCCTGGAAGATTTCAAAGCTTTATTTATGGGAGGCTTTTATCTACCCCTAGGAAAAGCGCTCACAACAGGAGCATGCCTGCCCCCGAGACTCGAGCCCGTTAAGAGTACAGATTTATACCGCCCAAATTCCCCAGTGGAGAAACATGCTCTTTATCTAAGCTCTCGATTAAAGCATGGCTCCAATTTATGCTTGCGGGCACTGGGGATACTGGCGACTAGGGATTTTTGTAAAAAACTCCAGGTAAGTCCTCCAGCACCATCTTTTCAGGCAGCACCACACGTATCACCTAAGACCAAGCCCTCTTCTACAGCACTTAAGGTTTGTTTCACAGTCTTGTGTTTTATCTCCCCAATGAACTGATTTCTCACCTGCTTTTTAATCTTATCATATAAGGATTTTTTTAGATTTTAGACTTTTTAAAATTTTATTTCTTTTTCAGCTTTTACTACCTACACACAGCATGTGCTGAGAGGAGTGACACGTTATTTTGAGTCAAACTGTTTTAACTATACTCTTGAGGACAAAGTGGTTCCCTATATTTTCTCTACAATTCTTGCTGATTATGATGAATTTTGCCAGATTTAAGAACCAAAGTAACATACCAAGTGCTGCGCTTAGGAGGTTGTCAGATGAAAAGGTTGATGCTTTGGAGAAAAAAACACCAGTATTTCCCATGCAAGGCCTGCTTGAGGATGGACGTGGATGCAGCGAGAAGCAAATTCCTGTTTCCAGCAGCAGTTTGGAGCTGTGTCCATCCTACTGTGCCCCTCTGAGTCCCCGAATTCAGGCTGAGAGCACATCACCTGTGTCCATCTTCAACTGCCGTGTTGTCAGAGCTCTGACTCTGATCATGGCAAAGGATCAGCATGCAGTGCTGAGCCGAAATGGCTTCTTTTGGGACAAATATCCTGAACCAGAGCTGTGTCCTTGGAAATTTCTCCACACTGGGATTCTTTTCCAGCTTTGGAACACCACATTCCGTCCGTGTTTTTGCAAAATCTCAGCAAGCACTCATACAATATGTGAACCCACGGGCACAGCACAGGACAACATGCTCGATAGACAACATTACTTAAAGGGCAGATTCATATAGTGCCTAGCAAGAGTTACCTCCTAAAAGTTAAGTGCTGCTCCATTTCCTGCCTTGAAACCAAACTGCAGCCCCCTGGTAGCTGCTCCATCACAGTCAAAAAGCAGAGATCACTCTTAGTTGGGGACGAAGCACAACTCTGACCAAAAAGTAATTAGCATTGGTTAATTAATCAGACAACCTGCATATGTTGATTTTCTATACCATAGGCAAGGAGAGCCTGCAGGTAGGCAAAGCCTAGTATGCACATGTTGCCCCCCAAAAGGGGAGAGACACTAAGGCTGCAAAGTCAGCCCACCTTCACTATCATTTCAACTTGTAAAGAACCTCCTTAGAGGTGTTACCCGAAGTATACCAGAAAAATCAGTCCCACTTAAAGCAAAAACAATAGAAATGTTTGCATGTGCTCAGAATCAGGGCCAGAAAATTATTTTTTGCATCTTCCACTTATTCCCGCATGAAAAATGTTCACAATAAACGTTTCTACATTATCTGTTTCTCTAAAATCACACAAACACAATATTGGCCCCTGGAGGCTTTAGGGCTTCGATACTTTATTTTTGCCCTTTTTCCCCTCCAAACATTTTGACCCTTGTTTCTTTTTTCTCTCCTGAATCTATTCAGACTATACCTGTCCAAACTGGAGTTTAGCAAACCCATCTGCTTTAATTTTCTTCTTAAAAAGAATGCAGGAGCTATTTGGGTTGCGGCTGTTACAACCATCTTCTGATGGATGGGAAGTAAGAGCTGGATTTTGCAGCACCTCCTCCACCAGTCTCCCCTGAAATATTGACAGACCCCACTGAACAGGACCCAACGGCACCTTGAACCCTAAAGCAAAGCAGCGCTGTGTGTACGTGCTGGCGGGGGTTCACATCTCTGCATGATCCTCCTGCAGCAAACAGAGACAGGGCTGGTACCAAACCAGGGTCAGTCGTGACAAGGGCCAAATGGAAGAGCAGAGACTGAATCCCAGCTGAGATCTGACCATTTTTCACAGCTCTCTGGCCCAACATAATGTTTTGATGAGAAAGTGCAAAGAGGTGAGCTGGGTAAAATGCCCATCTTGGCTCTTTACACGGAAAAGACAGAACTTGTAATCAACCTCACACACACAAAAAAATATACACCAAATAATCCTTGAGGGCATAGGAAGGAGATGTAACCCCAGCAGCATGATGTCCTGGTTTTGCTGAACTCAACATGCCTTTTGCTATTGACTTCAATGAGATCCTGAGCTTTCTTGTTATCCTTATAACTGCACTTTGCTGGGGCTGGCTTTGGAGAATCACTTAAAGATTACAGTTAGGTAAAGAGTGAATTCTCATCTGTCTCCCCAGTAAAGAAAGAAAATAAAAATGGAAAGTCTTAAAAGAATAATAACTATATTCCACTTCAGCTCTCCAAATCAAAATGAAAAATAGTTTAAATTCAGGGTTTTTTGTGTGTATTTGTCAAAAACGATTTATATGGGGGAAAAAAAAAAAACACAAACAGAAAAAATCACCAACATTTCCTCCCAGACAAATTTTCATTTCCGTTTAAATCTATTTCTGATGTGCTCGAGGATGAAACATATCAAGTCAAGGAAATAAGTGTGTAAGCAACTTCCAAGAATAATCAGGGCTTACAATGACCTTTTATTCTAGGCAAGCAAAGGCAAGCGGTATGATGGATACAGAAAAAAATTACTGAGAAACAAGGAAATTTGCATCCAGCACCAGCAGCAGCGAAGGGGGCACTGAAATGTTCCCGCTTTACACAGAGGGCTACAGTGCCATGTTATTGCAGACAAATGAAGGGCTTGTATTAAAAATGCATAATTTAATCAAGAGAAAAACTACTAATCAGATGGAAATATGCAGACCTGATATTGGTTTTTTAATATTAGTGTTATTAAATTCTGCTATAGTTTCTTACAGAATCACCCAAATGTAAATTAATATAAGGAGAAACAGTTAACAAAATTACAGGACCAGATCAAACATTCCTGTTCGTTCACAAGCGTCCCGCTGACTTGCGATATTAGGGATGGCATAAAAGGCTTAGTATAAAATACTACATGTGCTGATTTAATAGTATTTTCCCCCGTCAGAGCAGCTTGAAATGAGCCCCGAGTCAGTTGTTGGCGCCAAGCGAACAGGAGCTGAGTTTCGGTGCCAGCATAAGCCTCTGCCGTGGCCGACAGAGCTGCCACCTCCGTGTGCCGTAACCCCAGCGCGGCAGAGGACTGCCAGCTCCGCCAGGCACCGGCCCATGCTAGCAGGAGCAGGAACTTATCCCCTGCATGTAATCAGCCTCCACCTGCCCTGAGAAAAGAGGGCTGAACATTCCTCTAATCCAACGTCTTAAAAAGTTTTTAAAATATCCTCCCTTCGGGCATGCACAGATGAGGCGAGAGTCGCTGCCTCTGCTCGGCATCTCTCGGGCTTGTGGCGCCCGCTCTCACCCGGGGCTCTTCCACCACCAGTGCTAACGTGTGCATTTCCAGCGTGCCCATTTTATATCAGGGCAAAGCAGCTGGGCAGAAAAGGACTGCCGCTTGCCACGTGAAATAGCGCCTTGGGGTTAAAGCCAGGAAAAGACCCCAAGTCCCTTTTCCCACTTGAGCATTTCTGATGTGGCAGACCTCAGCAAAGAGAGATGTGCTTGTCTTGAGACTCTGTCAAGGAACTTGGGGCTCACATTCCAGACTACGTGCTTGTTCCACTCTGAGTTACAACAAGAAAGTCACCCTGCAACACCATTCTTCCAGAAAATGAAGAATCATTAATATTGACTTGGCTTACAAGAATGGCTAGAGGCCCTGGCCTCACTGTTTCAAGCGTCATAGAAACACCAGAAAAATTACACTTTTATATTTTTTTTTCCCTTGTCAATTAGAACATAAACATTGAGAGCAGAGACTCTTAGTTTGCACAACACCTCATACCATAAAGTTCTAATCTTTCAGATATATCTGAATGCACACAAAGAGGACCAAACCAGATACTGAGCATTTAACATTAACATTAATTCCCACTAACACTTTATCTGATATTCACGTATGAGAGAAAGAGAAAATGCACAGCAGGAAAGCAAGGGAAATTAAACAGCATGTGTGATCAGTAATACACAAAATTGCTCATTTTGCAAAAATAGCTGTAGACTCTTTTAGACCGAAAGCTGATGTGTCAGTCTCACTTCCTACTTCTTTTTCATTTTATGTTATTTACCATATGAGTGTTTGTGACACTACTCACACCAGGGGATAAATAAAGCCAAGCCAGATTCCCTCTGCTTCCCCCTTTTCCCTGTTTTTACCAGCTGGTACCTCCCCCAGTCATAGGTCCTGCGTGAGCGTAGCGCTGTGGCACTGCACACCCGCGGCCACCAGCAGCATCAGAAAACAGCCAGGAACCTGCTGCTGCTCTGGATTCCCTGCTGTGTTACACCAGTGTTAACGAGGAGTAAATAATGAATCAGCTTCCTTCAGCTGACAGCAGGGCATTCAATATTTGCTGAAGCCACTGGCAACGCAGGGTTGGCTTCCAGAAGCCCCTGCCTAGCAAACGTTGGGATGCTGCAAACACCACACATGCTGGAAGAGCACCTCCATAGCATACACTTCAAAGCGCCCCATCCTGCCAGATGAGGAAATCCTTTGCAGATGGCAGATGAATGAAGCTGGAGGGAGCACTCACCCTCATGGGTTACAGCCCATCTCATGCAGCATGTGCTGGGCTTAACATCAGCTACCTAACCAAAAAAAAAAAACGCTGCAGCACAGCCTTTCTGGCTCCCAGGGTGGGTCAGGAGCTAGCACATGCAGGTAAAGCCCCCGGGGGTCCTGGGTGCCCTGGCTGAAAGGGTTGCGTTAAGCCACTCCACCACAGGATTAGAGCTGGCTCAGGCAACCCTCTGCGCTGCAATCCCACCTCGGTTTTACTTCCCACCATAGCAGCATATCCTCCAAAAGGAGAAGCCCAACTCTCTGTAAAGTCAAGGTCCCCACAACTGCCAGAGAAATCTCGCAGGTGCAGGAGCAGCAGCCAAAGCACAGAGCTATAACCAGGCCCAGCAGCAGGGCGATGGGGGGGAGATTACACACAGGTGCCACTCACGTGAGGCCCCTGCAAAGCAGCGGCAAAATCCTAAACAACCATCCAAACTAATGCACCAAGCAGTGCCTTCATTTTGCTGCAAATATTTCTGGCTTTAACCAACACATTAGGCAGAGTTATTCCTCATTGATTTGAGCCAGGAAACATGGAGTGGTTCCCAGGTGAACAAGCATTGTCCCAGAGGGCTTCTCCTGTCTGTGATGCAGAGCTGGTGCCACAACCCTCGTACTTGAAGACTTTTGCTGTCCTGACCCTCCTAATAACTGTGCAAAATAGCCGTGCTACTACCAAGGACTGAGATATGACCCAAGGGGTCAGAAGGCAAAGGCACTCGGACAGACTGATGACAGAGGGTGGACAGGACGCTGCCCCTCAGCTGGAATCGGATGTCATTGGCTTGGTTGCTGGTAAATGTGAAATTTAGGAAGACCCCCAGTAAAGTGGCTAACAGTACACCACTTCCTGAAACTCTCAAAAGCTCCAAAGCACTGGTTTACACACTCTGTTTCCATCACTTTTTTGATGCTCCCTTTATTCCATGGAGGCTGCTACAGAGTTAGCAGCTAGGAATTGAAAACGTGGAATGAGCAAATCAAGAGGACAATTCTTTAACTTTTTGAAAGTTTGGGAAACAAAAAACTGGAAAGAAGACTTAACAATTGAATCCCACTTCCTTAGAGGGAGAACCATTTCTAAAAGAAGAAATAATCATCAAGATGGAAATGCAACAGTTGAGCAACAGGTCTGAAAGGAAATAAAAGATGGGGCTTTCTGCTGAAAGCTTCGCAGCAGCCTTGTCTTACACTTTATTGGCCTCTAGTGGAAAAAAGAAGCTATGTCTTGCAATCACAAAACTCCACTTAGAGAGCACAGGGGAAAATATACCACTCCCCATACAGAGTTTGAATACATACCTGATGAGGGAATGCAAGGCAAGTGACTAAAAACAACCACTATTTTGCATTAGCTACATACACAGTCTTGGTATTGCTATCATCCAGGGAAAAGAGTGAGTTAAATATTAGTCATTTTCTACATATGTACCTTGTAACCATCTGCCATAAAAGAAATAAAATTTCACCGGCAGAGGCACTAAGTTTATTGATATTCGGGCAAGAAGCTCTGAGCCATTGTATGTGCTCCACTGAATGTTAACCCTTGTAGCACTCACACTGCAGCAGTCTGGCTATAAAGTAGACTCTAAAATAAGGAGTTCGGTTGCTATCTTCTGTAAACACAAGATCTCACAATGAAAACATATACCTGTATGGTGCAGGCAGTGACTGTGATAGGAGTTCTGCCTAGGTATAAATTCAGTGATTCAAAACTCACGGCTCCAGTTTCCATGGATATAAGAAAAATGAGAACTCTCCTCAATGAATTAAAAATACAAACTGTAGCCGAAAGAAAGCACTCAGTGGGATCACAGGAACAAACATCTGAAAAGGTAAGTCACTGGAGAGCCGTAGGCTCAGCACAGAGGTGTAGGATAACATAAAAGAGCAAGTCACCTGTCGGACAGAGCAGAGCTCTTGAAACCAGAGCCAGCTAAAAAGCAAACACTCCCCCAGCAGAGCTGTGCACCCCAACTGTGAGCAGATACCTCCTGAGCGGAGGCGGGATGCCGGTCGCTGGCGGATGCTGGCCTCCTTTGGCTGAGTATAAACCTCTGTGCAGCCCTCCAACAGCTCTCTAAGCCTGGCTTGCTTTCCTCCCTCCTCCTCCGCCTGCCTTCTGGAGCCCAGGGCAGTGCAGCCAGGTTTGCTCCCTGGGAGAGAGCTCCTGTCACGGCAGCCCCGAGGTGGCGGATGGCAGGTGGCGGCACCGTCCTCGGCACCGAGCGGGACGCTTGGCTGGCGTTCAGCAGAGGCACGGCCCTGCATCCAGCTCCAGGGATGTGCCCTCCATCCTCTGCAGAGGCTTGGCACCCTGGATCCTCAGTACGCACAGAAAGGGAAAAGAGCAACAGGCACTCGCAAACCTGGGGAAAAAAAACTATTCAAAACATACTTTTGGTGTGTTTTGACTGTTTTTTTGTGTCCATTTGATCCAGCATTCCTTCTACCAGCCTCTGTGCTAGCCTAGGGTACAGAGGCATGCCACTAGAAGCTTGTCTGGAGGCTGAACTGCCAAAAAGAAAAAACAAACAAACAAAAAATACCCATGCCAAAACAGCACATTCATTCATTCCAAGTGAGATGATGTGAGCTACCTAACAAATCTGAAAAAAAAACCAAAACATTTTTGAAAGCCAACTGTAGTCTTCTGACATGTTTGTTCTGGTCAAATTGCTTGCATTCCCTGTTTACCTTCAAGGAGAGAAGGGAAGAGAAACCAACGGCCAAAAGCCACCACATTAACAGTTTTTGCCAACACAGAAGTGTTCACACCACCCATCCTGTGAGTGTGAGAGAGAAATGTAAGCAGCAGCAGGGAAACTCCAGGCAGTAAATACCAGGCTACCTCTTGCTTGAGTTCCCTTGGCTCAGTGCTGGTCCAAGGGCCTTTTTTTTCTGCAACATGTAGCAGAGTAACCTAAAGCAGACTGATATTTATGCCATAAATGTAAAATAATCAAGCACAGGACTGTAAGCCCATGAATCCTCAGGGCTGGCTGAACTCCCATCTGGAAATCCTACAGATTCGTTATATTATGTTTATTTCCTTCATGAGGAAAGGAAGACAAGAAAAAAAGATTAAATACAATCAGTCTGAGCTGGAAATATGCCTCTGCACAGACTGGGATCTCAGAAAGAACAGTAGAAAGAAGACATGATGGCAGTAGGACCGGTGTGTGGCAGAGCTTCACCAGGCTGGAGCGGCACCAGAAGGAAAGCAAGGTTATTGTGGCACGGGAAAGATCTCCCCGATGTCACCAGAGGTAGCCAGGAGAGCTTTCCACACCTCATCCTTTGGCTTTCTTTGCTGAACATAATATACTCCACTTTACAGACCTTAGGCTGCAAAACATTTGGCACTGGTTTGATATATATTCTTTCAGTTAAGTATGTGTATGGATCATAGCCAGTTCAGAACAGAAAAGAAAAAAAAAAAAAAAAAAACACAAAAGTCACTCAATCCTTAACAGACAAGTTAAACCTGCTTATCTGCAGAGGAATTAGAGTCTTATTTTAGTAAGAGCTGGATCACATGAGAAAGCAGTCACAGTTGTGCACTGGCAGAGCACATACCAGTGTGACCAAACTGTTTCCTGAAGAAGAGGAGGATCCCTTTAACTCAAGATACTGAGAAAACACAAGAGACTCACATGGTAAAACCAACTCTGAGCTGCCAAAGACATGTAATAAATGTGCCTTTCAACAATCTCTTCTACCATCACTGGACAATATGGAGCTTCTGAGGCCGTTCTCCAGCCCCGGGTGCAAGTATTTGCCTTTACGTGCACCACATCTCAAGGCACAAACAAGCACACAGGCTCAGAACTGGCTTGGTGATCGCCAAGCAGGGATGCTGTGGCTCGTGGGACATGCTGAGTAACTCGCCTGCCGTGCCTGCAGCCGGGCTAAACTATAACCACTGGCACCTTTGTTGGCCCTGGCCACTGGATAACCTGCCTCCTCCCGCTGCGTGGTGGAGAGAGCCAGCTGGTTGGGATAATTTTTAAGACCAGTACTTTGCTTTTTATCCACTAAGACAAAACACTTTAAGTTGAACTCTTTTACATGCAAGAGAAACTCAGCCTCAGCTTCTCTTGTGCCCCCTATGAATTGTGCACCTTACCTGTTTATGGCTTCTTAAAACTTCTGAAACTTTTTAGACCCTCCAGTGACATGACAAACTTGAAATGGTATATCTATGATCACTGGAGGAACTGAAAAAACACCACACCACATTTCCCTCACCACTCCTCCCCCCCGCCCCCCAAAAAAAAACCACTAATACAAAGATACAAGACGAAGAAGCTCCTTGCTTCCTAAAAGTTAATACTGGCTCACCGTAGGTTTTATGGGAACTGCCCTCCTGTGAAGTTATGACTCAGTCAAACTGGCATAGAAAGGGCACATGTTCTAATTCTTCCATGCTAAGGCAAGTAAAAGATGCATTAACAATCTTCCTGCTTATCAAAATATAGTACATGATACACGTGGTTATTTGTCCAGTGCATTGATTTGATCCAATTAACAAGAAACTGTGATGGACTGTTCTGGACGAAAGCATCTCCAAAACACTGCAGTGAAGAAAACGGTAACAATTCCCCGTGTGACACCAAGAGCACGAGAAGCACGACCCTGCCTGAACAGTCCGGATGAGGCAGGAGAGTCCCCAGAGCCAGATCCTGCTCGAGGGGTCCCACACAGCAACCCGCGCAGCAGCTGAGCAGAACAGAGCAGCACGCCAGTCACACTGGCTTTAGGCCCTCTGCAAGAAGGCAGCACCACCCTCCCCTCCCCGCTTCACACAGCCCAGGGGCACAAGTGCTGTGGACGTGGGCACACTTACCCAGGCACGCAGACGGCTGAGCTGTAGAGCTGGATTCTCTGCTGCTTCAGTTACTGGTAGATACTGGAATTGAGACAGGGCTTCAAGCAAGGCTCTCACCGGCAAAATGCTAACAAGGGCTGCTTGGGCAGGGTTGGTGGGAGTTAATGTTATAAATGGAGCTTATAGAACTTTGCAGGAGTGGAAAACCCCTCTTGCTCCCTCCTCTGCAACATTTAAATAACTTAATACACTATCATTCATAGCATAGGACACTATTGTTCTAAAGATGTTTTCCTTGCCCTCTTACCTCCAAAAATTGTTTTGCTTCCAAAATTGTGCTAATACCGATCCAGAATCCCAAGTTTTAAATGCTGGACAACTCTACAACACTTAGCTTATTAAAAAAAAAAAAAAAAAAAAAAAAAAAAAAAAAAAAAAGAGAGACAAACAGTGAGTTCAGTTGAGGCAAAGATACTTTAAAAAAAACCCAAAACCAACCAACCACCATCACCAAAAAGAAACCCAACAATAAGAAGCCAGTACCATGCATAGTATACTTGAGTCCAATTTGGATTTTAAACCATTCCTAGGGAGACCTACTTTTACTATCCACAGTAAAGATTTTTGAGAAAATGAGATCTTTGCTGTGGAATTAATAATAGATCTATGCAGATTGATATTCCCAGGAGATAAAGAGAAAGGGAAAAATATTAAAAACTGATGCTACTGGCAAATGAAAAACTAATGGACCATATTTTCCCAAAGGGATTGGAGGTGCTTTCATTTTATTTCACTCTGATGACTATGCGAGACCAGCCGTAATAGTTAACTCTCAGGGAGCACCATTTCCAGATAAATGGAAACACATTGAAAATTTCATAGAGAATGTGGAGGACAGCATAAGTCATCACATCCCAAACCCAAAGAGAACTGAATGGTTGTCACACTGCAGCATAATGAAGCTCTGTTTGATTTCTCTGAAAACCAGAATTCTGTAACGTTTCAACCCAGAGTTGCTGTGTAAGTATGGCAGGAACAGCAGGGGTCTGAATTGGAACCAAAGCCACTGTCAAGTAGGAACATTGTTTTTTCAGAGCTAATCTGTATCGGCATCTGAGATTCAAGAAGGCCAAGTGCTGGGTCCTGCACTTGGGTCACAACAACCCCGTGCAGCGCTACAGGCGTGGGGAGGATTGGCCGGAAAGCTGCCCGGTGGAGAAGGATCTGGGGGTGTTGGTCAACAGCTGGCTGGATGTGAGCCGGCAGCGTGCCTGGGTGGCCAAGGTGGCCAACAGAATCCTGGCTTGTATCAGAAATAGTGTGGCCAGCAGGACCGGGGAAGTGATCGTCCCCCTGTGCTCAGCACTGGTGAGGCCACACCTCGAATCCTGTGTTCAGTTTTGGGCCCCTCACTGCAAGACAGACATTGAGGTGCTGGAGCATGTCCAAAGCAGAGCAATTAAGTTGGTGAAGGGTCTAGAGCACAAGTCTTATGAAGAGCAGCTGAGGGAACTGGGGTTGATTAGTCTGGAGAAAAGGAGGCTGAGGGGAGACCTTATCGCTCTCTACAACTGCCTGAGAGGAGGGTGTAGCGAGGTGGGGGTCAGTCTCTTCTCCCAAGTAACAAGTGGCTTCAAGTTGTGACAGAGGAGGTTTAGACGGGATATGCAGAAAAATTTCTTCACCGAAAGGGTTCTCAAGCCCTGGAACAGCCTGCCCAGGAAAGTGCTTGAGTCACCACCCCTGGAGGTATTTAACAGACACAGAGATGTGGTGCTCCGGGACATGGTTTAGTGGTAGACTGTTGGTGGTTTGAGTCTACTCAGCAGCTCAATGCCACACAGTCGCTCACCCACCCTCCCCCACTTGGGAACGGGGAGGGAATCAGAGGGGCAAAGGGAGACTCACGGGTTGAGATAAAAACAGTTGAATAACAGTAACAGAATAATACGGTGACACCGGGATCAACAGGTAATGTACCACACAGCTGCTCACCACCCGCCTGCTCCCGGCCAGCGATCCCGAACACCAAGGCTCCCCAGCACCACTCCCGGAAGTGGCAGCCCCTCCCGGCCCACTCCTGCCTTTATATAGTGAGCACAATGTCACATGACATGGACTGTCGGCCAATCGGGGCCCAGCCCTCCAGCTGTGCTCCCCCCGCCCCCGCACACAGGTGAGGGCACTGGGACCTGGGGAGCCCCTGGGGTCTCAGGGTGCTGCAGCTCCTCCCTCTGCCAGACCAACGGGAGCTCTAGGCCAGCCCCAACCAGGACATAGACTTGGGAGTGCTAGGTCAACAGTCTTTTCCAACCTAAACAATTCTTTGATTCTATTCTGTGAATAATATTTTACTTTCAAACTCCTTTTAAGAGTTTCAGCAACTCCAAGGGAACAGGGGAAAGATTTCACTGTTGATGACATCCTTGGAGCCACTCAAAGTAACTCACATTATTTATAAGTATTTACAAATCAAACTTGTGCAGTTACCTGCATTTTCAAAACAACATGGACTACTAGAAAATTAATTCTTAAATAATTTAGAAATCAATCATAATTTTTATATAATATTTATTGATACAAAAAAATATTTGTGACAAACCATGTATTTACAATATACACCAGAGAAAGCTCTTTTAAGATCAATGAAACAACGTGCCCCTAAAACTGGGGTGTATTTCCAGTTGGATGGTAGTTACAGTGTTCTTTAGAACGCCTTGGATTAGATGATCTTCAATTTGAAAGCAAAGTTATGGGGATGAGGTCTCCAACAACATGCTTCTTGCTTTTGATTTAAATTATAAAAAGAATAGAAATTACTTCAAATTAACACAGTTTAAAAAAGGCCTATCCGACTGTGCCATAATATACTAGGGAGTTACTAGACAGTAGGGTAGAAAACCAGCGAATTGTACTCACAGCAGCAAGGACATTAAAGCGTTCATCTACTCCAGTGACAAATCAATAAAAATATTAGCATCATTTCAATTTTGCTCAGAAGAGCACATTAGCCTAATTTAATTTAGCCAACAGTGGTCTCTCACAAATGCATTCCTCTGTGCAAAGTTTGGAGTTGTCAAAGCGACACCTGGTTGTGACACTGACACTTGTTCCGCCTGTATTTTATGCTATCTCTAATAGGAAATGTATTTTGTGCAGGACCAAGAGAGCACAGTAGCTGATCTGCATGAGTTTTGTGCCATTTTTATAAAAATCTCCTATGCATTTTCATTCACTTAAGTCATGTTTAGATAAATGGCCCACAACCTATGAATTACAGCCCCGAAGGCCATATAAAGCTGCTGTTAGTAAGGAAAAGTCCAACAATTAAAACTGTTGCCAACTGATAAAATAACATCTGATGCAACTCACCACATCAAGTGACAGCTAAGGACTATTACTCCAGATGTAGTTATGTGGAAGCAGACACCTGATAGCCTGGACTGTACAAGACGCCAAGTTTTCGTTTGTTTAAAGCCCGCATACAGAATGAAGACTGCTGTTAAGACTTGCAAGTGAAAATAACATGCTGCTATCAAACTATACTAAACTGTTTTAGGTATACATGCAGAAAACGGTTTGCTAATTCCCCCCAAACTGAGCAGTGGACTTCTCATCAAACCCAGGTATGTGTTTTCCTTAGAGGGCCGCCTCGGAGCAAAGACCAGGCGGGGAAAGTTAAAGCTGACAGCTGTAACAGAACTTAATACGCACGCTTTGTCTTTTACTATAGAGTGTGCTGGGTTTGTGTGGTGGGATTTTTGGCAGCAGGGGAGGGGGCTACAATGACGGCCCCTGCCAGAAGCTGCTCGAAGCTCCCCCGGCTCCAAGTCGGACCCGGCTCTGGCCAGGGCTGAGCCAGTCAGCGACGGTGGCTGCGCGGCTGCGATAACGTATTTAAGAAGGGGAACCTGGGAGGAGGAGCTGCGAGGAGGACACGTATGTGAACACCAAGGTCAGTGGAAGGAAGAAGGAAAAGAAGGTGGGGGGGTGCGCAGGAGCAGAGACCCCCTGCAGCCTGTGGTGAGAGGGGAGGGCTGCCCCCCCTGCGGCCCACGGAGGTCACCAGCAGAGCAGATGCCCACCTAGAGCTAGTTGCCCTGGGTTCAGATGAGCTCTCTTTCCCCACATACGAGCTTTTGCCTCCTGCCCTCTGCTGTACCTCTTGACCTCTCCACAGCAACCGCAGTGATAAGAATGAGGATGCCAGGTTTGTACGCAAACACTCTAACACACTTTGCAAACACAGACTCCTCCCCACCCCCAGCAATAAGTAGGGTAGAACGGAGATGGCAGGTCCTGAACTGTGCGTGCAGATCTGTTCCATGTGGAAGGATATGTCAAATGATCTTGGTCAGGTCTCGGCTCTGTCTCTAAGAGAAATGTATGAAGGTGATCATAAGGGGCCACCCGGCTCTTCCAGCTCCAGTCCAGGCTCCTCCTTAGACACCACATAAACATCAAAACCCAGGAAGATTATTTCCTCTTGGCATTTACCAGGAAAATCAGGCAGCAATGGGGTGTGAGAGGGCATATGCATCCACATCCTTATCTGCAGCAATGGACACACTGCCATGCTAGACCTCTGTGCAAAAACCAGCTGGTGCCAAGCAGCATTCCCAGTGGCAAGAGTGAGAGAGATGTAAGAGTAGGTGAATGCCTGGAGTAGCCTCTAATCCAAAATCTGGGTACGGCGTGGTGCCCACGTGATGGCAGATCCACGGCAAGATCGTGCCAAGGCAAAGGAAGTCACCAGCACGCTGAACTAGTGCTGCAAGACGAGCAAAAAGCACAATGCTATGATGCTCTGGGATAGGTCTGGCCAGGGTGAATGGTGCTGGGACGGATTCCTCCAGCACTGCAGAGCCAGCCTCCACAGATGGATGAGGCTCAAGGGCAACCATGCCGGCCTGAGGCAGTCTCAGTTCTGATTCTGAAGTCTGGAAAATCACAGGTGATGATAACAAATGCTTTGCCAGTGACATCCTAAAACGACCTTCTTGGGATTAAAACTGCACAAAAGTCTTTCAAAGAATGGTGGCCAAAGGAAGCTCTGCATCACTTCTGAGTGAGAAAATACAGTGGGGCTTTCTTGCAAGCTAAAAGACTGTTCAAGTCTAGCAGCTGTGTTCTAATTTATTCCTACAGCGACCTCTGTGCTTTACCTATGAATTACCTTAAGAGGGCACAGTAAAGCTTAGTTGCTCAACAGCCAATATGAAGAAAATCAGCCATAATAAAAGTCAGAGAACATTTGCTGGATACAAAAGGCCTCTGCAATTATCACTTAATTGTCCTTCATGGGCCAATACTGGGAGTCTCATACATTCCCCTTAAGGTTGCTCCTTCCTTCAGCACTTTTTCTCAACTGGCTACTTAATTAGTTTTCCTTCCTGGGCTTAATTGTAAATTTGTTTTGATTAATTAGCCTCAGAGCTGACTTGGCACTAACTGAAATATAGAAGGACTTAGTTTCTTCAGTGTATAGGCTACTGCATCCTAGGGGAGCCCCCTCCTTGTCAGCAATAAAATTTCAAGTTCAGATTGTGTTTGAAAAAAACTTAACTGAAATGAAAGTTAATTTCTTGTAATTACCCCCTCTGTACTACAGCACAAGTGATGATAACATAAAGAAAGGATAAAATTCAGCAAGTTCAGGCTACTTGTTCAGTGGATTATACCTCATGTTCATTAGCTGAATCCTGCAGTTTTAGATAAGATGACTTAATGCTCTTAAACGCAAGTGATCACAGCACTGCTAGAATCCCAAACCAGGAGTGTAGGTTATCAGCATGGGCAGCTGTGTTCTCACGGCACCGACACCAGAAAGGTTTCCCTAACCAATCAGAAGAGTCACATTCTGCTTTTCCAAAAGTTACTGCATTTCATTGAAAACCGTTTGCACAACCTAGACAAGCCACTCTGCAACACCTCTGGATGCTGCTGTAGCTGTTCATTATCTTTACACCTCTCATATTATTCCTTTCCTCTCCAACTTTATGGCATGCTTATTCCAGAAGACACCCACACAGCATTATCATGCATCTGCCATCTTGATCAATTCTCATTTCAGCTACTGTTACTGACTACACAGGAAAAGGCAGATTCAAACACCATGACCATGAAAAAAAAAATGTAATCAGCTAACTAAAATAATGTGTGTTAACAGCTATTGTACCCATTTAATCAACTTCCTAAATAGTCATCAAGAGTAATGCAAGTATTCAGTTTTCAAATTTAAAAGTCCTTACCTATCCAGCTGCAAAGAGAAGTTAAATATCTTACTCAGGACATTAATATGTTTTTCTGTGAATGCTTTTAGATTTGTATCTCAGGTGAACAGTCAGACTGAGAAAGTAAACACCCCGCTTCTTTCAGCTCCTTCTTTCGATTACTGCCCCTCTTGTGCTCCAAACAAGAAAAGACTGCAGAAATGCAAAGTAAATGTGGTTTTACAACCTTTTGTATGTGTCTTTACTTGGGCACAGGAGTTTAAACTAAGCAAACCAGATCAGGAGCTTTGTGGGTGGGCCTAAGAACACAGAGGAGCTCTGCAGGCACTCCTTTTAATTTATGTGTTCCCTAATAACCCGCAGACAACTGTTCTGACTGATGATAAACTACTGTTTTCACCTTAGAACTTGACCGTAGGAATCACTTCGGTTGTCAAATCCTAAACGAAGCTTTTCCATGCAACCTGAGATTTGGCTTCCAGATCTCTTCCGACTACATTTGTGAACATCCATGAAGTGATACGAACCAGCTTAGAAAGACTAAGATATTCAGTTACAACAGCTGTCAATACCACTAAAGAGGCATGTTCCATACTCTTCAGTTAGATGCATTATCTGCAATCAATCACCACTTAAAGTAAATCCTTTGTCAGAAAAGACATCATGCAACAGAGTCTGTACATCTATAGAAATGTAAGAAACATTCCTTCATATGGAAATGCCTTTTCAGCTGTTATGCAATGAGGAAATTGCTCTTTAGGTTTATTGCATTCCCCAACTGTTAATTTAAAATCATCTGCAGATAACCAATTCAGCTGTGTACTTGAAAAAATAGAAGAAACTGTGTATGTTCCACTGTTTTATTGGTGCTGTTTATTTTTCTGTAATTACTCAGCTCAGATTCTCCTATTTCATGTTTACAAAGTTGGATAAATCTGGATGTGCACACATATCTGACAGTTTTGCAACCATTCTTCTGCTGCTTTAAAACTACGATAAAGCTTTGTTTAATAAAACAGGAACAGCTTTCTAGCAAAATGAAACTACAAAAAGATAGACTTTGAAAAGAACCTGTTGACCAGTTATTTTTTTCAAAGGGAGCCAAAGCCTTCAAAAATCTGACTTTCTATTGTGGTGGGACATCAGCAGTTAAGCTCCTTAAAGCAAGCCTCTAAGTTGTGACCTCAATACCTACCATAGAACACATGTACCTACTAACACGAAGCTGATAAAATAAGAGACCCAGCTTTTGTTTCCAGCTCTCTCAATTACTGTTGACAGAAAGCAACGAATTAACATACTAACCCCGTGATATCCTCCAGGAACAGTATGTGTACCAGACAAGCAACAGAAAAGGCAGTATCTCAGGAGGACAATCCCAGCTTCACTCCACAGCAGATAACACTGGCTGACTTTGGCCTAGCAAAACACAGTCCTGGCTCAGATCTCTACTACTATTACAGGTGATGTCGTGTACTCTAGTGTAAGTAAAAAGTTGCACCATCTGAGCTGAATATATAAGCCATTATAGTCTATTAAATTATTTAAAAGCTGTTTTAAAAGCTACAACAGGCAATTTTACAAATTCTACAACATTATAGAAAGCAACATTCTACAACATTATAGAATCCCTAAGAACACATATTTAAGCTACAGACCACAACATGCTCTGTACAGGCTATTACTTCAGCATTTTACCAAGTCTAAATAATTTGGCATGTATCCATTTGAAACCACCACAGTAATTGGTAGAAGTTAGATTACTCAACAGAAGTGATGCTGATAAAAATAATCACACACGCAGGAAGAAGAATGCTAACTTCTCACATTTCAAGGAAGCCTGTTTTCTTTCTTTGCAACATCCCATTTGGTAAATGAAAAAAGATCAGACCACCAAAAGGTTACCCATGACTACTGGTAGCCTGATGTATAGAAAAACGTAGGAAACGGAAGCCAAGCAAGACCAGGTAGAGGTGAAACGCCAGCTAACAAGCAATTCTTGTTTGCCACACTGCACAATTCAGCACCCATAGGACTCGATATTCAGAACATTCTCCTGTACCTCCTCACACTATGTTCAGGCTAATGACATGGAATCAAGTTTTTTTACAAGTGTCAAGCTGAAGAAAATAATTTAAAATGCAATCCAGACAAATGGTGAACAACCTAGCACAACTTAACTCCTGCTGTGCACTAATGTTTTAAAAAACAACTTTGAGCAAGTGGTTGCAACTAGTACAGCATACATGGTAACAGAATGAACTTAGCAAGTTTCAGTGCCAAGTCCTAACGTTAATGGCAACTGATTTACATTTACTTGCAACAGAATTCAACTGAATTTATCTCCATCTGTAACATACTCTTCCTCCTTTCAAACACCAAAACCCTCTCAACCATAGATGCCAGCTAAGGACAAACAGCTGTGCTTGAAGCACCATCTAGCGACAAATAGTGGAATTGTTGATAAACTAAAACAACATCCTAGATACATCACCACACTAGGTACAATTGATTTTGCTACTTAAAAAAATAACACATATACATTTTGAGATGTAGTGCAACTACAAAACATTCTCTGCAAGCCATACAGAACATTTCTTCCAAGAAAACGACTAGTCAGGTAGCAACAAAACCATCCAGCCTAAAAAGTTGCATACTTTACCAAAATCACCCAATTCTGTTGACACTATCAGCCATTGAACTAGGAAAACACAGACACAGACATTCATGGCATGCTGACCAAAAACCTGCACTTGAACATCTGCCACTTTCCAGCCTGTGTCAGGAAAAGGTCTGCACACATGTTATTCTGCTTAAGAAAATACCCTGAAGGACATATTTCTCATCATTTACTCATAACCCAAAAGAAAATCCACTCAAAACCTTGCTGCCAGGTTGCAGTACAGTGCAGTCAGGGAAGACACATCGGTGCCTGATACAACAATGGCAACGTATCTCATCAGAGCCCACCAGGCTGGAACACATTGCTGGAAAGCAGCAGGCTGCCTTGAGCTCCATTACAACACACATCCACACTTTTCTTCAGGGCCATGAGCTCCATAGTCCATATACATGTTCACTAACCACTCAAAATATCCTTCTGCTACACAATCTGCAGACAGGTAATGCAGAAGAAAATGTGCAGGGTATCTTCCTTTTGAACTCCCTGGCCTTTAACACAACAGAAAAGTGTTCCTGTTCTGACTTTCAGCTGGAACCAAGGAGCTGTTGGGCTCAGAGACCACCACAGCCATGCCCTGAACACTGGGAGACATGCTTGGGTGAGGAACAGAAGAACTTTGGTGTAATGCTAGCCCTGTATCGTTTTCCAAGTGGCAAATTTCCAGACCTCTGCAGGCATGAGGAGTGGAAAGGCTTACAAACTAAACACTTTAGTGGGTGGGATCCCCTCAGGCAGTGGAGACAGCATGTGTGCCCATCTGGTAGCTAGTATGGCTCCAACAAAGAAGGGATAATACCTGAATCTTGCTGACCTTGAAGAGACCAAACCAAACCCAAAATTTAGAAAAGCTGACAACATCACATTATCATCACCTGTAACTGTGGGGTTTTTTTTAATTTTAACTCTTAAACTGAAAAAAAAGGTCCTTCTGTGCTGTCTGAACTTTGACAGCAAACAGTTCATATCAAGACCAAGATAAAACTAAATGGCAATAGGCATGTTCTTCTCTTTTGTCTTCTCAGAGTTAGGCATGACCTAGCCATGAATGCAACAATGCCACATAACTGCTAAGTATTCCCCCATCAGTCTATATATGCACTAATCACAGGAACTACTGCTTAAAAGAGAATGATAAAAATACACTACCTCAAATTCCACAATCTAAAGGGTCTTTCACAGAAGCATGGTAACGTTGGTGTCCAGGCCCTTTCACAGACACAGTAAGTTAGCTGGCAGTTGGAAAGCTTAAGAGAAGCAGTAAAGCCAATTCATCTTTCCTACTTTAATGTATACTTCTAGATTTAAGATCATGGCCAAGACTGTTTAAAAGGTCAATCCTCAAGTCCCTGAAGTTTACAATTCCAATTCAGTTTTCTCTACCTCCTCCTCTTCTAGAATAGCAGTGACCACAGAGAGAAAGCACCCTACCAGAATAGCTGTAGCTTGTCCTTATCTTCAGCCAGAAGGAACCTTGAAGAGCTTGGGAGACAAATGCTACATATACCATCTGCTGTCTAGACTTGGCTTCTGGAGTACACAGTACAATAACAGTTTTCCCAAAGGTCCTCATTATTATCCAGGAACACAGCAAGCAAAACAAAAGGAGATATTAAAGTAATACATTTAGCAAGGACCCATCACTGTTACACAAAATAAAGCTATCCACAATGTTCAGAGCTAATCAGGCCATAGCTTCCACACAAAAGATAAAACAGATAAGCTCCTACTTAAGAGCTCCCATTTTACAACTTGAGGCACTAATCATACATCTGCTAGACAAGGAAGAAACACCTGTCATTAACACACTAGAAGGCGGCTGGACCCAGCACAGAAGCATTCTAGCAGCCCATTTCCTAGACAACAATTACTGGAATGAGAACAGCATGCTCCTGCATTTAAAAAGACATTATTCTAAGCAGTTTGTACCAGGCAGACATTAAGACTATCAGATGTTAGCTGAAGATGTCAACATTTTTTCAAGTGCTAAGTGACTTTAAAAGCATTAAGCATATAAATACAATTTGGAACAACAATGTGCTTTACCCACAAATTTTACACATTTATCCTTCTGTCTTTGGATGACACAAGAACAGTAACTGATGCAGAGTGAGGCCCTTCAGTATGTCATTTCGGTTTAATAGCAAACTACTGAGGTTCTTTTGGTATTGTTCTGAACTCTTCTTCATTCATTTCAGCTGCTCTGTATTAACTTGTAATGTTAAGCTGGGCACGCTCAAATACTTTTTGTATGTAAAGAGAACTTCAAAATATACAAAAGCTTGAAAAGTGTTTCAGCAAACTTCTGCAGAAAGTTCTTCACCTGTCTTTAAGTTGTGTGAAGAGAAGAACACTTTCTTTTTTCAGAAGGTTCTGTATGTTATATCCATTTCCTACAAATAAAAACAGAGGAAGATTCTTTAGAAGCCACTAACAATTTTTGAAGTCCTGTCTTCAGCCAAGTGCATTTTTATTTCAAATATTTTAACAGAAGGAATATTAGCCCCTAATCTAGGATGCCATTCTTACAAGCACATCACTGCATTTCAAAGAGATAACGAGGTATATAGCTATTGTCATTTATTTTAACCTGTGGTAAAAATAAAGTGTGCCTTTGCTGAGAAGGTTTTTACTGAAAAGAATGTAACTGGTTGAACTCTCAGTTCTCAAAACCCACAAGAAATCTTTAAGGCAACTGAATTTACTTTAATGTATTCCTATAGAAGATCTCAAGAAAAACTGCACATGGAAACTTATCTGCAGATCTTCACTTTGGATTTGCATACTAACATGATCACAAATATCGAAACATCTAAAAGGCACTAAATGTCAGGAATGAGTAACACCTTAACAACATTCATATACAGCCACACTTGATATAATGAGATCACAAGCCACCACCATTACACTGCCCATCCAGGCATACTGAGACAGGCCATCAAGAAGCAGGGAAGAATGGAAATTAAGTATTTCCATGATTCCATATTTAAGGCCATACGGAACTTTCAGCAGCTTATATAATCCACTTTCCCAAAACGCAAACTACAAAACCATCTCTGCAGACCCCTAAAATTTCAATATTAAAACAAACACAAAAGAACCTTCAAAGCATCAAGCATTCGTTGAGCAATGATTGTTGAATCGCGATGCCATGGTGAAAAGTTAAACGGAAAGACAAGTGGTAGCTTGTCATTTTCTAACATAGTCTCTTCACAAGAAAGCTGTACAAAAGCCCTCTACAGCTTCACGAACAGTCTGCTTTCCAGCTACTCCAAACTCTCCTGGCTAGTGTCTTACCCACTGAAGGACAGCTTCCCATAAGGAATTCATTCCACTTATCTCAGAAGGGCAAAATCAGAGGTGTCTAAATTCGCACCAAACCAAATCAAGTTACAACCCATTCAACAGGACATTCTGCACCTTCTATATATCAGGCATAATGCATAAAAAATGGTGAACTGATCCAAATGGATTTTCATAAATTTACATAGAAAAAACAGCAAATAGATGGTGGCCAAAACAATTATATTAACTACCGCTATATGAAGCCCTCCGTGAAGTTTCCTCAAACATTATAGCTAGGGATAGAACCAGAATACCAAGAGAAATTCACTCTTAGAACTTGGTAATATCATCAGAAACTTTGAGGCCAACTCACATAAACAAGCAGTGTTTGTATCACTGCATTCAAAGTTTTGGTCATCAACCCATGTCCAGTGTTGGGTCACATTCTTTTCTTCATAACCTTGTAATTTCCCACTCTCTACTCAAATTTATCTCTTCCCATCATTCAGTTCAGTTTTGCTTCCTAGCATGCTAATTCAGTCTCATCCGTCTCCAACAAATTGGTTTTAAATACATGTACTTACCTGCTGGAACATAGAAGTAGTCCCCTGTAGTTAGATGATATGATGTCTTATGTAAGGTAACAATAATTTCGCCGTAGATAATATGGAAAGCCTTAAGGAAAGCCAAAGCGTTCTAAGATTAGCAATGTTTCCTTTGCAAACATTTAAGTTATCCAAGAAAACATACTCTTTTACATGTTGCAACAAAGATCAAAAAAACCTCACAAGCTAGCAGAGCTGCAATCCCTTTTTCCCTACCCTGCTGAAACATAAGATGCACAACTTAAAAGGGGAGTGAGGGCCAATTTTACAAGACACTTCTATCTCGCCTGCAAGATCCAGAGAGTAAGTACATATGGACATTCAAACTTAATGTGAAGCAAAGCAGGGCAGCATGCATGCAAAGTACCTCTAGGAAGTTTCTTTGGTCATAAACAATTTCACAACTGAAATGATTCGTGTTTCCAGTATTTATTTGCATTATAGGGGCAAAAGCATGCTGAAAAACCTGTCAACTTCATATGCTAGTTCTAATCATTCTAAGATTCTCTGTTTACATAGTCCATTTTATAAAAATAAGAAAAAAGCATACTTACTATTGTATCCATGTGGACAAATTGGTGACCCTTTTCCTTTAATGGTTTCAGAATCAATCTACCAATGGCAAAATCTGATGTATTCAAATTTTTATATATTTCTACCGATTCATCTTTGAAGACGCATGAGTGACTGCTTTCAGTGTTAATACATTCTACAAAAAAAGTGCAGGAGATTAACAATAATGCTAACACACAGTCTTGTTGCTCAGTGACCACTTATTAAATCATATGCATTGCATATTGTTTCAGTGCAACACTCCCAAGAGCTAGACTCAATCTTTAGCTGAAAAATCAGGACACTTTTTGTGTCTCCTTCAGAATTTTCTCCAGAAGAATAACGAATATTTCAATAGCTCACCTTTTTATATCCAGTGTGGCATGAACAATTTTTTTTCTTATCAATCTAAACACTACATAATTCAGAAAGGCCCTTGGTCACATCCTCTCAACTCACCTAGAAGTACTTCCTCATTTGTTACTGGGTCCAGTACAGTGGTTGGCTTAGAAGTATCAGCTAGGGCGTGATCCAAACTTGCAGGTATCTCACTTCCTGAAAAGAGAAAAAAAAACAAAGCAAAAAGATAATTACTCTACATTTTTAAAAGTTAATTATTTAACCACAATTCTTCCACAATTTTAGATTTCACACATAGGTACTTAAATTTTAATTAAGCTACTAAACAGACTCAATACACTTTCTTCAAATAAAAGGAAACCATCTATATCAATTCTTTGGAAATGTAATTTCCATTGGAATTATTTCTGTGTGTAATAGATAAAGGTTTTCTAAACCCTAAGGATTTTCCAGGGGAATGCCAACTATTTCTCCTATGCTATTAATGACAGTAGTTACTCAAAAGTATCAACTTTTTAAGATAAGTGCTTTTCTAGCCGCAGATAGTGAGAAGATATTAAGAGAGGATATAAAATACCCGATGAAGTATGAAGAACAGGTTTTTTCCTTTTACTTACTGCTGACGGGCATCAGAAGACTAAGGGACAAACTGTTCAAAAGAATAAGCACATATTCAATTTTCCTTTTTTCAAGAAATACCATTACAGGAATATCACTGTAAGTTGTAAATCAGCAAAGTATTCTATAACAAAAAGGATTTTTCCAGAAAAGGAAATAGCCTAAGAGTTGATGACAACATTACACTTTTCAAGTAGAAAAGAGATGCTGGAGGATGTTCACAACAGAATAAATATGCCAAAGCTCTGTTGCAGAACTCTAAGGAGAATTTTAGCTCCACAGTGCACAGGTAATTTCTTTAAATTAAGTCAGAACAAGGATGTTAAAGGCAAACTATAGCACTTTATATGCACTTCTGGCTGCTTAAATATTCTTATGCCAAGACAATCAGTGGTAAGAAGGTGCTGCATTTGAAATAGCTTTGTTCCAACATAACCATCTCTCTGTAAGAAACAGCAGCAACAGTTGCAACTCCACAGCTCTTACCACAGAATTTTTATCATATCAATAAAATTTAAGAATTTGTCCCAGAAATTCTACTCAGTTGATGGTCCTTACATGCATCACTTAAAATTCAAGGATGCTAGCAAAATATTATCTCTCAGGATGAATGTCTGTTAAAGAGGAAATCCATCACTTCTAGAAGACAGCTCAAATGTACCTAAAGCAACCAATAATTCTTGTAAGATACAGTATGAGCAGTCACTGCCCACTCAGGTTTACATGGACTGCAAATTATTTATATTAAAACATAAACTTTACTTAGATCAAAGATCGACCTAGACCAGTACCCTGTCTCCCCATCAATTGCCAAAAGCAGGTACCCCCTTCCATTCCCCAAAACACTATAATAGAGTCATGGCACTTCCATGGAATACTTTTCACCTCTAACATGGAGCTCACACACTTTGTTGAGTGCTATGAGCAGTTACAGCTTCTGTGAACTTACCTAGTGCTTGCCTTGAATATACAAAAATATTTTTATCTACAATATTCTGGGGCAGGGAGCACATAGTGAGAACCACCACCTTTTTTTTTTTTTTTTTGAAAAATCCAGCTCTATCTTCCTTTCACACCTTCTATTTCTGGGTGGGTTGGTTGGTTTGGTTTTCAACACAGACAAAACAAAACACAATTTATTCCTAATCCACTTCTCCATGCCACTCATGATTTTATAGGTCTTTCTTACACCTCCACAGTACTCTCTTCAGGACTAAGTAGCCTTCATCATGTAGTTGCTTCTTCTACAGAAGTCCCTCCATGTTTTTGACAAACTTTCTCTGAACCTTCTCTACATCCTACTAGCTTTTTGTGGGTAAGGAATAAAATTTATAAGCAATATTATAGAAAATCAGAAATTTGTAAAGACATTGACTGTTTTGTTCCTTATTTCTCTAATAATTACTTCAGTACAGATTTGTTTTAGAACTGTGTCAGGACCATATGGCATTTTCCATGTTTGTCAGCATTTGTTTTATTTGTTCTATAACTTTGCATAGGAATGTTCAGTCTCAAACAAAAACTCTAGACTGTCTGCCATAAGCAGAAGTTCTCTAGCATCAAAACACCCTCCACACAGAGCACAGCAAAAAAAAATTTGGCTTCTGCACTTTGACTATCTCCATTTTCTGAGCACTACCTACAGATTTATTATCCACTGGCCACAGAGGCTCTAGCAAAGCTTCCTGTTCCTGTTTGTTTAAACACAGATTTACTGCCCGCTTTTAACTATTTTATGCACTGTTCTTAAAGCACTCTCTTCACTTATCTTGTTGGTTTTGTATTTAACCTACATTAGCTTAAAACTCTACTGACACCATATGCTGCCTTTTCAGATGTGATATTACAGGTATCAGTAAATTGACTAGAAGTTTTCATACCTTGACTGTGCATTATGAAACTAAACACATTAGCATCATTAATCAACAAGATGAACAAGAACAGAAACAGCTTATTTTCTTCAACCTCTGCTTTAAAGGTACCACAACACTTCTGGATACATCCTGTATCTTTTCCTTTCTAATGCTGAGAAGTTAAAGTTTTTACGAAATTATACAGCATTGCTACAGATACACTAAGAACAGGTTTTTCCACATCAGATCACACTAACATATTTCATTATAAAATTATTTTTATCCAGAGAGAGAGAATCAAGTTTTTACAGGAGAAAAATCTTACAGCAATAGAGTATTTGATTGTAGTTTGCTTTTTTAATGTACAAAAAGAAAAAAAAGTCTGTGTTCTTACTTGTTTCACCTCTTTTCTGCTTGTTCTTACGACCATTTCTCCACTTAATATTCCTGCAAGGTGCTGGTTTTGGACACACTATTCCATTAATAACAAGCCCTCCTGAAACAAAAGAAGGTTAAATCAAGTTCACTAACTCATAATAATTTTACAAGAATGCAGACTTGCACAACCAACAAGCATTTCAGTAGAAAATATATTTCCTTGATGCTGAACTTTTCAGATAGCTTTAGAAAGCCAGAACAAACAAAAAAGCTTTTCAACATCAAGTATTTTGGAGTGCAATGCAAGTTGAGACTTTCTGGAAATAAGTTGATCGTGTATCAGTCAAAGTACATTTCAGAAAGCCACGACCTGAGAGTCAATTTTTAAGACAAAATATCAATCTTAAGGACACAAAGAAATACTACCTTCAAGCAGAGTAATTATTTAGGAAAGGACCAAATTAGGCTGAATTGTCATAAAAAAATCCATACGAACAAAATATATTCCATCATTTACTGAATTTAACACTGAGATTGGATAAAATACTGTAATATCTGCTCTTGAGAACAATCCCCACACAAAGAGAAATGCTCCAACGAATGATCCAGTAGATTGCCTCTTTTTCTGCTATTACATAGAATCTCTGATGTAATAAACCTACTAGTACAGAGAAACAGTTTTGTTCTTCCCTAAACAGTTAAGGCAAGGGTACTTAACATGCTCTGATGATACTACTTCTAGCTGACATAGGAGTACCAGGAGGGAAGACAACTACATGGAAAGGTGACTAAATAGCTGGAGACTGTAATTGATCTACTTTTTTAAAAAATTACCAAATAGTAAGCATCTCAAAGCTTTCATGGCACAAAATCAATCCACAGATTTCTCTTTACTGCTCTATCAGGCAAAAGCAAATACATATTTTGGAACAAATACCTGAAGGCCTCATTATATAGTTTACACGCTCGCCTCGCCAAAATTCCAGAGGTTGCAGTCGTATCCTTTTTGTGCGACGAACATTAGGTGTGTTGGAAGGCATTACTAATTTAAAGGATGAAATCATTCACATTAAGTATGAAAGGAAAATTCAGAAGTAAAAACATTAAATATCCTTTCCTGTTGTTCTGTATCAGGGGTCAGCACTTCCCAGCTGATATTCGTATCACACTGCTGTATCATGACAGAAAAAGGGAATCTAGTATTGCCAGAAGCCTTCTTTTGCATGCATCTGAATTTCACTATCCTTTTTCTTAAACAGTCACCATGCTGACTTTACAGTAGATTTCATTCTGTATTTCTTAGTGAATCACCGAGAAACAGACATTAGGGGCTTAAGTACAAGGAGCAACAAAGATGCAAGAACTGTGAAGACAAAGCTCTCAACAAAGACTAAAGAACCCTGCATAAATCCGAGGGCTTTCATTAGCAACAGCGAAGAGACACTGCCTTGGTTACGTCAAGGAAAGTAGCAGAGTCTGCAAAAGCAGCCCCTCCTCTTCCAGGTTCTTAAATTCTACCTCCAAGGTCCAGAATAGCAGCACTTTTGCCAGCAGAAACCCCACACATTTCCAAGACTTCTCAGATATTTATCTTCAGACTTACTTATTACATAGTGTCAACTTCCAGTTTTTCTAAGCTGCCATATTTGAATATGGTACCATACAATATTTCAGTGTTTGTAAGAAAGAATAAATGTCCCTTAAGAGTTGAGAGCAAATTAGCTAAGAATATTTAAATGCTAAAAATGAAAATGGGAAATAAAAAAGAATTGCTGAAATAGTTTTTGAAGGTAGACAACTATAGTGTTGTGCATAACATAATAATGAAGGGAATAAAAAACAATAAAAACAGACTAGTATGGGACTACAATCAACTGCATGCCCATTGTTCCAGCCTATCTGGACTCAGGCCACCCTAGAAGGCAGGTTATTTGCAGGCCCAGTTACACTGTGTAAAACTAATTCAAACTCTTACTGTTCTTACTGAACTGTAAACCGTGTATTGACACTGTCAACATTAAATGAAAAATGGAAATGTGACAGTTAAAAAGATAATTGTTGAATATAGTAATAAAAAAAAAGAAACACTGCAAGTTTTTTAAAGTAACCTAAAAATTAGAGCAGGGTTATAGTACCCTGAAGAACTAACAACCTTATCTGTAAATACCTGCTAACCTAGAACCCGTTTCTAGGTGTTTTTCTGTGTCTCCTTCAGCAAAATTCATATCAAGTTGGAAATGCATTTGTATTTATACACTTACATTAAGTATTTTAAAATAGTCTTACCTATTTTATGCCTTGCTATGTTGTCTGACAGCAGATCTCTTAATTGACAATTCCAGTCTTCAGAATTATCTGAAAATACATTCAAAAAACACCACTATAAGCATTTACTGTTCCTGACTTTTATTTAATATACCCACTAGAAGCAACCAAAGGTAATACAAGCATTAGTCCCAATGTTAGTGTTCCCACTAACACTTTTCTCTTTAAACATATATGAAACCTGATGTAGACAAATAGTGCATGCAATTAGTTTTTTAAACAGTGTAAGCTTGAAAGTTACATGAAAACTATACATTCAAGTAAATATTCCTCTGATAAAACAAACATTGGCAAATTACAACTACACATATAATTTTACAGGTCAAAGTGCAATGTTATTCAGCTTCATAACACTCAAGCCTAACTTAAGAACAAACTTCTTACCAGAACACACACAGAACTAGGTCTCTGAAGAAAGCATTGCATGAGCTCGTAACATTCACAACTGTCTCTGAAACACTAAGAAAAAGGCTTGCTATCCCCAGAGCTCACATTCATTATGACAGTATGTGCCACTTGTGTAGGGAAACTTAAATATTTTTAGGCAAAGAGGCCACGATTCTATAAGGCTGTACAATTTGGCTTGGGGTGGCCTGAAGTGATCGTATATAGTACCATCACATGGCAACACACCCAACTGGTACAAACTGAGTCTAGAAAAATCTGTTCAAAGTATTTTAGAAGAAAGACTTTATGCTGCTAGTTTTGATGCGAAACGATGTAGTGCTTGTTCTTCCAGAGCTAATACAACAAAGAGCTGGCATACTCCATCACATACTTGGGCGGAAATGTGACCACAGACAACAAAATCTGCATTTCTTATTCTGGACAAGCTGAATATAACAGAAATGACTGTACCATCAATTATAGCTTATAATAAGTTTATACATAAGATGCAAGAAAATACCAACTTTAAATGTTACCTGAAAATGTATTAGCCTCTTCAGATGACTTACTTCCAGAAGCAAACTTACCACAATGTTCTAGAACAGGCTCACTTCAAAGGGGGGAAAAAAAAAAAAAAATACACCTGCTTGAACATGTTAAATGTCAAAGGAACATTACAGCACTACCAAGAAAAAGCAAATTTATGTTTTTTTCAGATCATATGGAGTGTTTGTTTTTTTTTTTTTCCCTTCTAAGCATCTGCCTGTACCAATTAGACACTGAAGCAAATAACTGCTACTTAAGAATCACAGGTCTGAAATTCATCAATTGCTCCTCTACTTGGTCATCAGGCAGACTAACTAGTGTTCACACCTTCTCTCTAAACAGGTTTCTTAATCTTGTAACTTCCTTTTCTTTCTTCCTTCCAGAAGAAAGATACCTTCTCCTCTCCTCTGCAGAACTGCCTTTCAAACAATTTTCCACAGACCATGATTATAGAAGTGCTTTAAAGATATGTTCTGCATACTGTAAGGAAAGGACCATAACAGTTTGTACTTGTAATCTGTAATATGTATTGTCATAAAATCTCCCTCATAAAATGGCAATAATTAACATGTATGTATGTAGATTCTCTAGCAATCAAATCACTTATAACGGGACTTCTCTTACAGCCTTAGTATTAGTAGCCCTAACCCCTAACCATTCCTCTTTCCCTGGTCTGTGGCTGCGTTCCAATGCTTTTACCATGCAATGAAGTTCAGCTGTGATCCACCCAAACTCCAGAAGGTACATTCAGTGCTAGATTAGCAAGCCTACACTACAAATTTATCCAATTAAATCTGCAGTAGGGTCACTTATTTCAAAAAATAAAACTTCCAGTAGAATTACAACATAAGTATTTAATAAATTCACAGACTGCCACTCCTGTTTGCCTTGTTAAATTCCATCCCATGAAGGAGATGATAGTGCATATCTATGTGCATATCCAAGTGCACAAACAAGAGTTTGGATTGTAGATATGGTTCTACACATTACTTAGCAGCAACTTTATTAGTGCAGTTATTAGTTCTAGGAGCACTGGTATTTCTGTTCAAAAAAAAAACATCACACAGTAATGTAGAAGCAAGCCCCAAAGGTTAAAAAAAAAAAAAAAGGCAAGAAGCCTACTATGAGCCCTTATTCACAACAGGAAGAATAATTTTATTAGTTTATTACCAGTATTAGCACAGTATTTCAACACCTCAGGCATAAATCACCATCCCCTTTCTACTAGTTCTTTGCTAGTAGAACACAGAACACAGTAGTAGTACCGAACAGCTGTTCGGTCTCAGTGGGGCAGAAGTGGGATTAAATGCAAGTTTTACAGACAACTCAGGACACTACCTTTCATGACTCGTAGCCTTCTCAGTTGCAAAGAAATCTCTAGAAAAGAAAAAATTATTATTACATTTACTGTTAAGTCAATTTTACTTACTGAAAAGAACCTGTAGGTCAATAATTTTACATACTGAACAGAACCATAAAAAAGACATTTTTTAAAAATTTAAAAAGCAATGCAAAGAACAGTGATTAAAACCTCAGACTGGTTAAAGAAACTTCCTCTCTTGATTACCAATCATTAGTAGTTACTTCCACAAAAATAAATATACCCAAAGAATTAAAAACTGTATTTTCTCAATTTATAAACCAAGTAACAAACCTGACAGTGAAGTTATTCTAGGGGTGGTAAGGTCATGTGCACATGTGTGCAAGTTTCCTTATGTAGAAGTGGACATAGATTTGGCACCCACCTTTGAGAACAGGATGTTGATTACACCACTTGGTTTCTCTATTAGCTATTCAACCAGTCTGAAACTGTGACATAGTTCAACTGGGCCATTATCGCTTAAAAGTTAAGATGTGTTTAATTACCTACCAAGTTATACCACAGTTGTAAGGAATGACATAAAAAGCTTACTGTGGTCCATGTCGTGCGTTATGTTTTCTTTTGTTATTTTTTATTTTCGTATCTGATAGCTTCTTTTTTTTTCTTGCCATTTTCTGTACAGTAGAGCTGTTAGAATCCATTTCAGACTCAGTGTCCTTACGGTTCGTGCAAACACCTTTACTGCGATTAATCTTTTTAGGCATCTTCCCTAAAGACTTAGCTGAAGATTGTTTCTTTTCAGATTTCTTCACGCTGTCTGTGAGATGCTGCAGTGCTTCTACACAAGTTTTATTTGCACTACCAAACGACCCCAGTGTCTGCAATACATTTTCACGCTCTTCAGATGTAGACAAATTCTGACCAACAGAAGTATGTAATTCCTCATTCAGGGGCGAGGAAAAGACTTTCTTTGACCTTACAGGCTCTCTTTCAAGCTGCTCTTCACCAGATTCACTGTTGGAACTCTCCTCTCTTTGTAACTGAGGCCTTTTATTACTATTCTTCTTGACAGCTTTTTTAAGCTTCTTCCTCCAACTTTCTGTCACTCTGTTAGCTACTGTATCTTTTGGAAGTTTCCGTTTAGCAGTTTGTTTCTTGTGAACTGACTTCTGGGAAGCTTTTGAAGCCAACTGCAGATACCTGAATGACCTGCCGTTCTTTTTTGGAGGCACAGCCTGTTCTTGCTGATGCCCAGATGATGGCATAAGCAAATCCTCACTTGGAACCACCACTGGTTTATATTGTTCTGCATCAGATGTTTCTGTTTCAAATCCAGACTGTGACAACTTCGGTTCTTCGACTTTTCGTTTCCGGGACAGGTCCTTTTTCTGTTTTGGAGAGCCTTGCTTAAGTGCATCCTTTTTAGTCTTTCCTATCAATACACAAAACACTTGGACGTTAATATCTTTTCCCATTAATCATGAAGATATGTGTTGACATCTGAACACATAAAAATAAACCAAAGAATCAGAAAACAAAACAAAACCAAACCATATCACAAAACCAGATTTTTCCCTGACAGTTAAAAGAAGGCTTTCTCTGAACCAGAGTCTAAGAATTATTAAAAACAGAATTTTTGGCATACTTCCAGTATTTCCTAGCAGAAAAAAAGGGAAGAAATGTTACACTCAATTGGCTTTCCAGTTTTCAGTGCTTCCTGATACAAAACTCTTCTCAAATAATTCCTAAAAATTGAACCTCTCTGGATCAAAGCACATATCTTAACCTCCTTTCTACAGAGAGAAGAGCAAAGCTTGTGGCTACCTACCTTCTCTGTCTGCCCAAAAGAAAAGGCAACACCGCTAACAATTTTTAATGTCCTAACAGGAAGGGCTAGGCAGAAAAATAAAAATTAAAAAAAAAAGTGAAGACACTATCTCACTGCCTTATATACACCCAAACCTAACTGTGCAACTGAAATATCAATTAGGAATCCATTAATTTGTCTCATCTACTTTTCCCTTATTTCCCAATAAACCACCACCACCACCAAAAAAAAAAAACCAAAACAGTAGTAAGACCTGGAATGAGAAACCTGAAGACCTGTTAAATAACTTACCCCTATGAGTACTGTTTTGCCTTTGAGATTTAAGGAACTTTCCTTCACTGTTAGAGACTGGATCTGATTCTGACGTTCCTCTGAAGTCATGCACTCCGACATCCAAATCACCCCTTTCCTGTTTAGTAAGCGCTTCAACCCGTACTTTTCTGTTCTTGCTTTTCTTGCTCTCTGCCTTCTTTTCAGAAGGCAGAGATTTAGAAACAGGAGTTGCAGAGCCATCTTTTGATTTTTCATTCTTATGGGGTCTGGTAAACCAAGAATTAACAGATATACTATCTGATTCATCGATTAAAAATTCACATTCACTTTCTATATCTTGATCCTTCACAGGAGGAGGTGATGGCAGTGATAATGACACTGAATACCTAAAGAAAGGAAGAACAATGTATTCAAATCATTTGGGGGAAAAAAATTGACTTTCAATCTTTCAAATCTAGTTGTGACTCTAGAACACCTAAACATCCTACAGGACATTCCTCAGAAGAATTATGAAGTTCATTATTCACTGCCCTTTAGTTTCCAAAGAGAGCACAAGGCCTGCTTCTTCTTGCTTTGGCTTCATATTCACACCATGTTATTTCTCACATGCCAAATAGTCAGCTTCTTATCTAACCAGTCAGATCCATATTAGCTCTGAAAAAAGACTTTTTGATCACTGCAACCATAGGATTTTCCTGAATCCTCCAACCCACCAATCAAAACATCTCAGGCTCAATCTGAAACACTATTCAGCCATGTTGTAGGTAAGCCCATCTGGCAACAAAGCACCATGTGGCTGCTCACTCACTCCTCCCCAGTGGGATGAGAAGGAGAAAATATAATGAAAAGCTTGTGGGTCAAGGACAGGGAAGGATCACTCATCAATTATGGTCACAGGCAAAACAGACTTGACTTGGGGAAAAAAAAAAATCCATTTAATTTGTTATCAATCAAATCAGAGTAGGATAATAAGAAGTAAAAACAAATCTTAAAATGCCTTCCCCCCACCCCTCTGTTCTTCCTGGGCTCAGATTTGCTCCTGATTTCTCTACCTCCTCCCCTCCAGTGACACAGCGGGATGGGTAACGGGGGTTACGGTCAGTTCATCACCCGTTGTCTCCGCTGCTCCCTCCTCCTCGGGGAAAGGACTCCTCACACTCTTCCCTTGCTCCAGCATGGGACCCCTCTATGAACTTCTCCAACGTGAGTTTTCCACGGGCTGCAGTTCTCAAACTGCTCCAGCGTGGATCCTTTCCACAGGGTGAAGTCCTCCCAGCAACAGACTGCTCCAGTATGGGCGTCCCTCAGAGTCCCGGCCTTCTTCAGCCACATCCACCCGCTCCAGCGTGGGGTCCTCCCCAGGCTGCAGGTGGGCATCTGCTCCACCGGTGACCTCCATGGGCTGCAGGGGCACTGCCTGCCCTCTCACCACAGGCTGCAGGGGTTCTGTCAGGCACACACCCACCCACCCCTCCTCCTTCACTGACCTGTGTCTCCAGAGTTGTTTCTCTCACATCCTACTCCCCTCTCTGCTGCAGGCTTTCCCCTCTTAAATCCATTATCACAGAGGCACAGCCACTGTTGCTAATTGGCTCAGCTTTGGCCAGAGGTGGGTCTGACATGGAGCCAGGGAAGTTTCAAGCAGTGTCTCACAGGCGCCACCGCTGTAGCACCCCCACACATTATCAAAGCCCCTGCCACACAAACCCAATACAAACAGCTACATACTATTTTACTGGCAGACATAAGCAACCGCACTCTTAAATCCTAGCAGTACAAAACTTTAAAACAACTATTCAAACCCTTTCTCAAGTGGCATTCTTCAGTAACATTGGACTATCCCAAAACATTCTCCAAGATCACGTTTATAGATAAAAGGATGCTGTTCCAGTACTGGGCTGTTTTATAAGCAAATTATGTTCCATATTAAGCCTCAAAACAAACCTTTTTACAGGCGTTTCTGTTGCTACAGCTGCTAAGACAACTGAAGAGAAAGTCTTCTCTTTTTGCACAGAAGACGTAGCAATATGTTCTGTTCCTTGCACAACAACCTTATCTCTCCCAGTCTGAGGTCCTTCCAAATTTTCAACTTCCACGTGCCTCTTCACTGCAGCAGGAGTATTTTGGTCAAAGTGTAATCTGTGTATGAAAAACAGCACTCAAATATGATGCTATGAATCCCAAATTCACATTATTGTGTGGATGGACAGATGCTCTCATTTTTTCCCGCTGACAGCGTTTCACTTCTTACAAACAAGCTTCCATTTCACCAAAGTGAGGGCTGCTCAGCAAGACAAATCCCTAATTTTAAGAGGATGTGCTTCAGAAATTGATAGGTTTCATAGACCCTAGGTGCACTCTCTTCCCAATCTCACTGCATCAATGGGAATCAATGGAATCAGTGTCAGTTCCTCTCTATGATCTACCCCAGAGATTCAGTCTTCCAGAAAAGCAGAACTGTAGCTGAGACCACCAGCCACTATTGCAGCTGGGCTTCAAATTTTCCAAAGAGGAGACAGTCATCACAACTGAAGTTGTTCTACTTTGCATAAAACATTTGTATATTCAGAGCGAGAGGAACAACTGCTCATCTCTGCTTTAACAAAATTTTTGTTAACTTTTAAGGTCAACAATGTCAATAGGATTCACTGAAAAAGTCTAGACTATCTGAGAAGCTGATAATTTGGGGCACTTTCTTACAAAAGAGGAGTTCAAAGCTATTCTGACAGCGTTCCTGCACTTGGGCACTGCACTTTTAGGAATTAACCCTTGTCACCAAAATATTTAATAAAAACAAATTCTGCCCTTTCTAAACCCAGATATGGAAACTTTCCAAAAAGGTTGGCATTACTTTCTGAGTTCAAAATCCAAACTCATAAATGACTGAAAACATGGTGTTAAGTTACCCTAAGGGGCAGGCAGGGGAGCGACCGGGGACACACCACCATCACGTTCAATTCTACTTACATATACTCAGGAGAACTATTCACTTCCTCCACAAGGATAGGTGATCCGACAGACCCATGATCATCCGCAGGGTCCAAAACCAGAGCATGACTTTTGCACAGGGCTTCAGCATCTTTTAATGTATTATCTGTTTCTCTTTTAGACACAGGAGACTTTGTTGTTTTAGAATCAGCTACATAATCATCTGTTGCAGGCTTCAGGGATGATTCATGTGACCATCCTGCCATACATATAGAATAGCTTTAATTCTTCTACTCAAAACCTCACAAAACCCCAATAAATAGTTACCCAAAAAAGCTTAATTCAATAATAGTGCTACCAACCTCTGCTGCTGACTGGTTTTAGTGGTGATGCAGGTAAGGGCTCTGCAGAATTAGAGGCTCTTTTCACAGAGTTTGTTAATCCTGCCTTTGGCTGCCACAGTCAATAACAAATAATGAGACAGAGTAAAATATTTGATAAAGGAGCAGTATTTTGACAGGAATATAAATTTCTACAGAACACAATATAATTTCCTTCCCTTAATTCTTACTCATTTGAAGCACAGTTCTACTTTAACTAAACATTTCAATTTTCTATAGCGCAAGACTTCCTAAAACAAACTGTAAATTTCAAACAAAAGGTAAAACAGTGTATACAGTAAAAATCAATTTACAGCTTTGAACAAACATACTGCTAGTCAACAGCCAAGCCATTCATTCTTTTCATTAGAATTAAACACTTTAACTCACCTTTAGTGAGACAGGCTAAGATTTTGCAGGAATGATTTTGAGACTATACAGTATTCTAACATCAGTCTAAAGTAAACAAATATCATTATAAATGATATCTGTTCTCAACACTGCCATTAATAGAATATCCTGTTTTTCACATAAAAGCTACTAGAATCAAAATATTAAAACTAAATATACAAACTAGATTATTGGCATCATTCTCTCAGACAGCACATTAACAAGTCCTTCAATTTGTTTCCACTCTTCAACAAAGTTTCTGTACAATAACTTAGTATATCTGCAAACTGTTTATCAGGAGTTGACAAACTCCTTTTATACAAGAATCATCTTTCTAACATCTTACTATCCATCAGATAGCCAAGAAACGTGTCCACGTATCTGGCAAAGTGACTGAAACCAACCCTCAACGGCATCCAAGACAGCCTTACCCACCATCAGTTAAGGCAGCATGCTTCAACATGAGACCATAGAAATCTAACTATCCTGGACAAAAAGCTGAAAAGGCTTTCACTAGTGAAAACCCAAGAAAATAAGCTACTAAATAAATCTAGTTAGAATATTTACTATTGGAGCACAAGAAACTAAAAAACCTCAAACATTACCAACAACTATTACAGAAGCTTAAATTATAGCCTACATACTAATACAAGTGACATACAGAGCTTATTCACTCCACACTCATACAGAACTAAATCCTACAGAACTACACTTGTACTCAGTGCTACCTTGTGACACTGCCATAACTAACTTACCCCTTGGCTCTGTACTGAAGTCCTCCTCTCATTTCTGACAATAGGAGTCGAGCAACGAGCTGCATTTGGAGATCTTATTGTAAGATCACTGACACAACCTATAGAGGAAAAAACCTAAGTAAGGGATTCTTGGAATTGTCCAGGTTTCATTTATTTTAACAAGTTGCTAAGGCTCATTAAGCTCATATAGATCCAAACAAGAAAGAAACCAGCTACTCAAGAGAAAGATTACATTTAGAAGACAGCTTGGACACAGTTTTAAGCAGACGGGAAGAGAGTGCTTTTAAAGGCCATGAGAAAGACTATTTTTATCCATTTTGTATCTATTTTTTATTTCTATTTATATATATTTATTCTATTTACATATATATTTTCACTAAATATAACACAAGGAAGAAATTAACTTTTTCTTTAAACAGCAATTTAAGCAAAACACCAAATAGAAGCTTACTTTCAAAACAATCCTGTATGAGTTGCAGTACATTTTGACCTGGCTGTACATCAATCTTATTTCTAGAAAGAAAAGGGGAAAAAAAAATATTTTCATTCAAAAATACTAAATGCTCCTGTCAGAGCAACATAAAAGTAGTAAAGTTCTAACTAGTTACTATTTTAAATTATTTCTCCTAGTCCCAACTTTAATAGTTCTTACCAACCATTTCCATGAACAATTACCTGCCAAGAAACTTTTCTAAATAAGGATTCTAGGCAAAAAAAAAAAAACCACTGTGACAAAATATGATGAGAACATAGAAATCTCTCTACATAAAAGAAAACATACAACTACTGCAAGAGCCCTCATGTAAAAGAGCTTTGGGATGAATAGATTCTCACTTGAAATAAGTAATTTTTTTAAAAATCAATCCTCAAGTAATGCTGCCTGCACACTGATCCAGTTTCAGCAGACCCAGAAATTAAAGGTGTAGGCTGCACATCTAACCCTTCATACAAGGAGTCACCCTCTGCTTCTCTTTCTACTACTTATCCACAGTTACTCTGTGCTTCTACAGAAGTTTCAGCAGCAAGAGAATCCGCTTGAGGTATCAAATCTATAAGCAAGTGAACAGTTCAGTACTCAGATTACTACTCTAACCCTCTACAGGACAAATGAAAATGGCAGAAGTGATCCACTAACAGATCATGCTGATCACAAGCAAAATAACAAGAGAAAAGCCATGAAGCATTCATCCAATAAACATTATTATACGCCTTTAAAAACAGGTAATTTGGTAAGCTCATGAAACGTATCTCTAAAAATGGATTCCAATTACAAAAAGCTCACAGATTTC
Source organism: Tyto alba (assembly GCF_018691265.1). NCBI lineage: Eukaryota > Metazoa > Chordata > Aves > Strigiformes > Tytonidae > Tyto > Tyto alba. The sequence continues at coordinate 23,685,726 of NW_024881297.1, forward strand.
TGACATGCTTTTAAAGAAAGCTACAGAACTGCAAATACTCAAACTCATCTCTAACATTTACAAGCAAGGGCCAAATAAGCTAGAACTCTGCATGGGCTTCATTTCTCTCCCTCCTGAAAGGGAAAATGTTTGCACAGACTACTGCTTCAGTGCTCAGGCAGCCTAGTTAGGGCTAGCATGGTCTGCTGCCTCAGCAGAGTAGAAAGGAAATCCTTGGTGCTTCATCCCCCGTTACAATTTGCTCCTCCCACCACTAAGAAATACAAGAAGTTTGGGAAACATCATATGATCACTTTAAGAAGATACACCTAATAGTTTTGACATTAAGCTCTTAGACAAAAATCAACATAAGTTTTCCAAACAATCGTATCTAAGATTAAAGTTTTAAATGTAAATTACCTTCCTCCATGGCAGAATCTTGTTCTGTAGTCTTTTTTAAAATGATTCTGTAAAGCAATAAGAATCAACTTTTACTAAGCATGGTGACACTTGACAGAAAAACAAGTGACCAACCTCCTGTTTCTCCTGTAAGAAAGTCTCAAGGATTCTCAATACATCTGAAACTGGTGGGTGTTACTGAAGCCCTGTTTTTTCTTGCAAAGCCACAGTAGCTACAGCCCCTGTAACAACTGCCAGAAGTTCAGCTTTCCTCAAGAACCAGCAAGCATCTGTTGCATTTAAAGTCAGAAAGACTTACAGGAGACTTATATGGCAAAAATCACAAAGAATCTAATGTTTTGGTTAACATTTCTGTGATGACTACAGAAATAATCTTTTAAGTAAGGAAAAGAATGAACTAGCAAGCTAGGTACCTCGCCTTGCAACGTATCTGCTGCCCTGTGAGAACTGCTCACATGGAGATTCTTACTCTGTGTTTATCACAGGCAAGACCACGCTGACAGGCAGTGAGAGCACATCAGCCGTTCCATGGTAAAGTCTCAATTAACGCCCAGCACTACTTCATATACTTGAACCCCTAGTATAATCAAAACCATTTGAAGAGCAGACATGACTCCAGTCACCCATTACAACTAGAGTAGTAATGATTCAAGTGACAGCATAATATCAGCATTACCTTCTATGTCAACAAACAAATAAAATAAAGCCTACTGAGCTGGGAACAGGCAAAGACTGTCAAGGATAAGGAAAGGCAAGCCAAGAAAAATTAAAGGGCTAAGCGGAGTACAGGTTTTCAACAAAGTGACACGAAAATGTTTCCAAAAAATTCTAAATGTTTGTCTGAAAAACAATTATGACCTATTCTTCATTTCTGTAAACTGGAATAGAGTGTACGTGCAGCGTGCAGATTATCTAGTCCCAATAGAAGAGAACTCAGCACATTTGTCCTAAATTTGCCATATTGACATTACTTTGCAGTTCTTCGTGACTCCTCTTTGGATATTACTTCTGGTAATAAAAATAACAAAAACCACATAAAAATTTATTCCACTGCAAGTTTTCAACATCCGCTTGACATGGCAGGAAGAAACTCTAGGTCACGCAGGAAAACGACTGACCAGAAGTCACCCGCTGGCATGCAGACCCGTACTCCACAGCACATCGGTCACTCGGGCTCAAACTTCTTCCCCTTGCAAGACCGCAGTATAATCAACTGGCAAGCAACCGTTCACGTAAGAAAATTAAAAATGCCGGTAACGGATCTAAAAGAGCACTTAACAGCTTATTTACTGTTAAGTTCATACCCCGCTACACAGGAAGAGGTTTTAAAACTTAAGCTCCTCTGACAGAGGAAAGGAGGAGGAAGGCAAGTACGTCTCTAGAGCGTCCAGACAAGAGCAACCGGTTCTGCACAGGCCACCCTGTGAAGGGAAGATCTCCAGAGACGAGCAAGAGGCAGCCCGAGGGGAAACCGGGCCCCCCGCAGCCAAGCCCTCAGAGCAAAGTGCCGGTGCCACCACCCAGGGCCGGGAGGGACGGCAGCGCGCCAACACCGGCCTCGCTTTCCTCAGGGAGAAGCGGCGAGAGGGGGAAGCCCCGGAGCCCCACCGCGCCGCAGGGCCGGAAGGACGAGCCCACCCGCCTCTCGTCAGCGCGGAGCGGAGCGGGCCGCGCCCCACCTGCTACGGAAGGGAACGACCGCGGCCCCAAACACACTCCCCTCCCTCCATCCCTCCCTCCCTCCCTCCCTTCCCGCCCTCTCTCACCAGGGCCGCTGCCATCCCGAGCCGCCGTGAGGAAAACGAAGACAGATCGCGGGACCGGGACCGGGACCGGGACCGGGACCGGGACCGGGACCCGGCCAAGCTGCCGCCCCCGCCCCAGCCCCCCACCGCTTTCAAACCGCGAGCGCCTTCCCACTGCGCGCGCGTACCAGCGACACGCCGCGCGCCGGTCACACCCCCTCCACCCCCGCCCGCATTGGCTGCTTTGCGCGCCCGCCCCCCCCACCCTCCCCGCCGGCCGTTGCGGCGCCTGCGCAGGAGCCAGCAGCTGCCGGCTCCGCCCTCTCACGAGACGTCACGACTCTTCGCTGCAGGAGCGCAGAGGTTCCTCCCTGAGGGTAGGCGGGCAGTGGGAGTAACGCTTCTTTTTTTTCCTCTGTTCTCTCCTAGGAAGCGCCACTTCAAGTCCTCGGGTTTTTAAACGCCACAAGACACCTACCGTAACCACAAAGGGTTACAATTGTTTGGTTTGGTGGTTTTTTTTTTAATAAATATTAGAATCGTAGAAACGTTTAGGGTGGAAAAGACCTTTAGGATCAAGTCCAACACTTAACCTAGCATGCCAAGTCCACCAGAACCATATCCCTAAGTGTCACATCTACAGGTCTTTTAAATACCTCCACAGGTGGTGACTCAGCCACTTCCCTGGGCAGCCTGTTCCTGTCCTTGATAACCCTGCTGGTGAAGAAATCTTTCCTATTATCCAGTCTAAACCTCCTTTGATGCAACCTGAGGCATTTAGTCTTGTCCTTGTCACTTGGGAGGCTGACACCCACCTCACCACACCCTCCTTTCATGTAGCTGTAGAGAGCGCTAAGGTATCCCCTCAGCATCCTTCAGGCTACCAACTTGGAGAACGTTGAGTGAAGAACTCAACAATTAGCAAAAACAACTGTTTGAGAACATAACACTGCAACATCCACAGTACCTTACAGTATATGCAAAAGACAGCCCAAAAATATAATTTTAAATGATACTTTTTATGACACACTGATAATATTAAAGACGTTTCTCTGCTATTCGAACCATGGGTTTTCTGCAGCAGAGTCTCAGACATTGAATCTTATTTAAGAAATTATTCAAGTAGTACAGACAATTAAAAAAAAAAAAAAAAAAAAAACAAACCAAAAAAAAACAGCACAAGCTGGGTGCCTCCAGAGATGGACCTTGAACAAAGAACTCTGCCTTTTGCCTGTCACTGTAACAGGTGATTCATCCCTCCCTGTCCTTATCTCAAATCCAGAGCCTTTCCTTATTTTCTCTTCCTCAGCACTGGGGTGCAGCAGGGAGTGAGCAGCTGCATGGTGCTCAGTTGCCCTCTGAGCTCAAACCATGACAGTCTTTTGGTCCAATGGAGATTCCTGACCTGGGATCTTCTAACACCTTTTAGGATTCTTTCTCTGTTTCCAGCAAGGCTGTTATCTTGTCAAATTGCAGCTTCTGCTGATGGCTGTAGCCTCTTTATCTTCTGGTTTGGGCAGGCTCTGGAAGGCCTTTTTTGCTTAACTAAGTAAAAGTTCAGCAAATCGAGATGGAATTTCACAGCTTGCAGCCTAAGGCTTTCACAAGTCTAGCTACTTGTGCAAAGTAAGTATATGCTAAGCAGTCTACCAAATCACATAATATTATGCTGTGACCTTGAATCTGAGAGATTCATTCTATTTAAAACTTACTTATTTAAGCTAAATGCCTAGTATTTCTTAACAGTCCTCCCTTTGTTTTTATTAAGCAGTCCTGCTAATATGTCAAAAAGAACTCTATAAGTCTTTTGAGGCATTTAACTACTGCCCATATATACAATACTATTACAAGTCAACAGACATAATAGAATCACAGCTAACAAGATCATCACTGCTTGGAGCATGTGATTATAGATTCCCATAACTGTTGGTGACCACCCAAAGAGAGTTTCCCACCAGCAGTGTTCTCCACCCTTCTTCACTCTTTCCAAGCCATGATGTATCTCTTCTGCATCATGATGAATGGTGATTAGAGTTTTTTGTCCATTGTTTCAGATATGTTCTAACAATTGATACAGGTCATTGTTCTGTATTAATTTCTTTACCACCAAGATTCATTCAGTTGGGGATAGATAATAAATGTCCAGTTAGTGTATAATTAGACTGTATGAATTGATAGGAGCTTAATAATTAAAGTCACACCCCACAGTGTTAGTAAAGTTATAAACACAAATATTTGAGTGATTACTTGTATCTACAGTAACGTTACCTACGAATAAAGATTCACAAAGGGTTCTCATACAAACACATCCCTTTCCAATATGCACAGGTACTGTTTCAAGGTTTTCATAGGGACGTAATTCAAAATGGCAGACTCTGTTCAGTATCAAGACGTGTTTTGGGCTTTGATGGCATTACTTTCACAGATAAATCCTCCTTGGTCCCGTGCAACACAGGCACCAATATCAGCAGTTTGCCCCTTGTTCCCGATTTGTTGGGCCCACACTCTATATTGTAGTGGATAGAGTACAGTTCCATCGTGATTTAACTCTAAAACAATGATGGGGTATATGGTGTACACCAAAGCATTGCGTATGGTTAAGAAAAAAGCAGCGGCCCTATTGTTGTTGGGGTCATAAGTGAAATTGACTGAATACTGCCAGAGTCAGAATTTTCTATCAAATTTAGTTGCATTGTCCTAAATTACTTTTCGAATCAGTGTGGGTAAAATGCCTTCTTCACCTTCTCTTATAATTGCTGCTACTGTAGAGTGCATCCAAAGTTGAGCATGGATACAGCTAAGGGCTAGTGAAATATTGCGTTGGATTGTTCCAAGTGCATCTACAATCAGCTGATGGTCTTTTCCATTAATTTTTTCCCACTGAGGTAGGATACCAGACACAAGCCATTGGTTAGTCTCTAATGCTAATAGAGGACTGCAGTGGGTCTTCTAATTTGCTTAACTCACTCGTGGTTGTACTCAGTTTGTTTACAAGTACTTCAGCATTTATGCTATTTGAGACTCAATTGTGTCTCTGCGATACCAGTTGAATCTCATTTTGTTTGTCTTGAGGGGATAAATGTTCGCTCATGTAACCATGCTAACCATCCTGCATGAGATGTACTTAGAAATGGTGAACAGGTCGGTTTGACTGTAGAAACATTAACTTCTATCAACAGTTCTGCCTGTTTCAGTGACCATGAGGGATTAAACCAACACTTGTTGTTGCTCCACATGTTTGAATAGCATATGGTCCAATTTCAGATATTGTGGGATCAACTCCTCTCTTATTTGCAGAGTTGGAGTTAGATTCATTGTGGTAGGTAGAGGGACTGTAGCTGGTATTGAGTCAATTCTTTCACAAGATACTGTGATTTGTATTGTGCCAACTTCACCATTAACCACCACACAACACCTGAAATCAAGTGTTAAACAGCAACCAGTATCATTGGGACAACCAGATCTATTTTTTCCAACTACCTCTGTCACAGTTAGATTATACACCTTACTCGTTTCTCACAAAAAATAAGAGTCCCTTCTTTAGGTTTTTCAAGATTTGGGGAACTGAGTCTTGTATACCCTCTCTGGATGATTTTCTTTTCAAATGTATTGCTTTTCCACCACTCTGGAGCATCCATCCTTTTTAATCTTGTACCTTAACCATGCTGTAGTAGTCATCAGAGTCGACAGTATCAGGAGTAGTGAAATATCCCACTTCATTCTTTGTTGATTTTCAGGAGTCTGTCATCTGTCATCTGGTTGGTTATCCACCACTAGTTTGACATGAGAATGGTGTATCCCACTTTCTTGTCTTTAACAGCAAAATAAGAACACAATAAGACAGTGTATGGCTCCTCCCATTCGGGTTCCAATTTTGATTTTCAGGAAAATACTTTAATTAAGGCTTCATCTCCAGGCTGTATATCATGTACCTGTATTTCAGGCGGTGTGGGTTGATACCATTGAGCAAATTTCCTTTTATCTTCAAACCCTTTTTGCATATATAAAATACTGGGTTGACCATTCGTCTCCATCTAAGAGGTGGTCCTAGCACAGAGAAAGGTCCCAAGAGCAGCTAAGTACCTGCCAAACACTTTCTGCTGGTGACAACCATAGAGGTTGGGGAGGTGTATTTACAATATCCCATAGCACTATTCTTAAAAATTCAGGCCACTTCAAACTACCTGACTGCAAGTTTGAGCAACTGTATTTTTGAGAGTTCCATTCATTCTTTCCACCTGTCCTGACAACTGTGGATGATATAGAATGTGTTTAGAATCGGTATAAGTAGTTACCCACTGATTACATCCCCACCAGGCTACTCTTGTTAATGCAGTTAATTCAGCCTGTTGTACACTCACTGAGGGTTGTAGAGGTTCTGCTTCAAGTACCTCTGAGTTTCTCACCATGGCATAGCCTTTGTGTCATTTTCCTTTCACATACTATGACGATCCATTGGTGAAAAGGGTTAGATCCGAGTTCTCTAGAGGTTGATCCTGCAGATCTTCCCACAGGCAACTGGAGTGAAACTACCTGAGCAACAGTCATGATGAGCCTCACCATTGGAAGGGAACAGGCAGTAAAGTTGCTGGGTTCGAAACACTACATCTTTTTAAAGTAATATTATCTGCATTCAAAGTTGTTAATACATAGTGATGTGTTCTTTGTGGGGACAATGCTTGTGTAGCATGTTGCTTAAGAAGCAGTTCTTCATGCGGGACATACATGGTTGTTGGGTCACCCAGGACTATTGGTCTGCTTTTTCCTACCATAATCACCATTTCTACTATCGCTCTAACACAGGAATCACTCCCTGCTGGTACAGGATCCAGCTGAACTGAGTAATAAGCCACAGGGCGGCGGTGTGGACCTAGTTTTTGAGTAAAGGAGTATGCTGGCTACTCCTTTGTTCACATGCACAAATAGTTCAGAGGATTTAGAATAATCCCAAAATCCCAGTCCCGGAGCAGAAGCTAAAACTCCTTTCACATCTTGGAAAGCCTTTTCTCTCTCTGGACCCCACTGTATAGGTTCCACTGCCTCTGCCTTGGTAGTGCCTGTCAACGGCTTACTTAACTCCCCTAGCCCCAGTAAGGGTCTGCAGTATCCTACTGGGCCTAAAAATCCTCACAGTAGTTTTCTTTGTTACTGGTCAAGGTATTTCTACAATAGCCTGAACCTGTTCTGGGTCTACAAGTCTTTATGCTTCTTTTAATATGAATCCTAAATATTTTACTTCCTGCTGACACAGCTGAAGCTTAGAAAGAGATATATGGTGACTTTTTGCTGCTAAGCAATACATAGAAAAATAGTATCTTTCAAGCAATCTTTGTATGTCTTACTGACAAGTAACAAATCACCTACGTATTGTGGAAGTGCTTATTCACCTGGTAGTCTTATGTGTCTCAAATAATTTCTCAGTATTTGTGAAAAAAAAAAAAAAATGTAGGAGACCCTGGATAACTCACATAAAGGCAAACAAAAGTTGATGGTCCTCATCTAAGGGGATACTAAAGAAAGCGGTGGCTAGATCAATCACAGTAAAATACCTAGCCCAATGTGGTAGTTGTAAAGTGTGCTGGAGGTATCGGGCACTACTGAGTGAGGAACAACTATGTGCTGGTTAACTACCTGCAGATCTTGTACTAAATGGTATTCCAGGTCTCCATCTTCATCTAATCTGTTACTTTTTACAGGGAGTACAGGAGTATTATATGGTGAGACAGGCTTTCAGAATTCCTTGGGTCAAATTCCAGTCTATTTGCTTTTGAACACTCTTCTCTGCTTCTTGAGGAACAGGATACTGTTTCACAGCCCGAGGTGGGGTTCCTCCCTTTGTTTTTATGTTTGGGGCTTGAGCTGAGAGCAGGAATGCTACATCCATCCCAGTTTTACTCCACAGTTTTGTTGGTATGGATTTCAATGCTTCCAGTATTTTTAGCTCGTTTTTTGGACTTTCAGTGACCACAGTTATTTCCATGATTATTAGGTCTATTCCTTCAGGTCACAAGCATCATTCTATGTCCAGAGCCTGCAAGAGAACTCCCCCTAACAGGCATGCTGGGGAGTCGTCCGCTAATACAAATCAGTATGTCCCTGCTGGTTCAGTTGGGTTACACACATATTAAAATTTCTAATCTTTCTGCTCCCCCTCTCCAAGATCCACAGGGCCCCTCTCACCCAGTCCTTGTGATTGCCAGTCCTCCCAGAGCAGTTCTCCCAGGTGATGGTTTCCTTCTCTTGTCCTTTCCTGCAGCCAGCATGAGCATTCCCACTGTGTATGTCCTAAATTTCCTCAATAATAACACTCCCTTCCAGAATTCCTTCCCATTCCCCTTTCTTTTTTTTCCTGGTCTTAGTCCAGACCTGGTATCTGGTTTTCTCCCTCAGCCCCTATCTCTCACTTCTAAATTCCTTGCTAAAGCCTCAGCCAGTAAATTTGCCTCCTAGTCTTCTGCTTTTTGCCTTTCCTCACACCCGTCGTATACAAACACCACAACACTCAGAATCTTTTGCAAATTCTCTCCTTGCCACCTGAGTGCATTATTAAAATTCTGAGGGGTCATTCCTTCATATTTTAGCAGAGCTTGTCAGAGCCATCCCCAGAAATCCTAGGATGTTCATCTGTCTGATAAACAGCTTGATCCCCTGTATTATTATCGTCCCAGTTTGGATTATTTGCTGGCCAGGGGTTTCTGTCTCCTTCCATCTGTCGAGCTAATTCAGCATCCTTTGTAGTTATTTTCTCTCTCTCATCAGGTCAGAGTAATTCCCTCAGCAACACCTGGGTATCTCCCTAACTGTGTTTGTGCCCAGTGCATATGTTAGAAAACAGTTGAACAAATTCCTCAGCATCCTTCCTCGGTCTCGGCATTTTAGTTATAGAGCCAAGTCACTAGGATTCCAAGGCTGGTTAGTAAATACATGCAAAACATGTTGGGGGAAGGGGAAGCATGGCAGCAGGATTAGGTAAAACAGTAGTAAGCATGGGATAGAGAGTCCAGGAGCTGGCAGAGAGGAATCAGAAGACCAAGAAGGAGCAGTAGGTGCATAAGGTGGGGTGGACATGGTTGGGGCATTATCTGAGGCAGTACCTTCCACTACTACACGTGTTACCTTTGGCGTTGCCTCTTCCATCCCACACCTCTGGCTTGGGTGTTTTCTCTCACACACCCAATTATCCCAAACTTACCAGTAATCTCTGGGAACCTATCCTCCAGGCAATGTTGCAGAAGGGTAAGTCTGTGCTGGTCAAAGGTTCCTTGTGGTGGCCACAGTTTGGCCAGGTTTTCATCTCTAGTTACAAACGGCCAGCCTTCTCGGTATAAAGTAAATAAAGTAACTGTGTGCTTTTTTGATAGACTTGCTGTACCAAAAATTCTTTTCCAGTTTTGTAGTACCTCAGCCAAGGGCATCTCCTCCTCTGCGCCAGGTATATTTCCCATCACTTTCCTTATTTCTCCGTGTGTGCTTTATGCCAGTCAGGCCATGCACCAACCCTATTTTGTGTTGTGTGCTTTACACTGGTCAGGCCACGCACTCAACCTTTTCACTTCGTGTGTTTTACACTGATCAGGCCATGCACTGCCAAAAGCTGCAGCAAGAAAATTCTCTCTCTATTCCCACTAAGTCTGATCAGGAAATTTTAACACTCACTTCCAAAGATCCCAGGTGAACTCACCCAGTGCTGGCAGTTGGATGTTTGGAGACAAGAGGATCCAAATGTGGTGCCCAGGGGTACCATCTGGGTTGACAAACTGTTAAAGAAGTTTCTTTCCAATTTGAACCTTAGGTTTCCTGTAGCAGAGTCTCGGGCATCAAATCTTATAAAAAGAATAATTTATTCAAATGGTACAGCTGGAAAAAAAAGCCAGCTTGAGCTGGGTGCCTCTGGAGAGGGACCCTGAACAAAGAAATCCCTGGGCAATTATACCCTTACAATCTGTGCACCCAGCCCTCATGCATTCTTCATCCATTCTTCAGGCTCCTTTTGGTCCAATGGAGATTTCTAGTCTGGGATCTTCTAACACCTTTTAGGATTCTTTCTCTGTTTCCAGCAAGGTTGTTATCTTGTCAAATTGCAGCTTCTGCTGATGGCTGTAGCCTCTTTATCTTCTGGTTTGGGCAGGCTCTGGAAGGCCTTTTTTGCTTAACTAAGTAAAAGTTCAGCAAATCGAGATGGAATTTCACAGCTTGCAGCCTAAGGCTTTCACAAGTCTAGCTACTTGTGCAAAGTAAGTATATGCTAAGCAGTCTACCAAATCACACAATATTATGCTGTGACTCCTACATCCTAATGCTAAGTGATTGACTCTGACTGATTCATTCTATTTAAAACTTACTTATTTAAGCTAAACACCTAATATTTCTTAACATCAAGCAGTGGACTAAGTGCTGGTTTGTCATCAGCAGCCCTGCCAAGCAAAGGTGCAAGTACCCATGTTCATTAGGTTTTCTGTAACATTCAACAACACAGTCGAATTTTGACACTTAAACACAACCAATAGAGAGCAAGTACAAAAATCTCCAATTTAGCCAAAATCTGAGAACCTGTACCTGTCCCCAGCCATTTTTAGAGATAACATGGAGAATTTACTTTCATGTGTAGGGCTGAACCTCTCTGCTGCTAGAGTTGTTTGGCAGCTATCTGATCTATCACAGGTCACCTTACTGGATAATTGTGTGCTCATTTTACACCTACTTGCGGCTGAGAAACAGAAAGGCCATGAAGCTGTTCAACAAAAAACAAGCCTTTTTTTTTGTTGTTGTTAATAATATTTCCTTTGCGTTTAGTAGCAACCAGCATTGAAACACCAAGTCTTGTCATCCCTGTTCTTTCTGACCACTAAGGGGAAGGCCAGAAACTAAGATAAACTTCATAGTTCTGTAAAACTGATGGAAATTTCACTCCTTATTTCATCAGGACCAACGTTTCATTCCTGAACTACCATCTCACGTCACAATTTCTTTAAAAGCTTTGGTATATTAATTAGCTCTTCCACAATGAAAGTCATCTTCCTATGTGGACATTGTGAAGTTGATTTATCCTTGCCAGTTATACACAGCTGTAGGTAGATTTATTTCCAATATTTCCAATATTGCTTTTAGTGGCCTGTAATCCCCCATGCCATTTGCTAAAGAAAGTTCAATTCTGATAGTCTCAAAGTTAATCCATCTTCTGAATGAAGACTTTGAATATTATTTCAGAGGCAGCTGAGAGCAGTCTCCCCTGTGGCAACAGCCCATTAAAAGTCCAGTGCTGTAAGCCATCAAAAGCAGGCTTTTCCACCATGACCTCCAAGTGACACCCATCACAGTAATGATGCACTGTTGTACCAGCGCGCTCATCGTTTGAATGTCTCACCTCAAGCAAACCAGAGGAGCACACTCTAACGGAAAAGATCCTTTTAATCCATTCAGTCTTGTTCCCCCATGATCATACACCAAGCAAAGAGTTGTCTGTGTGTGCTGACCTAAAAGCGAGTACGGAGACTTCCTCTCTTTGAGGTGCTGTTTTTCCCCCCTCTCGCCGGGGCGAGTTCTCTGGCTGAGGCTGATACGGAGCAGACTGAGAGCAACGGGAGTGGGGAGAGAAAAAGAACACAGCAACAGAGAATATCCAGGTATCCCACTGAGATACCTAAAAGATGCTGAGAGGTGTTAGGGAGCAGCCTGAGGAAACTCCTCAGCCAGCCCCTCGGCAAATCTTCCACGAGAGGCAGAGGATCACTGGTCTGCCCTTGTACTTCCAAGGTTACCTGTCTGTCCGGCACTCAAGATGCCAGGTAAGGTGCTTAATTCCGGGAAGTGGATGTGTTGAACTATTTCTTCAAAAATGTATTACTGGGAGCTACAGGTCTGTGGGGGGAAATGTTTCTCAGCACTGACTGACACAAATGATTGTGCTGAAATAATGATATCTGGTTATTTCTGTTCATATTACTTGGGGAGAGGGGGGAAGAGGGAGGAAGTAAAATAAATTATGTAAGATAACCATCAGTATCTCCAGGATCCATTATAATTTACTATTACATTCTGAAATGTGGATTGAATTTGACGGATTTCATAGCTACCACCATGGTGAAAAGCTAATGGAATATTTTTAATGCCAAGAGCAAAGTTTGACGTGGTTATATTGCTCTGATGCATCCCTCTATTTACTGGAGAACACTGTGATCCTGAAGTCTTCAGTGACACACCATCTGAAGTATATGTGAGATTCTCTACATTATTTTTTTTTTCTTGTTTGTAAGGGCTGATGATTTAAGATATGTGGACTACCTGGGAAAATACAAGTGACTTTTTTGACCCAGTAAAACTATTTAAGACATGAATCTGTAAATATCTATATGCTTGTGTGTGTTACAATAGAATGTGTGTTCAGAGCATGTCCCTAAATCAAGCTGATTGCCCTTTCTTAGAACTTCATTATGACAATCCCAGTACTTACCGTTACAAAGTAATTTTTACCCTACCTACACTCACATCTCTGTAGATGCAGAAGCACAGAGTAGAGAAAATGAGAGTTGCACAGAGCTAAAGGTAGATATAATCAAAAGACCAAAATAGCATGGTGGTTCACTAAGACAGGAACAACCAAATACCACAGAAAACAGGAACACCAAGAAACAAAAAGTAGAGTAATAATCCTATTAATTCTTCTGCAACACTATAAATTATTCAACACATTGCTTTGTTGTATCTAGCAGGAGAACACCTGCAAGTTTAACAAATGTCCCTGTTACATTCCTTTATTTATATCCTTTTACGTAAAACCTTATTTTCTTCCTGAACAATCCCCCCTCCTGAAATTCAGTAACTACCATACTGGAATAAAAAAAAACCTAACAGGGCAGAGCAATAACGTGCAGCCGATCTGAAGAGACTTGTGTGGGACTGACTAGGTGTATTAACACTTTTGAGAGGCCAGATGCCCAAGAGAAAAACATGTTCACGGGTGTGCAACAATAGCAAGTGCTCCTGGGCAACTACTATGACTACATTTTCATAGAGCAGAAAGCCCAGTTCATAACGTGCAGTTCCAAAATTTCCCATGACATCCAGCCCCATACCACAGCAAGCATTCACAGCCTTTGGTAATAATTTGCCAGGGACAGATGGTCTAATGAGGACATTTAGCTTACCACAACACTGCAGTGCTCAGAGGTCAGCGTCCAGGGACTCAGTGCCAGTAACGTTGGCAATGTGAGAGAAACCACCAGAAAGACGAGTTAGGAGCAAGCAAGGTGAAGAGCAAGGATCACTTGCTTTATGGAAGCTGCCTTCCCAATTCAGCATCCCACAACAGCTATAGTTCTCAGGGTATCAGGAGCACATGAAAATTGAAAAACCTTTCCCATCACTCTGGCATGACTGCATTAGGGAAGAGTTAGAAGAATCAGACAATCATATTTACCTTGGCATGGTGTTGATTTACGAACACTACTACACATAATTTAAAGACAAAGCATGTAAAATACCATTTCAAATGCAAGAAGTCCAGTTAATATGTCAAACTACCATCAAGCTCCATGACCTTCCTACAGCAACTAAACTGGCAGGACCAAAATTCAATGCAAATAGACACTTCAAGAGAACAGTGTTCAGAAAATTAGAGTGTTTAGACACGCTCACCTCGCACCATTTTCCGCTTGCATGACTTTAGGGAGAGCAACATTTTAAAGTGGCTTTTAAAATATATTTTCCTTCCATTACATACCCCCTTAAAATTGTTTGACAAATTGTTGACAAATGTTTAAAACACTTAAATTAGTTAAAAGTAAAGTTTTCCAGTTCCATGCTGGATTAGGATACTAGAAAACAAACCCTAGAACTTACATATCTTTTTGCATGCAAAAAGCTATTTACTGAACTTTTTTTTTTTTTCATAAACTGTCTACAGAATACATACTTGCTCTTTAACAATCTTTAAAACACTGAAAACTAACATGAGGGCACAGGATTTTCTTAGCATTTCTTTCACTTTCAGCATTTTGCGTGAACTAAAAATATGGTGTTCGCAACCTGACACTTCCTCCTTTCCAACAGGAATTTAGAGTGTATTGGACAGAACTCAGAGGAACTATGCTCTTCTTTTATGATGATAAGAAATCCCCAACAGTGAGTAATGTGCTACCTTTGTAACTACCTCAGTTTGTCAGTTATTTTCATCAAGTAATCCTGTAGCGGTTTGAGTCCAGCGAGCAACTGAGCACCATGCAGCCATTCACTCATCCCTTCCCTCCCAGCGCTGGGAAGGAGAAAATGAAGTAAAAGGCTCAGGACTGGGGATGACGGGGAGGTGTGGCTCACCCATTACAGTCACAGGCAAAAGACAGACTCGTTAGGGGAAGAAAAAGAACATCACTTTAACTCAAACATGAAGAAATAGAACACTTAACAGGCAAGGTGGGACAGTGAAAAGCACCACCATATCCAAAACCACCACCACATCCAAAACCACCTCCTCCCACCGGTTCCTTCTTCCCAGGCTCAGCTCTGCTCCCCATCTCTCTCCCCCCTCCCCAGCAGTGCAGGGGCAGGGATGGGGGTCACAGCCAGCTCCCTGCTCCTTCCTGCTCGGGAGGTGGGAGGACGCCGCACATTCCTCCCCTGCTCCACGTGGATCCCCTGTCATGGGAGACAGTCCTCCGTGAACCTTCTCCAGCGTGAGTCCTCCCCATGGGATGCGGCCGTTCCCGAGCTGCTCCCGTGTGGGTCCCCCCCGCGTGTTGCAGTTCTCCCCGTGCCGAACCACAACAGCGGGGCCGCTTCTCCCCTCAGAGCCCCGGCTGCCTTTAAGCGCAGTCACCTCTCCTGCTGTGGGCTCCTCCACAGGCTTCAGGTCGGCCTCTGCTCCACCGTGGATCTCCGTGGGTGGTAGGTGGGGTGGCCCTGCCGTCTCACCACGGCATACAGGGGTCTCTGCTCCCGTGCACCTCCCCTCTTCTTTCTCCTTCCTTCCACTGACTGCTGTGTCCATTCTTCTCGCAGCTCCTCCTCACAAGTCCCAAACCCCCTCGGGTTCCCCTTCGTAAATGCATTCTCGCAGAGGCGCAGCCGCCATCACTAATTGGCTCGGCCCTGGCCAGAGGTGGGTCTGACTTGGAGCCGGGGGAGCTTTTGAGCAGCTTCTCACAGGGGCCACTGCTGAAGCCCCCACCCCGCTACCAAAAACCCTGCCACAGAAACCCAGCACCAATCCTTATGTATTCCAGACACCTCTTGGCACCCTTTCCTCTCTCATCAGCATAGACCAAAAAAATAGTACACAAAAAAATAACAGAAAGGCTGACATCAAAAAAAGTGAGAATGAAACTACAGCGTATTAGTTTGACTTGTCAAAACAAAAGAGGAGTATTTTTTGGCACCTTAGCTACAAACATATCCATATTGCTCCATAATTTTACCGAGTGCTTTTTCCTCAGCTGTGCACAAGGGTAAAATTATCATGGTGTGTAACATGACTCTCCTTTATGTAGCTGAGGGAAAAAGTGCATGGTATTATTATGGTGTACTCTCTCTGAGGGTTTCGTTGGAGTCACAAAACAAATATTCCAGGAGGTGTCATGGATTTAATATGTTTGTGATTATAAAGATTAAGATGGGGAAAATCCAGAAGGTATGTTGCTGGTGAGAAGAGCTTCTGTAAGCAGATACAAAGGACTGAGCTTTGGCATGTCTGTCAGTTAAACTTAACCCAAGTTCTAGCAAAAAAAAAAAAGTTTCAATCTATCTTCTTTTCAACAGATTCCTTTGGAGACCAGCTAGATTTTTGGTGAAAATTACAACTTCTGCTATTTCTTTTTTCCCCCCTCCTTAGTACTCAGAGAAATTAGATATATCAGCTTTGACGTCAGCAGTCAATGTTTATCCAGATGAAAACAACTCTGCACATTTCATCCTGATGCTGCCAAATGGGGAACTTGAACTGAAGGTAAGATGAGGAAAGCTGTGATTTGTAAGCCACTCAGTATTTTACTCTGTCTTGCACAGATATTCAGAGCTCCATTTCAGTGCAGGGGACAAGCTGCCTTCTTGACATCCAAGTGTACAACCTGCAGCCAGACAGCACCAAAAGGCAGTCAGAGAGAGAGGCAGGGCATAGGAACCTAACGTCAGGGAAACTCCCCCCTAAGGCATTAGAAGTTTTTCTCAGAAGCATCTGGAAATATGAAACAAGCAAAGAACTAAATAAGAAAATATACAAGAGAAACCAGGAAGTAGCCACAGTACCTGACAGGCCCACCTCACCTGTAAAACCAAGAAGGGGATAAAATATCTGACCACCCCACCATTCAGAAGCCATACAGACTGCAGTGCTCTGCGACTATCGAGAAGGTTTTATATTGAGACTCACCTATCTCCTTAGCATAGCTTTCTTGGATCCACATAACCTTCTCCTTTCACCCCAGCAGAGCATATGATTTTTTTTACCTTCCCACCTCTGTCCTTTCCCCTTAATTGAACATGGAGTACTGGGGAAGTGCAGAGTTTCAGGGTGTGATGGAGCTTGGCAGGGACCTCATTTCCAGGCATGGTACTTCTAAAAGGGTGAGAATTATCTGAGGCTTCCTCATGAAATATCACACTTCTGTTGTTGCTGTAGTTGTTCTTACACCATCATTTTCTGTTCTCTCAGGCTAATGACTACAAATGTGGGACAGAATGGAAGGGGTTTATTCTCACTGTAACAAAGGTATGGAAGAGTTTTGTTTTTTTTTTTTTTTTTTTTTTTTTTCCTGAGGAGAGCAGAATTCAGGCTGATTTAAGCCTACCTCATCTGCAATACACACTCGGCCACGGTACCCAGTCAGACACAGTTCCCAATCCACTGCTGCCCGGGAAGGAAAATACTTCTAGCACAAGTGCATCCCCTGCAGCTGTGAAAAAGGGGAGCCTGCTTCAAAAGAGACAACCCTCTAGGTCTTTCTCATGGGATAAAGACATAACCAAAGAAGTGGCCAAACGGCACACCTGAGAGAACCCCTCAGCCTTGTGTTTTATTTTACTATTCTCAACTAAAGGCACTTTGAAGATAACATGACTCTCTTTGATAATGACCAGTGGAAAAATAAAGGAAGTTTGCTCACAAATGACTTCACATTGGCCCAGCTGTATCACTTCAAAAGCTGAAGATGGCTGAAATAGGTTAAATTTCATTGACACAGCCTTCTACGGTATAGCAACTGTGAAATGTTGTGTATTCTATCATTCCCACTTCTGTCAATGCACATTTCTTTTAAATCAGAACACAGATATCCTGATTTCACTATTCGAACAAAAACACAGGTACAGCATTTTATTCAAAGCAGAAGCATATCCAAACCTTCCAGATTATCTCAGCTGCTTAAACGAAGCAGGTAAGAAAGATTTCTGCACAGCAGCTGTGCTCAGAGATTAGCTATGATGTGCACACAAAAACGATTGCTCACAATGCTTGTCCGCTCTTTCATTTTCTTTACAATTACTCTGTTCATTTTCAGCTGTCAGTTCCACCAGATGAGTCATTAGTGCCTGGGCAACTCACAAGAATGCATGAGGTGCTAGAGAAGGAAAAGAAAAGAAGGATTACGCTCAACAACTGTTCCAGCGCATCCTTGAACACAAAAAGCCCTCCCAGCAGTACACTGACCACTATGCCAGCGTAAGCTCTGACTGAACTATGCAAACCCCAACCTGACTAAAGAGACTTCCCTTCTTCTTTATGAGTATTATTCCCATGCAGAGTTCAAAATTCAGCTGTTGTACAAGGGGTGTGTAATATTCAGTGAACAAAACCTACCATAAGGACTTTATAGAGATTTCCTAAGGGAAAGATTATTCCTGCAGCTTTCCTACAGTGCCTTTTGTTTTGAAAAGGCTGAGTGCAGCGGATTGCTGTGCTTTAAAAAATGTTCAGAAAGCCACATGTTGGGCTGCTGTATCTGCCCTTCTGAGATAATGCTGATTACCAGCGAGAAATTCAAGGTAAATCCAGGTTACTCTTCTCACATTCTTTCCAGTGGTCCAGAAAGCATCATACCTGTATGAAAGCTTCACTTTCTCTCCAAGAAGGCCAAAGCACTGCTGTCCTGAATGATGCTCCTATAGTAGCATTCCTCAGTGTCGTGGTTTAGGCCTGGTTGGCAGCCAACCACAATGCAGCAGCTCTCTCTCCCTTCCCCTCCGGCAATGAGAAGGGACAGAGAGCCAGGCTTGGGGTTCAAGATAGGACTGGGATGGGGAGAAATTCCCCTTTATGATCACGAGCAAAAGGCAGACTCGTTAAGGGGAGGAAAAAAACCCATACATTTATTACAGACACTAACAACACATAACAGGGTAGGACAGTGAGAGGCATTGCCCCATCTTGAGAACACCTTCCCCCCACCCCTCCCTTCTTCCCGGGCTCAGCTCTGCTCCCGATATCTCTACCTCCTCCCCCAGTGGCGCAGGGGCAGGGAATGGGGGGTGCAGTCAGCGCTGCCACTTCCTTCATCTTCGGTGAGGGGAGTGTCCAAAACTTGTTCCTCCTGCTCCATCGTGGTCCCCCTCTCACAGCAGACAGTCCTCCACAAACTTTCTCCAACTTGAATTCCTCCCATGGGCCGCAGCGTTCCCCACACTGCTCCGTCATGGGTCACTAACTTCCTCCGACTGGATTCCCTCCCACGGCTGCAGCCCTTCCCGGGCTGCTCCGGCGTGGGACTCCCCCGCATGCTGCAATCCTCCCAGCACTGAATTACAGCAACGGGGCTGCCTTTTCCCATGAGACCCCGGCCTGCTTCAGGCACAGAACCTTGATCATGCAAGCAGAAGCCACAGGCCATAAATCAATGTCTGCTCCACTGTAGATCTTCATGGGTGGCAGGGGGGGGCCGCCCTGCCGTCTCCCCACAGGATACAGGGGGGTCTCTGCTCCAGCACACCTCCCCCCTCCTTTCTTCCTCCGTTCCTCCACTGACCTTGGTGTTCATGCAGCTGCAGCGACTCCTCCTCACAAGTCCCACTGCCCGTCACCACGTCCCTTCTTAAATACGTTATCGCAGAGGCGCAGCCGATTGGCTCAATTTCCCAAACAGAAGTGGAGCTGACGTGGAGCTGGGGGAGCTTCGAGAAGCTTTTCACAGGGGGCCGCCCCGATAGCCCCCTCCCCTGCCACCAAAAAACTCCACCACTCACTCAACCCAGGACACTCAGCTAGAGTCCTTAGATGTCATCCTGCCTCCTGGCAGCCACAGCTAGTTACCCTGGATGAGCCGGGCATTGTGAAGAGGTGTTGGCCCGGCAGAGCGCGTCTCTTCACGCAGCTCAAAATGACGTGGCCTTGCCGGCGTCACTCGCAATCATGGCGTTGGTCTCCTCCCTTCTGTGCAGGTGCTTCCATGCAGTGTCTCGGCAAGAAGCGACAGAGATGTTGGAAAAGAACCCTTCGTGGGGGAATCTGATCCTGCGCCCTGGCAGCGACAGCAAGAACTACGCAATCACTATCCGATATGAGCTGAAGTAAGTTGATTCCACATCATCCCACTCTTAACTAGTATCCACTGTATTAAAAGATGGATTCTTAATACCCTGAGTTGACACGTGAAACACAGGCCTTGCCTTCAGGCTATTTTGACGAGGGCAAGTGAAGCAGCAAGGGCAGGCCCAAGACCGATTTCTTTGTTCTCTCTTCCTCCAAAGCCAACTAGATGAAACAAAAAAGCAATAAAGATCAGCCAGCAAAAGCCCTTTTCCTTGGGTAAATGGACTTCCCCTGCTTGCCATGAAACACTACTCCATTTAAGAAATCATCATGCAGAGAGACTGAAACAAGCCATACCCCTTTGTAAAACGAAGAAAAAATTAGAGACAAGTATTTTCAAACAATAACTTAGTCTAAAAACACACCCCGTTTCAAGTGAATTGCCACGTTTTAGCTTTTGCAGAGCTTCAAAACAAGAGGCATCTGAGACACCAGGAATGACATTTGCAATTCTCAGTGTTTCTAAACTAAAAATGGGAAAAAATAAACCGTGCCACACACCTTCAATAAACTCTGAGGATATTAGAAAGCACACCAACCACTCCTGCAAAGGAATTTTATAATGACAATGATACATCTGAAAGTATTTCATTTCAGCCAGTGTTTCAACTTTCATTTTCTTTCAGTGCCCCACAGTTAAAGCACTACAGAGTGATATCCAAAGGAACAAGTTACGTTATCGAATTGGAAAGACGGGTAAGTGAGCAATTCCCTTGTTGAAGATTCTTAAGCAGCTGTAAGAAACATCACTTTACAGAAAATTAGAAAAGCTCTAGGAAATTCTTAACTATAACTTGTACTTCAAAGTAAAGCATGCAGGGAGTTCACCTCGTTAGTCCAACTAACGTAATCTCAAAGAACAAGTTATCTTTTAAGAACTAGAAAAGTAGGGAAGAAGCCCCGCAGCAGCATCTTCTAACAAAAACAAAATCAAACCACTCAAAACACGCATGATTGCTTCATTTTTTTTTTTTTTTTTAAACTCAGGATTCAGCACTGTTTGAAAACTGAGCTCTCATTGCGGCTAGAAGTTGTTCAAAATGCACTCTATGTAACTTTGAGAAATACCATTAACTCAGTTTAAGTGTGAGCAAGTCTATATGGACCCTGTTATTTGGTTTGAAACGGTTTTCTTTCACTTACCTTAAGACACGTTTAACTCA
The DNA here is from genome assembly GCF_018691265.1 of Tyto alba. Taxonomy (NCBI): domain Eukaryota; kingdom Metazoa; phylum Chordata; class Aves; order Strigiformes; family Tytonidae; genus Tyto; species Tyto alba. The sequence goes on from NW_024881297.1 coordinate 23,706,542, forward strand.
CGGCCTGAGAAAACATCCTATCGGTTTGAAAAAGCACCTGCTGTTACACCATCAGCTGAAAGAGCACAGCAGTACAAAGAGCTCTTTTTACTCATTTGATGGGAGGGAAGGAATTATAGGGCCAATGGTCAAAACGTTACCACAGATTGCAGAGGGCTGTCCTAGACTTCACTGCATCCAAACGCTGAACGTAAATCCAGCATCACTTGTTGGAGGAACATTGCTAGGGATCCCAGCCTGCCAGCATGGTTTTGAAAATGTATTCTCAACAAACTCAGCATGTTTTATTTGGTGGGGATTTTTTGTGGGTTGTTTTGTTTTGGTTTGGTTTTTTTTCTGGTTGTTTTGGTGAAACAGGTGACACTCCCAAGCCTTCAGGATGTTGTCAGTTACTTTGTGACCCAAACGCGAGGGAACCTGAAGCCATTTGTCATACAGACACGTGCTGCAGAGGACCCGGCGTTCTGAAAGCAAGCTGGTTGCTTCAGGCACACACAGGAACAGTCCTGCTAAAAGAAAGAGGCACAAGAAGCAGCACACAAACTTCACACGACTGAAGATAAACAGAAAGCATTCCCTAAGCTACTCTTTTTCAATCAACGCAACAGCTCTGTTGGCCCTAAACGAAGAAGGTGATGCAGCTTCTCCTACAGAAACTTGAGCTATGGGAAGGGCAAATAACCCCAATTCCTGTAGAAGATCAAATATCGATAAAGAGACAAGAGTAGGAAAGAGAAGACACAATGCCCCTGCAAAATGCAATGGAAAAATATTGTGTTGAAATTAGGCAGATAGTAGTTATGTGCTCAATCCTGTCACTAGCTCACAGTGCTATAAACTCTGTGTTAAAAACCTAATTTCTTGTCTACTTACTTGTAAAAGTACCAGGGCCATTTATGTCATCCCACAGACACAGCAGGGCTGCCTCACCTCTGCTGAGGCTTTGAGCACTGCCAGCGAGGTGCAGTACAGACAAAAAAAGCAGAAAATACAAGTCTGAGTAGCTTAAACTGGACGTTCCTGGTTCTCTGCAATGTCATGCAACCCTTACAGGAGCTGGAACATCCTGAGTAAGGTGGCGGGGGCATTTCCCATGTAATGCAACTGAGGCAGGGCATAAATTAAAGCATCTCCTGACCAGATGAACATTTCAACCCTTTTTACACGCAAGCAGGGGCATTCAGACCCTGCCGCGAGCTACTTTAGGAAACTAAACAAAAATAAGTTAGTGTCCCTGTTGGTTAAGCTCTCCTTCTTCATGGGCTGAAACAAGTCCCAGTGAGTGCGCAGCTGGTAACAAGGGAAGGCAGCAGGGCAAGCTGGAGCCCTGCTGATCATGCTGTATGGTTGTGGAATCCCACCAAACCTTAGGCACTGCATCCGTCTTCTTGGAAACTGGGGATCCAGCTTTCAAAACAAGCAACTGAAGCAATCAGCAGGATACAGGTTTAGTAACTTTAGCCTCTAAGTTCTGTCAGGCAACTGGACTGAATAAAATGCTTACAGGAGGGGTACCCACTGCTGAGCTACACTTCTTCATAGTTAGTGGAAACGACTAGCTCCAGAGCGTGGCTTTTGTCTTTTAAAAAACCCCAACCAAATAAGCTGCACCTCTTCTCTGACCATGGTGGGGGGCATGCACACAGCTCAGCTGAGGACAGCTATGACCTAGGTACCGGAGCAGCTAGCGCCTTCACTACCCGCACAGGGAGTGCTCGAGCTAGAGTTGCTCTTATTTCCAGACCAAGATTGATCATCATGTTCCTCTGATATCAGCTGGGAATCACAAATAAATTATTACTTGTTTCAAGGATTATGGAAGTCAGTCAAGGCTTGGGAAAGTTATTTTAAAAGAATGTCCATATGTTTCTAAATAATAGATTATATGTGACCATATGAAGGCACACCTACATTATTTATAAAAGTATGACATGAGACTTCAGCACTTTCTTTTCATGAAAATATTTAAGATCACTTTGCGGAGATGGTGCTGCTCAGTATGCATCAGGTTAGAGTTGCAGCTTTTCCTCAGCAGGAAAGTGAAACTTGCGTGTTACTGTAAGAAGCCTGAACTTAATCCTTGTTCTCTGTATCGTACTTTTGTGATGCAAAATGATTCACTAACGAGCAAGACAGTTCTGCTGATGTTATCAGTGCTGTAACTCATGAAACCTTTAAGCTTGAGTCTCAGAAAACTTTCTGCAGTGTGGGTAAACACCCATGCTAGCTACTTCATCAACCACACAAAAGACACTAAAAACCACATTTACTAAAATAAACTCCTAAAAGGTATCTGCTCAAAACGTATCAACCTTTGGACAAAGGTTTAGATCGCTGCACTGTGCTGCAGCAGAGTATGCTTTCTGTAACTGCAAAACAGGTGATAATTAACACGATGGATAAACCTTTCAAGCTAATAAGCCAGTTGCACTTGGCTGAAACTCAGTTCCTTTCTTAAAACAACTGGCCTACAGACACATTGTTTCAAAGACACAAGATAAAATTAAGAACATGAACTTATCTAAAGCCTTTACTTATGTTTGATACAAGTCAGACAGATATACAAACTCTCTGCCTGGCTCAAACATAGTTTCAGGATGTGAGATGCTGTGACAAGGTGAGAGAATTTCTGCATTAACACAGGCCCAGCTGGTACCAGAGTAGTTCTTTATATGTAGTCATTATTCCTGAATAGCACTTAAAAAAAAAACCCTAAACTGCTACAACATTCACATATTCACCATACATTGGAAAAGGGGGAGCAAAAAGCTGAAAATGTGTACTTTTTACTCCTTTTATAGGTAAAGTCTTAAATCCATCAGATCTGCCAAAACAGCTTTGTCAACAGCCGCATGATCTGCACACAGAATCCTCACTCTTCCTGGCACTAAAGAAACACGGAGATTAACCACAGGCAACAGTTGAGCTGGGTGCTGAATGCCTCATGTTTTACATGCACAAACATTCCCGCAACTTAAGCATGTGAGAAATTAAGATAAAACCAGTATAAATATTGGCAAACTCTGTAAGAAAGCATTTGAGTGAGAAAGATCTTTAATATGGGTATAAAAACTTCATCTCTGCAAGCCAAGTGCTCTTTCAAAGAATAAAATTTTGAAGGAAAGAGATTCAAAGCATTCTAGTGGATAGTTCTTCACTGCTGCAGGGAGATGGCTAGCTCTAGCTGCTCCACAGGAATAGATCAAACAGTCCTAGACACACACAAAAGCTTTCATTACAATGAAAGAAAAAAAAAGCACTTCTCAGCTTCCAGGTAGTGCTATGAGCCTCTGCACTGGTAGTGACAACGCTGGAGATCTGGAAGACCAGCACTCCAACATTCACTTGCCCAGTTTGAGCGAGCGCTTTTACTGTGATCATGTGGAGCACTTGCCGAGGCTTTTCATAAAAAGCAGCAACAGATTGAGAAATGGGCTGTATCAAACACAAATTCATACTGAATTGGCTCACTCCACTCTGCTCAACCTTCCATATAAACATAGTCACTCTCTGTATCAGCAATTCAGAAAGTTTTAAAACATGAAAAACCATTTTAGAGAGCCACTTGACATGCACACTTCTTCCAAGTAAAGCCCTCTTTAGGTTATTATTTGTAAGATTTTACCTAGGTTAACTTATATCCAGAAAATTTTAAAGGTCTGGTAATTTATATCCAGAAAATTTTAAAGGTCTGGTAATAAATATCTAGAACCATTGTGCATTTTCAGTTTTTCCATCAGCAACTGTTTAACTGAGCAGAGCCCATCCACAGAACATCCATCTATCCAACAGATACACCCAATATGAGCAGTATAGAGGTAACAGCCATGTCTCTGAATTCTGGCCCCAATCCCTGCCAACCTCGACATGGAATTTTTGGCAAGGGTCTCACAAAACTGCATGCGTAGTCATTAATAGAAGTCATTCCATTAATTACATCTGAAAATTTACTTTAAACCCTGAGGACCACCCAATGGCATTTTAGCAAAGCACTGAGACTACTATTTTTATACGCTACTTTGAAAGTGTAAGCATGCTGTGAACACCACACTAATGTACCAGAGTGTAACTACTCAGTTTCACGTTTCCCAATCTCCAACTGTGAGAAGTAGCAGTGCTTTCAACTTGACCTACAATTTAATAGAACCTTAGCACTAATTAGTGATTTCAGTTAAGAGTTCAGATTCTAATACTCTGCCACAGTGAAATACATTTTAGTTGTTACTTAGAAGTGGAAACACTGTCTGCTTTTGCCTTCTCTGCACTCTAAATGTAGTCATCTTTTTCCCGTTTCAAAAAGCTTCTTTAAAAGAAGTTCTTAAAAAAAAAAAATAAGGTAGTTTAGAAAGCAGTATTATTAATCTATAAAATTACATCTCTAAACTAGACTGACTGTAAAACTATATACACCTTCCAGAAGATATCCCACACGTAAGACTAAATCCCAAATATTGGAATAATTGTGTTGATTCCAGCTATTCGGTTCCATACATCTTGGCATTCAAGTTACCAGTCTAATAGCTGTTTTTCCTGACTTCAACTAACCAAGGGAAAAAAGGAGAGGTAAAATTCCTGACCAATAATGTTCATTAAATGTGAAGATATCCCTAAAACTTAAAAAAATATGATTGAGGATAAATAGCTAAGCTGTCAATCACTTTTGCAACAGCTGCAGGAGATAATGTGCAATCACGATCTCTAAAGCTTAAAACACACTGAAAGGTTTTCCAGCTCAGGTATTTATTCGAACCACACTTCACTCTACCGTCATTGGGAGAAAAAAAAAGAACTCAGCTCATCTATCCAGTGTTTAAATGATAAGGGAAAATAAGGTGGTGTCACAGATATTTCTGTAAAGCACCTCTGTCTCACTACAGCAGCAAAGCAAGTTCCTAATTATTTCTGATTAAGTGGGTTCTTTATACTTAGATATCCTAGTAACTGACCAATGATAAAAACCTCAGTGTTCAGTGCAACTCAGACTTGTGCTGTGGACAGGTGTACAGCATAACATAACCATTTGCTATAAGGAAATGGTGCCAAAAGGAACAGCTGAGGAAACAGTGTTTGCTATGACAAACATCCAGAGCCACTTTTCCTCCTTTCAAAGTCATCATTTGCTACAGTGTTTTTAATCTGGTGAGAGCAGACAGGCTCAACCACACCAAACATACTATTTTTCTTGAAGACAAAGTTTTATTGTTGAAAGTGTTAACTCAGCTTTCTGATAGGTTTCCACTTTCCCCCATATTGCAGTATTCCCCAAAGAACAGTCTTAGTGCAGATACTCAACAATTCCAGCTCTCTTGACTTCAGAAGCTGTGAAAATTTACACCTACTCACGACCTGCCTCCCGATGTTTCCATGTTGAGACTGACATAAGAGGTGCTCTGACACACAGCATCACTACCTGTGCAGATGAGAGCACCAACAAAGCAGTTAATCTGCTTTTAAGTGGGAGTTTAAACCTTCTGTATGGATTAAATCTCACATGTAGATGGCAAGAATGAAATTCTTGTTTGAGAATTAAGTAACATGAAAAGGATTTGAGATGTTCTCGGAACACCAGGAGTATCATAAAATGGCAGTTTCCCCATTTTTTGTATTCTTCTCTAAGCAGCATCTAATTTGCACATGGGGACCATTTGTTAGGTTCACCACTCTTCTTGCTTTCTTCGGCTCCCCACATATTAATACAAATCTTGTCTTTAAGATAAGAACCATACTGGACATTCCATCTCATGGAGTGACCAATCCTCCTCTGAGCAAACAGGTTTGAAGAAAACAGGAGCAGATGAAACATAAATCCAGTTTGTCTTCAGGGCAAAGCCACTGATTTTCACCGTTTGTTTTAATTAAGGCTTCACCAAAAAGAAATATATAGTACCATCTTTAATAGCTGAAAATTAGCACACTCCATTCAGAATAAAGGGTCCAGGAGTGACTTGTGTCTCTAGCATCAATTGTCTTCCTGAACAAAGTAGTATCTCACTGGTGGCCCTGGCAAGTCTTCCTCTCCATCAGTCTCTGGAGCAAATGATACTGTCAAATCCACATACTTCTTATCAGGTGATGGTTTCACAAGCTTTTGCATCCTACAAGGAAATGAAGAACAGTTTGTTAACATACCAGAAGGAGGATGGGCAGTGGGAATTCAGGGCCAGACTAGCATGAATTTCACTGTCATCAATGAAGCCCAACGTACTAGAAACCAGCCTAAAATAGAAAATAAGCCACCTTTTAATTTTGACACAAAAGCTGTTTCTCCACCTGAGGTACAGCAAATGGTGTTCCATTTTCTTGACAGACTTAGCCCCTTAGTGAGCTACTACACTGTTCACTAACGAGTGCTCAGTACAAAAGAGAAGAGAAAATGGCCAGTTTCAGATGGAATTCCTCACAGATGTAATTTCTCTTCAGCAACCTACTGAGCACAAGGCAAAGTTAACTTTCTGTGCAGGATTTTGGTCAATGAGGAGTAAGTCCTCCATCTACCAATAGTGGCTGGTTTTAATATGCTATTAGAGAGAACCACTCCAGTGCAGACACTAGGATATGCAGTTCCGATGGGACGTAATTCTGTTGGAGTTAAGACTTGTTAAGTCTTGAATTTCAAAGGTGAATAGCAATGAGGAGGGAAAAACAGCCAGGATCTAGGACTTCTTCCTTCATGACCACAATGTGAGTTTAAACTAGGTAAGTGTATCATGTCAGTGCAACTTCCCTCCTTTGCTGTCTGCAGTCTCAAAAGCTACAGCTATTGCTCAGAAGTTGCACAGTAAAATACTGAAGTAGAAGGTCAATCGGTGTCTCAAAATTATTTTATTGCCAACTCAGAGCGCTAGTTTGTGAGGCCAGCTCAAATGCTGGGGGAATACAGTCACTCATTTCTATTCCTCACAGATCACTTAGAGAAGGATTTCCCTTCTGGCTGTGCTTTAGCACACAGGTCAGAAAGCTGCTTTCCCCAAATACTTTTTCATTTGCAAGAACACAAAGCATTAGCCTCTTCTCAGCAGAGATACTGAGGTCATATCCACTTGCATGAAGATGCCCCAAGCTACACAGTAAAGCAGATAACTGTCTCTAAGACTCGTTTTTAAGGAGTATGCTACCAATCAATGCTGTAATTCTAAAACGAAGACAGTCTTGCAATGCTTGTCATATTACAGCGAGAGAAAGATTTTAAACACTTTAAGAAAAAACAAACACACAAGCAAGACCAGCGTTTGCTGTGCAAATACATCTTCTAAGGCTTTTGGGACTGTTTATAACAAAACCTCAAGTTGCTGTAACTATGTGGAAAGCTTGAACCAAGTCTCAGGACAGTAAGAAATCCTGATATTCACAAGAAGGCAGCTTCACATCATGCCTTTGACTTCGTTACACACTCCACTCATTCAAAATTACTTATACAGCTGTAGAGAAGGAATATTAACAACTGATTTTGAGATAGGCTGTAAACTGACATCCTAGTATGCTGGACACTCTAAAGGCAGTAGGAACTTAGAGGATCTTCTCTCCCTGGAAGTTTGAAGTAGCTTGCCCATAACATATACTTCTTTGCCTGACGTTCCCTACTGACAGACCTTTGAAACAGTACTGAGGAGATCTGGCTGTTACTTTGCAAAGGCCTATCAGTCAAAAAATCAATGCCCCGCCCTCACACCCTCCCAAACTTCCCATTTGTTATAACCCAGTTTCCTGTCAGTGAGCAGCACTGCAAAGCCTTGTGAATAGGCCATTTACAAATGAAGACAAAGTGAACTAGAATCTCAAGGAATTACTATGAATGGAACAGACTTCGAGAAATCTCAATCTGCAACCAATACATTCACTGCTCCCCGAATAAGTTTTCTCATTCTTTCAGAGCTAAGTTGCTAAATATCACCATTAGTTTTAAGCCAGTGTAAAAAGGTTTGATTAGTCTTGTTCTGCTTGAACCAAGGTACATTCCTTCCCAAAAGACCTGTCAGACTTCTTTGTGTTTCTCATCCTGGCATTCATCAATTAGAGTAGCATTTTGTAAGCCTCCTGTCCTTACCACAGAAGTTAATTCACTTTCCCTTTTTTGATTTTTTTTTTCCCCCCAAAAGGAGGAAATCATCTTCTTTCTTTCCCAAATATCAATGACTAGCAACAATGAGCTTGAGAGAAAACATTGCTGTCAAACACAGGTCCTTATGATACAACCAGTGAACATGCACTCGCATCGTTCAAGCCATTTTCCAGTTATACTTACGTCAGCTTTAGTCTTTTAATGTGACCTGGCATCACAGGAACATACAGCATTTTGACTCCCTGCACAACCATAGTCGGTTCAATTCCATATTTCTCCTGGAATTCACCAATTAAAATTTATTAAAGGACTAAGACAACTGCACAAGCCAGCAGATACTACTATGGCTAATACCACAACTAATTATTCAAAACCATAGCATCCCAACCAGAAAACTTGCTAGTGCATAGACATTGACAGAAGTTTTATTAAGATATATTTGAGCCAATCAAACTAACAAAGAATTTTAAAATAGCCTTGAATGTGCTTACTTAGACATCCTCATTGACATTAATTCTTTCTAGAATTACTCTGCTTTGACCATTAACTTGATAAAAGAAAAAAAAAAAACCAACCAGCTAACAAAACCAAAAAAACCCTAAACCAGCAACCCAAAACAAGAAAAACCTTTCCTCTCATCTTGTATTAACCCAGTACAGCTGATAACTTACTCTGACAGCATTTATGAAGTCCAACAGAGTGAAATCCTCTTTCCCATAAATTGTCCACCTGTCCCAGATTGTAAATGATATCCCATTTCTGTTTTAAAAAGAGAAAGGTTGTTTGTTACTTCAGAACATAAACTCAGGCACTTCCTTTAAACATCTATTGAAGAACTGCTATGTATTCTAGAGGCTTGCTGGTTTATCCCGAGCAAAAACCTCTTCCCTCTCTGCTGCCATTTCTCCAGCCCTTCGATCTGTCTAAGCACAAGACACAGCAAGAACTCCAAGTAAACATAGTATCTGGCAATGAACTTACTGAGTTTTCAGACCTACTGAAAAATAGCTCTTGTATTTACAAAGATGCAGAAGCGTGTCCAGTCTGTGCAGACAGGATGTTTATTAATAATCATGCTGCGTATCTAGCTCATTTAGATTTTTAAAGCCTCAGTGGCAACAGCTTCTACTGAAAACAAAACTAAGCCCTTAAAACCACTATATTTAAAATTAGGACAGAAGAGTGTGTGCTGCATTTTCCAAGCAGGAAGCTCTTCAGCAAAGCATTATGGGACACCCTTGGCACTACTAAGAATATCACACCTTTAGCAGAATGTAGTATATGGGTAACAGAGTTTGACAGCAAGTACTAAGTGATTCATGATCTTCTGAGTTTAAACAACAACAACAAAAAAATAACCTTGGATATCTATAGCATTTAGTTGGAGTATGACCATGAACTGTGGTTCCATCATAGTTCTGCTACACGAGCACATAAAGGCTACATCTGGTTATGTGGACTTAAAAACCGCACAAATTTCACACTTGTTGTAATGGCTCACCAAGTTCTAAGCATCAATTAACATGTTTCCAAATACTGCCCTTCTGCTGTTGTCCTTCCTACCTGATTTCTGTTCTTCTTACTTCAGCAGTTTCTGTAAAGACCATTATGGGAATGGCTAGGTTCAAAAAACAGTTCTTGTATGCATCAGCTGGGTAGCCACCCACAACTTTAATGAGTTCCAGAGCAACCTGCAGTAAATAAGAATCCCATGCTACCGTGAGACCAAACAGAGGTTTCAGGTACTGTGTTATCAACACTAGTTCAGTTAAGGAGCCAGCAACTTCAGAGGATGTTATTAATGAGATCAGCTGTCCAACTGGCAGAGTAAATCACATCTGGAAATGCAACCCAATATGCCACAGAAATAAATTCCATTGCTGCTAATGAAAATATTTAAAATATCCAAAGTGTTCCTAATGTAGGACTCTTCCAATATTGTTTAATTCAAGGCAACTCCACAAAGTATACAGTTCTGTTGAGGTGTATGGATGTAAACTACTACAGAACAGATCCTTTCCACTCTTGGCAGTGGCACACTGATGGAAGTTAGTATTAATTGCAGAAGATAAACCAAAATCCTGATTTCCAACTCCTCTTTCTGGTCAGCAAATCAGACATAAAGAACCAAGGGCTTACATGAGAAAAAAAGATTATTAAGTTTGAAACACACACATTTCTTTAACGAGGCTCTATCAGGGTAATGCTAATCAATATCTAGGCAACAGTGGTTTTGGGCAAGGAACAGTAAGAGAAAGGAATATGCATTTTAAAAATCATACTTACCAGCCCTGATACTGCAGCAGTAGCTGTTGCAATTGCAGGAATAATCTTTCCAGCAATGCGCTTTGTTTTGAAACGATCTGCTGGTTCAATATTGTACATCTTGGCTCGCAAGTTTGATGCTGCTGTTATGAAATCTATATGCCCATTACTATCATCATCTTTTTCAAAGGAGATGGGCTTCATTTGCAAGTCATCTGCTCATTCAGGAAAAAAAAAAAAAAGAGCAAAAATTATTATTAGAAAACTGAAGATGTTCTAAACGTAAGTTATAGGGAACTAGAAACTTAAATTAAAAATTCCACATTCTGGAGCTTGGTCTCCTTGCTAGAAGCAGAAATGCTCCTATCAATTAAAGTTGTTAAAAGTGAGTAGTAAAAGAAATATCAAGAGAGCTCCAGAATTTTATTTTCCTTGCAGGATTAGATTTTGGACAGTCCTATAAATGTTTCTTATACACCCCATCTCGCTATAGCTCTATCCTGTGAGAATTCCCTCTAAGCGCTTTGTTTATCTGTAACCATTTCACTATGGACTCAGTAGTGTGGAAGACAGGGGTTGGGGTTGACACTCCACGACATGGGTTAGAGCTAAGCTTATCTTTCTCCCCTGTGTTCACAGGCTGAGAATTCATGCATGTAGGCATTGCATGAATTTGCTCTTCATGTGGCCAGGCACAACAAAATGGGATTCGAGCATGCTCATTTTAACATAATTAGAAGATGCTCAAGAAGACTCTAACAACCATCACAATTTAGGATAATTTCAGCTTGATTCCTGTAAGTAGTAACTCTCAACCGTCTCATACCAGAATCACTTTCAGTCCATCTGGGATCTAGCCAAGATCCTTTCCCTCCTTCGAGTTTAATTCCTTGCTGCCTGCTCGTCATCAGGTTTGTACTTACATGCAAGTATAACAGAAAACCCTAAAACTTGCAGGAATCTCAGCAATACAGAAGCATAGGGTATCATCAAGCAATAAGGGCAGCTATCTGCATGGCACTTCAGAAAGCTTTAGACAGCAGCTACCTGCATCTTGCAGAATTACAAAACTGCTTTATTCAAAGACCTGAATGTCTTACTACTGGCAGTGCAATTGCAAGATGTTCCTAAGCTATGACACTAGTTTGTACTACTTACTTTCCAGAGCTTCATTGGATAGTATAGACTTCTCCAGCTGGAAAATAGCATTTCTTTCATCCTCACTGCTGACTGGAATGTGATCTGGTTTCCTTGCAGTTTCATCAGTCTGTACAACCTGCAAGTGTGTGCAGTGCTTGAGTAATAAAATACACGAACTTTGTAAAGCACAAGTGTGAAGAGTACTGGATTTCCTGTCTTCCCTACAGTCCTTCATCCCCAGTTCAAGAGACATACAGACTTACTGGAGCAAGTCCAGCCAAGTGCCACAAAGATCACTGAAGGACTGGAGCATCTCTCATATGAGGAGAAGCTGAGAGCTGGGATGGTTCAGCCTAGGAAGAAAAGGCTCAGTGGGATGTTATCCATGTGTATAAATATCAGTTGGGGGGAAAGTACAGAAAGCAGAGTCGGACTCTTCACTGGTGCCCAGTGACAGGACAGGGGCATATGGGCACAAACTGAAGCACATAAAATTCTGTAAGAAAATATTTTAAAGAAAAAAAAAAAATCAAACAAAAAAATCCCAACCAAAACTGTGAGGATGGTTGAACACCGGCACAGGCAGCAGAGGGGCTGTGGAGTCTCTATCCTCAGAGATATTCAAAACCTGATGGGACACAGTCCTTTATGACCTGCTCTAGCTATCCCTGCTTGAGCAAGGGGATTGGACTAGGCGGCCTCTGGAAATCCCTTCCAACCTCAACCATTCTGTGATTCTGTGGCAAAATATCATGTCTGCATCATAAGGCAAGCATTCATGAGACAGGTGTTAACACTGGGCAAGAAAATATGAAAACACTGTGGTATGTTTGCTAATTTTAAATGATGACAAATGCTATCCACTGCACAATAACGCTTCAGCTGTTTTGAATTTAACATTTCAAAAATAAACATAAAAGTAATGACACTTCCTTTATATTACCTAGAAAGAAGTAACAAATTGACACGTCTTGGATTGCTTTAAAGTTGCTTACGAGCATAATTTTACTACTTTTAATAAAACAGTATAGACTGATATAAACTTGAAAAAAGCTTGCAGACACAATCACACTCATGTATGGAGAACAGTGCTACAAGCAAATCATTTGCATAAGGCAACACCCCCCCCCCCCCCCCCAATCTTGCATTTAGCATCTGGTACATAGATGCCTTAGCTATATCAGGTTAAAGCAGTCCTGTATGCCACACTCTTGTTTCCCCAGAACTCATTTTAATTTGTGCTTATTTCTTATCAGCATCAATGCAAGAAGTAGTTCAAGATGTGGGACACTGCTTGTGGATTATTTTTTTTTCTTGAAACTAAATATTACACTTACTTTGTTTGAAGGTCTGAACTCTGGTACCTTCACAGCTGAAATAATCTTCAAAATAATTTCCTCTGACAAATCCTGTTATGGTTTTGAAGAAAAACAATTTAAATTCACATCAACTCAAGACAGCCCCCACAAAAAGACTGTATATCCAGCAGCATTTCAAAGACTATAAAAACCAAAAAATCCCACAAATATTCAATGATGTTTCATGATCACTGAAACACCAAGTGACATTTCAGTTGCCACAGTGAACCAGAGTGGTGTTAAATGCCTAGCACTTGAAAACTGAACAGAACTGAAGTGTAAACATGATTTACAGGAAGATCCAGTTAGAGGAGAAAAAGGGTAATGAGAAAAACAAAGAATAAGCAACACAGAAGTTGTTAGTAGCAAAAAATAGAACTTCCAGAACACAGCTAAGACACTTAATTAAAAAAATGCCTTAAAGAGATCAACTTATTCTGCACAGGAAATAGGTCCATCAAAATAAGAATTCCCGAGTTCAGTACTTACTGAAAATACCCAAAGCACTACTCATTTCCTCTCCAAGAAAGGGATTTAAATAAAGAAGACTAAATGTAAGCAACTGCTGAACAGCCAGTGCTGAAGGACAGATTACTTTAAAAATCACTTTAATCAGTTCTTAGGAAGAATTGGCAGCTGGACATCAGCCCAAAACTGAACATGTACATCCAAGTTATGTGACCAGAACACTGTTACAATGTGCGCTACCTTTTCTGTGAAAGGAACACAGTACACTGTTGCGAAGAGTTTTGCCGCACTCACAATGAAACCATAGTGCCTGAAGAAAAGAGGAAGGTAATTATTTTTGTTTGCTTGGGTTTTCACTTCAGTTGCCCAAAGGTTTGCAATCATATTCAAAGAGGCCTTGAAAACACACACAGAGAAACAGAATTTCCATCCTTCAGTGCACACAGTACAAAACAGATGACAGGTTTTGAGGGACTGAGAAGTCCTCCCCCAAAACTAAGCAAACTTTGATGAGTGAAGAGTTATTTAATGAAAACAGTATTTCCTTAACCTCTGCAGTTAAGTAAACAACTACAAATGCTCACATGACATCAACATGATAATAAAAAGCTTCACTTCAGAAATACTTTGCTATTTGCCATGACCTCAGTTTTCACCCAAACTAAGAATGGTGACACGGACAGTTTTTCAAAGCATGTGTAGATACGCAGCAGATAAAGGCTTTTCAGTCATTCAGTCACATCAGTTTTTAAAATTATCTGTAAAACCCAAGCCATCTAGATCAAACCCAAATTGTGATGAGGAAGAAAAGGGGGGTGCCCCTCCACTAGGTCATTTTAGCTAGTCAATTGGCACATCCTGCATTTCATGATGTGGGCCAATGGGGGCAGGGGGATACAACAGCAACAGCTATGTAATTCTGTAGTCACACAGTAAGTGAAACGGGTTGTTCTGAGCCATTTCACATTAGATGTTGTCAGAACTTCCCACAATACCCTTCAATCCCATGTCAGTAAAAGTTAAGTACCTGCAGTGAAAGTACTAGACACCTCACTGAATCTACAACAGTGTAAGACTATGCACTAGCACCTATCAAGTACCAGTCCAACTTCTAGTGCTACAAAGCCCCTGCCTTGCACTTTCTGCTGTAGGGGGAGTTTTATAGGACGCCGTAAAACACCTCAGTGGCAGTACCATACTTACAAAGGATCATTAAATTCAAACTTCACTGGGAAAGGCGGCCTCTTCGGTGATTGCCAAAACAAACCTGGTAAAAAGACAGTCTTAAGACAAAATCCGAATGGATCAGGAGCAGCAATGCATGACGCATGCCATGAATTCACAACAGGCACAAAGGGGCATTTGTACTTACTTCCATCTTTTAATCGTGTATCAAGGGGAAATGAATGAAGGAGCTGAAGAGCCTAAAGGAAAAACCAGAGTAGCTTCAGTAATTTGCCATATACGGATTGACATGACCACACTAAAATCAAGTCTTCTTTTTAATAATGAAGTGAAATCCAAATGTGGCTTCTAAGACACTCTAATACATAGTTTAAATAATTTAAAGAGTTCAGAAAATCTAAGATGACTGCATCAAGATGGAGAGCTTAAAGACACAAGTACTACTAGACAGAGCGACTTGCCCATTCATTCACAGGACAAAGATGTCAATGTCACTTCATCTGTTCAAAGTCCAAGCAAGACAATTAATTCAATAATCAAAGTGTTCCCCCCACCCTGTTGTCACTTCAGATTCTTGCATAACGATTCACAATTGGGAATGCAATGATTTCTCCATGTTACAACTACTACCAGGGCTTCCATACATGCAGATATGATATGTTTATTAATACATAACATCACGATCCTATCTTTCCTACAAAATTACACACACACACACACACACACACACACACTCTTTAATCAACACTGGGGAGCAGATTCTCAGAATGACTGGTTCTTCTTTCAGCCAACCTTTCTGTGACATCTTTGAGGAAATCAGGGATATGAAGGTAAGTTCAGTAACAAAAGTTTAGTGAGGGAAAAAAAAAGCCACTGTTCTTTAGTAAAAGACATCTTTTAATCCTGCTGCTTTGGAAAAACATAATACCTAGTCAGTTGGAAAAATGCCAAGAAAACTTCATGGAGACTACTGAACAGAGCCACTAGGAGTGAGTTAATAAACCAGACTTGAAAGTGATAGAGGAGAGAGAGAAAGGGATGCAGCATTTTTAAGTATCGAGTACAGGTCATTATTTATGAAGAGATGGAAGTGAGTGCAAAGACTTGGACATCTAGTTATTAGTTTCCTTAAATCCTTATTAGTATTAGTTTTCTATTAGTTTTTTTATCAGTTCTTTTATTTACCGTTTTTTTAAATTAGTTTTTTTCTATTAGTATTAGTTTCCGAAAATCCTCATCAATCTAGAGCCACCTCATTTCCAGGTCTTACCTACCTTATGGCTAAAATACTTCTCAAATTTTACTCTTGCTAGTTCCACACACTGAGTCCAACTTCGGGGTCTTCTACTGAGTGTTTTAATAACATGAAAACAGCCTTCTAAGCTCTCCCCTGATTTTATTCTCTAGATAGAGAAGGACATGTGAAAACGTTAAAACAGGCAAGATTCCTCCCAATCCAGTCAAAGAGTAAATATCTTTTTATTAAGTTATAGACAAAAGAAAACAGGGTCACTTTGTGAAATACTATCCTCTATGTGATCCTCTTACTGGATTTTTCCCCAGGTGCTATGGTCTACTTAATTTATTTCCACTCAGGCCTATGGACCACTGGCCATTATTGACTCAAAAGAAATATTAAGCAATTGAATCTGATCTATTACACAATTGAATTCACTTGAAACTAAGTCTTCCCTTCATATTTTTCAGGTGGTTGCACATCAGTGTGACATCTGCTATACACTTCCTAGCAGTGTTTCAGAATTTCTGATATTTCTACATCATGTACAGAGCACACATGAGCTAGAGAAGCAGCTCATGCATGAGGCTTTGGCTCTTATTTGAGACACACCAGAAATATTGTTCCTATGAAAGATCAGCTAATGACGTGGCCAAATAAGCCTTCAGGTTTTCTGAATAAAGTCAGAAAATAACCCAAAGTTCACTGAACTTAAAGAGAAACAAAATCCATAAAGCATTAATTTAAACCCTGTATTTTACCCTGGCAACATTCCCCTACCTGTAAAACTTCTTCTGCAGATGGATAGGTTTGCCAGAATTTGTTAAACAATGAAGGCTTGTGAGAAAATGAGCTTTCAAACTAGAAAATAAAAAGAACAAATATGGCATTTTGCAAGAATTGTATGAGATCCCCCACCCTTCCAAATACACATTAAGTTATGCTGAATGCCAGTAAGCTTATTCCCTTACCTTATCTCTTGCCCACTGTATCGTATGCTCAATGGCAGCTGGGAAAGACTTCAAGGTGCAAAAAGGTATTTCTTCTTCTGGTGGATCCCGCTATAATTAATGAGAATTGCATGTAAACGTAGGCTTATTAAAGTTTATTGCTAATAACAGCACCAAGACTTTCTAGACTTTATAGGTTTAAAACTCCACTGTTATAAAATACAAGGTGGCTTACTTATGCTTCGAACAAAATTTGTTTTATGAACACTAACATACCACTTCCTGTTTATGAAGAATAGTCAAAACTCAACACTGGAAAGCAAAACTTAGCTCTGAAACACAAACAGAAGAAATTGCCAGCCAGCTTTTCCAAGATGTGCAGCTCGTACTCTCATACACTCTCAACATGAAATATGCCCTTTCACTCAAGGCCAGAAAGACTTCTTTGTGGACACTACCAAGACTGTTAGGATGCTCAAAATCCTGTGTGTCCACGTGGCACCATTTCACAGTGTTCTTAATCAGTGAATTTCTATGTTGTAATGGTAGTTTCACAAGAATTTAAACAGAGGGATACTGCAAGACTTTGCAGGTTCATTTCCCTCTTCCCCATTCAAACAGAACTGTTATGCATGCTTGTAGAAGCTGGCAGACTAATTCCTACTACAGATGCTTGTGTTTCTCCTACCTGACTCTGCAGGTGATATTCACCAAGAACAGAATGAGCAGGCCAAAACCAGTTCTAAAACAAACCCACAAGTACAAAACAAGTTTGCGATGCCACTGGGGGAATAGATTCTTATTCAGAAGGGATTTTTCAGGACATAAAAAAAAAAGAGTCCCTTGGAAATGCTTCAGAATTAGGACACTTTACAAAGCTTGTGTTTCATGATTTGTATAGCAGTTGCTTTTAATTATTGGCATAGGTGTAATAATCACCTAAGTAGCAGACACTCTATCTCCAGTCTGCTCAAATTTTACTTCCTGTGAGCTTTTCTTCAGAAACCAAGGAAGTAATTATTTGCTAATAGTACTGATCTTCAGCAACTCAAACAGGCCATGTATTTTAGACAGATACAGAAATGACTAAAGAATTGGAGGGCATCATGGGACTAGCCACAGAAGGTAAGCAATGGTCTTTAAAGCACTTACGTGACTATTGTAGGACTCTGTCAGATGGGGCACAATAACTTCCGTGTGTCCTTTTGTTCCCATAGTTCCAGAGTCTATAAGAGGACGCAGGTTTGCTACACAGCGACTGACATGGAAAGACACAGACTATCAGAACACAGTGTAATCGCTACACTCTTGCCTTGCAGACATTACCAGAGTGTAACCAGAATTGACTGTAGGCACCTTCAGAAGACTGGAAAGCTTACACCAAACTTGGGAAGAGAAGAGATTAAATAAGAAGAGCTATTTCAAGTTAGATCAGGATACCATAAAGCTGAGCCTACCTGGATTAGGAGCATTATTAATTCTTTTTAAATGTAAACATCCTTCCTTATAAATTTAAATACATATGCTTACGCATAAATAATTCAACCTTAAGACTGCCACAGTATTTTCCCCCCTCATGAGACCTTGACAGCTATTAATTTCCAAGAACTCAAGCCAAGGCTCTGTGCCACGTGAACAGTAGCAGCCGCACAACAGCAGAGTTGGTTTCCACCATGTGTATAAACCCCTTCCTCCCTGCAGCCAGCATCACTATAACAGAGCAAGATAAATCCAAGCAATTTGCTATCAGATCTTATAAGCAGTTGCAGATCAGGAAGATTAAGAATAGAAAAGCAGAGTTGACTTAAGAATGTGAAAATCAGCCCTCACTTCCTTTCCACAACCTACCTATCAATGTATCTCCTTGCCTCAACATTGTCCAAAGCGGTCACAATCACATCTTGCTTGGTATAGAATTCGTCGCTGTAAGTGTTCTCAGTGGCTGGACAAACTTTATTAATATACGAATCAATCTTTAAGTAAGGATTGATGTTCAGAGTTGCTTCTGCTGCAGTATAGCTTTTAGGTTTCTGGAAGTATACATACATATCAACAATATTCAGGTAAAGAACATCTAGGATAAAAAGTATCAACTTCATTTGCTGATCAGACAATTCACTGAGATAAATGTTAGTATGAAAAACATATAATAAATGAAATTATTTAATCATGTATCTCCCTCACTAATAAGTATCTTATTAATCTAGTAGTTTTATTTTTAAGGTAGGGTGTCAGAGACCACAAGGTGAAAGTGCTTAGATGGTGCAGCAGAACTGTATCAGGTAACTGAAACCGATGCCACGGGCTGCCTCTCATGCTCTCAAAACACCGTATGAAAGGAGCAGTTTGTGACTCAGAGGATAAACCCATTAGTTACTGTGACTATGTCTATGCAGCATAGACATCAAAACCACCTGTGAATAATCACATTACTGCACAGCATTCCACACAAAGCCAATTTCAGAAACTAAACTGAAATAGAGTTTTTAACCTACCTGACTTCTAGCCATACTACATTCAATTACCTAGGGATCAGCACTTAGCAGAACTCAAGACAGTGGGGCTTCTGAAAGCTTGCAGAGTTCACCTTCCATTTATCTATCCATCCAAAATGTAATCTGTTCCCAGATTTGCTAGACATAAACAGGAGGCAGAAAATTCAGCTGCTGGGCTTTGGGCAGGGGAATCCCTTTTCCCCATTGCTCTAAAGACCTGAGCCACTTTTTTATTTTGTGCTGTGTTTGCAAGTACAGGGATATTCTCTCTGCTTCTAAGGAATCAGAAGTTTCCCGTATCATGCATTTACTGAATGTACATGTTTTTTTGCCAAGCTATTTACCAGCTTAATGAAGACTGAATTAATTCAGAAGATAGCAATTCTGGTCAAGTTCCATTAGCAGTAGCTCTTCGATTGGTAACGCTTCTGCCAGTGCTGTCAAATTTTTGTTGTTTTGTTTTATTGTCCCTGAATTTCAATGATATAGTAAAGCATTTCTGCCATTCATGGCAGCTTCTTTCACATCTGATTCTCAAGTTCAAGAGACTTCATTAGTCAAAAATACCAGTATAAATTAAGATCAGACCAGCCAATTTTACCCAACTGATAAATGGGATATCAACGTAGTTCTAGGTATTGTTTTAAAAGATACTGGATTTCATTACAGCCTTTAAGTCTTTTCTGGACAGAAGTACATACACTACACATTCAGCTCTCAGTGGGGACACAGGACAGGGAAAAACAGAACAATTGTCCAGAAAGTTTACTGAACAAGAAAGCCTACCTGTATGTGATGAGGTCGAAAAAGAAACTGTCTGTTCAGGTTGGATTTCTCTATCAAGTCTGGATCTGTAATTGTAACCTAAATCAGAAGAGGCAAAAGCAACAGCTGAAGTTACAATTTAAGTGTAGCACTGAGCAATAATCTTGATGAAATCTCTACAGGAACTTGTCAAAACAAATCATTCCTGTTGGCATCCACTGTGGCTAACAGCTCTGCCTATGCTGACTGATTAACTCTGATTTTAAAATTAAAATACAGCAAAACTGCTCCAAATGTGTTCTGCTTCTAACTGCACGCTACTTCCACTCTATGCTGAGGCCATTTCACCCTCTGTGCAAAGATCAACCTGAAATAAGGCTTAGACTTTTAACATTTTTAAGTAGTCTGATTATTTAATTATTCCTTGTCACATTACTTTTTAATAAGCAAAGTGAGGTTTACAGGTGACTTACTAATCCTTTGTCTTGCCCAGTACCGACACCAAGCAGCGCAAAATTTTTTAGCATTTCACAGCCTATCGCTCCACAACCAACCTAAAGAAAATGACATTTTTAGAGTCAGAAATGTAAGTGAAAAACATGAAGGCAAGTATAATTGACAAGTCCCATTACAATTTTGGACCATTTATTCTGCAGTGGCACACATCATCAAGGCTGCTCTCATTATTTTGAAGACAATGAACATGAGCTGTATAGACAAAGCATTTGCAAAAAGTGTAACAGAGTCATACTCACCAAGAAAACATTCAAATCATGCAGCTTCTGGCACAGAGAGTCTCCAATACAAGCCCTCAAGGCATCATACCTGTCTCCCCTATGCAGGCATAGGGGACAAAACCAGAAGACTAGTAAATTACCACTTATCACAGTAGTATCATTGATCCCAAACTGCACCTTGACATAAAGAAAATCAGATTGAGTCCCCTATAATTCCTATCCCTCCCATGCTCAAATAGGACACAATTACCAACCCCAAAGCTGTTCCTCCAGCAAATAGCACTGAACTAACTTTAAAAGATACTTTCTGTGCCTGCTTGAGACTCAGATGTGAACATTACATAAAAGAGCAGATTGTAGTTATATTTACCGTGGCAGAAATTCTTCAGAGCCCATCTTTTCTAGAGATGTTACAATGTCTAACATATCTATATATAGCTGTAAAAAAAAAGAAAAACAAAAACCCAACAAAAACCTATGAAAAACATTAATGTTATTTCCATTTAAAAAACAAAATAAGTATTTTCTATGCACAACAGAGTCTAGAAATTTAGAAGCACTAAGTTTTTACTGTCAGTGGAAGACTACAGCATTCACACAGTTTCCTACAGTTCACAATTTTTGTCGACAGGACAAAGCACCTGGACACAGAGGGGAAAAAAAGCTCACTGAAACATGAGACACAAGCTTTTGATTTCTGACAGGCACATTACCCCTCTAAATTGGACTGTGAAGTTTTTAAATCTATCTTTATTCTGACACTTATCCTGACAGTCTGAAAGCACTGCTCTTATGCACAGTAGCTTCAGTTGGCACCTGGACAACATCACACCTTTGCAGCCATGCACTGACAGGCCAATGCTCTCCTTGCTTGTGAGAAAACACAATGTGACGTCTGAACCCCAAAAACAAAGATTTTCACTAAAATTGGCTGTACTTTTATCTGACACATAGTGACAGATAAAACCTTTTATTTTTTTTTCTCTCTCCTCTTTCTCCTAAATTCAGTCTCAGGTCTTTCCCCCCCCACCCCCCCTCCCCGTTACAGAAGTTGTTCGGGCCATTTTGATCATACAGCATTTACACACAACCATATATTCATAACATCACTATCAAAATAAAGATCCAAAACCAAAGATAGACTTACCCACTGCTGCAATGGAGAAAATTTTCCTGTTACTGCTTTCAAGACTTCCTGGCTAGCAACACCACCCACTGCTGCAGCCAGAGGAGCTAGAAATCCCTCAGCAGTCCTAGATAGCCATTTCACTACATTTCCATTCACCTGAGGCTGAAAAATAAGACATAATAACAACAGATTTATCCTTTCAATCGAGCAAGTCAGTGCTTAATAGTTTCATAGGTTATTGTTGTTCAGTAAAAGACAAATTATTTCACTCTGACTAGCAAGAAGGTTTCCAGACAACATAGATCCACTGTATACCCTGTACTTGTAATATTAATTTATGTAAAATCTAGATTCACATAACCACAAAATTCAGCCTTCATGTCAGGTGAGTGCACAGTTGAACCCATGCTGAAACAACATTGTTTCCTCGCATGGCCTTCAGAAACCCAAGTGATCCATTTAAAGATGTATGCAAACACAAGAACAAAGACCAACAACTAAAGCACGACCTTTAGGCAAGTAAATGAGAGCATCAAAAATGACTCATAATGACAACGATTCCTTACTCACTTTGTTTTCCAGTGTTTGACTTATAGACACGGCTATTTTCAGCATCTCCTCAGCATCCTGAAGGCACCTAGACACCAGGGTAGAAACAATAATGATCACTTAAACATTCCAGAGTCCTTCTAGAAACACAGTCAATGGAGAAAAAAAGCACTGGATACAGTAGGAAGAGTTTGGAAATTTATATTGGCTTTAACAGTGAGCATTAAAGCCACGCTTCTAAATGTTAGGGTTAGCTCAAGAACAGGAGTTTCAGTGGAGAAGCCCATGTACAAGTCCAGTCTTAAGATTTATACTTCTTAAGTAGTTTTGTCTAATTTAACTCAAAATTACGCATATCAAGAACTACAGCTGAAAAAAAATACTGAAAATGAAAAACAAATCTTTCAGATCTTTTTTTTTTTTTTAATAAAACTCCATAAACTACAGGATAATTCAGGCATCACTGAAACAACTTTTCCATAGTAACCCTACAATATGAAAAAACTGGAATAGAGGAGGACTACCTCCAGAAGCATTTTCTGTCTACCTGGGTCCAGAAAGTGCCACTGCTATATTGACAAAACCCTGTTACAAACCCAGACACGCATTAAATAACATTTTCATCTAGATGTCAAAACTTCATTTCTATGTTGTCTATTAAATACAGGACAAGGTACCCTGCTGCATATCAAACTAGTAACTACAATAAAAAGAGAGCTCTGTCTGATTCAAGGCTTAGTAAACACAGGACTGCTGCATTACCCAATGTTCGGTCCACGACCAAAGTTCTCCTGGAAGTGGTTCAAGGCAAGCATGGCAACGTGGATCTGCAAAGGTGCCTGTTAAGACAACAATAGCTGTTGATCAGTTAAAAACATGAGAAAACGGAAGGAAACAAAAGCAACAATTTGAACTCTTCACTTCCTTGTCTCTTAACCATACAACTCCGAAGAAGTTTTTAAATAACATTCAAAAGTGAATTTGAAATACTTTACATCAATGTTTTTACAAACTGGGACTATAAAGTATTACTCAGAAGTAATACAATACCCTTCACACACATTCAGCATCTACTTCAACTATGTCCAACTAAATAGTCCCCAAAATAATTTAGTCCTGAAATTGGAAAATATGGTAATCTTCTTTTAACTAGACATTAGAATGCATTTTGCCAAACGTCAATAACAAAGCCCAGCATTAGGGGTCAAGAGTAGAAAATCTGAACAGGCAAGTCAGACCTTACATTATCAAACAAACAAAAAAATAATGACATCAACATTTTTTAGTTTAAGATTTGAATGAGCCCTAGACCTAAATGCCTTGCATGCACATAATACTAAACTAAAAGTGTTAGAGGCAAACACTGCTAGCTTCCTCTCAGATTTTAAAAATACCTCTGAATATTTTTTTCAAAGAAAAACAGGTTTATTCTTACACTGTTAAGTTTCCAACCAATCTATAATCATCTTTTTCTGATTACCCCAGATTTGATGCCACTGTGATTTTTATCAACCAAACGTCATTAAATATAGGCAAAGTCATTGTGCGACTTGCAAAATTTATACTCTCATGAATTAAAAACTTATCAAAAACTGAGATTTTAAACAGCAGAGTTAAACAGCTATGCATTTAAAATATACTTGGTGCAATTCATGGATAACAAGCCTCTACGGTGATCTAAACCATAAAGAATATTCTGTGTGATAACACAAACTGATACCTCACTCTTATTTCACACTTTAAACTCATATTTAACTATTACAGAATAGATTTAGGAAATTATACTGTTCTATACATAAAGCTGCAGATTACATTCCATGTAGTTTTAATGTTAAAGCACATGTACCCCAAAGCTCCACATACTAATTACCTCAGGCTTGCTAAAATCCGCAACAAGGCATAATGGTTTTGTTATCTGCTTCTCCAGCCGTTCCTGGAAAAAGAGAATTTGTCACAAAAAACACACCCACTTAAAGAACAACAGTCACTGCTACCTGACAAAACAATACCCTTCCTGGAGAGATTAAGAACCAAGTATCTTCCTTACTAGCATTGCTATTGCTCTCTCCATCATTAACTCCACAAAAGATGCATAAAATAATCATCTCCTGCAAGTTTTGTCAAAACGGTCACAGTTGTTTCACATTCTAGAGGCAAGACCCATCTCTCAAACTGCTCTGAGGTCAGCTACTACAGATTTTATAGGCAACTGGCTCTTTGCTCATAGAATTTCCCCACTCCGGAAGAACAGGAGGCTACTGCTTCACAGAGGCAAGATACTGAGTTGCACATTCTCATATCAGAAGCAGCTGGTCCTTGCTCCCAGCTTTTTAGAAGAATGTTTGAGGACAGTCAGGATCTACTTTCTATGGGCCCCAAAAGGCACACAGCACCATGTAGCTTGCAGCCTCTCTTATACAAACTCATCTGGCTGTCTTCTTTTCAGAAGGCTGCCAAAAAACCACATGTTCATAGACCTTCATGGAGACCAGCAGTACAAGGATAGGCTGCCCATAATTTATTTTTTTCTCTACACTGGTAGGTATCTTCAAGGTATGTCCTATTCTCTGCAGTTTACTAAATTGGTATCACCATTCTTAGACAATAAATTTAGTGTAAACCCAAATCATGGGTAACCAACATGCACCCACTCAGCACTGCTTCCAGTGCTCAGACCATTAACACTCTAGAACCTGGTCATGTCAAGTACACACTTACAAAGTAAAACATCTTGGGCGTCTTTACTTGGACAGCTATGCCTCCATGTAAGTAAGGCTCCATATCTGATGTATCACCAATGCTGAAGGAATAAGGTGACACCACTGAAAAGAGAAGAGAATAAACAGTGCCTGATAATTAGAAGTGTAATTGGATACCACAATTCTGCATAAAGTGGTGTTTTGCCAGTGTTTTTTATGCTGTAGATTTGTAGTGTGCAACCTTGGTTTGAAAGCATAAACACAGCTGATCCTCCTAACTAGCAGGATTGTCCCTCCCTGTCAGTTTCTGGGCTAAAGTATTAGTTTCACATGATCTGATAGGGAATAAGATTTTTAAAGTGGCAGCAAATTTCATAGGAATTCATAACTGCAGCTCTGTAACAAAAATGAAATCACTCTCGGTTTTATTTAGACTGTGCACAGCAGTGACCGTATACTGCTCAGAGTCAGATTTTAGCCCATGACTTGAACAACTGGCAATCAAAAGGGCAGCTGGAGCATTTAAGTCACATACTTTCTCTTGTACCACCTGGAGCATCATTCAGATAAAGCAAGACACCAAAGTTGATAATTCATGGAAAACTGAAACAAAAAGCTGGTCCATTATTAAGAGGAAGGAACTGAACACAGCATCAGCCTTAGCAAAACTAAAGGGTCCAGAGAAAGCAGACTCAACCACATGTTTCAAGGGTACTGTTTTTGTCTCAGACCACAAAATAGTTAAAAACAAACAAACAACCCCCACCCACTCACTCTCCCTTCTGCTCCAGACAAACAGGCATTCAGATCTGGGAACTGAACAATTCCCCAGCATCCAAAATGAACCAAGTAGCACGCCTTGAGACATGCATGATGCAGACCAAAGCAGGGTAAACACAAATCATGAGAATAACTTCAGAAGCATGCTTAGAAACAAAGTGATGTCAGTCTATCCCCGTACACTTAAATCGTCACCCAAAAAACTACAAGGCAAACAGTGACACACAAAGCAGTGTTAGTTTAGTCCAAAACTGCAACAGATGCACAGGCATTAAGGAATCCTCCCAAAAACAAAACAATTTCGTCAGCAAACTAATGATGGTAACCTCAGAGGCTGCCAAGTAATTTCCACCAGCTGAGAGTTTCCACTCCTCCTCAAGCAGCAATATTTGTTTGGAAAGACTTTACTAAATGGAAATGGAGTCAAGACAACACTAGGAGGACCTCTGCACCAGAAAACAATTTTTTTGTGCAAGTTCACTGGCGGTCTGCACAACCCAGCACTCCCCTTTGGCTACAGTAACTAAGACTACAGTGAGATTAGATAAGCCAAAAAATAAATATCTTGCAAATGAATCAGCAACAGTTTACCTGTTATCTGGTGTGTGGATCCATTTAAGCATGACATTCCATTAACTTCCCGAAAGGTTAAGAACTGTCCTGTTTCAAGCCTGTGTGGATGATTTTCAAGGCAAGTGACAATGCCAGGATTTGACTGAAAGTGAAAATCACAGTTAGCAAGGAGGAAAGTGTCTTGTGTAAAGGAATCATGCTTTATTGGAGGCACGTAGTTTCTTGCCTGTTGAAACTGCAGCCTCTAATACTTTTAGCATCTTGGTTCTGCCATAACAAGGGAGTTACCTATGATATTTTTTTCAGTCCTATTATTTTCAGTTTAACAGTGTTTCATAACACAGACTTTGTCATTTTTACCTTATATGGTTCTCAGCATGTCAGTAAACTGTATTTGTTAATTCTTAACAGTCAAATTAATTGTTCTGTTCTGAAGTGGTAGCAAATTTATCTCCTTTTCCAAACCTAAAATAGACTGCATGTACAAAGAAATTTTCACAGATATTAAGAAACAAAGTCTTGTGAACGGTCCTTATTAATCCATGCTGCCTTTCCATCTAATCTCCTTAAAATGAGAACCCAAACTCATTCTCGAAAGTTAAGAAGCTTAGAAAGATGAACATCCTTAAATACAGGAAAGCCACAGCCCCAAGTGAATCACAAACAAACAAGCTTACACTTGCAGGAATCTCAGACATCATCTCTCCCTGTTACAGGATGTCCATGCACACAGAAATCCCTCTGCAGTCTGAGGACAGCTCATCAAAATTTGGTGGTGCAGCTCAGGCTGTAAAATTGTGGATTTGCAAGCAAGCCTGGCCTGTAAAGTCTGCCATGCCTTCCTCAGCTCCCAATATTAGAAAGATTTAATTTAAGTGGTATAAAATGTAATTGCAGCGGGCTACATCCTCTGTGGCATGGAGAACAGCACATGAGTTGACTAGAGAAAATTCTCTGATTTAGGGACAGAATGACACCTCGACCCTGTTCACAGGACAAGAACAGACACTTGATGGTGTTTTTGGTATTGAGTTGTAATTTTGGTCAGTTTTACTCTTCAGAGAGTGGAAGCAAGATACAAGTAAACTCAAGTGTCAGATTATGAATCACAGGATATATATACATATATATATTCATTCCTTGACTTGGCAGGCAACCAGTACAAGCCATGAAACATAACTGTGTACCCTTTATGTAATTAATGAGAACAATCAAGTCATCCATTCCCTTTTAAGAATACCAAATCATCATGTCATGAACTTTAATTCAGATCAAACCCAACCTGCCATACAACCCCTTCTAGTATGGTTATTATTAAATCTAGACTGGCGATATTACAAAAGCCTTGCTACTGGATGAGTGAGGTTACAGTCTGGACTTCCAGAGTTGAGAGAAGGAGCTCAAGTTGTTTCCAGTTATAAATCAGTAATACAAGATCAAATTGACATCCTCTCTAACATTCTGCACTGGAAGTATTAGCAATAATAACCTCTTCTTGTTGACTCTGCTTTGGCAGGTTAAAACAAAGCCTTAAATTTCTTTTCAAAACAAGCTCTCAATCCCCTTGATCATTCCAGTACTACTCCTCTCCACATACTGCAGTTTTTCATAAAAAAAGGGCTACTTTCGTTACTATTTCAGGGCTTCCTAGCCAACTTGACCTATTCCCACACCAAGGTTATGCCCTTTTCCCTCTACAGCACCTCATTTGTGTCTCTCTCTCTCTCAAAAAATGACTCAATATTGTGATGTTACACTGCCAGTAATGACCAGGAGACATTACAACATCAGCACCTTATCACTCACTAGTTTCACTGAGACACAAGAACTGCTATTTTCAACTGCTTAGCAGGCTGTTGAAGTGAAAAACTGTGATCGGTCACATAGGCAATGACGAGTCATTATAAAAACCCTTAAAGCAGCACAATGACTTCTATCCTTTACTTGTGTTATATTTGAAATGAAGATCTCCTTTGGCTCCTCTCCTGTTGTATCCAGCACTTCAAATTCATCACCAAAGTCACAAAACAAACGTGAACATACTCCATATACATCTGCACTGATGAACTGCAAGAGAAAATAAAAATCATGAGTATCCCTAAAACAGCATAAGCTAAAGTAATGACCTCTCACATTCAATCTTGTCCAAGAATAGCAGGTTCAACTTCTACAGTGGAAGCCCATTGTGTGCAGCCAGGCCACTGACTATAGAGCACAGCATTCATGACAGACTTTGAACCTGCATGAGCATTTCTGAACCATACACAAAAAACAGGAATCACACCAATACACAGAAATACTGCCACTTTTACTACTCTTACATTCAGTCTCAGCACGTTCTTTCAGAACAATTATGAGTTAACAGTAAAAACTTTCTTTAACAGACAGATTTTTTTTTTTATTTTATTTTTTTTAAGAACCAAGCTGTGGTTATCTGGGCTGGTCTCCAGATAACACCAGACACACGTACAGAGTAGCAGCATCGTACCCACAAAACTCACACTGCTCCATCAACATACTGTCTGCATAGAACCATAGACCTCATAACCAGCTTTCTCTATTTCTAGATAGAACACGTTGGAGGTCCAGAATGCTCACTGTAGGGATTATTTATGTGTTTAATTTTTTCTATTACCTTAATAGGTGGCTGCTGAGCATGACAAAAGTCATTAATCTTCTTCTGCAGCAACAGACTTACTTCAGTCAATATAACACACTGTGAACAAGAACAGAAATAAATGTAAGAAACGGAAAGTAATCAACATCTTCAGGCTATACAAAAAGTAGTACCAACAATAAGTTACTTGGGTGTCCTGATTCCTTTCCCACACACATAACAGAGAAATCAGTCCTGGGTCAGTTTTCTCATTACACATTAGGACAGATGGGTTACTGCTCCACAAGTTCTGGAAACAAGATGAGCAAGAGCAGTAACAGCAAATTTCTATTTTTTTTTTTTTTTTTTTAATTACTGCAGCTATAAAACTCAAAACCAAATTAGAATACTTATAAAAACAGTTATGGATAATCTCAGAGAAAGTGTAGATCTTGTATTGATTAAAGTTAGCAAAACAAACAACTGATATTCATCAGTGCACATCAAGAAGTCTGCACAAGATTCTGCAAGCATTCTTTTAAATTTTAGGATAATATTGGGTTACAAAGCATATGCTCTGTGTCCCATGCAGTTATACATGGCTTATTATAGCTGGAACATTCAGAAACTTGGTGAGCTTGGGTATAACTGATAGCAACACAGTAAAAGCTCCCAACTCAGACTGAGACATGTATACAGGCAGGAGAAGCTGACTGAGCAACTGAAAACTTCCTCATTCCACCACAGGGAAGCTTACATTTCATTTGATACATACATAAATGATCATTCTAATTATATAGCCTGAGCTTCTACTGCCTGGAATACAGCGCACAAAATGTACGTAGAACATCGGTGCTACATAGCTGCAAAAAAAAAGTCACAGTTTCACCTATGAACAACAAAAAAATTGTATGGCAATCCCACTTAGCTATTTATTGTCATAGTAAATTCCATAATGTGTCATAAGAAAGTGCTAGAACACAAAACCACTGTTTCAGCCTTGAAAAGAACAAGCACAACCACTTCATTAGTCATAATACAAATCTACTTCTTTCTTTACATCATCTCCAAATGTACTTTAAAGTTTGTGTTCATTTTATATACTTACATAAAAAAACCCCAAGTTGTTTGCTTTGAGCAAAAAAACACATACAACTGCTTTAAGAGTGCCATACCTGGTATTGCTTTAGAAAAGACAGATCTGTCATTTCATCTAGTGGCACAGTTGATGCTGCTACATGGACGTATGGATTGAGTTCTGCAATACGATGAAGTGTGGCCTCAGCCCTGAAAGAACAGCAGCTTTCAAGTTTTTTATGCATCTACAAAATCATACTTTCAATACAGAATTTCACACCACACATGCCCTACATGAGTCCCTCAGGAAGTCTCCTGGCAACAATCACCAACTCATTTATTCACACTTAAATTCCTAGCAGGTCTGAGGAAAACAGCTCCGTCCAATATACCACGGGACTGGTTGATGGTCTGGTGTCATGGCTGTTTTCTAGTCTTGCACAGATGGCTGAGAAAGTCCAAAGGAAGAAAGGCAGTCTGGCCCCCACTATTAAATTTCCATTACAAGCTCCCAACTGCAAGAAGTGAGATGACTCAGACAGAACTCCATTCCCAGTCTAGACTTCCCCTAATATCTACCCGGGCAATGTACTCAAAGCCAGTAACTCCAGAGAAAGGGTTTAACAAGTACTTGATATGTATTAGCAGCTCTTGTGCAATGAACTGTTATTTTTGCCACTGATGAAACTGCTACTCCTAGTCAAGGTCAGTCCTCCCTCACTCCAAAGTCTTCACCGACCTGTTCCTTTGACTGGTAATATCATCTTCATGGATGAAGAAGTTGATCCCCAAATCCCATTTCGTGCACTGCTTGGTGTCATGAACTGTAAGAGCCTACGAAAATTTGGCAAAAAGCATTTACTGGAAGAAGTGTACAAGGTCACAGCACCCAAAAGGATGGATTAAGCCCCACAGAAAATGCTAGAGGACTAGCACTGCAGAAGATTTAGTCGTTCCATGTATAAGAACAAGCTTCTCTAACCTCTTTTCCAATAAAACTTTTACTGTTTGAGAGACAGAAATGTACCTGCAATACTCATTTCATTAAGCATTTTTCTCCCAGTTTGCAGTGATGAGAGCATTTAATTACTGAGGATGATTTTTGCCACACTGCAATTAAGGGGCAATTGCAATCTGTAAACTAATGGACTCCCAAAATTATAAACAAGGATTTTGTTGACTGAAAGTTTTAAAAGGCTTCTCTCTGATAAAATTAATCCCAGCAGCACAAAAGCAGTTACTGGATTAAAACACCCAACCATTCTAACATCTACACAAAAGGATTCTGATGGATGACAGAACAAGATAACATATTTTGAATAGTTTGGCTTTTTTGTTTATACCACTCCATTTAGGAGAAGCCACTTTGTACAAAAGGATTCAATGTCTGATCAGCAGCTGGCTAAAATACTACATGAGGTATTTCAGAGTGCTGTGGGCACTGACATGAGACTCAGACTGTACCACTAGAACATCCAGATTATTAAAAGTTTTCACCCCCAGGTCCTCAAATGTTTTGCAATTCTTCTACTGAAAGACAGTTTTGGAAATTTAAGATTAGCTAGCTAGTAGCATCATCCCTTTTTCTCCTGCTCACCCCAAGCAGGTGATCATAGAATACTCAACAACAAAACTGTTTTACATACCTTCACCCCAGCCAGAATTATGTTTTTGGCTGAAAAAGAAAAAACAGAAAGAGGGAGGGACTGTTGAAGATTCCTTGCAAATCTGTAGTTGAATAGTTATGTGGGTGGACAATAACAGTATGTCATTGCTAAGAACTTCACAGCTTAAGGGTTTGTTCTCTTACATTTGGCTCAAGCATTCTACAGCACCATTGAAAGCAGAATAACATGAGCAGGGTTAAAAAGGCTCGCAACATTTGTCATTTGTCAGCTGTCCATCCACAAGCACCATTACAGAGACAGTAATGACAATAAAATGCAGAACCCCATGACTCTGTTTTGGCATCTAATGCAGAGTGCCATCAAAGCTAACCGAAAGGGTAATACCCCAGATAAAAACCAGTCAAGACAAGTCTTGCTCATAAAGAATAAGTGAAATTGTTAAGGAGTCTCTTGCATCAGGGTAGTTACACATTTTTCACCAAATTGCATCTGTTCTCCTACCTCCCCATTTCCTACATGGGGATAATTCAGGCTATAGCTGTTCCTGTATTGCATCTGTTGATACTGATGCCTAAATCAATAGCTTGGATGATCCACTCTCAATCTTCACCCAAGACACAAGATTTTGGGTAAAGCGCTACAGCTCATGGAAGCACGTTCTAAAGTAAAATTTAAAATGTTGTTCTAGTAAAAAGTTTACTAGGGAAAAGCCCAGGATATTTCCAGCATCTGCTATGTTACTCATATGCATCATGAACATACAAATTCACTCGGATACTTCAGACACATCTGAACTAAGCTTAACAAGTACTCTGGAACAGTACTTCTACACACACTTGTGTCTGCTTAAATAAATGTTTCCTAACTTACCAATCTCCACGCCAAGACCACCTATACCACTCAGGAATACGTGGGACTGAGCCATCTTCTGCATTGCTGTGTCTCCAAGAACATACCTCTGGCGACTACAGCAAACATAAATTCAGATCAAAGTAAGATACAAATGAAGTCAAGAGCATGTGACAGCAAGTCAAGAACCCACAGTCATTTCCAAGTATTTGGAAACATTTTCAAGTTCAGGCATTTTCAGTTATTCTATCATCCCAATCAGTTTCTAATCCGCCATACCAAGTTCTGCAGGTAAGTGTGTATCATCAGTGGCACATGCACAGTTCTATTTACCAGTCCTCCATTCAACAACCAACTGAGGACGTAACATGCATGTATCTGAACTGTATAATGCTTTAGGACATAAATGTGTACCAAATGTAATATTCACACTCACAATCCAAACAGTGAAATGCATTTAGTACAGACCTTTTCAGTGCCAGGTTTTAGAGAAGATAAATAACTTTTAATTTTAAATCAGTGTAAAACCTAATCAAGATAGTAGGTTTTTGGAATTTATACTGAAGACACAAGCAATTAAGGAGTTTATTTGTTATTAGAAATCTTCAAACCAGAAGCTGCAGCAGCTTTTGTAGTCAGATCCTGAGCTCTGAAAGACTCTTAGTTTCCAACTGTACAATTAAACTTAAATCATTCTAAATAATATCTTCTACACCAAGGAAAAGTATGACTTTCATAAGACTAGTGCCAAAAGGTCTAATGGCACATTCAACACAAAAAACATTGAGCTGAATTAAAAAGAAGACTCATTTGTTCAGCGTACAGGTGATTTTTAAATTTTATCTTTTTTTAATATCTATATATAAAGAAGCTTTTCATCCCACCACGTTTTTCCATTTGTTCCTGTACCATCTCTCTGAACTATTGCCATGCCAAGTGATCACAAGCCATTCCCAGCAAACAAATTAGAACAAAAATAATAATAAAGCAATAAATAATTTAAAAAACAACTACCAAAAAAAACCCCCAACCCAACACCCTGAAGTCTGGAGGATAACAGAGATACTGACGATGTTCATGTGGACAGAGAAGTATGGCAAAGACTGAGGAATAAATAAAATTTTGAAGGAGATAAATTACACGTTGAAAAGGAAGGTGAAGAGAAGGTAGTAAAACAAGATTAGGAACAAGAAAAAGAGAAATATCTACTTTGTCAAAGGGGAAACAAGCTAGAGGCAGAAACAAAGTCCGTATCACGAACAGGAATAGTATTATTTTTGTTTTCTGAAAAGCACACATTATTGATACTGCTGGAACTTTGCACAACTCCACAGTATTTACCTATGCTTTTTACTGATCAAATACTAATAGTGGTCAGAAGACACCTGTTACGATACCAATAAAGGAACGGGCTTACAGCAAAATGGATTGTATCTTCAATTCAACCAGTTCTCACTGCTAACTTTGCAAGAACTGGGTTCTGTTTCTCTTGCTGAACACTTTGGGACTTTTGCCTTACAAGAGGAGGGACATGGCAACACAAGTACACACACCTTTACCTAACAGGCAGTAGATAGTGTTTTCAAGCCTTGTCTTTCACATTACTGTATGTAAATGTAAGCGTTGCTGAAAAGTCAAGAGCAAGGCTCAAAAATCAGATATACTTACCTATACAAAGCATCATCAATTTCCATCGAGTCTGCTGCCATGATGCAATGTGATTTGTTTACACTAGAAGGGTTACAAAAAGAAATAATCTGGTTACATTGGATACAATTTCACAGTTGGCTCCTCCTGCCCGCCTTACTTAATCCTTCAATAGAAGAACTGAAAACCATAAAAAGTGAAGTTACATAGGAATCACTGAACGTTAAGAAGCCTATAGAACACCACAGCATCTAGGTAATTAAAAGGCACAGGAGCCAGAAGACAAGAACACCCAAACCTTCAATAAATTATTTCCAACTACAGATGTACTAATTTTCCGATGAGGGAGACACAAGACTTAATTCTTGTATTTGCCAAAGTACAATTTCATTTTATATTAACAGCTCCAAGCTGTTTAACTTGCAACTACCTGATCGGTGCTTCTTTTTGAAGAGAAAATAGGAGATCCCTGAATGACTAGGAATAGTTATTTGCGCTGCATTATTTCTATGTTAATTGAAAATCCTTAGGAAACAAGTTACTGTTTTAGCTAACTGAAAAAATCAATACCCAAAGATCTGAATTAATACAACATTTAACAAAGACATCAAGTTAAACAGTTCAACAGGATTTTAAAAAAAGACATAATTTGTGCTATTAAGGCCTTCAGTCATTATCAAAGGCTTTTTCATTGTTAAGTTACCTTAGTAATAACTCAGCACTAGGATTAGGAACAAACAGCCACAGGGCAACTTGTTTCTTAGTTATGCAAGCTGTGAATTGGTGCTTCCTAGACCTGGTAGGTGACTTCCACCAAATACAAGACAAGCAAAACAGTCCCCATGTTTGACCCAGAACATCAGTTCCCACCACTACTTGGAAAGTACACATCCTATTTCAACTCCCTACTTCAATTGGCTTGGCAACTAGACATGGCTGACAACCCTTTCTACTCAGAGATTGAAAAGGAAAGGCCAAAACATACCAAGGAGTTTCTTCTCTGAGAGCAGAGATATATCCTAAAACAGCTTTCAAGGCAATCTTGCCCAAAGTTTAACTCCTATTTACTGTTCAGGCGGTTTTGGCAAACATTTTTAACATTTCTGAAGTGCAGCACCTGCAGCCTGATACAACTTGGAGACTACAACAACCTGACCTGAAATGTGTCCTTTTGATTTTCTAGGCTGAATTAGAACGCACTGAAGTAGCACAGAAAGGGATAGAATTACACTGAAAGAAAGCCACAAACCTCACCAATAAAGCTCTTCCACAGTGTGGATACTAGCTCCTACACATAAGCTAGCACACAAGACAGTCACTATGAGGCACCTCCATTGAAATCTATACCACCAGTCACTTCAGTGCAGCTCCTGTGCCCTTACATAACATAGGCTGAAGATGTGCAATGCCAATGTTACTAAGTGACCCTAAGACCCAGATCTTAAGCCAAAGAGCAACACACCTCATCTGAGAGTCCTGGGCTTCAGTCCCTGTTGGGGTAAAAGCCTTCATCTGAGTCACTGCCAGGGACACAAGACTGGAAGTTCCCCTCAAAGCAAGCCAGCACCATCTCATAATGGCCCACCATCCCCAAGCTGTTCTGCTCCTCCACGATCACTGTCCACAGACATCACAGGCACTCTGGGACTGCCCAACATAAACAGATTGTGGTACTCATGTGGGGAAAGTGATCCACCCCTGGATAAAACCACCCAGCTTCCTCTGCTGTTGCTGCTGACAGCCATCTCAATCAGTGTGCCCTCCCAAGCAGCCATCTGTAAACAAGGATGTGTGATCAACCCACAAGAGAACCTTCTCCACCTGTATCACAAAGACCCGCTTGACAGTGGCTCTTCCAACATATTTATCAATTCTCACTTCTCTTGCATTCTCCATTACAGCACTGAGCTGCTGCCAGCATACCCATCAGGTACAGCAAAACACCTCCTTCCACAAGGGGACTTAGCGGTACTATTGTCAAGTGGCTTTAGATCAAAGTTTTGTTAATGCATCCCTGCATCTAAGTTGTATTTCTCATTTCAGTTCAACCAGTACTGAATCTATCTCAAAAAAAAGGGCATGTCATATGGGGTGGACACCATTCTAACATTATGTTCTGGTTCTTACCAGATGCTCAACATTTATACACTCACCTGTTTCCTTTTAAAAGCCAATGCTACCAGTTGCAATGCCAGGCATCTATTTAACTGTGTGAGCAATGCCCATCATTTTTTAAAGCCTCAGCTGCTTGTGGGACATAACCCAGGCACAAACTGAGAAGCTACCAAGGTCTAAGATGCTCTGGTGAGCCACAAAGACATAGGAGCTGTAGCGGTGGGCCGGTTTCCCAGCCTTTCTTACCTCCAAGTCAGTGCAGGCTGAGCAGTTATTTATTAATTATTTGCTGTTCAGCAGGCTGGGATGGCGGGGAGGCCTGGATTCATCCCACCTACTCAGGGTTTCCACAGGCGGATCCCAGTCGACGCAGGCTCCCTGTTCAGCAGGCAGAGAGAGAGAGAGAGCCCTCAGACCCCGCCGTTACCCGCTCAGCCGGGCTAATGGGGGAAAAACGACACCTCGGATCTACAGCGGGACACCGAGACAGAGCCGACCGGCGTCGAAACCAACCCGACTCCGGGTCCCGGCAGCGCCAGACCGGCTGCAGCTCAACCCCCCACCCCACACCCCGACGGCCCGGCTCTCGGGGCGTTCCTGCGGCGCGGGGAACGGCCACCGGGCGGGCCGGCCTACCCCGGACCCGCCGCCCGCCTCAGGGCCCCCCTCCCTCCCCGGCCGCCCGCCCTCACCGCCGCGGCGGCCTGGCGTGGCGACCGAGGCCTGAGCGCGGCCGGCGGCGACGGGGGAAGAGGCAGGAAAAGGGGTGGGAAACGGCAGCGCCGGTGCCGCGGCGCTTCCCCGCCTGCGCCGACATGAGGGGCCGGGCCACGGCCGCCCGCCCCCTCCCTCCTCGGAGGCGGGTCGGCCCGCCCGGCTTTAGCGCGGCGCGGCATGGCGGCGGGAGGCGGCCGCCTCGCCAGCGCACAACGGGAGGCGCATAAGCCGTTCGAAAACCCGCCGCTTTCTGCCCCCAAAGCAACACACCGTGTTTTTTGGTTTTTGTTTGTTTGGTTGGATTTTTTATAAAAAAAAAAAAAGTAAAATAAAAAAAAAAATCCCCTTTAGGTTCAAGCGTTACCGGTTTAGACAATCAAGAGCTCTTCTGAGCCCTGCTCCTGAGGTAACTGGCTCCACATCTTGTTGGAGAGCACCAGCAAGGTGTCGCCTGCCTCGAAAATAGGCAAAATTTCCTTAAAAGGGTCTAGGGAGCGAAGTTGCAAAATTCTAGAGAGCATCCAAAGCCGTAGAGGAGCAGAGATTTGGGAAAAAGTGGCTAAAATCAACGTACATCCCATGCCAACATGGTATATAGGCTTGTCCAAACGTTTTCCCTTTTGGTGGCATTTAACCAGGAGAAAGTGAGCTGCGACAACCAAATCTCTGCCTCCACCAACAACTCAACATCACCTCCTATAAAGATTTCCTTTCCTGTTTCCCAAACTCTGACTAAGATCCCAGTGCTGTCCACCATCCCATCAGACAGTTTAATCTCCCTTCAACTTAAACCCTACCTTCCCTTTCATTATCTCTAATCATTGGGGTAGGTGAGATGGGTTTAAATCTTTCTTGATACCATTAGCACATCTGAGCTAGAATGGGAAGGATTCATGCCACTGCACAAGCAACAACTGAAGAATATGACTGCATACAGTGTATACAGAATAGTCACCTTATATTTTAAAATATTTGTAACTTTGCAAAAATACAACCAACTATCTGCATCCTACAGTACACAAGGGAAAATTAAAACCAACCAGCCAAAGAAAAAAAACCCAAAACCACTACCAACAAAAAAAAAAAAAAAAAAAAAAAAAAAAAACAAAAAAAAAACCACAAGCCATTTCTCTACCTTGGTTGGGTTTGGGGGAATGTCTAGGAGCAAGAAGACCCAAATTTTGTCCTCTTTGTGACCATTCAATGCATTATTTTAACAGTTGTTTCTCTAACAAATAGAGTTCTAGCAACCCTCCATGTCTTCCTCAAGATTTACACCTCAGTCCAACAACACATGCAGCTTTTGTACTGAATTAGCAAAGACGAAGAGCAGCTGGACACTGCTCGTTCAAACACTTGCTATGCTTTGGCAGGCTCAGGGTGAGAGTACTTGTCTGCTACACAGCTTTTTTGTGACACGGAGAAATAAAGACAGATGCGGGCAAATCTCAAAGAACCACTAGAGGCCACTAGAAGTCTGAAATGCTGAACTGAAAGATGGACTAAAGGGCAAAAGCAGTTCGGTTCTTCAGGATGATGAATGCAATACTTATTAGTAAAGAAATTTATATTTAAGGCTGGTATTTGCTTTGTATCATATCATAACATAACATAAAAATCAGAAAATACAAGAATAAAATTACTTCCATTATTTCAGTAAAGTAATTTCAAAGAGCAGTGCACGTACCTGATGAACAGAGTTAACTGGAGTCCAGCTATAAAGAGAGGGGGGAAAAGTGAAGGAGAGTTTAAAGACAGGAAAAAAATGTCAGCTTCAGTTTTGACACTTTGCTAGTTTTTAGTTCTGTCAGTGATTTTTACCTTTAATTTTGTGTGGTTTTTCCTTGAAAATGAACCTGTTTTGTTTTTTTTTTTTTTTTTAAGGTTAAACTAACAATTCTTATTTTTAAGAACTTACCAATCAAGTGTGTTGTGAATAATAATAATAAAATCTGCTACCTACCATCTTTCTGTCCTGGTCATTGCATTTTTTAAGATATCAGTCACTTTGATATGCAGCCATCTCATGTGAAACAGATTTTGCATAGTAACAGTGAATACTGACAAGCCTTTTGCCTAAATGGAGAAACAGCAACATCCAGTTAATTCTCACCTAACAGTTTAGTGGTAATTAAGGAAAGACTAACCATCAGTGAAACCATCAATCTTTATTCTAAGGTAAATTGTCAAATAAAAATGGACAAATTCAGTTTACCCCAGAGTCAAAGAAACTGGTTCCCAAATGAATCAATTAGCAGGTGAACTCAGGATCCCTCTAGGTTGATGGTATCAAAATATATATAGGTTTTTCTCTTATTTTCCAAGATTGCAAAATTTTAAACATCTGGAGCCATTTGACTTTTCTTTTTCCTCATATCCTTCTCTTTTGAAAATACATATAACCATAAAGTCTTAGTAAAATTTGGTTAAATAAATTAATCTTAAGGGAAATCTCAGCTCCACATTTGTACCGTGTTAAAGTCAGCTATAGCTTTTGAGATTGGCAAAAGGTATGAAGTAAGGCTATCAGTTTACTGACTTGCCGAAGCAATGAGCAGTATGTGGCTGTAGTCAGGAGAAACCACCGCCTCTGGACTCCAGCCTATTTGTGCCCAAAATCTCTGTAACTTTATGTGCACTACTGTAGATTTATTCCGCATGCAGGTATTGAATACATCTTTAGAGCCAGTATTTTCAAAAGGACCTGAAGCTGATATAGCTGTATATTTCCTTTCCATCTGCTGGGAAAATCCCAGACACTTGCACTTTTTTTTTAGTCTTTAAATTTCCTGGTTTCCAGACACTATTTCACATTCTTAACAGGGACTCCAAAGTGGGGATTAGGGGAGAGGGGAGGGGAGGGGAGGAGGGGGAATGCATTTACTCTATGTAGTTTTCTCCCTAAAAAATGTGTTATTTGAAAGTACTAAGGCCAACACAATCCAGTTTAGCACACAGATCAGTGTGGAAATTACCATAAATCCCCATCAACATCCTTCAGTGGGTTTCCAGACATCATGCCATAGGCTATGGCTCACCATCAGCTCTTGCAGAAGTTAGGTGCTGGCTGGCAAGGCTTTGTCTCCTCTTTTTGGCACAAGGTGCGGTGTAGGAGTGCTTTGCTGGCATGTTTAAAAGGACTCCAGCTTCCCAGTGGGGTGGGCCAAAGGATCTTGTCACTTAAGGCTGCTCTAGCAGATGACACCTTCCTAGAAACCATGTTAACAGTGGTGTTAAAATCCTGATCCTGATAAACAAAGGCACCAATTACCTAAGCTGATTCCATGCTGACGTGCATAAATGCATTTCCAAAAGGAAGAGCCAGCTTTTCCATGCACGTGCATCTCTAATGCAGGCTGCGAGTTGCCAGATGAATATTCATTTGGTTAAATACTAACTTTTGGCTCTCAGCTCTTCTAATTTGTTAACAGGAACAGCAGATATGAAATTGGAGTTTCTACAAGCTTTACTTACATAAGGAATCCCGGTGATGGATTGATGTCATTCAGCCAGACCTCCTCACATGATTAGGCTTTGTGCAATCACCCTCTTATTTCTTTACTACTTGTGCTCCAGGCTGAAAATTAGCATTGGGCAAGCCTCAGGCAACCCAATTTGAATAACCAGAAGTTTGGAACATGTTTCTTGATGCTTTAAATCTATCTGGGAAAGCTCAGAACTGGTACATCAGCTGTGTAGACCTCCCTATAGTCAATTTTCAGGAATGCCATGTTACAAGGATAAGTTTTTCCAAAGTCAGAAGCAAGGTGGTGGATTCCTGGATGAAGCTTCAGATCCATTCTCAAATTTGCATAGT
The DNA here is from genome assembly GCF_018691265.1 of Tyto alba. Taxonomy (NCBI): domain Eukaryota; kingdom Metazoa; phylum Chordata; class Aves; order Strigiformes; family Tytonidae; genus Tyto; species Tyto alba. The sequence goes on from NW_024881297.1 coordinate 23,747,377, forward strand.
GCTAGCTTAGCTGAAATTCAAGTTTTGAGTATTTTAGAAAACCAGATGTTCCACCTTGTCTTTGCTGAAACATCTGTAAAGCTCCAACCACTGTTAAAGACAAACAATTCCTAGGATGGGGAATGAACAGAGAGAGTTGCAGCTTTAGAATAGTTTTATATCAAAACAAGGAATATTAGTCTATTTTGCATCATATACAATTTTTAGCTTGGTTATTATTAAGCAAAAAAAGGACAAAAAAGGAGCAATTGTTTTAAAATACATTTAATGTTATGAAACGTATTACCTTTATGTTGTTTAAATACTTGCTAAATCTTAACATCAACAATAATAAAAGGTTTTTTAAAAATATTTTCTTTAATCACACAATATTATCTTTGGTTTATCCTAGGGAAGAAAACAGAGTCTTCATAAATAAAACACTGACATGGAGTATGAGACAAACCCAGGCCAGACAGTTGGCTAAAAAATTTGTGAAAAGTGCATTTGGCTGGCTCAGGACTCCCTGAGTAAGGTAGACATTCTCCCACACCTTTTGGCTGTTTGGCCTCTCACAAGAAAATCTGAAATAAAGGCTGCCTTTCTCATTTTAAAGGTACTATATATACATGTCATTTGCAGTGTGAGGTAGGAACCAGTTTATAGGGGTTGTATCTAATCTGGGCCTCACCTCCTTATTGTTGCCCCTTCACATGCTAGGCAAAAAGATAAATTTAAGTGCAAAACAATGCCTTAGCTATCTATGACAGTGAACTACTGTTTACTTTCAACTGCAATTTATCAGTTGATTATAAGGAAGGACACTTGTAATGATTTTCACCTTCAAAGCAGTAAGAGGTACAAATTACTAGATGTAATTTTTTTCCAAAGGATGCCTTCAAAAAAAGGGGACCTGAACACTAGAAAAAAACAGTGTTTCCAGGTGACCTAATCAAAAACTCCATGAAGTTTCTATTTTGTAAGTGAACCTGGCCCAGAGTAAGCTCTTAGTTGAAAAATAGCAGCAACTCAAAAGTGCATAAATTACAAACTTCATCAATAAATTAAGGAAATGGATTTGCTGCATCAAACTATCCTCCTAACTGTCCCAAGATCCTTTTAATTTTATAGTGGACATGGAAAATCAGAATAATGATAGTACTGTTTCAAAGCCAAAACTAATCTAAAACCTTCAGTAGATTTCTTTCCGAGATAAGGCATCTTGTTTTTTACTGAAATTCAAAAGACATATAGAAATACTGGAATGAGCCTAATAATAAGACAACCCACTCCTCCACCACCAAGGCTTAAACATAGGCTTTTCCATCTATATGTAGGCTTGTAATTCAGGGTGTGAGTTTTCAAGAAATGCTGAGCATCTCATTCCCAGGGATGCTGATTATTGGGGAGCTTGCACAGTAGGAGGGCTGAGGAGACACCCAGTCCTGAGCAGAAGGGGAGGCAGGATGCTTCGGAGAAATTTTCAGATGTAGTAGGTTCAGCCGCAGGGCCTGCAGCTTCTTTCATGTCTCATAGAAAGTCCTGTGAGTCCTGCACTCACAGCCTAAGCCGTCCAGTGGCCGTTCAAAGACTGCAGGAGACAGTACTGGATTGACATTTTGGATCCTCATATTGAAGGCCTGGGCTCTAGGGGACCGTATTAGTCATGTCACTGGACCCCCTTCTACCAGCAATCCATGACATGTCATGCACAGAGGTAGCAAAAGTGCTTAATGGGTGTATAAGGATTGCATTTCCTCTGAAGTTCTTATCAGGACCATTCCTTAATATGAAATTACTCTTCAGCTTCATAAGACAGGATCATATTCATGGCAGAGATGAATTCATCAGCGAAGCAAGAAAGTATCACTAATTGCTTTCTTTGCAGTGAGATGGTGTCCACTGTCTGGCATGCCCTTGGAAAAGCACGCTATTTCTTGAACGAAAACGTAGTTCCCAGTTTATTTGTGGTGAATACTTATTTTTCCATTAGCACAAATTTAAATGCTGGGTTTCCTTCCAGGGAGACTGTTCATGGGGACACACATTACAAACAAATTTGGGTAGATCTTGTGTTTCTGTATCTTAAGCATATTGTGAGTTGAACAGAGTAGATCTAGAAGGCAACTGGTACAGATGTAGCAGCACAGTATTGTGATAGAGCAATAGCACCTTCGAATAACTTGAAATTCACAGAATCCACAAAAAATTTCCAGTTAAAATAGTGCCTCCTAAGAAGAACATCAAGCTTTTCCCTTTTCTCTTCCAACCTACTGCAACCACAGAAATCCTCCTTTACCTTAGCTAGGACCTACCCTCAGTCTTGGCTGATCCACTGTTAGCTATCAAGGCCACCAAGCAGAGTAAATACTCGTGTTCTTGGCTGCAGCCTGTGCAGATGACAGTCTCTAACAAGAATAATAGTCAAGGGTTCGCTTTGCTAGAAACGCAGCTGTGACAGCATTTGCTTCACTGGAAGAAGAAGGTTCAGCTTCAGACCTCTGCCATGGCTAAACAAAAATTTCTTTTTTTTCCCTGGAAAATGTTTGTATTTATAAAGCAGGTAAATTGGTAGCTTTTAAATGTTAGTTTAATGATGTCAGTTCATAATTTCTGATAAGTGAGAATGTTTCAAGGCTCAAAGATGAGGCATGCAATCTCATATATTTAGTATAAATTCACAAGGGGTTAGGATCTCTGACAGCAAAGATAGCACTTGCTGCGGGCAAAGGTTGCTTCAACCAAAAATACATAGGAATATATATATACACTACAAAAATAGCCTTTCAGAATTATAGACAAATATGAGATATGCAGTCTATGTAGTTAAATCCATTTTTGATTTTGGAATTAGATGTCAGTTTTTGAGGTAATCCAGTCACGGAAGTAAGTCACTCGTGTGTAAACTCCAGGTTTATTTGGTTTGGCACATTCATCTCCCCAGCTCACTATTCCAACGAGGTACCACATCAGTCTAGAGTCTGGAGTAACCAGGGGTCCCCCAGAGTCCCCCTAGAGAAAGAAGAGGGGGAAAAAAAGATTTAATGGATCAGAAGGGAAAATACCATTCTCTCCATAGACAGGAGAGTGCGTCCAATAAGAGAAGAAAGCAAGCAGTATTTCAAGAGCTGCCGTTTGTGCAGAATCCAGGCTGTTTCTGAAACTTGAGTCAGAAGTCTGTGGCTTTTTCCTGTTTGCCATGGAACCTCCTGACCTGTTTCCATGGTTTTACAGTTAAAAAGAAAAAAAAAGATTCTTTTCCGTTTTGTGAAACACTGCTTCCCACCTGCCTTGTCTTCCTCCTCACACAAAGTAGGGAAACACAAATACATCAAGCAATCCAAGCCAACAGGAACTCCCCCCTCCCAGTAACCACTGTTCTTCAACAAATTATTTTAGGAACTTGCAGGAACGACATTTCAAAAAGGATTTAATCATGAACTTGGTCTTCTAATTAGACAATATCTCCTGAAGATATTAGCCACTTTCAAAGGCTGAATTCAGATACTGTTAATAGCATGACATGGTAATAATAGTTAAACTGGAAACTTTCCATGTTGAAAGGCAATCCTCACACAATAGACCAATTTCCCCATTTTTCACCAAAATGCTTTACTGAAATAAACAGCAGTTGCACCCTTCTGTTCAGGTCTGTTCGATGCTGAGACAGACAGGGACAGAGGAATTGAGCCTCTCAAGTTTATTCTGCAGGCAGTTTTGCTGTGGGCATAAATCTGTAGGACTGGGATTCTGGGAAGGATCTGTTTTGAACCAGCATGTAGTACATTCTTTGTAAATAACATAAACAGAAATTACCTTTTTAAAAGTTATTTTTATGGAAATATTTTTGTTGGAACAAAAGCATTTCCTTGCAACATTTGCAAACCTGCATCACACATGTATCTTTACCATTCCATTTACACCTAATTTCCTTATAGTTATCTTTGTTTCGGTTTTCCTTCCACTGATCCAAGTCCATTACCAAAGATCATAACAGGTCTGTTATGAGATGATCCAGCCCGAAATTTAATTTCAATGAGTGATAGCACATTTTTGCTGACAACTTAACTGCTAAATCCTTAACCTTCTTCCTTCCCAATTGTACAGATGTCTGGTCTTGGCTACTTGAGACACTTAATTTTTAGCTCATATTTAGTATTTCAGCATTTAGTATCTCTGTCAATGTCTTGTCATATCACTTTTCAAGCAAATTGTTAGTTAGATTTCACACACAAGAAATTAGGAGAAGCAAACGGGCTTGTAGCAGCTATTCTGAGTTACAGAATAATAATTTCATTTCATGCTATGAAAGGCTTAAATTCTGAATATTATACTAATTTAGCTCTCTTAGCATTAGTTTTATGTGCTAAATGATGTGTACTAAATGCTATTTAATTTTACAACTTAATTCCTGTTTGAATGGAGCCTATTTAAAGGACTAATACATCATCTGTTAAGATTTGGTCAGCCAGGTACTGCAGGCAGCATTAAAATAGTTTTCCTTTCTAATTTTCAGCTACAGTTACCTGACAAGCATCTACTCCTCCTTCCAAGTATCCAGCACACAACATCCTGGGTGTTATGTCCCCATCGTACACTTCTTCTCTGTTGCAAGTGTTTGAGTCGATAAGTTTCACTGTTGCTTCCTGAAGAGCATTTGGAGTTGGACCTGAGGGTAAATATAGTTTGGGTATTTATCAACATAACTATTTGGCAGTTTTTAAGATACAGGGAGAGCATCTAATATTCTCTTATGGAGGACCAGCTTGACTTGGCTTAAGGTGGAGGCTTTTCTTGTTGATCTGTCTAGGTTAGACCCTTAAGGAAAATTTAAATACTCACAGTCTCACTTAGGAACTGCACCATTAAGACAGAAATAACAATTGCATGGCACAGCGTGCCGTGAGTGTAAACCCATATATTTTATACATGTTCCATATAATACCATGGAGCACAAATTACCTAGCAAGTTGGGCAGGTGATACAAAATGAAAACACGTTTGTTCCATCGTTAAATCTACTCTTAGTGTGGCTTGATAAGACTGAGTGCTTGGGTAAGTCACCATCTGCAGCTCACTGCACATTTACCTGAAAGCCCACAGAGCTACCTGTAGCTTCTGGCAAGGGCTGGGAGAATATTTTTTTAAGTGCTATATAAGCACATGTATGGCTGAACTACCTTTATTTCATAAAATATGAAATGGAAAGGCTGGAAAAAGAGAGCAGTCTTCATCCTGTTTTCTGCTTCAGTGGATTGTAGCTCTGTCCAGTCTAATTTCAGAATAAGAAACTGCTGCTTACGATTAAACAAACCTAATGCTTATAGATAAAGCAATAGGCTTGATGCCATACAACATAAGGCTATGGAAGAGGTATCAGTTTAGTAGCAGACAAGAACCACTGTTTATGTAACATACAGGTTGCCTGGTAAGCTCAGGACTCACCGTCATTGGTAAGTGCTCCCCAGCCTGTGATGACAGCATAAATATTGTATGGAAAAGTCTGAGACGGCTCAGGCAGACAAACACGGTGTATGCTACTCGTAAACTCAACTCGTTTAGAGAGCTGCACAAGTGCAATGTCATAATCATGTTCTGGGTAGCGGTACTTTTCATGAATAATAATAGTCTTGACTGATCGTTTCAAGCTTGGTGGCTTCAACAGAGCTCCAAAAGTAGCAGTCCACTTCTGAGGGTGACTCATGCTGAAAAAGGTAAGAGTGCTGTAAGTATTTAGCTGTAAATCTAAGTGCTAGGGACTTCAAACCTGCTGAGCACCTTTACTATAAAACTCCTTCAAGCCAGCTCCCTACTAAATTCTTAAGGCATCCATCACTTTCCATAACACCATGTCCCATGTAAGTGTGGGCTGCTGCTAGAAGAGGGCAAATCCTCCATTCCCTCCTCAACTATGGTCTTGTACTCCTCCCTGGCTCCTTGTGCCTGATCTAGCTACTGTGTGGCCACAGGGTGTAATCAAATCAAAAAGCTCTTCTGCTAGAAAGCTCTTAATCTCTGTTACTCTTCTTGCACATTAATAATCTGTTCAGTGAGCTGTTCTATTTTACATGCCCTGCAGCTTCACAACTGCTATGCCTGAAACAAGAAAGTGCTGGGAGAGCATGGCTGAATGGAAGGGAAGGACTGTGGGATTATAACTTCTGGTAGCAGCCTGCCATGGCAGCAATCTACCTGTAACATGAAGGAACGCCTTTAGAAACATTTAGTGCAACACAAAATAAATTACTATTTCAGTCACATTAACTTTTCTGAACTTCTTTGCTCAATATGCCAAATGACTATTGATCTTCACTCATACAGTCACCAGTTTTGCTCCAAAGAGTCAGCCATCAAGTGATGGACCTGCTTAACCCTGACTTTTCTCCTCCAAGGCAGAAAATTGTGCCCCATGGAAAGAGTCAGGGGTGTGGTGCAAATCTGGAAAGCCACACAACTTGATACACATAGGACACATTCTCCTGCAGATTCTCTCTAAGATAGGAACTTACTCTCTGAAGCAGTGAGCTGCAGATACAAGCCACGTATTGCTGATGAGTGTTGCACCGCAGCGGTGGATATTATTGTACTGCAAACTAGCTTGCCATGGCCAGTCCCCGGTCTCTGCAGTAGACAATCCACCAACTATTCGTAATGTTGATGATTTTGCCATTGACTTGACTGATCTATTCTGCCGTAACCCGCAGACTGTCAAAGAGGAGAAAGAGTGCGTTAGCTAGTCCTCTGTTTGGTAAACATGTCTCCAGTGGCTGTGGAAAATCTATATAAAATTACACACCACCTAGGTACTCTAACAGGATTAACGTCAACAAGAAAACATGCCTTCCACCAGCCCCCCAGATCAGAGATTCTCATGCACAACCAATTCTGTTAGAAGCCTGAATGAACAACTGACTATTATGGGAATCCATGATGGTCAGCCATTCAAGCTTAGCTGCGTGAGCAGCCCAAATCAGGAGCCAAAACCTTCACCACACACCCAGGACAATTCCCAAATACAGGGCTTGCCAATTGCGACATCCCAGGCAAATAGTCATTAGGATAAAACATGAACAAGGCAAAATCTAAGGTGGAAATGATCCAAGCCATGGGTTTTTACCATGCATGTGCGCAGATTACATCAGCAAGATGTCACCTGGAAACCAGCAACTGTGCATTGCACAAATAGCAGTCCACGAGTGGACCTGGAGAGGCACCTCAGGAAAAGAGCATCACACTATTCCAAGCCATAGATGACAAAGGCATGGATACCTCCAGCACAGTGTGCATCCATGACAAAAGGTATTATCCTTCAAACCCAGAAAGAAAGTAAAATATCCATGGTTTCAGTCACTAAACTCAGGATATTCAGGAGCAGCTGAAGCTCCCCCGTATCTTTAGAAAATTCCTCAACAGACAGAGCTGCTTCAGCTGTCTTCTCCCATCCAAACAACATCAAATCCATCTTACCTGGACCAAGACCCACTAGTTTTCATCCAGGCCCCGATTTCAGCTAGACATTAGGAAAGTTGACAGACAGGACTATCCCAATTCATTGAAAAAGAGACAGAGCTAAGAATTATTTACATAGTGACAACACAATCCAAACCATGGCACTGCCTGTCTCCCACAGACAGTGACCCAGAGGGTAACAAAGCAGAAATCAGTAGTATGTCACTGAAGAGCTGCCAGCCCCAGGGCCCTTGAAGTCCTCAGAGGCAAAACACTGGAGCCACGCAGAGTATAACCTCTGCCCCTTCCTTCTAGGATCTGCACAAGGTTGTGTTAACAGTACCTCATAGTCAAAAACAGCAGCAATAACACAGCAGATGGAAAGCTATTCACGGATTTGGAAAGAAAAAGAAAAAAAAAATAAAAAAGTCATACAATATTGAGAAGCGAAGGTGCTGAGTGTAGTCTGCCCTGTTCTGAGATTTAAAAACACCATGAAGGAAATCTAAGTGTACTCGTCCAAAACTATCTGTGTGAAAGGAAACTGGAGAATATATGATAATTGATAAGACTGTCTGCACTAGCATGTTTCCCTCCTGAAAGCTATTGGTAATCTTCAATTGCTGGTCCCAAAACTGCACAAACCTTGTGCTACTAGCCATCCCAAAATCCAGAACATTTTAATTATAATCACAGGCTGATGTAAATTCTACACATTTCCTTATGGCATTTCCTTCCTTCCAATACACACTAAGGAAGATGACATATTCCCAGTTTCTGAGAGCATACAGAAAGTGATTATTCCAAACTCTTCTGCATGTGCCCAATCCTACTGGCTTTTGGGGCACTTCTCACCTGTGGGCTCTGTTAGAGGTCTCTGCTAGGCTGCCATCCTTAAAGCACCAACTGAACAACATGCTGGTACGTGTTCAGGTGTAAAGGTCATCACTTAATGTGTGTATAAGAAGATAACAGGTAGCAAGGTGGAGATGAATTGTTATGCTACAGCATCCAAAACAAGCATATATGAAACACATTCTGCAGTCGCTGCTCCAAGGTGCAGCTCTGATACTTTACATCAGGGAGACAGAGGGCAGGGTGTCTGCCCCACACAGGCAGGATTAGACTTGACAAAGTGTTCTTTTTAAGTACATGTTTTAATCAATTTATAATCAAGATTGCTTCTAACTATGGTCTGACCAAATATAAAATCACTTAAATCCATAAGGACTGTCTTGCCTTTAATACATTAAGGTACAACTTTCAGCTATCTACTGTGTCTGACATTAAAGCAGTCAACTAGCACAAGCAATTAAGTTCCTGTACTTATTGGAAGACCTTCTTGCTCACTCAATTTTGCTACATACACCTAGGAGTCATCTGAAACATCTTAGCTTTCATGTAGAAACATGGTTTAGTCTCTGTGTGTCCAAATTAACACAACTAAGCTGACACAGTGTAAAAGCTCACAAACAGCAACCGGATCAAGCTAATAAGCAAACAAGTGTCCTGAACATTACAGTGCTCAGCCCTCACTGGCCAAGTTCTCTGTTTCCCAAATGGCAGGGTTTACATTTAAGATGCACCCTCCACCTTCCACGCCAGCAAAGCTGAAGGCCATTGAATGCCATAGGCACTTATGCAGCAGGACCTACATGTCACCTCTCTGCCCAACGCTGAGGAGTTTGATAGAGCTCTCAACAGTTGCTCTTTTCTCACTGTCTGCCCTTTTCTCACCAAATTGCTGGTATTTTTAACAGAAGGAACATCTCACTGCAAAAAAACTGACTAGGGAACTCAGCAGTGAGTGGTGACTTTTTCTAGAAGGGATTTTTACCTCATCACCACTATTTTCAAGCCAGTCTTCTTAAATATCCCAGAAGACACTAATAAAAAACAACTTCCTCATGACTAAGCAGGATCCCTAAACACATGGCTTATCTCTGTGAAGTACAAGGTCACATTCATTAGACAGGAGGATGAGAAAAGGCTTTTAAGGGACAGGAAAAGTGCTCAGAAACTATTAATGCTAATTAAAACAATCAGAGATTTTCCAGGCTTAAAAAGCCCTCACTTACTGTCGTTGAAGATGGCTTCTGCTCTTTTCGTCTCAATATCTGAAACAAACAAACAGTCAGGGTGAGGCCAGGACAGCACAGACAAGGTTTCCCACCTGCATGGTCGTCCCACCCGACGGCTGTTTGGGTACAGGGCACCGCAGGAGGTACGGCTGAGGGGGGCTGCTAGAGAAACCAGTGTGGCTCATACGTGGTCACGTTCTTGCACTAGTTATTGCACTCTCTCTGCGGTGCTGCTTGTGTTCTCCAGCCAGCCAGTATCCTCTGAGGACCAGGAACAGGGTCTCCCCCATCCTGCTGGACCCTGATGTTTCTGGCGGGGAGTACAGAACAAACAAGTCCTGTATTACTCAAGATCCACAATTTTGTTGGGGAGAAATGTTTATGGTGGAAAGCTTCAAAATTCCTTCTTTGTAAAAAAATTACTGGCCACATTTTACACCAGAGTGAGGGCCAGAGGAGATCTAGCACTCACTCTGTGCCCTCTTTGAGATCAGAGGGCACAGACTTCACTGCAGCAATGCCAGCTTAAAATAGCAGTGGCTCATTCTCTCATACCTTATTGAGCAACAGAGTGTCTGGTACACTATTAATACTAAAAGACATAGTTAATAGCAATTTATTGCATGGTACAGCAACTTATAGCAATACATTCCCTTATTTAATATGCACGTGGCATGTTTATGGACAATACAGTATGCTCATGCTGACAGTAACAAGCACTGACTCAAGGTATTAATCTTTTCCCTTCTTCCAGAATGCTATTTTTACTAGAGCTACCATTTTAGTTGCCAACAGTAAGAAAAAATTTAAAAAATAAAAAAATCACACTTTCAATACAATTTTTAAATAATGTAGTGATTTGTGTGCAGCATCCACAACTTCATGTTGTAGCTGGATGGCCTTTCTCAGCAGATCCCTATCCTTACCCACTTATTTAATTTCTCTTTTCTCTCTGCAGCTACACAGAATAATAAATCCTAGTTTTGATCCAAACACACACCAAGCCAGGAGTCTCTTGAATGCAAAGGGATCTGGCTCATACTTGTCACCTACTGTGTGTGTTTTGCTTGCAGACTTGACACTCCTCCTGGTATGCAGGCTGAATTGCATGCTTGCAATCCACCAGTACTAGGCATGTACTTGTTCATTTCTTATATGACATTAAGCAGGTTATGATAGAAAAAGGAAACAAACAGAACTCCAGTGCATGTACAGATTGACTGTGGGGAATGTTAAAGGGCAAAGGCAGTGCTAGGGCTACTGTATGTGCATGCAGCTGCTGCTTTGTTTTGTAAGAATGGGAGATGAATTATAACTGGACGTTTATATAGCAGCACTGTCTTAGTCACTATAAACAGGAGTGTTCACATAATAAAGATAAATAAGTTTTACTAGTGACAAGCAACAACTTGCAAGGTCCCCGGGCAGTAAAAACGCTCACTTGTACTGTCTTGATTCCTATGAAAGAGGGAGGAAAAATCAGTATGGGGTTTGCATGGCCAGGTTTTGGTAGCGGGGGGCTAGAGGGGGTAGCTTCTGTAAGAAGCTGCCAGAAGCTTCCCCCATGTCCAGTGGAGCCAACACCAGCCGGCTCCAAGACAGACCGGCCGCTGGCCAAGGCCGAGCCCAGCAGCGATGGTGGCTGCGCCTCTGGGGTAATTTATTTAAGAAGGAGGAAAAAAACTGCACAACAGAAACTGTAGCTGTAGGGAAGAGTGAGAGTATGTGAGAGAAACAACTCTGCAGACACCAAGGTCAGTGAAGGAAGAGCAGGAGGTACTCCAGACACCAGAACAGATTCCCCTGCAGTTGGTGGGGAAGACCGTGGTGAGGCAGGCTGTGCCCCTGCAGCCTGTAGAGGTTAAAAGGGAGCAGATTCCACCTGCAGCCCATGGAGGACCCCACATCAGAGTAGGTGGGTGCCTGAAGGAGGCTGTGACCACATGGAAAGCCTATGCTGGAGCAGAATCCTGGCAGGACCTGTGGGGGACATGTGCTGGAGCAGTCTGTTCCTGAAGGACTGTACCCCATGGAAGGAACCCATGCTGGAGCAGTTTGTGAAGAACTGTAGCCCACAGGAAGGACTCGTGTTGGAGAAGTTCACAGAGGGGTCCCATGCTGGAGCAAGGGAAGAGTGTGAGGAGTCCTTCCCCCGAGGAGGAGGGAGCGGCGGAGACAACGGGTGATGAACTGACTGTAACCCCCGTTACCCATCCCGCTGTGTCACTGGAGGGGAGGAGGTAGAGAAATCAGGAGCAAATCTGAGCCCAGGAAGAACGGAGGGGTGGGGGGAAGGCATTTTAAGATTTGGTTTTATTTCTCATGATCCTACTCTGATTTGATTGGTAATAATTTCAGTTAATTTTTTCCCAAGTCAAGTCTGTTTTGTCTGTGATGGTAACTGCTGAGTGATATCTCCCCACAAGCCTTTCATTATATTTTCTCTCCCCTGCCCAGTTGAGGAGGAGAGTGATAGAGCAGCTTTGGTGGACACCTGGAAACCAGGCAGGGTCAACATACCACCGTCCTTTTTTGGCACCCAATGCGAGACATGAGGAATTCAAGATAAGGAGATTAACTGGGAGAAGTAACAGGTTAACATGTAACAGAAGTAACATGGACTAAACAATGAAAGAAAAATGGAATAACTGAGAGGAATTTTCAGTTGTCCCTTCACCACAATTACAAGGGGTGGATTGTGTGTAAATTGGCCACTTTCGTTCAGTGTGGTGATGATGTTGTCTTGATTTTGGTGTGGGGAATTCCTTTTTGTTGATGTGGGTGAAGTTTGTAAAGATTGTGTCACGAATGTGAATTTTAATGATAATTCTTAAACATGTGATTCACAAAGGGGTGGAATGTACAAGTACTCCTGCATTTCAAGAATGTCAGTTGTGTTATGTGAATTTCCAGGTATAATATAGTTGTTTGTTGCCAGTATCCCTTATACCAAAATGAAATAATACCAGAGAGTAATAGCTAGGACAGCAGAGGGATTCAGCAGAGGTGTAAAGATTACTGTTTGGTACATTACAAAGTGAGTTTAAAAAAAATGGGTGATGACCTGTGCTAAGGATTGGGCTACTTTACCTATATGTTTATATTGGCAAGGAGTGCTTTGAAAAATCTGGCCCTATTTGTTTATTTCGACTATGATGAGCATCCAGTGTTTTCCTAGAAATTCATACAACCTTCAGAACTAGCTCATCATTTGGGTGACACTAATATTTTATAGCTGGAAGTGGGTAAGAAACCAACAAATGTAATCAACAATGAAAGAGCACCTTTTGCCTTCAAAACCAATATTGATAATAATGTTGTTTTAGCTCCTCTCTGGGTGGAGAGACATTTACCTCATAATGCCTAATTATAAAGCCTGCAGTCAATTATTAACATTTACATTATGTTGCAAAGCTCATCGAGAAGACAAAAGGAGCAACCAGCTTGTTCAAGCACAGTGCCGGAAGCAATTCAGTTGGCATGTTCTCACTGAACTGAGTTTTGCTGTGAGTCACACAGCTGTTCTGCAAGACACCTGCCTGTATCTCTGTCTGCCTTTTTACAAAGCACCTCAGAAAAAGTACAAACCTCACATGGGCAAAATTTTACCCATTGCTTCCAGTTGGACTGACTTGTGTGTAATTGTCCTTCCACGCACACACTGCAAGTCTTAAGTAGGATGTCTTTACCACCTTGAATTTTAGCATATTTTATAATGGATCAGGGCTGTGCATCTGACATACTCTCCCGCTATTGAAGTAAAAAGGCCAGTGACACCTGTCAGTAAATTCAGTGCTGTATTCACCAGGGTAGGGGCACTGCTTTGTATTAGAGATTTGCCAGATCCAGTGCCCTGACCATGTATCCCCACACTGGGAGCTGGAACACAAGTACTAAAGAAACCACCACAGCAATGGAGAAGAACTCAAGGGAGTTTTTAAGAGGAAAAAGCAGGTCTGTCTGGCAACAGACCTGGGAACCCATTGTGCCAATCAGGACAGGTGAAATTAAGGGCACAAGACCCAGGACTCAAAACCAAGATCCCAAACCCAGAGCACAGATATGTATTTGGAAACCTGAACTAACTGACACTATTTTCAGATAAGCTGAGCCCACAGCAGATCCTGTCAAAAGCAGGGAGCACTTTCGGTTACATGACACTGCCGAAAATCAGGTTGCTTACTGGCTTACCTCATAAGGGGCTTGCCTTCATTTGTTACTAGCTTGACATTTTTGGCCTGGTCAACAGCATAGCTGTTCGCATTGTGCCAGCCAACGTGTTGCAAGCCCTGCCTTGAAGCAATCACTTGTAAGGCACGAGAGACAATTTCGCTGCCCTGCTCATTTACTAGTTGCCCTAGTTGTTTGCACTACCAAGAAAAAGCATCAATTAGTAACAATTAAAGTGTCACATCTTGTCCCAACCATATACAGCTGCAAAAATAGTTGTTTGTGCCACATTTAGGAAAACAGTGCTCAGACTTCCACTGTAAACAAGAACAAGTTCAACTTGAACATTCATTGCCTACCTGTAAAATGGAATTTGCTGTGTAATTAAGCTTACCTAACTTAAAAGAGAAAACTACTGTTTAAATTAAAATCACAGAAATCTATTGAAACGTGGCTTAGGGATTCCATCTTTCAGACTAAGGCTCTGTTCTCCAGCTGGACAACCAATTTTGTTAATACAGTTACTTTCCATACTTAGTAAACACAATAACCTTAAATCACACTTAAATTATTGGTCTTAATTTCCTACTAATGAGATTAGTGACTTGCAATTACTATTTAAGATTAATATCTTATCAGTAAAAAACTTCTTTTTATTCCTCAATATATGTATTTGATCAAACATGGAAAGAAAAGGAGAGTAAGCAAGAGCAGGAAAGCATCTTTAGTTTGGTATGTGTTTATACACAATAGCCAGTTAAGGCCAGGGTTTCTAAGGAAGTTCAGTGCCCAAAGCCCACAGATCTATTTGGCAACCAACTAACCATTTGCAAGTTCATAGTTAACTTCAGAGTGAACATGACCGCTTATCTCTGAGGGATTCAAAGATTCCTACAGAATAATGTCCTTGCTTTGCCACGTCTCTAAATAATATCAGTGTCACTGCATCAGAAGAGTTAATCTCTTGTTCACTGCCACATTTAATTTTAGCCATAGAGATCAGTGTTTATATTAAAATGAAAGTAACAGGCAGAACTCTCAGTGGCATAAATGGAGCCAACATTATATTGAATTAGTTCAAGCAAGGCAAGAAAATGCATTATTAAGGCATATTATGCATTTTCAGTACAGGAAGGGTCAGAGATGGCTGCAAAATTAAAAACGAGAAATCTGTTTTAAAAATCTGACACAGCTTTACCCAATTACATAATTTTTCACAGATGTTGATTCCCACAAGAAACTTTATTTTCTTTAAAGGTTTCCACACGTGATTTTCTATGTGTCATAATATGACTGCTAACTTCAAAGGCAAACTGTGATCCATCTTCTATTATATCAAGTTCCCACATCTTGCTTGTGTCAGTTGTTTTTTCCCCAACAGAGAAGGCAAGGTAGAGATTATCGTATATGGGATATGAAGGGAGGAGAGGATTGTAAAAGTTTAAAAAAATTCAGACAAAGTGCATGCTTCAGTACTAATAACACATTCTTGGGCATGTGTTTGAAGGACAGCTTTGTGAAATGTGCCCCGGAGCAGAGGAAGCATTTTCCCCACTGTCCTTCATGACATTTTAATAATAACTTCCTCAAAAAGAGAGAGAATTACAAAATTCTCAGCTGCACCAGAAACAGGGGAGCTCACCTAATTCAGTGTCATTTAGGGTAATGACAGTTCATGCAAGTGAAAAAGGGATCTCTGGAAAGTTTCGGTAGGTCACCAACCTGGGCAGCCAAGAGGAACGTCACAGAGCGCATCTGTCCTGCAGTGCAGACAGAATTGGGGATAACAGCTCTACCCTAACACTCTAGTTAAGTTAAAGACCATGAAGGCCTGGTACTGGGGTGAAATGGGAACGAGAGCAGTGAGAAGCAGATTCCGTCACGTTCACAAAAACTGTACCCAAAAGGATACACAGGAGTTCCCTGACAGACGGCAAAACATGACCTTTGGACTCAGCAGGAATATCATGCTCTTGGGTGGTTACATAGTGCACACAACCTAAAACCTCTCCCCACCAACCTTCCAATATTCACCCTAGTCTCTCAACAGGAATTATCTGCCTAGAGTTATTCATCCCTGTAGAAGTAGCAAAACATGGCTTAGATAAAGGTGATGCAATTCTCATTCCTTCAGTGGGGGAGAGTGACCTGTTAGACACAAGACAAAGGCTTTGTACCTCTAATTGTCTCTGTCACCCAGCCCTTCCCTCCCTACTTATGTCCACTGGACCTCACATCCATGACTTCTCCCCCTGCCCCCCCACCAACCACATCTTAATTCTGTCCATGGGGACAGGCAGAGGTCCACACCTCCCAGTGTACTTACAACAACTCCATCTGGCTGTCCTGCAGCCAGAGGAGGGAGCTGCATGGGTAACCATGGATCCATTTTGCAGCGTGTGTCCCAGCTGATACAGTGTTTATCATTAGTTTTCTTCCTGGCCTACACTCATGCCCTGGCTGCAATCAAGGTCACACTACAGTAGGGGCAGCCCAAATCACTTGCAACCTCTGCAGGCAAGGCAGAGAAAGGCAAAAACAAAAATTGCGTGAGGAAATTAATTAAATCAATTTATCTGGGTTGTCTAAGAAGTTAGGCCAGCGTGATTTCCTGATTAATTCCTTCACCACAAGCATGTCCTTGCAAAATATTCATTTAAAAAAATATTTCATACCCTCCCATTTCAGTTCGCCTCTCTAGACTGTTGCAAACACTGAAATGTACCACCCAGTGCCAGACTAATGGCATCAAAGTGGGGG
Organism: Tyto alba; assembly: GCF_018691265.1. Taxonomy (NCBI): domain Eukaryota; kingdom Metazoa; phylum Chordata; class Aves; order Strigiformes; family Tytonidae; genus Tyto; species Tyto alba. The sequence goes on from NW_024881297.1 coordinate 23,763,815, forward strand.
AATGTCACATCTCCACTGTATTTCCCAATGTGCAGATACATGTCCTGTTTCATTCCCCAAAGATGCTGCAGTGGCTAGTGAAGTACAAAAAACTGGCTGCTACATACATTATTTGAGATTAAACATTCCTCAGTCATCCCGGTCAGACACTCATCTTCATGTCTCCCAAAGAAGACTTGATAAAGTAGTGAGAATCTGTCTCATAGGTTCTGTACGTTGTATTTGTAAGGAGCTTTAGCAAGCCCCAGATGCCAGATAAATAGAAATAATAACAGTTGACTTGTTGATCAAAACCAATTCATGACTCATTGTTCGTGGTCAAAACCCTTGGCTGTGAAACAGGTGGGAATACTTCCTACTCACTCTGAACAGTGCCAGTGATCTTGCAACCAGTTTCTTTCTGACATCAGAAGTACATTCCCAAAAATACATTTTGGGAGACTTCCAATCTACCTGACAAAGGGAAATAGTCTGGCAAGCTGCTCTATTCTTTGCTCAATAAAGATCCAGGCTGTGAGGTGACTCTACTAACCAAGAAACCCCCAGGGAGAAAAATTCAGCCTTGTAGGAGATACCTTCAGTGCCAGAACTATAGAGAGGACAAACTGCAACACCTTCTCCTTTCAGTGCTAGTGGAAGAGCAAGTCCTAACATGGGTGTTTCCAAGTCACCCAACTTTGCTATCTCATTTTGCTAACCCTTGCATTGCTGTTCAGCGAATATAGGGCAAATTTCCTTGATTCTCCGTTGAAAAATAATTCGCCTTCCAGTGGGGTTTGTACACAAGTGCAGAGATCTCTATCGCCTCCCATTTTTTAATCAAAGCTATAGTGGATATCTGGAGATACTGCTGTCCTTGACCAGGGGACTATGAAGTCTAAATACATAACAAAGCAGAGACTTCAGTAAGAATGCATCTGAAGATACAAATGTATTTTTGCAGATCATTGTAAACAACATCTACTGTTTAGTGATGATACAAAACAGAGAGAATATTCTTTTGTTTTCCTTTAAGATTTGCACATTTGTTATTTTTTCACATCTGTACAATCAAGCTCCTGTCTCTTTCTGAAAAAAAAAGGAACTAGTAAAATATTGTCAGCTTAGATTTTTTTTCCCTTTTTATTCCCAAACCTTGGGAATGAAGAGGCAAAGCAAGTTCTACCTTCGAGCTGGCAGACTACTTAGTTTCCTATTGCTGCCCTGAACTGCAGGTGAAGATCCCAAGTGTTGTATCCAATTTGCAGGAGTTTGTTGGAGCTGATCCCCAAAGCAAATACTTTTGAGTGAAGTGCAAGATGAGACATGGTGTTGAATGACAAGATGATTAGATCCTGGGAGGGAGACTTCAGGAGGTTCTTATCATCAGACCCTCCTAGCATGCAAGTATGTCCCTGACCTGGATTTGTTCAACTGGTTAGCTATGCTTAGCTAAACTAAGCTATATATTATGGCCCTCAAATGAGAATCTTTTGATAAGGTGATTACAAAGAACAGGTTAATGATTTTTTTACAAGTAATTATGAAAATGTTCTAAGATGGCCTCAACATAAACAAGGACTCCAGCTGGCCAAAAATCACCAAAGCTACAATGAAGCAAAATTCTGAAAGGCGGTGCAGAGCATGGAAAAAATCTAGGGCTTCTTAGCTTTCCTTGGTTTAAATACTAATGTTGGACAGGACGTTTCAGGAGGGGAGAGAGAAGTGGGAAATCAAAAACCTAGATCCTTCTCTGGACTTCCAGGATCTGTTGAAAATTGTCACTTCTCCTAGCTGTGAGGAAGAAGATGACCTTTATAAATTGAGACCTGCATCTCCTCTAAAAGCATAGGAATGCTCTGTTCTATACTCTTCACTTCAGTAAGCCCGGTTTTCTTAAACAGCAGCACCAACAGGAACTCACCTAAGCCTCACAGCACTGCTGAAATCCTATTAGTAAAGGAAGATCCAAATGGAAACTTTTATTGTTGTCTCCTAGAAATGGCAAGGTATTGTTTATTTTCCTTTGTGTCACGTGTAATGGTTGCACAACACTAGCCCTGTAGTGAGATGCAGACTTACGTAGTCAGTGTTTTGTGGTTAGGCTGGGAGATCCAAGAAAAGCAACACAAAGTTTATCATACAACTTTATCAAAGTAACACAGAGATGCCATCTTTTACTGACACCAAATATTTAATGAAAACATTGTGATTCAATTATGTCAGCTAATTTTTTTAACTAGCAACTACTGCATTACTGTAACAGCCCTGGTGTAGTTCAAGGTCAACTAAAACAGAGTTTTGAGTCACTTCTCACATTTACCAGACTGAATAAAAGCAGATAATCAGAAAACTTGATGAGACGATCACAGTCCTTTTCTAACAAGCGTCTTTGTACTCCTTCCACTTTTATCCTTTGTGGAAGACACTAAATTAAACTGAAGCTTCAAAATTCACTGAATCATGACCTGAAAACTCTTTGCATCTCTCTAGTTGGTGCCCACACACTATTTCTATCCTGGATAAATTACATGTGCACTTTGCTGAACAGGAACTACTGGCATATAAACAACACTGCAGAGAAATGGTGATTCTTTGCCCAAAGGAATGTCACCTATCATCCTGAGCCATTCCAATGGGGAAGACTGGTTGACCCATTAAAAAAAATGGGGGTGTGACAGCTCATGTTTGAGTTTCACTGCATTGCTGCAATGCAGTGTGCCTAGTTCAAGCACCAAGAGGCAGAACAAGAGGTTGCTCCTGGTCATTTCTGAGTGGGAAGATGTCTGGATCCATCCAGCATGGAATCTTGCCCAGGCTTCTTGTTCTTTCAACACAGGCATCTGGCCTCTGCAGATCTCTGCTGGTTTAAGCGGTTTAGTGTGGAAAAGCAAGCAGCAAGTACCCACATCCGTGATGTACTATCACCCTCATGCACTCCAAACAAATGGAGCAAGTATCTGCCCCTTTCTTTCAACTATCAACTCATTCTTAAAAAGTCTGACACTCAGAAAAAATGCTGATTATATATAACTGTAATGAAGTCAGAAACAAGAGGCCAAGCCTGCACAAAAACTCTCAGATCAGAAGTGTAGAAGAGGAGGGAAACCTGCTTTCAATGTCTGTTTGGTAATTCATTAAATCAGAAAGATTGTGCTGTTGATTTTCATATCCTGCAGATGCGGGTTTGCTTTGCAAAGAAGGGGCCAGATCCTCAGCTGTGAAGCCACATAGATAATAACATTTCCACTCCTCCCCCTTTCCCTGGGGAATTTACAAGAATTTTGATCCTCCCACCAAATGTATTTTTCCAGTGCATTGGCTGTTTCCCCCACTGTCATCCAAGCAGATTTTCTGCACTTTCAGGCTCCTCAGAGAAGCAAAGACCCAGAAAGCACATTTGTGCTGCTGTGTACTGACACACCGTGGTGAGGCTGCTACTGATAGTAGCATAAGGTTGGTACTGCAGTCTGGAGGGTGGCTAAGGCTGCACTGTGAGGCCACAAGCAACTGCTCCTGCTCCTGTTTATTTAAGGTGTTTAAAAGACCTCGGTGGTGTTTATACATTGCCACTGATTTTGTTCTAACTTAATGAGCAGGAAAGACTGTCATTCAGATTCAGTAACAGCCATCATCAGAAGGGAAAAATCAAGTCTCATCAATCAGAAAACAGCAAGAACTACCTTTAAGAGAGATGTAGTATACTTACTTGAGATGGTAGAAGATCTGACATTTATTCGCAGGGGCCCTGTGTATTTCTTCAGGCCCCTCCATAAGATCCTTTCGATTTTTTCTCGCAACGCTTCTCTAGAATCGGTGGAGGAGAACCAGAACGTGAGCAAAGCCTCTGCCATCACACCATCAGCATCTGGGCTACAAATCAACAAAACACAGTCTGGTTACCTTCAGCCCATTTCTGCATTTCTAAGTTTTTATCTCAGCTTCTCTAGCAATTACAATGTAGCACAAAGGATTAGATACATTTTTGAACATTTTGTACATTTTTGAGAGAAGGAATTGCCAAAAGAAATCCAAATGCATCTTAAGCTAGAAGAAGGCATGATGCTTTCTGTGAACAAATGGCAAGACCAATGTTATAATGGAGTCTAAAAAGCAGTCACTGATGACATGTTGGGGACATAAAAGCAGGAGGGAATTAACTGATTTGATTGCAATGAAAAGCCAGACACACAGCACTTCAGAAACATCAGATAGGTGGTTAATGGTGTCTAGACAGACCTTTCCAGGGCCCTGTACATGCACAGAATAAAACTTTCCAGTCATCGTAATCAAAAAGGTATTTGAGCAAAGGGGAGAGACCACACAACCCAATTCCACCACTGTAACCTCTTGGAGGAATGTGACTAATAGCCTCATATTATGCAACAACAGATGAAATTCAGCAGCATATCCATAGTCTGTTTGTCACAGTCCAAGAGGTGGACCACAAAAGGGGCCTTTAACATCCCACTGAAAATTACAAGCAGCACCCACACTGGAACACACAATTCCACAGTTCTGATGTAAGATCAGAGGAAATAAAAAGGAAGAAAAATCTTTTAACAGAGTGAATTAACCTGGTAGTGGTATTTCTTTTTCCTTAAAGCATCAGATACTGCAAGAGACTGAATGCTAGAATACAAACACCGAAGTGTCTAATCTGGCAAAGCAAATCTTGCTGTGTTCTTCCAGATGGCTTGTCCTTGGTCATTACCCAGAAAAGATAAAAGCATGCACCGAGAAACTTCTCTCCTGTGCCTCCTCCTACCTGAGCCAAGAAGCAAAGACACAACCCACAACAGGTAGAATCACAGTTACTTCATACAGGGGCAAGCTAAAAGCAGGTTGTTCTGTCTTAAGCATCACGCTGATAGTAAAGGAAAAGAGAAGGTCTTCCAGTTATAGCTCATGATCTTGGAAATTTGTAATTATATAAAGGAAACCCAAGACAAATAAAAATAGAAGGCAAGTAATTTACACAGTCATGCAATCAAGCATGATCTTCAAAAGGAACATGCACCAAAATGAAACAGACATTCCTGCTATCACCAGTGAAGGGCAAATAAAAGGCCAGGTGTTTTATGAGCACACCAAGGCGTGCTGAGCGTGTCATAGCTGAGCAGAAAGACATGTTGATCACCTCAAGGATCTCGTAATTGAGACTGAGTAGCTATATGTGAACTTTCCAACAGGCTGTTTTTTCCCTTTGTGCCAACTTCAGCGTGATTGCCACTCCGTTTATTTTCCAGATATTATCTGATCCAGCTGTGGGTGTTGCTCTGCATTTCTGAGGTGTTCCCTCACCTCTTTCCGCGCTCCTCTTCCTGTTCTGTGCCACACTGGAATTACTGTATCAACTCTCGCAAGCACACCACACCTCTCGAAACCCTCAGGTAAGTACAGCCTGCCTTGAATCACTCACTATATCACAAAGGTCCAGAACTAAAGACACCTCGTCAAGATTTGTTTTGTCTTTCTCAGTGAGCAGTGCGCATTATTATTAAAGCATTGTTTATACTGAGCCAAAGAATATGCACAATACTTTCCAAGCAAATTCGCAACATTGACACTGCTTAAAAGAGCTTGCAGTCTGAGCACTTAGAGGCATAAAGCTCGTATATTTGAAAAAGCAGACAAGCTTTGGCACACAGAAGTCTTGCATCCAACACAGCAAACATCACAGAAAATACCGCAGTCTGTCCTTGGGAACAAGAAGTAATGAAAAATATTACTTTTCCCTACAGAGTGGACTCTCAGATCATTAAATCACCTTGTCTACACTTGTAACACTAGTCAGTATTGGAAAATATTCCTAAAGCTACATTCAGATAACAACTCCTGTGATTTGCCTCACTGGGGATAAGCCAAGGTAGAGCAGGAGGCAGGATTTCACAAACCGTGGAAGAACAAGGAGAAATACGTTCATGAGAATAAGAACTTGAGGCTTCTATCATTAGTCTTGAAGCTTTAGACATTCAAGATTTACTTGCAAAATGGTGAGCACTGTCAGTCAGGAACAAGACCTTAGTAGTACAATAGACAGTTCTATAAAAAGGACACTTGCAGCACTCAACAGTGGTCAAAAATTCAAATCAAACATTATGTATTATTGCCAAATAAATGGAGAATAAAAGAAACAAGCAAACAAACAAAACCCCCCAAAACTCAAGCAAGCAAAAAACCCCACAAAAAACCCCAAACCCACATTGCTCAATGATAAACCCAACCACAGGTCTGACTCCATCTCAAAAACCAGAGACAGCAGGCTTGAAAGTGATACAGAGCAGGGTGACACGTTGACCAGGAACAGTTCCTGCCAAGAATGGCTGAGCAGGCTGAGACTTTCAACTGAAAGAAAGAGTAGAGCTCGTGGGGTACATGAAAGAAAAAGGGATATGATGGGAGTGTCCAATACCACTAATTGCATGGAGAGAAGGGATAGAGATCAACTTTTCATCACCTCTTGCAGCAGAAGAACTAGGGGCCATTGGATGATCCCAAGAAAGTGGCTTTTCATAAGTAACTCCTCACTAAAGGATTGAGGTGCATGAATTTCAAGAGTCCAGGGGAGACTGGACAAGTCCTTGGAAAATGACTCCACCGGGGGCTGCTAAACAAACTACAACCACTTGAGGAAATGATAAGTGGTAAATAGCTAGAGGTAGGGAGCATACCAAAAAGCAGTTATGCCTGTCTGTTGTGCTGCTAATGTTCCCTAGGCACCTACTTATGCCAGTTCTTTAAGACGCAACAGTGACTAGTGAGACCTTCTGAACCAGCACAGCCATTCTTGGGTTTTACTTGACAATCTCAGCACAGTAGCAATACTAGATTTAACATGATATTTGCATTATACTCAAGGAAATAGTTTTGAAAATGTTTTTTATTTTTAGATAGTTCAGGTTTTATCTCCTTTATTAGTTAAAGCTTGCTCAGGATCTGAACACAAACTTGTATAGAATTTGGACTTACTAAAACTTATCTTCTGCATCAAGATCCAAAGGAGGGCATGGGTTCAGAATAAGATAACAGTCCACTAGGGATTATGCTCTGGTTTTACGTAAAATACACTATACTGAATCAGATCAAATGGCTCTCTAACTGGGCTTTATGTACATTACATTTTATCTCAGCTGCGTGTATTTATTATAATCTCACATACCTCACTCTGATTAAGCGTGAACGGATGTATTTTTTCCTTAAAATGGAATTGTAAAATGTCTTGTCGATCTGTTGAAAAAAGAAAAATATAAGATAACAACAAAAAAGGAGGGAAACTGACATTGCTGGAAGGAGCATTGGAAAAACAGAATTCAGTTATAAACTCCCAGTTTACAGAGCCAAGAAATGTAATCCAGCCCAGCCTTTAGATAACATTTGCCACGGACTTTTCCTAACCATTTCCCATTTGGCCTAAGGCACCTCATAAGAAGTTAACTCATTTTTCTAAATATCCTGTGACTACATCAGTGTGCCACTACAGTGTTGTACCATCCAATCCCAGGCATAACGAGAGATAGTCATAAACACCCTTGAAACACTCTGCTGCAATCTGCCAAAGCACAGCCTCCTAAAGATGGCCTGCAGAAAGGTTACAGCATGCTGTGCTCTGCACCGAGCCTCTCTTGTAGGGGTCCTTCCTGACACAGCACTTATCCTTGGCCCTATAGAATTTATAGCAAAATTACCAGTGATCTCAAATTATACCCCCCAAACATCTTCATGATTTGCCACATGCTAGGGGCCTCGTCAAGCAATTCTCATTAGATATCGGAAATCTAGGACTCATAAGGAATCAATCCCCAGATGACATCTTTGCTGGTGCCTGCTTAATCACATCCTGCTTTGGGCTCAACGGTGTCTCTAGATTGCGTGATCAGTCTGAGACAGCGCAGTGTGATATAACATGGCATGAAATTCTGCCAGGAATGGATCAGGATCACTGAAGTATTGAGAAATAGCAAAGTCACTAGTGAGTTACGCAGTTTCTCCTATCAGCAAGACCCAGTAAATCGAATGTTTTCTGCAAACTTCAAATGCATTACAGAAAAAACTATGTAAAAATGCTTTATAAAATAACGCAAGTTGTCTTTTTTGTAGTTTTTAGCCCACAGAGGCTGTCCGATTTAGCCAAGTCTCCAGATTTTCTGTCTTCCAAAGGAAAGAAATAAGGAATGGTTCTCAAACGTAGTATGTTGAAATCTTTCAGACACAGAAACAAGCATGTAAGCATGAAATCTGGGGGTGATTCCACCCAAAGAACGCAAAGCCCCTCTTTTCAGCCTTGGTTGTCGTAAGATGAAGCCTCATGTCATTACACAGTGATACTGAAGCAGAATAATTTCAGGATGAAGACTACACATTTTATTATTCTAAGGTGATTTTAAGCATACATTAGTACGGCAAAAAAGAGAAGTTCTTAATGGTCATGTATTGAGCTGATCTTTTATCTTCCTGTTACTGGCAGTTATTTGGCATTACTTAGGCACTCGGAACAGAAAATTCTATGGGAAAAATTGTACCAACTGTAACAATTTACTGTATATATGCATGATGCACTTTATACTGTTACTTTGCAGACTGCCAGCTGCTACCACTGCATTTTATGAGGCATACAGTTAGAAATCAAGAATAAAATTGCTTTGCTTGCTATGACCCTGCAGCCACCTGTTCCACCATCCCACACCCCCCCTCTTGGTTATTGGAAGTATTTGCCCTCAGACAAAAATTTTGTGTTTTTTTTTTTTTTTTCTCTTTAATGATAAGATTTGCTTATCATTTCTGTCACAGTGTTAACTGCTTCACTGATGATTGTGTAAGCAGAAGCATGTAGTTAAGCAGCACTTCCAGCTTTGTGGCATGCAATGGCATGTGCTGCACTGCCTCTGAGGACTTTTGAGATATTTGGGACAGGGACTTCTCTGCAGAGTGCTTCTCAAACAAAACAGAGCCTTGAGCTGGGCTGAGGTACACCTCAAGCTTCTACATTGCTAAAGAGTAAAGCGAAAGCAGGCTGACTTTAAATTTGGGGCTGAAGAGGGCAAGAATTCACAATCCCTTGCAAGGGAGTGCAAAGTCGATATGACACTCCTGAATCCTTTATCTCCTCCTGGCAACTGTGTTTTCAAGCTATCCATACTGTCTCATCTCAAAAATTGCGGGTGTTTTTGCTACACCTTCCACCTGCATTTCTGCGGCAGATACAGGGGACCTTATTTCTGTCACCCATTCTCTTGTGTATCTTTGCTACACCCTGAGCAGCTCACGTGATTGTGTTGTTTGTACTCCTGACATGTTCAGCTTTCTCCTTTACTCCTCACCCTGGACCACTTCCTAGATGTTCTATACAGTCAGATCAGGAACACCACGCACTGCAGCACAGACAAAGATTTCCACTGGCATCGGACAAAATACAATTACACACAGTGTTTTTTATGAAAAAGAATCTAAGGAGTCCAAATGCAACTGAACTATCAGCAACAGACATTGTTTTCAGAAAATTAAATCCAAAAGGGATGTTAGTTATTTTTATGGAGAGAAGACTAAACATACTATTTAAAATTATATCAAAATTACTGGATTTGTGTTACTCCCATTCTCTTTCACAATTTCATATCTGAATGAGAAAGTAGCCACTTTTCCTGTTACATACCGTCACTGACTTTCCCCTTCTTAAGAGTTGCCAGGTACTACATCACCAATAGATGAAAAAAACAACTGGAGAGTGGGTTTGTTTCCAGTGATCCTTGCAGGACCTTTAACACCTTCAAACTTGACCTGGTACTCTTACTTTTGTAATTTGCTGTATCTTATCAGGAAAGACATGCTAACCAAACCTCTGCACTGTGACCCCTAGCTCTCACCTGCTGATGAATTCATTTGACAGATATGATTATGTCCCAAATCTCCTCTTTCCTTCAACAATGATTTCAATAACCTGAATTATTAACAGTAATCTTTATATTCATATGGTTTATGTAAGAGGAAAAGATGTAGGAAGATGCCTTCAGATAATAACTTCCAAAGATTAATGTTCTGTCTCATGTTTCTACCGCTCATCTTCTGGTAAAGCTTTTCATGCCCATATCAAATAGTAAACATTTCTCTCCAGACTGCTTATAGCTTTCTTTTCAGCTTGAGAGACAACCCTGAAAGCAAAAGCAACTAGAACTTTGTCTGTTAACTAGGTGGTACCTAGTCCTCTCTGGGAGAAGCATCTACACTCATTTTAACCATTTTGCTTTGATTACAGCCACTCAGAAATGACACTGTCATGACCAGATCCCTTAAATTCACCTCCAATTACATGCATCTCACTTGTTTCCTGGCAATTGTTTAGCAACTGCTTAATGGTGACAGTTGCTGCTGCAGGCAAGGTCAAGAAGCATTCTTAAACAAGTAACAAGTCCTGCTCCTTTCAAGTGAGCAGCGTTTTCCTGACAACCTTTCTTTTAGCATTTGTCCAAACAAGATTTTCTCTAAGTTATTGTTTGCTGGCTAGTTTAGCTTAATGCCATCTGGTATTTCCTCAGTTTAATTTCATATCCTCTATCCTTTTAACAAAATTTCTCTCCGTGAAATTTTTTAAGATAAACTGGACTTCAATCCTGAACACGGGTCCATCTATGCCAATACAGTATCTAATAGTGGCTAGTACCAAAGATGCAATAAGAGGGCAAAACAGTCCCACCTGTACAAACCCAGCCAAAAAGGAAACTTCCTTGTTCCCTGCAGCCAGAAGTTACTTTACACCTTGATGAAAAAGACTTGTTTTCCTATCCTATCTTGATAACTCCAGATCTCATCATCATCCTTTTCTCGTGTGGCACCACGGCCAACCCCCTGAGGACTGTGAGTGACCTATTAAAAACTTCATGATTTCAGTCACCCAATACACCCTGCCCCCCTGGGACTCACAAAAACCCCACGCTCTGGAAGTAGGTCACATGCAACAGGTATCCTGTTGCTCCCGTGTAGGACAGGGCTGACATGAGCTGGGCTTGCCCAGATGTGTAGCTGGGTCTGGAATGACCCAGCAAGGTTGGCCCTTGCTTTCTCCCACCACGCACTGCTCTGCCGCTGCAGGCAGGGTAACAGGATTTATCAAAAAGGTTATCTTAAATCTAGTTTGACATAACTTTCCTCTGGAATATTTGCTGAAGCCACTGAATTACTCGTGTGGGACATTCAAAAGCATTCAGTAGGTCTGGGAGCACAAACCCTCTTGTTTCTCAATACTGTTGTTCTTTTGCCTGCTGCCAGTTTAGTCCTTCAAAAGCTATCCTCATGTTACATTCTTCCTCTTGCCTCACTAGCTCTTTAGGGTATAAAGCCTATTATTAGTGATTTTTTAAAACTTTTTGACCATGAATATTAATTGGAATGTACCACCTGGTTCAGTGATTCTCTTCAATTTTGCAGTAATCATACAATATGAATTACTACTAATCAGTTGTGTTAATTCTGTATCTAGCACCCAACTTGCTGACCAATTTGGATCCAAATTACAGCTCAACCTGCTGAGATCCCCAGAGCTGACCATAATGCAAATCCAGTAGCAGTTCCCTTGAGAACCTGACATATTACCTGGCCAGGTGACATCTAGAAACAGAGATACCAATTACAGCAGCAACAGCCCTACAGTCACAGTGCTTGCCAAAGGCAAAGAAAACAGACCTGAAGGAGAGCAAGTGTAATGATCCATGGGCCTCCAGCAAACCAGAAGATCAGAAAATTGCCCATCAGAAGTCACACATACACAAAGAAAGCACATGTCACAGCAGGCAAGAGCAGTGTGATCCTATACATCTGCAAATGGTATCACAAACTCTTCACAGAGTTTAAACTGCCTGGACTGCTGAAGCTGGGAGGTGGGTAGGCACTATCTGACTTTGAACTAAAATAAAGAGCTCAGCTGGACAGCTCTCAGAGGTGTCAGCTGCAAAAGAGAAATAAGTGACCTTGTACAGTAGTTCCTAAAAAGCTCAGTCTTTTGGATAAAAGAATCTAAGAGGACTGATCCATGGGATAATGTCAGGATTTACAGTACCATGCTTATGCCTAGTGCAACCAATTTCAAAGGCATGTAATGGCATGAGTGTTTCATTACAGCCGTGTAATAGTGACAGCTGGAATTAAGGTCACCTAAGTATTCCCATTCCTACTCCCCGCTTTCAATTGTCCATAATTAGCTTCCTAAGACTTTCACACTGCCATTGAAATTTTGCCCTCTTAGGGAGATTTTCCAACTTTGGAATGAAAATCAAGTTTGGAGTGAAAGCCACTTGGGCCAATATCCAGAGAAGAGCTTTTGTGTGTCTTAGTGTTGGTTTTTTTCCAAAAATGTATGCTTTTCCCAGGAAAATGACTCTGCGCGCTCTTTTTTTTTTTTTTTTTTTTTTTTTTTTTTTTTTTTAAGCAATACTTAGAGGTAAGGAGCTAAAATACAGGAGCAAATACTCTTGGGAAAATAATAGTTTTATGAAATCTGAGGAAGATCAGTGGTGATATATTCAGGTTACAAGTGCTCAAATACCATCAACCATGCAAGTTCAGTACTGAATTTGGATTCTCCCTTTTGACAACAACATGTTCTAAACAACCACCCTCTTGACCGGGCAGATTTTGATCTCAGTGACACCAGTTCACATCTTGAATCACTTCATTGATTTAATTACCAATGAACAATGCAGTAATTCTGGATTGTGGGTCTGTAATTAAGATAAGATTCTACCCTTAATCACACACACTATCGATAACTGCCCTTTATTTCATTTTGAATTCCTTTTTCCAGCTCAGATTCACATCCATTTTGCTTGTGCACATTTTATAGCTTTTCTTGCTGCACACCAGATCTGAATTAGAGCTACTTATCTGAGGGAGGTGGGAGCTGTCTTCCTATGCTTTTTTTCTGGTTTTGTACATGCTTAGACCTTCTGCCTTGATGAACCAAGACAAAAATGAACAAGAAAAATCAGCTTGCATGTTTATTAATTCAGAGAATTATATTGTATTAATAAGTCAAAGAATCAATGACATTGAAGGATCATTGAATTTAAGTTACCAAAGTTGGATATTAGGCACATTGTTGATAACTAACCATTTTATCCTGGAAATTCATGCTATGTAGGTAGAGCACATTGACAGTTTGAGATTTTACAGGTGACAAAAACCACTAAGCTACAGCTTCATGCACTACACTGCATGAACTCACACTAGCATTTAAAAGTACTTCATATTTTCCTCAATATTTTTAGTTCTCTGTGCTACTGTGACTTGTGGAAATAGGAAAAACTGGAAACAATGCAAAAAGTCAATGCAGTATATGCCTATGCCAGTAGTCTTTTTCTTTGATTTCAATAGGAATTTCTGAATAAAGCATACAAGTAAGATGGCAAGTGCTTTCCGTGAGTTTTTTCCTCTCAGTGTACAGCATTTCACCTACATCTTTAAGGCCACACCTGTATACATACATACTGATAGTCAAGAGTGCCGTCAACCTCTAATTCCAGAGCTAAATAAACAAGTCACCACATTGCCATCCCGGCCACTGTTACATTGCCATATTTCCCAGTTGGCTGAATTGCTGTGGGAAGATGCTTTCTTCTTTGTTTCTAGCCCCAGGCACCCATAGAGGGCACTCTTATTGTACCACGCTAGTCCAAGAACAATTCTTCCTATCTGCAAGAACCATTCCCTTAAAAGAAATCTTTTAAAGCAGAAGTTGTCAAATGTCCCGAATTTATTTTAGGATTTTTTTCTCAAAATGCTCCTTAATCTTAAAGATCTTTGGGGCAGAGATAAAAGGTTTGTTTGTTTGTTTGTTTGTTTGTTTTTTTCATTTTACAACATTATTTTGCAGAACGAGAAAAAAGAGAGAGTATTACTAAAAAGTCTCTAAAAAGCTTACTTTAAAAAGTTTAAATTTTCTGGCATTTGTCTTATAGATGCACTTCTAAATCAAATTGGCTTCAGTGAAGACCAAGAAAAATTTTCAATAAAAGTTCTATTCTTTTCACCTCATATCGGTACTAAGCAAGTACTTGAGGGAGCACATACAGAGCCTAGGAATGCTTGGGTTTAAATAAGTACTTAGGTTTTGAATTTTGGGATCCGTATCTGAAAATACTTCTAAATCTCTTTTGAAACTTATTACAACCAGAAATATTCTTACTCAGTTTGGTCTGGGTGCTGCCAGACTCTGAAAAGTCCTTAGAAAGATTTTGCTGTTGCAGCTACCATAATTTCTCTTTCTGTGATCTGTACAATTTATCTTCCATTTGCTTTTGTTTCAGGGGCTGAGAGGGGAAAAGAAGTGTTTCATAGGGCTGGGGGGCAGGGGGTACACACAACACGCATACAGCAAATTAAGTTACATGATACTTGTACTTTCCAACTTGCTCTAAGAGAGTCGTGTTAGACTCCCCTGAACTTCAGCACACTCCCTTTTCTTGGGGCACACTTAGTTATCACCTCTAAATTAGTCCTCACAATCTGGTCTCCCAGACCAAATAGTCTTTAGGAGTGTTTCAAAAATCTGCTGCCCTGGGGATCTGCTCCTACTGAATTAACCTCCCGATCCAAGGACCATAAGGCACCAAAAGAGCAAGCCACATGCTTCTGAGCTTTACCTTAACACCCACACAGAAGGTGTGACAAACACACCTCACGTACAGTTTCAGCCAGCTTTACAGCTAGCTACTGACTGAAGGGATTTGTATTTCACCTCCCTCTTTCTCCCAAACACACACACGCACTCTTCTGCTCCCCAGGAAGACTTGAGTCACGTCTGACCCTAAAAAGGCCGAGTGTAATAAAACAGCAGTCTCATCTACTTGCACGCTGCTGCCAGTCTTTTTAGCTAGGCTTCCTTTCTTAGCCAGTACTTCAGGCTTCCAGATATCGAGATGACTGCAAGCTTATCACTGGGTATAGAGCAGAGTCTTTCACTTACAAGCATCCCGTTGAAGGCTAACCCCTCCACCCAGGAAGCTTATCAGGTGTTAGATCTCTGCTTTCCATGGAAGTATAAGTGTCTACATGGAAGTTTAGAGAGGACAAACACAAAGCAACTCAATTACTGTGACGAGGGTGAATAAAACCTGAATGTGCCAAAGGAACCTAGTGGGTCCCTTCCTGACTACCCATAGGCACTTGAAAAATTCTTTCCTATCTCTGGGGATCTCTTTTCAGGTTCTGAAGTGGCTTTATGGATTTGGCCCTTCAACTCTCTCCAACTCAGTTCCCTGTCTGCACAGAGGAGACCTCTGTCCCCAGGGGCTGAGAAAGTGTGGGGGGTGCTTTGATCATAATTGAATTGTGCTGAAGCAGCTGAGAATCTGCATCACCAAGGATGCAGAGGACAAAGTGAGGTCCCATTGCACCCCACTGGTGTCCTTCATGGTGGTGGCCCAGAGGACAACTAAGCACTGGATTCAGCTAACAAGCCCTGTTTGTGATCCACAAAGCAGCAGAGAAAGACTGAGGACCAAATGCTGCACTTGACAGCCCTTGGGATCCTCACTCACCTCAGCAGCACAAAGAACAAGAAGGGGGTGTGTGGGGAGGGAGGTGCATGGCACCTGGCTGCCCCTCTGCTTCTCCCTGCTCGTAGTGAAAGAAATGTGTTAACAACCTCTGAAATCATCATCTTCCAAGGGAGAAAACTGCCTCCTTCCTTACCAGCTCCAGCACATAGGCTCATCAGTGAGTCCTTAAACCGACTGAGAACAGGCACAGTCATCAGAACTGATCTGCAGCATTTTCCCATGGTATTGCAAGTGCCTCTGCAATACCCAGTAGAGACTCTATTCCTAAATTAAACCCACACTAATTCAGTTCTATCAGACAGGACAGACTTCAGGAGCAGTATTCACTAAAAATTTTCCCCAACATCTGTACTTAAGAACACAGAAGAGTCTCTTATCACTTGAAGTCACTGGAGCAAGATGTCTGTTTCTAAAAAAGACGTCCTGACACACAATACTGAGTCCTGAGGCAAGAATTACTTGATGAAATCCCATGACTTCAGTCAAAATATTGAAATAGGCATTAGTTTCCCAGAGGAAGTACCCAGGCATACTCTTTATACAATCCCCAACCACTCTGCCCAGATCCACCCAGTTAGTTCTGTGTTGGTTTCAGATGGTGGAAGGATGGGGTAAAGCCCAGGTGGATTGCAGATGATGAGACAATGGGAGAAATCCATGCCAGTCCACTCTGTGTCTCATGGCACTCACAGAGAGAAAACAAACACTTTGCCTCTCCCTCAGCCACCCAATTAGCCAAGGAGGGAGCCACACTACACTCATACCTGAGGAGCATCCAGCCACCCAACCCACAGCCTGTCTCACCATCACATGGAAGCAGAAGAGAGTAGAGGATAATGGTCAGGGCATAGCCCCAGAAGCAGAGGAAGGTATAATGTCCAATGCAGGAGTCCAAAAAGACACATGAACTAGGACATAGAGAAGCAGCCTGACAGCAGGGCTGGGAACAGTTCTGGCCAGAGAAGAAGGAGACAGGGAGGTACTAGATGCCTGGGAAAGGGGAAGGGTGGCATAGGCTATCTTCAAAGAGGGGAAGGACTACAACATCTGGGAAAAAGTATCAGAAAGTTATTGTAGTAGTAAAAAGAGCAGGCAGATACATTTGCAGGTCACTGGTGGGCAGGGTAAAGGCTAGTGCCCATTTTTACCGAGAAACCAGCCATGTACTGAAGGGGTCACACGCTGTTGCTGCTTGGTATCCACCACTCTCTCACAGCTACGTACTTGCCAGCCTTTAGTTGAGGCAATTCTCATTAAGATGGCCTTGATGAAGTACACGTTTCAAGCTCTCCTGAACGCATACTGCCTTCCTCTGGGGTCAAAGATGACTTTCCACTCTGGAGACAAAGTCCCTCCATCCTTCTCCCTGCACACAGAGCGGTCAGTGCAGCTGCCCAGAGTAGGCAGCTGGGATCATCCCAGTCACCCAGATCTACCTAGAGCTGGCAGTCTCATGTCCCTCCACAATTTGAGGTGCCTGAGGGGCTGAAGAAGGTAAGTTTAGAGCAAAGCCTTGGAAATAGTGAGAGGGTAGTTAGGGCCTCAAAGGCATTCTTGGGAAATCCTAAAGAATACATTTTGTGGAAGAAGAAAAAAATCCAAGTCTGGTGCAGGAGTTGGAGAAAACCAGTCGGTAAAGGTTGTGTAGATCAGCCAAGCATTAAGTGAACCCAGTATAAAATAGAGTCTTCTTGGGGAAGGAGCCATTAAGGCTATGACTGTGCCCTTTTTATCTACTGCAAGACGGGACAGTCTGGCACAGTGCATTGTAGCTTGGCAAGGGAAGAACGACTGGTCCATCTAGAAAAGCAAGGAGGCTCTGGTGAGCTGGAACATCTCTTTCCACAGTGGCATTCAGTCAGGTCTGCTTTTTCAAGAGAGCACAAAGGGAACTCTCACAGCCTGTTGCAGGAAACCAGGCAAGGAGCAAAGACCTTTCATCATCTGTTCCTCAGTCCCCCCAGCTCCACCCCACAAGACATTTTCCAGACTTTCCAGTCAGCCCTGAGATGTTGACTGGTGCACCAGCTTCATCAGCTCTCTGGCATGATCTTGCTGCATTTCCCTCCCACCTTCAATGAGATAAGAGAGGCAGGAATGTCACACAATGGGTGTTACTACTCAACTCTGGAAACCAAAGCAAACATCAGGACATTTGCTGCCAGTCCTAAGGAAGGCATGGAAAGACTTCCCTATGGGAGCAAAACCATTTTTCCTGGTGAAACAGCAGCTCTGAAATGAGTTCCTTTCAGGGTTGTTCTAGGGACAAACGAAAGAGGCTTCATCGGGGAGGGATCAGAGAAGGGAGCACTTGGCAGGGAGTTGCACTAACTTAGGTAATTTGGATGCTTCTGATTATCAGAGATGATTCACTTTTGTTCACTTTGCACCAGGTATTGTGAAAGACATTGCATTTATCTGCATTGACTCACTGTTTCACAACATGAGCTTAAGATATTGTTACTACTATAATGATGGGAAGGCTTGGACATCCAAAACCTTGACACCAGCCACAGAAAGACTGTGCAAAGGACTTCAGTGAATCCAGACAAATCAGAAAATGTGGTTAAAAAGTCAAATCTCTCCTCCTCTATTAAAGAAATGGTGTGAAAACCCTGAAAACATAAATGCAGATATTCTGAGACAGATGTCTGTAAAGAAGTCAAGAGGGAATTTCTATCCCTGGAAAGATTGCTTTGACTTTTGTCACCACAAGCTGAGTTTTGCATGTAGAGAATCAGACTTACAAGGAACATACTGTTATTCATTAGTCTATGCAGTCACTTTAAATAAGCTTATGGACAATTCTCTATGTCATACATCTTTGTTAGATGGAACACCTGGAGTGAAAAACACAGGAAGTCAAAGTTTATGGCAGGAATCATTTATAACAGCTGACCTAAAATTACAGCAAAGAACTCACCAAATTCAGGAGAGGGAGGTAGAAGTTAATGGCTGAATTAAAGACAGTTCTTAAGAAAAGTCACAGGAATGAAGGAAAGGCAACACAGTTCTCTGTATGTTTGTTATCGTGTTACTTATCAGGTACAACATGCTCTGAAATAATGGTTCTCACTGCTCAACCAGCACTGGTATTTACTGTCTACTGTCAGAAGTGTTCAACACCCACAGAGGAGACAGGGTTCCTAAAGCATTGGCTTCCATTCGAGCATCTAAATTAATAACCATGTTCAGGGGAAATCTGACTATATTGGGCACTGTCTGAAAAAAGCCTTAGCTAAAATAAGTGCTGCTTTGCCAAAGGAGCCACATTTTTAAAAATTAAGAGAGAATGAGGAGAAATGGATACAGCTTTACTCAGTGATGCATTATTCCTCAGACTCTTCCTCAGCCCTTGCTTTCCTCCTGCTTTAGCAATACACAGTCTTCTTGGTCAGGGAGAACATTCCCTCTCCAAGGTCCTACATCACAAGATTAAAAGCCTGCAATTATTAGGTAGTAGTTGTAAAGTGGTAGCACCTCAGTAAATGCAGCTTATGTAAGACTCTCTACATACAGACATGCACCAGGAGCAGATCTTGGGAAATATAGTATGATCCCCAGTAGGCAAAGAGGACAGAAAGGAAACTAGTACAGAAAAGAGGACAACTTGACTAAGATCTTCGGGACCCTCAGCAGTGGAGCCAGGAAGAGATGCTAGCACTGCCAAATCCCTGTACAGCTCCCTATTTCTCCAGAACAATGTTCACCACAGCTCACATTTAGTTGTGGACAGGTGGCATGGCTCTAAATTAAATGACAGTGGGGAGCAAAGCATTGATTGTCCTATTAACTGAGTATCTGTGCAAGGTTGCTAAACAGGAGGTAAGAGATACTCATCGGACTCTGATAAATGAAACACAAAAAGATACAAGCACAATCACATGCCTATTGCTGTAAAGAGCTGAACTCTGTAATTATCAGCTGTGGGGAAGTATCTCAAAGAGAAAACAAGAAAGGAAATTGCAATGTGTCTATTTATTTCCATAGCTACTGTATGACTGAGAGCCGCTCAGCAGCCTCTGCTATTTGTAGGAGGGTTTCCCAACAAAACATACCAAAGGTGCAGGAAAAGGGCTCGTATATTGTTTTCTCAACACACAACAACAGCCTGATAGGTAGAGTACCCACCCTGTAAAGGAGAGGGTGTAAAAGCATGCTTTTCTTAAAGACAGTGGGGCATAAATCACAAAGCCAAGCTCAGGGTAGGGAAAGAGGAGACACATACAAATGATTAGTGATATAGGAGGAAGCTGAGATTATTGTCGATATTTACTTCACTGAAGGGACCAAGAGAGGTGACATGCTAGAACAAGCAGACTGGCAAGTGCCTGGTCTGCCAGGTATGTTCAGGGCTCTCATGCCACACATTTCCCAGGTCTGCTAACCGTGGGGGCTCAGGGTACACCAGGCACCTGTGGTCTAAGAGTGTGCTGTTCACCATAACTCTTCTATTATCACACAGTCCTTAATAAAGGTCCAAACTTACCAGTCTCTCAACCCTCTCGCTCAAGTCTCTAAACCTTCCTGAGGACTGTCTGGACAATTCATTATTGTACCGGATGTTGGTGATTTTTATGTTGCCACTGTAATAGAACAGCTTCTGATCTGTAAGGGAAAGAAGAGGAGGCAATACTCAAAGCACCAAAATAAATGAACCTTAGGGAAACATCTGAGGCTAACTGACATCCAGACGTCTAGGGAATGGATGGGCCTCCACCTGTACCCAACCCATTCAGATACAGGTTCCAAAAGCTGGGAACGCAGGAGCGAGAACTCAGCTGAATTAGGTGATTTAAACCGAGTAGTGACGAAAAGCCCAGTTTCCCCACAATTGTGGCCGCCCAACAGCACTTTGGGCTCATGCAGGATCACAAGCTGCATCTTGCTGGTCAGGTCCCTTCCCTCCCGGCCCATATGCCCACCCAACATCAATTCCCTGCAGGCGGCTGCCGGTGATCAGGGCAAGGGAACAGAGAAACACCCCTGGCAGAGACAAGCGGAAGGTGCTGTGTGTCACTTGTGTAAGGGAGACCAGAAGACTCGCATGTTGAACTCATCACTGAAGTAAATCATGAGGAAGACGTGAAAGCAAGTAAAAGCCAACAGAAACCACAGCCCTAAACCACCCTGCACAGCAGGAAATGTCCCCAAGAGATCTGCAAAGATGCTAAATGAGGATGGAAAAAGAGCTCTAGAGAAGCTGGTGGGTTTTCTCCAACTGAGCTTTAGACAGACTAATGAAAAGCAAACTCCCAACATCATGTGGCACAACAAGCACAAAGGAAATACATGGGACCAGTGATACATTATGTAGAACTTACCGTATGCCAGAAAATAAACTAGGAGACCAATGGTGATAGCTGCTGCCACTGCTGTTCCAATAACAATTAGAGCAATTTTCCAGGGCTCAAGATGTCTTATTTTGATGGATGGCTGATGAATTCTGGGAGAAAATAAGAGCATCGAAGGGAGAAGATTAGTAAGAGATCCTTTTCTATTTAAAACACTCCAAACTTAAGCTAAAGTTTTCTCCCTCAATATCAGCTGATTCTTCCCAGCAGTATTCATTGACTTCTCACCCAACACCCTTGAAAATGAAACCATGACTCAACACTATTTTGAAATAGATGTTGGCATATGCTAGAAGTCACAGAACACAGACAGGGTTTGAGAGTTCAGAGTTTTTCTATTATTAGGGCCAAATTAAATAGGACTCCCACTAAGCACTTTCTTATATGATCCCCTGACTGCAAATTTGCAAGAATAAAACTTATTTTTCAGCTAGGTGAAATTTCATACAGCAACGTGGGCAACTTTCAACTGACTAAACAAATCAGTTATCACAGACACACTGGCACCTTTGCTCCCAAAACTGCTCTGTGCAGTAAAATTGTTTAAAAGCATCTCATGTTTTGGGTAGTACATTACCCCAGCTTCTCAGTCCATTTCAGCCTTCAAAGCAGGGCTGAGCAAAAAAGAGAAAGAAGTTTCAGAGGGCCAGCCTGTGC
This sequence comes from Tyto alba, assembly GCF_018691265.1. Taxonomy (NCBI): domain Eukaryota; kingdom Metazoa; phylum Chordata; class Aves; order Strigiformes; family Tytonidae; genus Tyto; species Tyto alba. Next base: position 23,785,353 of record NW_024881297.1, read on the forward strand.
TTCCTATTTTACTCAGACTAAATCTAAAAGCAAAAGGCAAAATCACTGCTTTAAGCAGTATTTGCTGAAGCGATGGAATGACAGGGAAGGGCAAGGACATGTGAGCAGACCAGGGAACATAGGTAGGGAGCCTCAACAGATATTTCTCTCTGCCATGCTCTTAATTAGACAGGTGCTAATCCAAATTAACTCAAGGAAAGTCAACAGTCAGTAGGTCAGTATTATAGTTAGACAAAAAAAAAAAAAAAAAAAAAAAAACAAAAAAAAACGAACCTGAAAAAGGTTACTTACAGCAATATCTGCCTTTGGCTATAAACTCAAAGGCATCTGAAGATCCTTAATGCCATTTTTCTATTATGTTATTAACGATTACAAAATACAGAACAGGAAGTCACAATTTCTGGTAGAGTCTTTCATTCTAGAGCCAGCTACCTCACTCATGCAAACACACACCCCTTCAGCTTAAGGTACAGTCTCCCCCAGGAAAGCAGGCTGCAGGGATCCTCTCCTGAGGGTATGAGGTGTCTCAGTGAGTTCCTACATTTGTAATAAAGTACATATAGCTCAATTCTAGAACACATAGCTCGTGAGCCATAAGTTTAAATACATTAAAATAATTTGAAAATAACTGGAAGTGACCGCTGCAGCTGCATGTGGGAATGAGACAGCAAGCACACTGTGCACTGTACATAAATATCAAAGCAGGTTCTGATATTTCATTCTCATTCCATTGTAAAGCCTTACAATTATAACCTTATTACTTCGGCTTGGAAAACAACTGACTCAGGCTAAATATTGTGATATTTGATTGAGTGAAAATGGGAATACTTATTTGCCACTCATATCCTCATATCTGTTCTGACTTGTCCTGGATCTCCTAGCTACTGTTTCCTTCACTCCTGCTATCTCTAAAACAGCTATTAATTAACCTCTCATCTCATCTGGTTCACTTCAAAATGCATCTGTGAATCCACAGCGGGAAGAAAAAAAAAAAAAAAAAGACTAAAATTAAACTCCTGTTAAGAGTTTGCAGGTGAACAGCTCCAAAGTTATTTCTGAGACCACTGTATTGAAGTTGCCTTAAAACTTTAACTGGAAAATTAAAAATATGCAAGTATAATTAGTCAAGACTCTACCTTATTAAGAAGAATATTTCTAAATAGTAGCTCTTAGGTGAAACTATAAAGTCAGTGGTGAGTTCAGCTTTAATTTGTCATGTGGGTTTGTTGTTTTGTTTTGTTTTTTTTTTCCACCACTCCACCTAGTAGTCCTTTGTGTGGCTTATAGGCTTTGTACATGTTTCTACTATGTTTATAGTGAGACTATTTTACAAGAAAAAACAACAAAAGAAACAAAAACCCCAGACATATAACTTGACACAACCTACCCACATTCATTCTTTTAAATACTCTCATTTAAAAAGCAGTTGTCTTGATTGAGCTGCACAGAAGGAACAACACTCAGAAGGTCCTTCAGCTATAATGATCCTGGCACAGCCCCAAACCAAAATGCTGGCTTTGATAAGCCCATTGAAAGGCTGAACGCCATCTCTACACCGCAGTAGGTGAGTGTGAAGAAATTACTGCCTATCATATCAGTGTAAAAGCGGTTTCAGACCAGAAGTAACATAGCTGGGACACAGTTAAGTATCCAGTACTATATAATTTGAAACCTTTTCAGCATTCTTTTGTACATACTATAACATTTTTTATAACTCTTATTCTTTATTGCTTCCCTTTGAAGTTCCGTGTTATCATTTAGCAAACAGAAACCCCAGTCCAGAACTGTGACCCACATACATAATTTTACTCACATGTGTGACTTTCACTTAATTCATGAAACCTGTTTGAGAGCATAATTTCAAAGAGGTGCAGAGGGGACTCAGCATCAGCTTCTAAACATAATTTCTTCAGGTAAGAAGCTGTTTGATAAATACATCTTAGAAAGTCACATAATTGGGGGGGGCAGGGTGAGTGAGTGTTGGTGACTTGAGATGTCTATTTTTCTTTTGTCTTCCTTGTTTTCTAAATAAACTTTCCCCCTTCCTTTTAAATAACATGAAACAACTGTTAAGGTTTACTCTCCACTCTTAATCTGTTTAAACAAAAAAGGTTTTAAAAACAAAGGGTATTTTTGAGTAGAATGCGCTCAGTTAGGCTGTACCATCCGGATACTTCCCCATTTGAACAGAAGTGCAGACTGAGCACACCAGGAGGATTTCAAATCCAGGTTCCCAAAGATATCTGTGAGACAAAATGAAAATGATTGCTGGACTGATACTCTTCTATTCCCATTGACTTTGAGCTTTGTTGCTGCTTTGCTCTGTGTCCTGAGGTCAATTCCTCAAAGATCAATTATTTCATCCAACAACATATCCTATTGTGTAAAGTTGGAGATTATTTACAGGGATGCAATACACACAAGAGAAGTAACTATCCCAGAACAGAAACAGCTTCAATCCACATGATGACCCATCAGAGCCTGAATACTTTGCAGAGAGCTGATAAAAGTTCAGCAGTGGGAATTTATTTTCTCAGATCAAGAGTCAAACTGCTAACTCCTTGGGAATTATCTGCTCAACAGGGAGGGAACCGGGACCATAACCTAGGAATGCAAAGCAGGATTAAAAACACTCCAGCAGAGAAGGTCTCCGAAATCCTCCAGATTAAAAGTGGAGATTTTAAGCCTGAACTAAATTCCAGCTAAAAGCCTCTCACTGAACTCAGTGGCCTTTCCATTGGGGTCCCTTCTGGCCTATATAGACTCTGCTCTTTCCTAGACAACCATGTCCATGCAGTAATCTTAAATACACTGCAATCAGGGACTGGATTTCATCTCTCAGCAGAAGACTGTCAAATGCCAGATTAAGATTTGTCTGATTAGGAAGAGGACTGAAATAGTTGCTGAGAAAGAGAAACAACAAAATCATATAAAATTGCCCACACTGACATACAAATTTTACTTGGTTGTCCTCTCTGTTTCCTAATAATTCCTAACACTGTCTTGGCTTTTTCAGCTGGCATTCACCTGACACTTTCCTAGAAATACCCACCTAGACCTTTCTTGAGTGGCGGTAGGTGATTTGGAGCCCTGCATGCTGTACTGGAGTTCCCTCCCATCATGAGCACAAAGAAGCCCCCCCCAGAAACCTTTCCTCAACAAAGAGCTCACACCAATAAACACAGAGCCAGAGGGATCCTTCCCCATATGCATTTTACAAGGCAGACATAAGAAGGACACAGCTAATTATGCCTGTTTATTTTTAGTAAAAAAAAAAGAAGAGTATCAAGTGAAAAAAAAAGCCCTTCTCAAAATAAAATTTAAAATCTTATCTAATATCCTAACTTTGTTTTTTTATGGGTGACATTCAATAAATGTATCATAAACATCACATTAAATAAATCATGCATGTACTTGCCTCACTGCAGCCTGAAACTTAGTTTACAAAAGAAATGAATGAGTGTCTTTTACCTATTCCAATTTAGATTCACTTCTTGCAAAGAAGCAAAATTAAAACCGCCATCTACAAGACAAACAACGTGCTTCAGAGGAAAAGCCTCAAAGGTCTTCCTCGCCAGGGCAGAAAGCATGCTCTGGCACCTGGGGGAACCCCTCCATTACCTGCAGTGAGCTTCATATCAGAGAGAGTGTCTAGCTAAGTCAGCATGCACCATGGAAGAGAACAGAGGCCCTGCTTTGGCATGCAAGCACTGACAGTGTCTGCTCAAGAAAGGTGCTGACAGGACAGCCTAACAGCCAGACCCAAAACCGTCACCTAGAGATGATCTCTTGTGGGCTATTAAATGTCCTTTGTTTTCAGTCCCATAAGAGAAGCACGCTTAGACAGAAAAATTTTCTCCACAATTTCAGAATACATCCGGTACTTCTCTCTTATTAAGGTGCTTTGAGGAAAAAAAAATATAAAAAACACTGTATCAGGCTTAGCGATGATTGTAATATATAAATACACACATAATATAATCAGTTTATTGGTATATGAAATGTCACTGTAAAACAACTATATTTACATCACTCTTCAAGAGTTCTGCAAGTCTGATACAACAGACCAGCGCTTCTGCCTTTGTGATAGTTTGTATGCATCTGTAACAGCTTATATCCACTGAGAATCTGACCCAATGTATCCAGCTTTTCCTGTACTCTGGAAGCTTCCGTTTCTGGCTGAATAATAATAAGGTTTTCCTTATTTCATACTTTATATATAATAAAAAATTGATAGGCTGGATAGGTAAACACTGAGATGCTGGACTCTAGCAATGCATTTTCACTGAACAGAGATAGAAAAATTTCTTCATGGGAGAAATGCTGCTGAAATTAGACAAGGCTCCTTAGACAAGAAGTTCAGCTGAGACTCAAACCCCGGGCAATTGTCCAGTGGCAGAGAAAGTGGACAATTCTCATGGTCAGTTCTGTATGAAATCTGTCCACAGACCACATGAAGTTCTCAGATTGTCTTGTATCAGAAGCATGTCAAATTAAACCATCCTAAACTTTGTGTTAGCTTGACTTCATTCAGAATTAAGATCTCTGCGTAACTAGAGATACAGACATGGAGGTAGTATGTGATGAAAGGAGAATTACTTGATTTGAAAAGCTTATAGTGACCCAAAATGGCCAGTCATAAAACCGTCTGTGAAAAAACTAATGAAGTGAGGCTCTTCTGCAACATCTTCTAACAGGAACAGCAGAGGCCAGAAAAGCTTTGGGGTTTACCCTGGGGGTAGCTCAGCTAATGAAGAGGACTAGATTTTAAGGCTCAGAGGGAGGTCCTTTCTCATTCTGTTTCTTCTGTCTAAAATGTTTAGAAACTGAATGAATGTGGCAAGGAAGCACAAATGGTACCAATTCCATACCAGTCAAATCAGGTGTGGTGTGTACCAGAATCAAATGTATTTCATTAGGAAACTGTTTCTTGGAATCAGGATCTACTCCGACGCAAATTGAGCAGAATAGGTTGGTTTGTTACCACGCAGGAACCACCTCTACCTCCTGCAATAATCAAAGTTAACTCCCACTAATGCCAATGGGACATGTGTCCTTGCACCAGGGCTGGTATCCATTTCCTGCTACACCTCAGTAGTCTGTAATTTACACTCATTTTGCCCACCTACTGCATGACAAATTGGTGCAAGTGGCACTGCATTTCCACCTACATATTCACTTTTAAACTACAGCTGCTCCGGGCCTCACCTTGCCAGGGCACGAGATCTTCACAAGGATGTTGAAGGTAGGACACTGCATTTGCTTCCCAGACTGCAGGACACAGCACAACAACGGAGGGACAAAACCAGCAAGGCTGTCTACTCTACCCAGTTCTCCTTAGCAGCTTTGCTTCCTGAAGGATTTTATGGAGCACGCATTCTAACTTAGCTTGAAGTGTTGTGAAAAGAGGTGTCTTGGAACTGGATAAAGTTAATACTGAAGCACCGCTCTTACATGATGAGCTCCAACAGCAAGGCTTACAGCTCCATGTTCAGATCTATGTCCCTGCCTAGCAAAGAACTCTGGACATTTAACAGGCTATGCACAGTCTTTGATTAAGACCACACGGTCTCCATCCCTTCCCAAATGTGTAAATATTTAATTATCCAACACAGATTTCCCCTAACATACTTGAGATTTTATAATAGTCTAAACAACTATTTAAACAACTAAATCCTAACTAGGAGGCAGCCAAACTAGATTCAGATGTTGTTTAACTACCCTCTAGCACACTTATTAAAATTATTTACACCACCGTTGATAACAACAAGACATGGCAACTAGATTTAAATCTAATTAGAAAAAGGAATGGCTTTTCAATTCTGCTAGGTAGAGAACTCTCACTTAGTTTTCCCTCTTCGTGTGACACACATAAACTAGTATTCACAACTGATGGGGATTTCTTCCTCACCTGACAGAGCAGCATAGCTGTTGAGGTATGGATATCAACCAGGGCAGAGGATCTTTGAGTACTGAGCAGGGTACCACTAAGGAGCACAGAACCAAAAGCTGAACTCAGTCCTCTCTTGGCAAAGTCAACACTGTATTGACTAAAATTATATTGTCCTCACAAAATGAGAAAACACTGAAGTGGGCATAAAGAGTAAATTTTGTCAATCCAGAAACAATGTTTATATTTCCACATGTCCAGAAATTATTAAAAAACCCCAGCCTTTAAAAATATTAAGGATAGAAAAACTAAGTTGTATCTTGCAATTATCCACAGCCATTTGCCCAAAGCAAAGCCAGAGAGGAGACTAATATTGTAGTCTTTAGCAACCACACACAAAAATTCAATCATCCAGCCAAATCATTAGGGTGTTTAAAAAAAAAAAAAAACAAAAAAACAACAACACAAAAAAACCAAACCAAAACAAAACAAAACCATTTCAGATTCTTTTAGATTTTGCCTTTGACGTCATACTTTTAAACTTCATCAATTGCTGAGGCACCAACAAAAAACAAGTTCAGGAGAGAATGAGCATCTCTTTGGCTCCTGGATTCATGTGGCAGTAAGTGTTAAATGGGAACAACAAATTTCAGGAGGCTCACTATACGTTTATGACCAGCTCTGACCCTGCTCTGACCCAAGACAGCATAGTAGAGTGTCACAGCTGGGACACTTATGTTTGTAAAAATACTCTGAATTTTCCAGCCCTGTCTTAAACATTGTTACAGTAAAACAAAACTAAGGATATCTAGCATCTCTGATGGCACAAAAATACTTCAGACACAAAATACCTTGTCATTACTCCCTAGAAATGATGGTTTCTTCCTTGAAAGTACTAGGGTTAAACCTGGAATGATGAACACCTGTAGTGTCCTCTTTATGTAGTTGTGCTGCCATCACTGATTTAACCGAGACCTTTTGCAGGGTTTGGGGGAAATACTATTGCAACTAGACCTGACCAAAAGCCATGGCCTTCAAAAATCATGTTATTAACATTTGATTTTGACACAAAAGAGCTTCCTGTATTCTGCACTGCTGCAATAAAAGCCTGCTGGGGGCAGGATAAGACAATCAGAGAGAGGAAACATAAGTGTCAACCTAAGCGACCACATCATCTTGCTAAACAGAAAGCAAATCTTTGTGCTCCTGGCCATGCTAGGGAAGGATTTCATCTGCATTTCTCACTCCAGTTACATGTTATTCTTCTCATCCAGCCCACAACCTCCAAAACCTCCCTTTCAGTCTGCAACTTGCTGTTCCGCTTTCCTCCTGTCTATCACCTCTTTCCAGGCTGCCCATTTCAGACAGATCAATGACGTACCCTAGAACTAAAAGAATGAAAGGGGAAGAGACAGAGCAATGAGGTCCAAGGCCAGGGAAGAGAACAGATTTCTTTTCTGGATCTAAATATGTCCTTGAAGTCCTAAAGCTGTCCCGTAGCCAGTATCCCTTACCACCATTACACCTCCAAATCAGACTTGCCGAGTTAAAACATGCAACCTACTTTTGAAGATCCCATGGTAGGTCCCGGTAGGTCTGGTAGCCTTTCTGACCACCAACCAAGGCTTGACTAAAATCTGGACTGCGTAGTGAATGCTGCTGGAAAACGCAGGAGTCGCATTGACTGGTGTGACGGGAAGGGAAAGGTGTTGAATGAAGATCCTTCATTGAGGCACGGCTGGCGCAACACCCGGCACCCTGTGGGTTATTGCAAAACGAGGGAGCGAACTTCAGAATAAAAACAAACAGAGGTAAGCATGGAGTTGATAAGGAGACTGTAACCTTCGGATCAGCTCCGCATCAAAGAGCTCCCCAGGCAGAGATGGACAGAGCAGATAAACCAGCCCAGGCAAGAAGACTTGTTCTTCACCACAGCAGAACAGGAAGTGCGTGAGATTTCCCTTTTCCAGCACTCCCTTTCTGTCCAACTTGTATCCCTACAGCAGGCCTTCTCCCGGATGGCAGCACCGTCTACCATACACTCACTGTAAAACCCAGACGGGAAAGGCACCACACTGTCTGCAACGCTAAGTCACTTGCCTCCTGAGACAGCCAACACGAAGGCCGAACACAAAAAGAAATACAGACATAAATGGCTTGGTCAGCCAAGCCTGATCTCCCTCGGTGCTCACTCGTCCACAGCTGTCCTGCACTCCCTTGGCATCAGGGACATGACAACTATAAGTATCCAACCTCCTAATTACATGTTAGTCATTTAATGGCTGGCATAACCCCGCCTGTGGAAAATGCTTACTCTGTGAAAAAGGCAACCAATCTCCTTGGAATTCCCTTCTCCCAGCACAAATGTGATTCTTCAGAAACAGTTGGAAAGGCGAAAACCAGATAATCTCTAGTGAGAAATTCTGCACTTGCATCTCAAATCCCAAACCAAAAAAGGAAAATTACCAGAAACCAAACTTCTGGTTTCTAGTCTTTGATGTGTTTGGATTTGTGCCAAGATGTTTGAAGCATCTGGTTTTCCAATGAAGTCTCAAGATTTCACAGTCATTTTTTATGGGAATGCTTATTATCTTCCAGAAAGAACCTCACCAACAGAGGGTAAAAGAAACAGCAAGAGGAAAATTTCACCTAATCATATCAAGTCCTTTTCCATCTTTCCCCAAAGATGCCCATTCACAAGACACTTCCATGCAATTATAGAAGCAAGTGTTTGGACAGACCATTTTTAGAACAGTGGGAAAAGCTGAGCACCACTGCATGGCCTCTCCTATTTCTCTAACATTGATTTCTTCCTTTGCTTTGATCAAATCAATCGCTTTTCTTGTCTTCTCCTAGCTCCCTGTAGAAAGGGCACTGTTGCAGCTACGTACCTTACATGGAGCTTTACTGACTGAACACACAGTTACCTGTCAAACAGTTACTGTTTGAGTTTTACAATTAGTAAAACCCAAAAAAGTTTGTGCACAAAGGAAATCCATGCTCCACCCAGAAATACATGCACACCCACAGGAACTCTAGCACTCTACAGAGTGCTGGAGATCTGTTACAAACCGATTTAATCCAACAGTCAAGAAAATACCTTAGAACTCCTTGCTTTAATTTTTTTTCTTTTTTAACATTGTGAGCACAAAACATGTCATCCTTACAAAACACACTCCTAGAATAGAAAAAGCTTAATTAAGTTTGGGACGTAACGCAAAGAAGCACGTAGCAATTTCTGCCCAGAATGTTCAGGCTGAGGCTGTGCATAGTGGTCTGCTTACAGAGATAAAAGTCGGCCACATTGTTAATGGGTTACTAACATTAATTTCTTCGTTAGTATTTAGCGACTACTAATCAGGTGCCCTGAGTATCCAGGCCAAGCACACTGGGAAAAGGTGGCCCTTGAAGTGTTTGCCCTGTAAGATGCAGAGAATTTTCCCTGATGCACCCAGAGTTCAAAGGCCAGCTCTACCCATCTGGGTCAGGGGAAAAACATATTCCAGCAGCAGTAGGTTTTAGCAAACATCTAGAGTTTGAGACAAAAGTTACCCAAGATCTTGGGCTCTGCAACAAGATTGCATGGAAAAAAAGAGGATTCAATAGATGAGTATCAGGTTACAAAGGGTCTCGGGAGGTAGTGCTAGAGGAAGGGTCTTTGGATAACAGATGAATGAACTTCTTCTAACTTTCAGGGTACACTAGGACAGACCTTTCTGTTGTTACTCCACAGCATGAACAACAGAAGCATTACAAAAACACGATATGTTTCCTTACAATCAAGATTTTTTTTTCGCTCTGCCTAATAAAAATTGAAGTAGGTCGCTTTTGTTTTCAAATCAATTAACCGTTAAAATGAACTGTCCTGGAAAACAGTGGAAAATAAGGAAATACACTTGTCTGTGTCAGATTATGCAAAATCAATTTACACATAGGTGTCCCCCAGGAGCAATGGTATGGACAGGCCAAGAAAAGACAATCATTAAAGAACAATTTTATCACAATAAATTAGCAAGTTGCAAAGTGCTTGGTATTATGGGGTTATTCAGTAAGCTAAATCGGTTACTAACCTTTTTGGTTAATACTAGGGAAGCAGTACAGAAACTAGCTATCAAAGTGTGTGTGGGGGAAATCTGAGACTATGGCTGCACATGATTTTGTGAATGAAAGTGTAAAAAGACATAATGACCATTCTCTCTGTTTAACCCTGCAAAGTCAGCCCAGCCAGTCAGACAGACTGCTTGCCTAAGAATGGTAATAATAGGCTACCTTGGTTAATGTTTGCATACTTACATAGGTTCCCTGGCTGCAGAGACAAAGAATGCCTTTTAGAGAAGACCATTGGCCAGCCCCATAGCAATAACATCTTTGGAATTTACTAGTAAAGATGTTTTACATAATTGTCTACCAGTTACTCAACCCGGGCCATGAATTTTAGACCAAGGACAGCGGTCAGTTATTACTTTTAAACTGAGAAGTGAATGTTTTTACCAGTTATATTTAACAGCACTGACAGAAGTGCTGTTAAACAGCATGGCCTTAAACTACCTGAACTAATTAGATGTGCTTTGAGCAGAGGGTTTGACAAGATGACCTCTGCACATCCCTCCCAATCTAAACTACTCTGTGATTCTGTGAGCATGACAAGACCAAACTAGTACACTGCAATGGAATCCTTCCCTAGGACGAGTCCAATCAGTTTCCATCAGCACACCTTGAGAGCTCAGTTATGGCTCCAGGTCTCCCCCTCCTGAAAAATACAAATGGATCTTGCATTTGGCCTTCAAAATTCAGGGGAAGCTCTAAAGGAGCTGAATTTCTTCATACTTTTAACCTTCACCTGTGGACATGCTATACAACTTTACTGTTCTGACAAAAAAAAACAGTCACCAGTTTACTATCCCATGCTATCCTCTGCCACACGAAATTCCCAGCCATGGCTTTTAATAACTGATAAATAGAAAAACAAACCCAGAAAATCCACTAAAAGAATAGAATGATCCTCCAGAGCCAATGTCAGGGCTGGGAGAGAAGCCAGGCCCTTTATCTTGAGCCTGGAAAAGTCACGCAGGGCCAGATTTTATTACATGCCTGAGCAGCTTTGAGATACTGAAAGTGTGGAGGCTCTCAGGTGCTATAGAAATGGCCTCAAGCTCTAAAGTATGCTAGATCCTGCCCTGGTTGTTTTCCAAATAGTCCCTCTTTCCAGGCCCTTATAACAGAAACTGCTACACCCGTCTGAGTTGCAGCCAGACAGGCCAGCCCAGAATACTGACAACGCCCTTGGACAACAGGAGTCCCCCACTGCCAGAGTCATTAAAAAAGAATTCATAGCCTGTCGCCCCATTTGAGGCAAAAAGGTAGCACACAGGTAGCTGTCCTCTGCAGCTGCTCAGCCAGAGCTGCGGCGCAGCGCAGGGAAACAGGCCAGCCTGCATTTTCTTCCAGGTGTCGCCTAGCACTCAGGCTAACATCCACTGCACAAATCCTCTGCTCCCACTCACCGTACACAGCATCTCCAGAGAGGCAGGAGATCTTTATATGAATTGGACTAGGCCTACAAAGAAATAAGGCACATCAAGATAAAAAGAAAACCTTTACAGGCGCAGTTCAAAATAAACAAAAGAGCGGCAGCAGAGTCATTTCACACAAAAGAAGCATGAGACAGCCTCACTGGAAGCACTAACACAGAGCTCTGCGGAAGGCAACGCGCTCAGAACAAGATTTCTCCTACATCACTATGTCCTCAGAAAATGGTTAGTTTGGATTTGATTTCATATTATTTGTTTGCAGCTAAATTTCCTGCTGGAAGCCAAAATGGAGTCTGGCTCTTTGAGACACTTTCTGCCACAGCTATTATCTGTTCCAGTTTGCTCTGCAGCAGCATGCAAAATCCTAAAGGTGATTCTTGTGATCAAGTGTCTGATTTGTCATACACTGCATTAGACTTTGAGGCTTCACAGGGTAAATTAAACATAATGAAAATCAAGCCCAAGATCTCTATCCTGCAGCGGTTTCAACTCTGACTGTCCTTTCAGCCACAGTTCAGGAGCAGAGTCACCCTGATGGAAAAATGCAGCGTGCTTCAGGCAGGGCTGCTCAGTACCAAATGAGGGTCCCACTCAGCTTGCTGCCTCCGTGAGAGACCTTCCAGATGAGCTCACTCTTGGGTAACCTGCTGTCTACCTAGGTGGCACAGAATGGATTGTTTTCCCTTCCATGCCCTGATATTTTCATTGATTACTCCATCAATGGTAACAGTGTCAGACAAGTTGGGGACAACAGCGCTGGGTACTGCATCTAAGGGTCAAGCATGAAGATGACCTGGTGTCAGTCATCTTTAGGTTGTCTATCAGAGCACTCACCCGTCACAGAAACAGTTGAGAAGCAGTCAGCTCATCTAAGACAGTACTTGCCCTTTAGCCATGGCCATGTGCCTTTCCCTGAAGCTGTTAGGAGAACAAAACTTTGGAAGAACAGAATCACAGAGTAGCTGAAGTGGGAAAAGAGCTCTGGAGATGGTGTAGCCCAAATTCCTTGGCAAAACACAGGCAGCTGGACCAGGGAGCTCAGGGTCATGTCCAGCTGGATTCTGAATATCTTTAAGGATGGGGACTCCATAACCTCTCCTGAGAGCCTGTTTCAGTGTTCAACCACGCTTACAGTAAAGAAGTTTTTTTCTTATGTTCTCACCACCCTCTAGCATGGGAGACATTATTTCCTAGTACAGTCCCTCCATCTGGTATGTCCAATAAGGAAAGAATGATCCCAGTAACAGCTCCCCTTGGTATGCAGGTCATCTCCACTGGCCTGGAGAAGAGTGCCAGACTGTCTGGGTCACAACTCCACCAGCTGCAGACTGCAGGTGATCCCAAGGGTCTGGGGAAGGTCAGAGATGTGTGACAATTGCCAGCAGCTGTTGGTATTGACTTTAGAAAGAATGACCTGTGGTTAAAACCGGCTCTGGATGGTGGCAAGTCCTTCCTCAAGGAAGGGACTGCCCAGTGGCCCAGGGGACAAACATCACAGAGCAAGTACCACCTTTCAGGTTTACTAGCGGGAAAAAGGAATTCAGTAGCTAATGAAGTAAATCAGAGACATGCAATTTGTTGGGCCTATTCAAGATTATATAAAAAAAAAATAATTGCATTTTTGGATAACAAGTTCCCAAAAGCCTTTTCTCTGTCTTTACAGAAACAATTTATTTGCACCTGAGAAAAAGCCACCAGCATTGAATGGCAAACAAAATATTCTTCAAAGGAAGTGTCATTTAAGAATGAGTTCAATTAAAAATAAAAATTTATCCTAAAATAAAGCAGATTAACTGCCATTTGTTGTATTTGTTTCTGAATTATTCTAACCAGATGAATTCTGAAAAAAGTTCTCTTGGTATTTATAATGGATCAAAGACCCTCAGCAAGCTGAAATAATGATAGCTATGTTTTATAGAGGGATCGTGGTTCAACCACACATACAGAAAAACGTGAGTTATTCTTCTGTTCAGTTCTTCACTTCCAACCCTTCGAAAGAAACTCCAATCACACAGCTCCCCCACCCAGATACAGCCACACCAGCTCAACATATTCTTGGGTGATGGCACAGTTACCAGCTACTGAATGTTCGTAAATGCTTTAAGTGTCACATTCACAGCATGTGCTCTGTCAGAAACTCAGCACAAAGCAGGTTTCCCTAAGCCATAAAAATAAAAGAAGATCAGATCTGTTAAAATTATGTCCTTTAAGAAGACTGTCTCTAAGGCTCCCTTTATTGCATTTGAACCAGTAAAACATGACAAAAGGGCTACTGCTCTTCTAAGTAAACAGCCACCTTCCCATCCATAGCCAACCTGGCATATCCTGTAATACTGCAATAAAGCTTAGAGAGTCTCAAATTCTAAGACCATCCCTTCAGCTCTTAGGTATTATAGACCAGGATCAATGAACCCCAGCATGTTTCACTCATCAAGAGCTTGCTCTTGAAGCTGAGAATATGGTGCAATTTGTACCAAGTTTCCCATCCTGATGGGAAAGGAACAAGAAGTTATCTAGTAAGTGTCTTCAATCTGCGAGAACCATCAGGAGTTGTCAAAGTTGGAAGTCAAAGCAAACAGCAGTTGTATGCCACTGCAAACCTCCCACCCTATCAGATTCTCAAAACTAATGCTGCTCTTCGCTATATTTCTGCAAGAAGGCTGACAAGCTCAGAAAATAGACCCATGATGCCAACAATACCTGACAATGTGCCTTTTCACTCTACTTTTCCACAGGACAAAGGTCTGGCTATGGTGTAGCGAGAAAGCAGGCAAAACCTGCTCAGCCCCTTGCTCACAGCCACATCACCCTGTACTTAAAGGGGAGCATTTAATGCCAACTTTCTGATGCGGGGGAGGGGGGAAAGCCCAAAACTCACCCAATGCTGCAGAGGCCTACACTAAATGGCTGTAATCTCCTCAAACTTTGCAAGACAATTGTGGAGCATCTCTGCATCTTCAAGGCAACACTGACACAGTGCCTTGTCCTCCAGATCCTCCCTACTGAGCTGGAGCAGAGCACCACCAGCAGCCAAGAGCTCAAGGCTCTTTTACAATACCATTCACCCCTCTAGTGGCTGGCACGGGCCCTCGTGTTGCCTGTACACAGAATTTGGTAGCCTCTGGCCAGGAAGGTAAATTCTGCCCAAGCCCGGGTGGCATTTTGCTCTTCTAACAGTTGTTATGCTGTTCTAACAAGTCAGTAGAATCAGGTGGTTAAGACTACATAAAAACCAGTACGTGGTGTAACACGTTCTAAAACAGTCGTCCCCATCTTGCAGATGCTTACCGTAACACAGGACATGAACAAGTACAGGAAACACATTTTTAACAGGTTTTATTAAGTTTACATATAAATTACATTCCTGTGTGTCATGCATAATTGTATAGTTAGATACATCCCATTCTGCCTCGACTGAAAATGTTAATTCCTATGAAAACATGGCTGAGGGATGATTAAGCTTGTGGATTCATAAATAGTTGAGACTGCAGCTTAAAAGAAATACAAATCTGCTAGGCTTCCTAAACCAAATAAAACATTTTGGCTGCCTACATTGCTTCAGGTTTCCATAATTTCTCCTCAGGAAAAGCCAGAAAATGCTGACATGAGTGTAGTTTTGCCATGAGTAAGGGATTCAGACCCATCACATCCATCCTGCTCCAACATTCCCAGGAGATGAGGGATGTTATTTCAAGTGCTCTTCTTGGCAGCCCCCATTTATACTGCTTTGCATCGCCAAGAGGCCTCAGAGCATGTAAAACACACTGCTTCCAGGAGAAACCAGATCAGAAGACTTGTTTCAGCTGCTATCAGGAAAAGTCCACAGGGCAGTCCAAAGTAAAGGCTCCTAAAGCACAGACCATGCAGATGTCAGGTCCTGTTCAGCCCCACTCCTGGCTGCACTGTGCTGGCACTCAGCATTAAGGTGGATCAGGTACTGCATCTCTCGAGTAGATACTCAGAACTGGTAGCTCCTTAAGCAAGTGACGAGTTCACTTTTTCAACCTTGTGTACGCCACTTTGAAGAACGGTATTTACTGCAGCCCTTGATACAGAGTAAAATGCTTAAGTCTTTCTGGTTTTGTACCCAAAATAAGCACAACTGGAAAGTTCACAGATGTAAAATTAATTTTTTGGACCTCTACTTATCTGTTTTGGGGAACTAGTGAGACAGCTAGTATTTGCAAGCCTAAAAATATTAGGTTTCCAAGTTACCATGAAATCCAGCAGGATAGGGAAACCATTATGCCACTTGAAAACCCAAGCCTAAAGTGCTTTGGGAACTGTAAACTCATGGCATCTTGTAATGATGCTTTTCTTCACAAGGATCAAATTTTATTCATTGTCCTGGTAAGACAATTGTTACCGGCAAGAAAAAAAATCACATATACTTGTCATACATTACTTTAAACTTCCTCCACAAGCAATATACTTCTAAGCCATGTTCTGCTTACGGGGCTAAAATGAGATTTGTTGGACTCAGACCTACAGAACCAGCCTGACACTTTTTTACTCCCTATGTAGAAATTAAGACACCAAGTTTTGTTTCTGAAGCTCACAGCATTCCACAAGAAAAGTTCCCTGAGAAAAATTTAAATGCCAGGTTTCCTGATACATGCAAGTATAGAACACACAACAGCTGCAGACTCTTGTCTTTCATGCAGACCTTCTCTGGGCATCCAAATATTCCAGTACCTCCAGTGAGGCTCTAGAAAAGCATGGTTCTCTGTACTGGCAAGCAGCTAGATCATAGGATGTGTACTCAAAATACTTCTGTTAACTCAATGGATTGCTGCTCTGTTTGGCAGCATTTGCAGCAAGCTGCATAGTGCAGAGGGGGGTCCCCTGAACTACCGTTGACTGTGTCAACCGACTTGTACTCAATTTGAACAACACTTTAATCCTAAGACTGAGGGCCCATTTTCCCCAGATCTTCTAACTATGAGCATGCCAAAAGCCTGCTATTAGCTTTTTCTAGCCTGGCATAAGACGCTTGCTTGCCACACTGGACCAGCTCTGAGTTTTGGCAGTGTGGCTGATATCTCCTTCGCTGAGTTCTTGCTCTTCTGACCATAGAGGGAAAAGAAGAGCAGTTGAGTGGCTCATTATCTAGCAACTAAGACCACATCATTTGCTGTTGTCAGGATCAGCATTCACATAAAGTGTTGGAAATTCTGCAGACACACCAAGGAAAGCATCCTCATCAGGAACAAGCACTTTCTGCTGCTGGAGGGTAGAAAGTGTTTGAGATTCACCTGGCAGACTGAAACATGGGCTCCTTGAAAACATGAAGTCAGAGAGAATATGAAGTTTGTGTGATTGAGATCAAAGGAGTTAGCTGTAGTCTGACAACGAGACACAGGCAATTCTTACTTCCTGACAGAAGAGAGAGATCTTTACATAAGATTACCGGGTCAGTCAGAAGTTCTGTCCTGCTCTGAAGGAGATAGTATTTCCATCGTAACACAGAAGCTTTTTTTTTTTTTTTTTTTTTTTACGATGCACATATTAAATTATAATAGAGACTTGAGAACATCAATCACAAGAATAAGCAGTTTGAGAGGGGTTTTTTTTGGGCAATGGTTACACTGAGATTGTTACCATACTCCATCCTGCACAAAAAGACAAGGATTTATTCAGAACAATACAGTGTGGAAAGTTAAAAATGGAAATTAATTCAGCCAAATACTCTGATATAACAACAGATGGGTATGCACATAAAGTGGGTTTTGGTCTTCAGTCCAGCAGTCGCCCTCACAGCAAACACTGTAGTAGGGGCTGTTCATATGAAGCGATGAGTGGGTGGGTGTACATACACTTGCTCAAAGGCGGACAGAAACTGGTGTTTTCCACTGATTCCTTTTTCAGGACAACATAGCAAGGAAAAATTCTCCATTCACCTAAGTAACAGTCCGACATGATATTAGGCACCAGGATTTCTCTAAGCCATCTTCCGTTCTTCATTAAGAGTACGCTCCCTGGAATGATGCAGGAAAAAGCTCAAGAAGAATTCAGAAGCACAGGAGCCTTCGAGTCAGGGGCTGAATTGTAGCTGGTCTACAGACAGATGGGGCCTCGGGAGCACACAGAAAATGGGTGGGAAGCATTTTAGTTATAACTTGTCTTGGATGCTGGTAAGTGATTGTTTGGGCTCCGATGCTTTGCTGGGGTAGGAAAGTAGGGGCCAGGACATTTGGCCACAGCGAAAAAAGCATCAGTATATTGCATATAGAAGGCTGTTGTCCCTTTGACAGAGTACTTCCTGGACAGACAGCTGTCATGTGGGTCAAGTCTGTTCCTGTCTGGCTGCAGGTCAAACCGATTTCAAGTCCTAGGCTACTCTGAGCTTGCTGGCACTTGATAGGTGACCACAAGCTAGCCCAGCAGCTGTTTAGAGGGTAACCACAGAGCAGAATGTGTCAGAGTAGCTGCCGTGCACAGCCCATAAAACTTAACCTGCTGCAGGTTTCAGATGCCTGTTTTGGAGTTGATCCAGTTTCGATAGTAAGTCACTCGCGTGTACACCCCTGGTTTATTCGGCTTGCCACAGTCATCTCCCCAGCTCACTATTCCCACAAGATACCAGATTCCTCTGGAATTTGCATGCACCAGTGGCCCACCAGAGTCACCCTAAGGAGAAAAATGTCAGCAGGCAGGAACAAGGTAAACAGTTTTCACCTCACTGATGCAGCAAGGCTCAGATTGTTCTGTTACAACTAACAGATATTTGTCTCCAGACCACAGCTATAACTCTACCTCCACACGGTTTACAGACAAGACAGAAGCTGCCAGCCTCTGTCTAATTCAGTCTCTCCTGCTCCACACCCTCACATCTGTACTCTCTCACATGTGCATTATATATAAACGCCAAGGCACCAGAGTGCAGACTTCAGCCCATGAGCCATGAAGCTCTTAATTGACATCTGTCAAGATAACGAACCCCATAAATTTAACCAAGATTCCCCAAAGTATTTTTGATTTCCAGGAAACATCACCTCCCACTCCACGTATTTCCTTTTTACTATTACCTATGAAAAGACTTACCTGGCAGGCATCCACCTGCCCCTCCAAGTATCCAGCACACAACATTCCAGCTGTTATCGCTCCACCGTACACTTGTCTTCTATTACAAGTCGTAGTACTGATAATTTTCACTTCTGCTTGTCGAAGCTGATTAACACTATACCCTAGAAGAAGTGGCATTAGAATTTGCAGACAGTGTATGCAAGCTAAAATACTCAAGGCTTAGGAGGAGCCAGATTTTCCTACAGTTTTTCTGCCATTACAGACAATGCAGGGACCTACCCAGACAATGTCTGAGGAAGAAGAAAGTCCGTCCGTCCCCCCCCACCCCAACATCCTTCACTTGTTGCCAAACATAACCCTTGTTCAACTTTCATCCTCATCGGATGCTCTTTAGAATAATGGACAAAGATTTTTATACATGCTTCAGAGTTGAATTCAACTGCAGCCTTCTCAGTTACATCCGTGACAGGGCACAGGAAGGCAAGAGACACTCACCATCATTCTCCAGAGCTCCCCAACCTGTGACAAAGCAGGAAGCGTTCTCTGGGAAAACATGAGATGCTTCAGGAAGACAGACACTGTGCACATCACTCGTGAACTCAATAGCAGAGGCAAGTTCCACAACAGCCACATCGTATTCATGGTCAAGGACGAAATCACTGTATCTTTCATGAACTATAATTCTTCGGACAAATTTTTTCTGTTTTGGAGGTCTCAGCAGGATTCCAAAGCTGGCAGTCCACCTCCGAGGATCTCTTACTCTACAAAATATTCGAGGTTATGTCACAGCCACACAAAATGATCCCCAAAGGAGCTTAGCTCTCCATTTAGGCATCAAAACGCAATGTGGCCAAGCTTGCCTAAGGGACAGAGAAGTGCCAGACTTTCAGCAGATACAGACGTTAGTGGGCCATGAAAGCTCAGAGCACCCAAGTGTCCTAAGGCCTGTAGGATCAGAAAGGTGCTGCTGACTTACCCTCTAAAGCAGTGGGCTGCAGTCACTAGCCACGTATTGCTGATCACTGATGCACCACAGCGATGGGTCCCATCGAGCTGAATACTAGCCTGCCACGGCCATTCCCCATCCTGTGCGCGCTGCCCGCCAAGTATTCTCTCCACGCCCGTGAAGGAGAACGCCTGTCTTCGTATTCCACAGCCTGTCAAAGAAAAGGCAGCTCTGCTTTAGCTGACTGAGGGAAATCAGGGTGTCACTTTGGGAAAGGCCCTCATGGCTGCAGGCAAGAGGCGTGACAGGGCAGGGGTGTCAAGAGACAGCCTTCACCTAAAGCAGTGCCTCCAGCAGCAGGGAAACCAACTGTCATGGTCACAGGCGTCTCTGGACAGATGTAGGGTAAACAGAGTAGTTTAGCAGAAGAATCACTACTTCTTCATTAAGCCAGTTTTCAGGCACACAAGCTCATGTGTACACCTGTGGGAACTGCAGGCTGTGTGTCTGAGACACCCTTTATTCCCCCCAGTGGTAACTGTTACCTAGTTAAAAAAAACATTGCCTCTACAAAACCTGCTTTGTTTGATATTTGAGTAGAGGTGTACAGAAGGAAAGGTAACATATGTAGCCATTAGTGTGTCTGTGCACACAGTTACACACACAGATAATTAGACACAAAGAGCTGCACTGATAATTAACTTAAGCATTTACATTCATACATCTTTCATAATAACGGCATGTAAGTTTCATCCAAACCCTAAACCTCTCTTGGTACTGTATGAAAAAAAGAAAATCCTTAGTTTGTGTTTTTAAAAAGACATCTTAAAAATTGAGTACGAAAATACTGAGGAACTCCCACATAAAAAACTACTACGCCAAGGCAGCTGTAAACTTTAATACACACATCACCACCAAAATATGCACAAGACAGACACTGCACATCACTTGTGAGCTCAATGGAGGCAATCTTCGCGTTATTTGTAACATCCCACCTGTATAGCAAAGGCAATACCAACATAGTCAGTGTAGTTTTAAGTGTCATAAAATTGCTGAAGACTGGTTGGCAAAAAAACCCACAAAACCAAACAAACAACAACAACAAAAAAAAAACACGCACAAACTAATGAAATAAAGAAAGGATTCTGTCAGATCACCTCCAGGTCAGCCTTGATAACAGCAGCAAAAAAATAGCATCCTCTTCCTCCAACAGTTTACTTACAGCCACCATGCCAACAGCACGTTATGTATTACACTCAGCTGAAAAAAGTTAGATCCAAACCAGTTAATTCTCAGAGTCCATTTAAAGATGGAAAGCTAATGTGCAAATGCTCTGAGCCCATGCAGGGGACTGATGTCCCCTTGGAAGGGACTTACGCTGTCTCCCTGTTTCCAGAGGAGCTAGAAGACCTCAGAGGGGAGCACAGAACAGGAGAGGGACTCAGAACCTGCCCCTCTCCAGGGCTGTGCTCTCACTGTGGACAGCTCCTCCTCCCCTCCCACCCTCTGGCCTTTCCCTGTATGTTGCAGACTTCAGCTCAAATCTGACTGACGTCTATTGCCAAACTTTTCTGCAGGGAGGAGGGGGCAGGAGGGAAAATGTTTTCAGAAGGATTCCAGCAAGGATCTTGGCCCGCAACAACTGCAGTCTTTGTGCAAAGCTCATTAACAGCAGCTCATCTACATGCCCCTACTTCTCATAACCAACATTAAAGCAAGTGCTTCCCACCACCAAGTCAGAATGCCTGATTCTGCAAACACTACAGAGCCAGCCTGACTGCAAGAAAATGACCTGAATTGTTCCATGCACTATCTACCGCTCTAGTACCTTTAACAAGTTATTTTTTTTCAACCTGCATCTCAAAAGCATAAGAATCTTGCAAACAGAACCTATAGCACCATGTTCCCAGACCTTTTCTATAAAGCATTTGTACTTACAGTTGTTTAAAAGGTTATCTCCCTTTTCCTTATTCAACTCTGAAATGAAAAGCAAACACCACAGTGAGTATATCTCACACCGCTACATGATCTAACACAGACTCCCTCCCTGTACCCAGAAAACACAAATTAAATGGTTTGCACTGCTGCATGGAGTAACAGTACAGTAAAAGGAGTAATTTGCTCTGTTGGAAAAGTTCAAATTAAGCCTCTGTTCCTCACTGAAAGTGTAAGGCCAAAGGATACATCTTTCTTGCCTTAGCTCAAAGCTAACAAAAGCAGCAGTTGACTGCAAATAGGTCCAAGTAACATCTACATGCACTCATAGCTGTGCACAATATAAATGCCCACATGCATCTTTTCAGGTTCAGTATGGCAAAGTGGTCAAAACAGCCTTCACAGATTTGCAGTGCTGAGATTGACTGGAGCTAAACTGAAACGTTACTGGTTTATTTCCTACAAAAAACCCTCGGAGAGATTCTGATGGTAACCAGTGACAGATTCGTGGGAGAGGGTTACTGCCCAGGGAACCTTGGGGTTTTGTTATGAACACTTGCTACAGCAATCTGACAAATAAGCAAAGGAAATGGCAGAGGGTAGAGAAGGGAACCATCTCATTCCTGCATTTTTTTAGTAGCTTGAGGACTCTGCATTTCAGAACCTGGCAATACAGGTTCTTGTCTAATTCAGAGTGTCCCTTAAAGTAATCTCTGAAACCATGGTCACAAAGTTAGGTCTTTTTTTGATGAACCAGGGGACAGGACTAGCTCATTCAACAGAGCTAGGTCACAGAGAGAGCTTCTAATGCACAGAGGAGAGCTCATGCACATCAATCAGTGCCAGTATGCTTTAGTTCTTTGCATGCTACTTCTTCCAAGTTCCCAGGCTGTCAGCCATAACAAACAACTTTGAGAAGGCAAAAGAAGACAACAAGAGTAGCCCATATTTGCATACTAAGGTAAAATCCATTACACTAAGAACTGCAAAGTATGAGGAACAAATTCCAAGCTAAACACACAAACCTAAGGCACTTGCCTGTGAGTCTGAGGGTAGACTGGTCAACATTCAAGAATGTGGAGCTGGTTTTCAGCCTTCTGCGTAACACACGGTTGATGTGACTCCAGCTCATTGCCTTACTGTCAGCCGTGGCAAATTTAAATACCAGAACAACAGATGCAAGCACTCCACCAGGATCTGGGCTGCAAACCAACAAAAACAAAGTGGTATCATTCTCTCTTTGGCCACTAATCCTCTTTCTTCTGCTTTGCACTGTGTGCCTTCTTTATATGAGAACAGGTCTGGTCTGCACGTACATACAGAAAAAATAGCATAGCTGTACACAAGTAAAGGAAGATGATGACATGGCAGCAGGAAGCAAAAGGCTTGGTTCTCACTATAACAATGATCAGAGGGAGTTTTCTGGGAACTGCTGTAAGTAGTACAGCTGAGAAGGAGAGGAGGGATCACTCCATTTGGCCTCCACACAGCTCGCAGTCAGTAGGACACAGATGGCAGAAGTAAGAATACAGCAAATTAAAACCCTTCAACAGATATCCAACAGGCCATTCCTAACAGCCATTGAAAAGACCCAGTTTAGATCCACAGAAGTTAAAAAGACCTTCTGGCATTTATTTCCATTTAAGTCACTTGTCCATTTATTGGCCAGTTAGCTTCATTGTATCTAGAGACAAAAATCTCGAAATATTGTTTGAGTTATCCAAGTAAGGCATGATCACTTACTGTCTATAAAATATTGGGCCCAATACCTTAGACTAACAGTCTAAGCAAAAACTAGCTGAAGTCTAGAGGGAAAGGCTGGTCCAGTCCCTAGTTGCACAACAGGGTATCTGTAGTGAAAACACACTTGGAAGAGATACACTGGCCAACCTAAAAGGTGTAAAGAGGTTGCTTGAAGTCTAGATCCCAAGTTTTGTAATTTCAGTTGAGATACAGTATGAGAGGCTTGTGGTAGGAATCAGCAGCAGAAAACAATGTAGAACAGTTTAAGGAAATGACAAATTCCATCTAGAGACAGGTAAAGGCAAGAAAGCCCAGAAGTGCTGTGGAAAAGGACATTTGTGGGAAGTCTGGCATTCTTTGCTGTCTAGGGAAAAATATTCCACAGCAGAATTAAGCCTTATAGAAATACAATTCCAAACCAAAGTAATGTGAAGGAGGGGGAAGCAATGGCTTTTATCACTGAGAGTGATACATAACTACTGCAGAGAAAAGAAAGACTTAAAAGCTCTCATACAGGACCTTTATACCTGTATTTCCCACTTGCCTCCTTCCCTGAACTCCATATCAACATATCTCACAGTGGAATCATTTATTCCTTCAGACCTTTTCAGGGAACGAACAGTCATCTCCTGCTATACACTATGCAAAGGGGTAAACGCCAGCCTGAGCTTCCACAGGAAGCATTAAGTGGAATAAGAGCTGACTCTGCATCTCTCAAGCCCTTAACTAGTAGTGAAGACTGGGATCACCTAGTAATTCAGTTACTGCATCAGTCACAAACAGCTGGTGTTTGGGTAATCAATCTGCAGAAGTATAAGGCTAAATTTCTCTTCCTTGCTGACCTCTGAAGGTGACCTAGCCCTCAGTGTTGTGAGCACCAGAGAACAACAACCAGCCAAGTCTTAGTCATCCTGCTGGTATAATCCAAGCATAAACAACCAGGTCATAGGTGCTCCATATGGTCAAAGGGTAGAAAGAAAGGATATTTATCACATCCCTGCTTATTCCTGACTTTCACATTACTTACCTTAGGCTCACAACATGGGACCTGATGTACCTTTTACTTAGAAAGGACCCCTTGAATACTGCAGATATCTGTTAAAGGAAAAGAGTGTGTTAAAATACATCTGTAACGTGTACATGCTCTCAAGACACAACAGTCTTATGAGCCTCTGAAACACAAGAAAATGCCTTCAGATCTCCACCTCTACACCAAAGCTACTGCTAAATTTCCATCAGAGGATGCAGAACCAAAACAAACAGCCGAGGTGGCCAATTTTACTGTCCCTTCTGCTCAGCGGGTGCCTGTTCCACCACAGGGCTGCTGGAACAGACAGCACCTGTGCTTACCATCTGCTTGCACACAGTCAGTGATGCATCTCTAGCCCACTATAGCAAGGTTTGAAAGGTAAGGCCAGCCACATAAGGATGAGGCATAATCATCCCTAACTCTTTAATTCCAGTCACATAATCGCAAGACTCTTCACCATAGGTCATGCAGAAACAGTGAAACATCTTAGCTTACCATGGTTTCAATCTCTTGGCTCAGGTGCCTGAACTCTTCTGTGGTTTGCCTTTCATACTGAGACTTATATTTGACATTGGTGATTAGGAAAGATGCATTGTAGTATCGGTCCTGATCTACAGAGAAGAGGAAAGGTAGATGATCACTTTCAGTACAATTCAAAAAAACATGCACAGTACTTCACATGGCATGGCACAGGCAAGGCTCTCAGGTGCTGGCTATGACCCTGTCAGCTGTGGAATTACAGCTTTAGCAGCACGTTGGATAACAAGGGCTCTGGATCATCTTGTTGCTACTTGGACCACCTAGGGGATCTTTTTTATTTTGAGTACCATACCAAGTAGCTCTAAATTACACCCACTACAACATTTCTCTGGGGACCACCTTCTCAGCCTGAGGTGAGCACAGCATGAGACACCAGCCCACATACATCCCTTCTGACTCAGTAGACACAGTCACTTTGACATGCCCATGCCCCTGCCCCTCTGAGAGGCAGGTGGACCAGAGCTGTCTGCATCCATTCAGCACTCAGCTTAAGCTTAAAATGTGGCTCTCGGGTGAATGGCAGAGGGGGGGGCCCATAATGCAGAGTGAGCAAAAAGTAAAGCTAAGCTGTAGCTCTGCCATTTCAGTGTCCCAGTGCAAGCCACAGCCTCGCTGACTCTTGGTGAGCTGAGACAGCAGCACAATTAGTTCCATCCCAGCAGGAAGGCATTTCAAAATCCCTCACACTGGTATCTCAGAGACCAGGAATGTAATGGCTTGGCTTCATTCATCTGCTATTGAAACTGGGACCTTGGCAGCAAGGACTGACTCATGGGCTCCAGAAAGCCTAAATCTCTGCCCTCTCTCTTTCTGGAATATCCTCAGCTAAAGGTGCCAGGTTCAGTTTCTGCAAAAACCCTACTCAAGATCGAGCTTACTAGGCATAGCCTGAGTACTAGACACACCCCTGGCTTACACAGAAGACTCCTGGCCTTTGGTTAACCATGGATACCAGTGGAGGCACCAGGGCAAGACAAGAAACAGAGGGACAAAATTTAAATCCCTGCTTCAAGTAAATTATATTTGAAGTATTCTTGCAGGTTTTTTTAATCAGTTCAAATCCTGGATAGGGTCTAGTATGTTTTCTTATGCAGATTCTATACAGGGGATGAATTTTATACCTAAATCCAAGACCATAGTAGCAGGTGAAACACAATGGATTCCTGAAGACTTATGACAACAAAAACAGTGGCGCACTTACCGTGGCACAAAAAAAGTGTGATCAAGCCAATGATGAGGGCTAAGCCTACTATCACCGACACAACAATGATTGCTATCTTCCACGGCTCTATATGCTTCTTTCCTCTGTCCATCTAGATCACTATCTGCATGGAAGAAAACAATACAGAGAAATTCAACTCCATTACAATAAGAATAGTGCATCCTGAGCCAAATTATATCTGACACATCTTAGCTCAGCTGACAAACTTCATAGAATGAGGTAGGTTGGGAAGGACCTCTGGATCCTGCAGGTCTGACCTTCTGCTTAACACAGGTCCCACTACAGAAAGTTGCTCCAGGCTTTGTCCAGACAAGTTTTTAGTATCTCCAAGGACAGGGATCCCTCAGTCTCTCATGAGTCCTGATCCAGTCTCTGACCACCTTCATGGCAAAAGCTTTTTCTTTATATTTAGTCAGAATTTCCTATGTTCTAACTTGCCTCTGTTGTCTCACATGCACCCCTGAGAAAATCTAAAGCTGTGCAGGTATTGCTAGTAGAGACAATTTCCCATCAAGAAATATTACACAGATTTCAAGTGCAGTTGCCTACACAGGTGCTTAAACTGAACATAAATGTAATGATTCACAACTGATGAAATAACTTCTGCACCAAGGATACTCGAGGCTACCAGAGATGCCATCTAACAGAGCTTTGAGTTATTTTTAGTTGGTATAAGTGGTAATGTTTATTGATCCCCTACAGGGTTTGGGTTTTATTGCACCAAAACCACACATACATTGTAAGACACTACACCCTGTCTCCTACCAAAGAGTCTGTCAGAGGGGAGAGACATAGCTACTCACGTGTAAATGTTACAGAATAATGAGACCCAGACTCGGTGACTTGCTGAAAGTCAACAGCACACCTGTAAAAGGATTGAGAACTTGACTCATGGACAGAGGCATATAAGGCTTTCTCCTCTACTTATGTCCTCCTGTGCAGCATTAAGTAAAAGAACATTAGGAAAAGTGCATTTTTGTGCATGTCCTCGGTAGCTTTGAGTAGGATGGTGCAAAAGCCTAAGCACAATCACTTCAGATCCGTAGTAATTCCACAGCACACTATGTAGTAATTGTTGTCAGGCCACACACTGAGTCTCTACATCATGGTCGGCAGTAGTACAGGGTATCAGAAAATCACATGGGATAATCTCTCAAATGTGCCTGGAATGACAAACAGTAGCAGCCAGCTCTGGGGAGCAGGCACTCAGCTGGCTAGTCACCATGCTGTTTTACACCTGCCAGCCCATGTTTGTATTGCTGTGAACCAGATATATTAAATGCTGGTTTCCCCTTTTCAGGCCTGTAGCACAGCCATTTCTGAACCACCTATGAGAAAATATGGCCAGGAAGGAGCAGAAAGGCAGGCAGAGAGAGTAAGTCTTTGCAGGTTTTCTGACTACAGGGTAACAAAGAAGAAATCAGCAAAAGCAGAGCAGGATACCAGCAGAGGCTCCATCTTAGGAAGTGAGCTGAGCAGCTGAACAGTGAAGGCAAGGGTATGATGCACAGATCCACGACAGCAAAGGACATGAAGTTGTGGGAGAGCAGAATGAGGCTATACGTTTTGCCCTGAGGGCAAGAAAACCGAGCAAAGCTATAAGAGACGGTAATCAAGGCAAACTGGGGGGGGAGGACAGCAAGAAGAAAAAAAAAGATAGGGCCACAGAGGAAGCAGCTGAGAGGTCTGCACGCGGTTAGGGTGTGCTCAGCAAGTGACAGGGAAGTTGGAAACAACTCAGAGTTTAACCTCACATAAAAGCTCGGTTTTGGCTAGCGAGAGTGCTAGCAGGTATCCCAGTCCATTGCTTAAGAAGAGAAGCAGAGAAGTTTTTACCTACTCAAGCAGGTGGCATGGTGGAAAGGAGTTAAGCAGGATAGTTTCAGCCAGCACCACAACTGCAGGTGGTCACAAGCAGCAGCTTAGTGTTATCAAAATACACAGGACAGGTCACCAGAATCAAGCCTTCTGCTTCAGAGTCATGTACTCTGGAGAAGCCTAGTCCCTCTCCTCCCATTCTGCTTGCTTTATTGGGGCAAAGTCACGTTTTGGCAATGCACAGTACAAGTTTTCCCCAGATCTAGCTCTCTCCCCACTAGACTAGCTCAGTTCCCTGAAGGCAAGGTTCTGCAAAACAGACTGTAGGGCAGTCAATAAGAGTTTGAGAGCCCGGGATGGCCCAGATTACTTAATGCAACTTGCAGTTTCCAAAGTAAGTACATAATATACACACACCAGAGCTCAACTGGTTCCACAGAGGCCTTGACTTCTTGCCATCTAGACCTTTGCTGTATACACTATCCATTACCGCTGAGGGTTTAACAAACACAGAGATTTGGATAAAGACCCAAGACCAGTGAGACTGTCCTGCCTGTGTTTCTTTAACATGTTGCAGCCTCCCATGGAGCATTCCCATCCTTATCTCAGCTCACAGTCTTTTGAAGTCTCAGCTCACGGAATTGCAGCATACCTCATGGGCAGCCAACTGCTAACCACCACAGCCCACTAAGACAATACGCCTCTGCTCCTCCTTAGCTAGCCACCTCTCATGTTTTAAAGATTCTGCTTTAGCATCTGACTGCTGCCCTCACTGGAGAGCCTTTGCTCTCCAGCCTGAGCCCCTGCCAGTAGTCTTGATCAGACTGGTTCCCTGTGCTTCAGCTGTCCCCACCCCAGTGCACTTCCACCTGAACAGCAATCAGAGCAACATCCCTGCTTTGCTCGACACAGAGAACATGCAGCACAGCTCTGACAGCATATGGCTAACTCCACAGATATTGAGGCAACAGTATTCTTGTTTCATAACTGCTGGCTTTCTTCATCTCTATACAGACAGATTTCCTCAAGACATGGCCTTATGCCTAAGCTACAAAAGCTTAAGACTCACACTTGAGAAACGAGCATCTTGCTGCCTGTGGAACTTGTGCTCTGACGGGCAGGACTGTCCTCCATTTCAGTCTGTCTCCTTTGTTTCCTTTTCATGCAAATACCAGCTACATTGACAAACAGTAGCAGCACAGTGTTTCAGAACTGCTTGCTCTCCACAGATCACAGAGATATGCAAAGCAAAACAGATACTTTAGGGACTGCTGCAGCACTGGGGGCAATGGCAACATGGGAGATGAGGAATAAAAACCTCCTCCACTTCTGATACTGATTTCACTTTAAAATTTTTTAAGAAAAGAGTTTAAAGGAAGCACTTGCATATATTTCTACATTCATATAGGTAATTAATTTGTAGATAAGATATACAAATTATTGTGGAAATACTTCTTCAAACCCCAGACAGTTTCCTCCCTTTAGTGGGCTGCTCTTGACTTCCATCTTCCTAAGTACCAGAACAGGAGAAATCTCTTGTACAACGAAAGCATCAAGCCTCATCGCCTCCCGCAGTGTACAACTGCCATTATATATCCTTCAACTGCGACGCATGAGTGCAGGATGCAGCTCAGCAGCCCACATTTTTTGTTGTTTTTGTCTGTTTTATCAGCAGACATGCTAGTCACCAGTTGAGCAGAAGGGCTGGGAAACAAAAAGTCTCCTGTTTTTAGCTTTTTAGAAAATATCTAATCTTTTGCCACCCATTTCAGGAATCGGCGTGAACACAGGGAGCAGATGGTCTTTGGCCCCAGATCAGCTATCCTTTACTCTGAAGAACAGCTCGAGTGCAGGCAGTACCAAATATATATTGGTTGTACTAGAGCAGCATATATTTCTAGCAGTGCTCAGGAGTTCTAGCCCTTGAGGCTGTCATGCTAGGGTTTGTATTCACAAAGCAACATACACACACAACTAAGTCTGGTTTCGAGCCTGCCTCTCCTGAGACCTACTAGGATGTTCAGTGAAAGCTACTGTTCAGGTTATATCCACTCAATGCATTCAGTCATTAATCACACACATTACACCTCCGACTAAACTCCTTCACCCCCCTAGCCTTTTTGCTATTATGCCACAGAGGACAGGATTGTCATGCTCTACCAGAATAACCACCTGACAGGGATTTCTGTGCCTGGGACATCCATCTCTGTAGTTAAATAGTTCAGTGGCAGGTGGATCCCCCTGTTTAGGAATCAGACTTCTGCATGGCCTTCTCTGCACTCTAGTAACCAAGAAAACTCTGCTCCCCCAGCAACACTCACTGGACAGAGAAACACTGATCTTCTGCGGTGATGATGAACGCAGAGGCAGAGATTATATCACCTTCAACCATAGATGCATCCTTTCTTTCTTTCTTTCTTCTTGTGGCAAAGAGGCACTGCTTAATAGATAGGTGTTCTCCTCAGAAGACCCCCCAAGACCACAGCTGTCTGTGTAGATGCCTTCCAGAGTTCGGTGTTTTGTACAGCCTCACATTTCTTGCTTCCTTATATCACATGCTGTGATTATTATTTTTTTTTAGCTGCCCAAACTCCAGTAAGCTACAAATTAACTCTCAGCGGGGCAGACAGAGGAATTCAGGTAATACCAATGCATTCATTGTCCAGCATGGCTGAGAATAATTTTCATTTCTCAAGACCAAACATTGACAAGCGATCCGAAGCCAGACTCCACCAGGAGACCTTGAAGGCTGAGTCCTCTCTGCTTTGAAAACCAACTCCTCACATATTATGTTTGGCAGCGTCCAGTCTGCAGTGAATTAGTGAGAAGTTTCAAACTCAAGATCTTTTAGTTCAGTAAAAAGGTGCTTATCTTGGCAATACTACGGATGAACATTAGACGTCCTCCAGCAATCCCTGTTCTTATTTAAAACACGCTTCATTCCCAAGGAGTCCAAGACAATCCATGTAGAGAGCAACATCTGACAATTTCATATCACAGTTCTTTTGGGTCTCGGAAAGCAAACTATTAAGCCTCCTAGTTTACACACCTTGGCTCTGAGCCAAAGACTGTGTTTTGATCACTAAAAAGTTATTCCATACTAAAAAAAAAAAAATCATCTGAATGCATTATTTTGGAAATAGCTATGTTTGTACGGAATTAAGTTATTTTAAACACAGTAAAATTGTGGTTAGAGAGAGGTATAGTAAATTAAGCCTTGATACAGGATATTTTAATAAGTGAAATACAGCAAGAAATAAAAGCTATATTAATAGTTATTGGCACATTAGAAAGAAAAGTTGTACTGAAATTTTAGAGGTACAATTGTCTGGTCTTCCTTGTGAAACCAAGGAGAAAAAAGACAGGATTTCAGGTTGGATTCCTGATCAATCTCCAATTAATTCTTTAGCTTCCAATTTGGAACATTCACCTAAAAGCCAAAGACAAGCACAATACATAGGTGACAAGCTGTTTTTCCTCACTCATGCTGTACCAAACTCCCTAAAAGATAACTATGTTCATTCACAGTGCAAGTGATGAAGGTTCAGCTCCCACCTCTGCCTCACAGGATTTGATTCACTATACTGAGCTTATTCATTTCTTCTGGTTGAGCTACTGTGCATTATCAAAAGCCTCAGTAAGAACAATACCAGAGAAATTATCAGAAAATGTCTGTTCAGACAAGAAAAAGAAGTGTAACTTTATCATGTGTCCTAAGAAAAGGCCCTAGTCACGAAGCTGCTGGATAAGCAGGGAACAGCTACCCTAATCTGTTTTACAGATCTGCCCTTGACATTTTTTGATTTCTTAAATTAATCCCCCATAGCACCCCTACTTAGATTTGCTTTTAGATGAATCTAAACCATGTTTTCTGGCACCAGCCATTTACTGAAACTGTTTTGCCACACTCTGCCTAGAAGAAAACATGCAACCTCTTCTATCTCATCTCTTGCTGCTGTCTTCCTATAATAAATTTATTATTATATTTATTATTATACCCCTGCTCACCGATACTCTAAGACTCCCAGAAGAGACAGCAGCAGAGCTTGGCTGGCACATCCACTGATGAAAGGCTCTCCACATTTATAGCCATGACCAATTTTTTCCATTTGCAGATGGTTTCAGGCACATCCATACAGTCACTCTTCCTAGAAATGGGACCTTTCACAAGGCAACTGAACCAACTAATCTGCTGGCCTGGTGAGTGCAATTTGAAAATCCAGATTAGGTCCCTGAAGCTACCTACCTTGGCAGGGTGGCTGGGAATGGCAACAACTGAAATACACCTGGCTTAGTCCAGGAGCCCTGTAGCAAAAGCACAGGGCCACAAAGCAAGACATGCTAATTCCACTCCCACCTTTGCCACAAGTAATCGCACCAACCTAACGCTTCTCCTCCGCTCTCGTGACATACTTGGGACTACACACTTCAAAGAAGGAACCACCTCTACTACTTTGGGCATTGAAACAGAAGCAGATAGTGCCTGCCTAAGCACTACAAGACCCTTGTTTAGATGAGGTCAGTTACTTACCAGCCTCAGTATGTCCCAAAGCAATTCTGATACAATGGAACTCTTCCAAACATTGAAGGGATCTGCTGAGGGAAACAAAATGTGTGTGTTCTTCTATGCGTCACGCTGAATCAGCTTGATCTCCCCACACCCTTGAACATCCCACAAAAAACAGCAGGTGCTGCATGCCACCCCTCTGCAGTCAGATAAAGCATCACTAATGTATTTGCCACTTCCTAATTGAGCTCCTCCACTTAACCATCCAATTCTACCAAGGTCTTGCTGCTTCCCAGGAGCATACCTCATCCGGGCAAAGACAACAGCTCCAAATATCTTCTTGTCATTTGCATCAAGATTCAAGGGCAGCATTCAGTCCTTGGGATGTGTTAACCCACAGCTTACCAGTAACTATATCCATGATGCCAAAATGCTGCTCATACAGGCTTCCCTGATTATTTTACCACTTTTGCAACCAGTACAAAAGGTTTGTTGTTACTTACTCTCTCATCCATTTTGCATATAGCTTTTTGGAGGTTATGAGCTCTTCAACTGTTGGAACAGCGCTAGCCTCTGGCACTACTACAGAAGTCTGTGGGACATAACTGTGATGCTGACAACTGAAATTTCTTTGACCAATAACACTTCTTTCTACAGTTGACTGCCACAGCCAACATCTTGAGAAAGACTCTCATGTTCTGAAATAAGCTTTAGTAGAACTAGGAGGGCTACTCATTACATAAGGACTTTATAATCTGCATGAACATGTGAGAGGCCATCCCAGTGTAAAGGAAATATTAAGTACATGGCCACTGATTGTAATCAGTTTAGGATAAGGTTCTGCAACTTCTACATCGTCTTTACCTCTCAGATTTCCACTTCCAGCTGTGTTGGTCATAGACAAGTATCTTACTTTGTTAGTTTGGCAGTCCCAGAATATAGCAGTCGATATCTGCTTTTCAGACTTTGAAAGTAGCTCTGCCTGCCTCCCTTCGTCCCGCTTCAACTGGTTGAAATCTACTCCAGAAGCGACACACCAAACAAGCAGTTACATACAGTCTTTGTGGGTTTTCAGTTTGATTTTCATTCCAAGGCAGGGTGGGTGAAATGGTCTGGTGCCAGATTTGGTGCATTTCCAAGCTGATTCTGCACAGATTAACACTTCACTGGCTGCATACAAAGCCCATGAAAATAAACAAGAGCACAAGACGCTACTTTAACCTACTTTAGTCCGCTCACCCTCTTGTACCATGCTATTAGCTCAGCTGTAGTGACTGAGAGATGTTCTAACCACACTAGCACAAACGGCAGATCAGAATTGGAGTGCAGTGAGATGCCTCTCACCTGCTGCCCTGCCACAACCTTTGGGGACGACCTTGACTTGTCACCATATTGAAAATTCTTGGAAAACAAATACATTTTGGGTGAGGAGAAAGGGTGAAATATCAGAAGGATTACTGATGCATGGAAGACAGATAAAATCAGAAGTAAGCTCAGAGCTAGTGCCATTCTCCCCACACCATCAGTCAAAGCTCAAACTGCCCTAACAAATCTATGCATGATATAGCCCTGCTGCCCAAACTACCAAGGAGCAAGTCAGAAGGCTGTGGCACTCACCTCTGGGTACCACTGAGAGGTCAGCAAGAAGCTCTTCTGTCTGGGAGATGCACTGACTGTCCCAAACACCACAATGCACTGTGCAGCATCTCAGCATAGACTTGAGGCTTTATCTCCAGAATTAGGAAAGAAAGGAGTCATAGGCAAGTCAGAACAAGTCCAACAAGTCCCAGTGACAGAGGCTTACCGAGTAGCATGATTCCTCCTCTAAAACAATAACAATACACTTCTTTCATCACACCTTTCATCCAGGAATCCCAAAGCCTTTTCAGAGCATTAACTACACCCTGCAACACCCCAAATCAGAAGAGCCTTGAAAATTTTGCAAGGACGCAGGGTTTATTTCCTTCTTTGGTATAATTAAAAAACAAATCAGAAGTTATGGGCATGACCAACGCAGCAAATTTGCATGATCTAAAGTGACAATGATCAGTCCTAGGCCAGATATCAAGCTGCCTTAAATTGACATAGATTCAGTTGTATGTGTCTCAGCTCCCTTGAACTTCCTTGAAATTGATCATTTGGCTAGCCAAGAATTTGCCCCCCAATAACAACAGCTACATTCAAGTTTGTCATTCTTTTTTAA
Source organism: Tyto alba (assembly GCF_018691265.1). Lineage (NCBI taxonomy): Eukaryota > Metazoa > Chordata > Aves > Strigiformes > Tytonidae > Tyto > Tyto alba. The sequence goes on from NW_024881297.1 coordinate 23,819,744, forward strand.
CTCCTTTGAGATTAATTTTAATTGTGGCCACCTAGCCACACACACATTTCTGTCCTGGAAAAATTCTTCTAGGTCATAAACATTTGTGATATAAATATTTACAGGTTGTCTAGATAAGCATTTCTACTTGTGCTAGCTACAGCGAGTTAACTGTCAAGTCGAATTAACACAAGCACAAACTCTAACCTAAAGTAGCATTTCTCAAGCTTTCCTTGGGAACCCTTTTTTCAATTTTAAGTTTTCTAAGTAACACCAAACTTACTAGAAGATATACATGCCCACATAGCCTTATACACAGATTTGTTTCAGAAGGCAACTAAAGAAGTCAGAACATCACAAGATATGTGTGGCGCATTTTCTTTCATTTGCTGCAATAAACTTTCTAATATCTAGGGACTCTTTTTCTCCACCTTAATGACCTTCATGTGTCCCCTCTACAGCTCAGGGATCACCAGCTTAGTAACACACTGATGTGAATATATCTTACAAGGTGGAAGGAATAGCTCCAGCCATGTATCAAGTCCAGAGCCAAGTAACAGGAAGACTGCTTTTCTGGGAAGGCCACCTTCTTTTGAATGAAACACAGGTGAAAGATAAGACTCAGCTTCTCATAACTTGGATTCAGTCAATGCCTCAGCATAATGTGTTATGAAACACAATGAATACAGTTACTAATGATGCACATAATGTAATTGCTTCTCAATACCTCAACTGAAAGCTAAGTTGCCATGCCATATAGGAATGCTTCTATTGAGTCAGTCCAGACGTGCAAGAGAAATGCAGTCAGAAGCCTAGCTAGAGGGTCACAATTTCCACTGGTGAATTATCAAGTGTCACATGATTACATGACCTGTGTGTAGGTGGTGCAAAGACATATGCATTCCAGGCAGCCCATGAATCTCAGAGATAGAGCCCTTTCTTGTGACTCGATCATGGCATAGGTGGGAGAATGCATGACACTGAGGCTTCATGGCATTCTCTTAACAGTCTCACCTGCAGGCAGAAGAGCTGTTGCTGTCTAAAGAAAGAGGTTAAACTAAGGAGGCTTTCTAGGGCACTGAAAAGCTCTTCCATCCCTGGTTTCATGGCAGGAATGCTCCAAACTGATTAAGAATGTCATATTCCAGGTCAGTGCTCCTCTCTCTGCACAAGTTGTCTGTGTATCTTCTTGTAGTAACAATACTTCCCTGGGGCAAAAACCCCAGCTGACAAAAAGTGACAGGCAATAGCCATCAGTGGTTCAGTTACCAGGTACCTAACAGGTTTGGCTTCTGACTGCAGTGTGCTGATGTGCCAGCTGGTGCTACACTGACAAACTTAAAAAAATGCCTAGACAAGTTGGAAAATGCTGGGAAGGAGGCAGGAGTTGTGGTCAACCTGGGTATCACACAATAGAAAGAATAAATATTCTGGAGGTAGACCATAGGACGTCAGAGACCAGGAACCCCATCATAACACAGCTAGTGAGGGAGGCAAAGTCTCAATGCATGACTAAAGCAATAGAATAAGGAAGAGAGGCTCAGGTTCATCAGTGACCGGGGAAGCTTCTAGACCAGACTGAGCCTGGCAAAGGACTACCAGATTTCCACCTGAACTGAGAAGGAAATGGGATCTGCACTTCACATCAGGAAGTTCATACAGAAATTTCAAACTGACAAGTAGAAGAAAGCAGACCAGTGCACACAGGATGCACTGTTCTGAATCCTATGGTAGACATTGCAACCTCAAGTAAATAATAGGATAGAAGTTGACTTAAGTCAAATAGTAAACAAAAGTAGAAAAAAAAATGTCTGATATGAACAAGATACAGCAACAGAAAGTCAAAACAATGCTTTCTATGTTTCACAGAATTCTCTAAGATGGTAATGATGGCACAGACCCAGAATGCTTACCTTAAACAAGGACATGGACACAGCAGGTATAAAGGAAACATAGTGATAGGAAGGCAATGGAATGTGGAAGTCCCAGGGAACTAATATTTCCAATTATTTTAATCACTCTGAAGTAAAATGTGAAATTTTTACATTGAACACTCAGATAATACTAGATTTCTAGATGCTGTGAATAACTGTTTCAAGAACAGGCAGCTAGGAAACCCACAGAATGGGAAGCAAATCTTAATTCAGTCCTGACCAGTGCGCACAACTGGTTTATCATATTTCTGCCATGTACCTGAACTGTAACAGTATCAGGTTCAGCACTGCTACAGACCCCCAAAGCCAGAAGATCAACTACTGCCATGCTCAATTTCAAAAGACAGGAACCACACAAAGGTAGAAAAATCAATGAACCTAAAAGGGGAACTTTAAAGAACGGCATGTCTTCTTAAGACAGAGAGACTATTTCAAGACATCATCTTAGTCTCATAGCAAATGAATCCTGCCTATCAAAGAAAAAAAAGCTTTGAGGAAGCCTAAAGCTAAACTTAACGGCATTTAAAAAAAAAAAAAAAAAAAAAAAAAAGAACCATCTAGCTGATATTTCTTGGGATCAAAGTATCAGTACAAGAAACAGGGGGAAAGCCAACAACAAAGCGACCGAGGTCAGGTAGCACTCAGCCAGGGTGAAGGATGGCAAAACTGCATGATCGATGATGGTATGCAGCCTCTCACCCAAAACTGCTTCATTGCCAGAAGACCAAAGGAAATCTTTCCAAAAAAGCATTCTAAAGCAAGCATGGGGAACCTTTGACAGTGTAGTATTATATACAAAATGGCCACATTAACACAAGCAACTAAATAATATTAGTAATAATAAGCAGGTACTTCTATAAATACGCTGTATGGGGTAGAATCATCACAGCTTTTGTAAAGCAAAGGGCTGCCTTGCAAACCTACCTCAGTTCCTGAGCACGCCAACAGCTGGTACCTGAGGCAGATCTGATTGATAATGTCTGCTTGGATTTGCAAAAGAAAGTAAGACTTCTCATAAAAGCCTCTTAAAATATCTGAATCGTGATGGGATATAAAGGCTTGAGATGGAAAACCACTTAAGGGAGGAAACGCAGCAAATAAATTATAATAATTTTTGTGAAGCCAGGTCACTCTCACAAGAATCTCTGCTATATTCGTAAATGGTGTGACAATCATCCAATGATAACTGTATACTCATGACAATAAAGAGAAAAACTACAACATGTTGCAGACACATAATATTGAGATACTCTGTAGTAAAACAACAGATGAACTTCAGAATGAGAAAGTGTAAAGTCACACACACACACACAAAAAAAAAAAAAAACAGCCCTAACCTTACCTACTAAGTGTCAGGTGTTCAGTGGGTTATTTTCAGGAATAAGATTGAAGCAGAGTCTCTTATGAGAATAACTACTCAGGAGCACTCAACAAACAAGAGGAATGCTAGAAGGTACTTGTAAAGAGAACAGAAAAACAAAAAGGAAACAGACATATCATAACATTAATCTGCATTGTGCCTGTACCCTGAATACTGCATTAAATTCTGGTCTATTTGCCCATCTCAGAGCCAATACAGAGGTACCTAAAAAGGTCCCAAAAGAAGCAGCACAGCTGATCAAAGGAACAAATCAGTTTCTAAGCACAGGATGCCTGAATAGATCAGGATTCTGCAACCTGAAGAAGGTATGGAGGAAGGGATAGGGGTCTCAAATAATGAGTGGAGTAGTGAAAGTGAACAGGAAAACACTATTCACTGGTTTTTCACATACAATAACTAGGGGACTTGAAACAAGAGCACCAGGTTTAAAACAAGCACAAGAAGATACTGTCATATAATATACAGGCAATGTATGCGACTCCTTGCTGCAAGGTATGTAAAATATCATAGATTTTGCAGATTTGAAGGGAATAATCACTTTTCTGAAAGAAAATTCCACATAGAGCTCTTAAATATGATGATTTCACCTTTGTGATCCAAGAATTTCCTGTCTCAAATCACTGGAAGTTTAAAAAACACTCTCAGGAAGCACTGTAATCTGACTGTTATGTTCTCATCCTCACTAGGTGTCCTCCACTGACTACTGCACAAGTCTCTAGTCCATTTAGCTGCCAGACATTCCTTCACAGTAATAATGAAGTATTATTAATCCTGTGATAGAACAATTGCCAGCTTGGGATCAATGTTTTCCCCATCTGTCTCCTAAGCAAAATGTGGTCTGACCTGCCTAGTTAGATCAGTAGCCATAAGAAGGATGTATTGGTGTCTTTGCTCTTAGTTAAGGAACCATGGCAGCCCTCTCATCAGAACAGTTCAATTGGAAGGGTCCTACAATGACCATTGAAGCCCAACTGCCAAGAAACTATAGGCACCAGGTTTCTCAGCACTCAGCAGTGCATTCAGCTCAGGTTACAGAGGAAGTTTGTGCCTTGCAGCAGCATACGCTCCTGGCTACAGCTCACCCTATCTGTATGGTATTTATATCTGATAACACATCAGACTCCAGAACAGAGCTGTGGCCCCTCAGGTAAGATGAATGGTGTTCCTCTGATCTGAGAGCACCTAAAGGGGTATCAGAAAAGCAACAGCACCTCATGTCTTGCACATGATCAAAATCTGCCACTGTCTTTTTGGAAATTAATTTCAGACATGCGCTGGCTGTCATTTTCCTAGATTCTCCAAATTTGGCAAGCGAAGTATGGCATACAACGGGCACTTACCTGAAGTCAAGGCAGAAAAATACTTTTTCTTTCACATTGGGACACTGAGGTGGCATCAGTTCATCAGTGATCAATGAGCCAAGCATGTTCTTCATCTTTTCTCCTCCAAAGGTATCCGGTTACCAAGGTACCTGTGAAGGAAACAAAAAACACTTTATTAATAAAATTCTAAATTAATATTAGGATAGCAAACTCCTGAGAGGATATTTGCATTTACAAAGGTTCTTACCAGATGTTTAGCTCTTTTTTTGGGACAACAGCTCTTCCTTGAAGAAAAAGTCAATAGTGATGCAGTGCTGCCACCTCAAACACAGCTCTTGAGGCAGACAGCTACCAGGCAGCCTTCCTGTATAGAACAGCTGAAGGAATCTCGGGCTACAACTCTGTAGCCACAAGTTTAAGAGAGTCCAGTCCCTGATGCGGGCCACTGTGACTTTCGCAGTTGTGATCTGCAGACACATTTGAGAAAGAAAGGAAGGCTGATTATGGTCTGCTGTTCAAGTTGGAATGGAAAAGCCTAGGCCTGTATAATTGAAGTTACAAAAAAGTTTGCAACAAGCTCTGTTGTTACTCGTTACAAATGCAAGTCCAAATTCTAGAGCTTATGCTTTTCTTCATGGTTACACACAAGTATCTTCCAATATATTAGCAATATTTTAAATAGCCTGCACAAATATATTTTAAAATAGTTCTTTCAAAGTATTCGGGAAAGGCATACTCAAACTTCTGTATGAGGAAGCAGTACAGTATACACACAACACACCTTACAACTTGGCTTGTCCCTAAGTTTGAGTGTCCTTTCCCACAAGATGCATGTGGCTCAAATGTATCTGCAACTGGATTTTAAATCACATTCATTTGCCTTTACAAACACCAATTATTAGACTGCAAACTAGCACACAAATCTTATCTTGCCTCATCTCTGCACAAGTGGGTTTCCAAAGAGAGTACCTGAATATTCAAATAAACCTACAATTTCCTAACAAAGGACCCAAAACCAGCATTCCAGACTATGATTCTTCAAACCAGATATTTAGTAGCAGCGAACTTGTAAAGACATGGAACTTCCCAGGCTAAAGTCTAGTTAGACAAACTTCACTAACCACAAAATGGCAGCCAAGAACACTGTGCGCCTGCAGCCTCACACCCCGACCAGCACCCAGGTTCCTCTGCCCGGGCGAGCAGCTAGGCCATGGGAGCGCAACGCCTTCGCATGGCAGCGGTGAACTATCCCAGTACTGACCTGCCTGTGCTTCTCTAGAGACCTAGCTCCAAATCCTCATCTAGTAGTTAAAATAAAGCTCCAGAAAAACAAAATCAAGCCACTTCTCCAGAAGCTGTCAACATGCTTTATCAGGCCCACAAAAACAACAGTTACTAAAGCTTCGCTTTCCTTTCTGATTTTATTGAGGGAGTATCTTCCATTATGAAACTTCAGGAAACAAGAGAAACTTTCAATACACAAGGACTTTCATCCACTTTTTGCTTTCTCTTCTTGGTAGAGCTGCTGCAGTTGAGTGTCAGAGTGCTGTGTTGATTACAGTTGCCAGAGGATTTGCTGGCAAGTTTATTTTATTAGTAGTCTGTTTAATTCAAGTCAAAATATGGTTGGAACTTGAAGCCTTCAGTCCAACTTCGGACCCTGCTCTAGCCTGACACTTGGTCTATCCGCTTTGTTCAAACTGGATCATCTTGCTGGTGCCAGGTCCCCCAAACATGAGAATTAAAGAAATACTCAGGCAGAATAACTGCAGGAACTGAATATGGAAGAAACTTGACACAAAGCCAAACTATTCAAGAACAGAATGTCTGGACAGAGAAACCCTATGGCATCAAGGCATGTTTGTCACTTAATTAACCCTGGTTCTGTTGTTAAAGAGAAAGAAAAGCAATCCATGAAGGGGCAGGCATGTAGCTGACTCCCAGCGTAGGTTCACAGCTTCATCTTAAGCACCAAAGTTTCCCACATGGCACACAGAAAGCGGAGTTTCCCCACAAAGAGCTCACCATCCCATCTGGTTTACAAATGCTCTGGTATCTTCAGTGTCACCCAAATAATCCCAACATCCTATGACTTCAGCCTCATTCCTTACATAAAAGATACAGTAAGAAAGCCATAAGCAAACAAAGGTTAAGTGCTGTTTCAGCCTTTGGAAAGACATTTGCTAACTACCTCCTTCTGGCACACTTCTTTGATTTGTCAGTAACAAAATACTAACAGGATTAGGTTGCCAGCACAAGCTACAGAATATTCAGGATTCCGTTCAGCAACAACCAGTCTAAATAGCTTGTGTAGAAGTTGGAAATTACTTAGAGTTTACTGCACAAGCAAATTTGTCTTCAGCTGTCCTTTTTTATTGCTGTACTACCAATTTAATTCAATTAATGCATACTGCAAGCAGATGGGGGAGAGATCCAAAGCCACTGGATACAGAAGTAATTTTTTCATGCCTGTGACCTGTCACTTTTCTTTATTTTTTCCCCCATCTTGTTTTGCTTCCTGTGCACCTAAGAGCAAACTGTATAGTTTCACCTAGGGCTCTGAGTCAAGCAGCATTTACTCAGTCTCTCACTCAGGATAATCCTAAAATATCTCCTCCTTATTAAACTACTGTGAAGTAATTTTCTGGTTGGAGCCTCCTGCTGCCTTGTCAATCTCTTCCCTACTTGAGAAACATACATTATCCAGAACTGCCCTGACTTGCAGAATGCTGAAGAATTGCCTTAAACACTAAGTCATTAACAAGATCTTGCTATACTAATGTGTCATCAGAATTGCTTCAACAACCCCTATGACTCCTCCCCACCTTGTTTGCCATGACAGCTCTCGTTTTCTTCCTTAAATGATATTGAGAACATATACGTGTCTATAGTACATGCTATTGCCATAGTATTTAGCTTCTGCTTGGGCAGTTCTTCGTGACACAGAAGAGCAAAAACAATCATCTGCTATTGTAATGAATTGCCCATGTAGAAGTTAGTGCAAAAATAGAAACTGATATGCAGGCACAGTTCTACAGCTGACTCAAATGATCTGGTACTGAGCCGTGCTAATACCCACTAGCTGAAGATTTCTTCCCATTACTTCAGGGATGGCTATTCAAATACAGGCAATTATGCATGTGCTTGGACACTAAACTACAAGTCTTATGAAAAGCAAAATAAAAAAGAGGAGAAGGAACAGAGATATTAAGAAAAAATATCTCTTATAATTTGTTTTTGGATTTATGTTCATCTCTAGGGGATGAAAGATGACTCCAAAGAGAAAACCAATTTTATATTTCTGTTTTGTTTAGCACGATTATTCTACAAAGCTAGTATTAAGATGAAAATAAATTTAGTTACCATATTCCTATTGGGAAGGATGAAATTAAAAACATGTCTTTGACAGGACAAAATATTTCCAGCTTATCACTAGCCTGTATGAAGAAAGAGACTCAAGGAAATGGAAGTGGACATGATCTTAAGCACAGCTCTGGTTTCTAAATCAGTAAAGGTAAGGTAGCGATGAGGAACAGTAAGATGACAGTCAAAAATGCTGCAAATTAGACCTTGGAGCATTTGCCCATGAAGGCTGAGGCTGCCACGAATGACAAGGATCTAAACTCAGCTAAGTAGAGGAAAAAAAAAATTAATAAATTTGTGTCATTCTCATTCCCACTTTTAGCCTATAGAAAGGAGTCAGGAAAAATTGAGGCTACAGCAACAAATAAAGGAATATCAAAGTTTGAACTGCTGGACAGAAAAAAGGAACAGCTCTTAAATCCTAGCCCAGTGGACCCTGCAGTCTCATGGATCCAGAAATCTCCCTGCCACACTGAGGAACGTGTCACAGTCATACTACAGAGACACCAGACTCAGGGAATACAGAGCAAAGACACCATGCAAGTAGCTACCAGCATGTGAGGGATACCACCCACGACCTGCTGTATTTCATCGCTCCTGTCCATGCTGTGCAGAGGCACACCAGGGCATCACCAGCTGGAACACAGCGTTGCCCCTGGCTGTGCACAACCGCCTGCGCCTCCCAGCTCCAGTACTGAGAGGCCTTATTCTTGCAGACTGACCCAAACTCCCTCCTGCACCCAAACTGTCCCAGCAGCGAAGACTAGCAGCAACCACAGATGACATCTCTAGTAAGCCTGGAGCTTCATCACCTACAGGAAACAGCAAGGCACAGACTGTGCTTAGGGTACCCTGTAACACACAATACTATAGATAGATAGTACACACAGTGGTGGGAAACAATCTTTCTATAACCAGCAACCTTCCGCTGCAAACATTGAGAGTCAGTGCTTCACGATTTTTACTAGCTGGAACACAGCATTTTAAGGATTTTTTTTTTCTTTTCAATATAAGAGGACTTCCCCCACCCTGGTGCCCATGCTTTCACATATTTACTCTAAAACAGAAGGACACATACATATGGAATGCTTAGCTGTAACAGGGATGCAATAACAACACAGCAACATCTTTGTGCTGAGCATATGGGTGATCTCCCTGCAGACAGGCAGGGTTTTCGGGATGTTCCACCCTTCCTGCTTGCTGAGACTGGGTGGGCCGGACGCTGGTCTGCATTGCTAAAAAAAGAGAAGGCTGATGCAGGGATCCAGGCTTACGAAGCATTTGGGTGGGGAGACAGAATCAAACAGTGCTGGTGACAGCTGAGTTTCTCAGACTGCGTCTGCATACAACAGTATGCGTAACTCCCTTACCTGAGCAGAGTTGAGGCTCTCGGACTTAAGCAGAAGGAGCTTCCAGCTCTCCCAAATCATCTCTGCCATGCATAGACACTGTCAGGCAGCATGTGCTCAGGGATCCAGGCCAGCACACAGCAGCTACAAGGGGAGAAGTTTTGGCAGCGATAAGCCAGCTCCCATGTTGCACCTGTGCAGGGACAAGTCAGCAAGATCATTTCTGAGACCATCTACATAAGGTTGGAGACCTCAGTGAAATAATACTCTGACATCTGCAAAGGATGCAGGGACAGCAGCCCTGAGTCAAACGGGCACAAGTCAGCCCTCACTTCTCTGCTCCAGGTTGACAGGGGAGCAGAGCTGGACTGGGTGGATAGCTAAGGGCCTGCTGAAGAGCCTTCATTAACCCATGTCCTCCATTAACAGTGAGCAAAGATGGTGTGCACAGTGAGAGAGACACTGAACCCATGCTCCCTTCTGGAGGCACAGCCCTCGGTCATCCGCTTGGAAGCTAGCATCACGAAGACAGTAATGGAATGATACACCTAACTGGATGGCTTCATCAAAATAGTTACTACAAATAAGGACAGAGGAGAAAAAAAGTCAGTTCTGAAAGCTGTCACAGACTAAGAGTACACTGAGACTGAAATGGGTCCTAGGTATTTGGAAACAAACCAGAATTTAAATCAGAAGTAAATCAAGTAACAAACACAATAGTTATGCAATAGGGTGAAGCATAAGATCAAATGCTTATAGACTAAACAACTCTTAAATTCTGAAAGATCATCCACTGAAGAAGGGGAAATACTTGACCATGACATAGGCAATCCAGAAATGGCTTGGAGACAAAACTGTTGATTCAGCCAGCAAAAAGGAAAATACAAATCTTATCAGTATTGAAGATGAGTTACTCTGAGACAAAAGTAGTATGCCATGCACAGCAACACAGACTCACTCTGAAGCATCACGCTCAATTCTACTGACAGAGGTGAGCTACACCTAGACCAGACATGAAGCAGGCTATCAAGAGAATGCAAGCAATGGAAAGCTATTCTTACAAGAGGAGGGTAAAAACTAGAAAAGGCAGAGCTCAGAGACTATTTTAAAAGTACATGGAGGACATAAGCTAGACAATCAAAATCTGCTTGGTCTGTTAAACCACTATGACACTTGGCTGGAATTAGGAACAGCTGCAGTGTTATAAACACCAAGCCACCCAGTAGAATAGCAGCCACAAACTACATGGCAAGCCATGCATTTTTCCTGGAAATAGACATACTTTGACATTGTATATGATGCAATTATTTTGTTTATTATACTTTAAGTGTTCTTTTGCATGGCATTACTTACATTCTGAAAGACAAAAGTCTTCAGTGGAAGAGGGAACACACTCCTTGGCTGGTTTCAGATTAGTGGGAGGAGAGTATCTTACTGGCCCTCCTGGATGGTAGCTCACCCTTAAGCTATCAGCTTCCTCTTGACTAGTCCTTTTTCCCCAAAAAACTCTGGACTTGAGTGGAGAGAGCAAAGGGTGCAGAGAAAAAGAACTACGTTTGGAGGGGAACAGAAATGCATATATGATGTTTAAAGAAAACTGATGGCATGGTTTCTAGTTATGCAACCTATCCTTTAGCACACAGCTGACAGCTTGAAGCCACGGGGCAAGAAGAAATCAGTCCATATAAACCCATCTCAGCTCATCCAGAAGTTTTCATTGCTGGGCCACAGACAGAAGCACTAACTGAAGTGCTTTTCAGGTGAGGAAAACATGCACAATGGGTGAGTATTCACTCTTCATCTGTAGGCTGCCTCTCCAAAAGGCTGGCTTCCCTGTAGGATGGCACACAGAACAAGTTCATTTCCCTGCAAGGTGAGTTCAGCCCGTCACATGGCCTCACAGTCAGCTGATCAACAGGAACATCTTTGAAGCCCTCTCAAAAGCTTTTACACACTGAGTTAGTTTCAAGGTGAACATAAAGGATTTGTAAGGGTCACTGCATAATACTAATTAAAAACTGGTCTTGCACCCATTCTAGAAGAGATGAAAGCTTTGTATTTTCATATATTTCAAAGATGAAAGCTTTGTAAGAACAAGTGTTGCAAGACATGTTCTAGCTAAGAGCATTCCTGACTGTATAGCTTAGTTGCTAATATAAACAGGAAATCTCTTTCCCTCAACACTGAATGATGCTTAGTAAAGACAGTTGATACTGCTACAACTCGAAAGCATGCAAATGTCCTGTATGCTTGATCCAAAGCTCATCTAACACAGGTGTTAGCAGTAGCAGAATGCAAAAGTCTAAAAATTTGCATGTTTTTAAATTCAGGAAGCCAGTAAGACTAACTCACACTGACACAGTCCACCAAACAAACGCTTTGCAATGACGGTGACTCTACAAGGATTTGGCAGTTGACTTTGCACGGACTAGTGATCATCCAATGTAAACAGTGTTTTACTTCAAATACTCAAGAAATTCCACAGGCCAAACCCTTGGGAAGTGCTTGGCAAGCCTAAATTTTATGCTGGAGATGAACAACATGTATTCAAGATGTTCATCTATACATGATATTTCCACAGGAGTCAGCATGACTTGGGTTTTGGAGAAATAAAAGTTTTCAACTAAAACCCTTCAACAAAAAAAATTACAACTTTTCAAAGATATCTTAACTCAAGTTGTCTCTGCCACCAGCAACACCAGAATGAGTGCTAATCTATGTGAAAAAGAAAACTGAAGTTTCCAACATCTCTGGCCATGGAGGGAGGGAGAAAGTCTCTTTCTATTGGCCATACTTCAAACACTGACACACTTGTGGTAAAGCTACTAGTAGCTGACACTCACAAGTATCAACTCCCTCACACCCCTCACATCCCTTCCCCCTTAGCCTAGCAGTCAGATATACTGCTGGACTGGCTCTTCTGCCACTTTATTCAAGACAAAGCAGTCAACAGCAGGCAGCTGTATGCCCGTGCTGACATCTGTATATCATGCACAGGCTCCAACTGCTGCTCAGGAAGGGTGAGGGTCTGCCCAAGTCCTACATGCCAGACCCAGGACATCTCAGATACCCCAAGGTGTCTCAGATAGTGTTAGAATCCAATATGATGACAACTGAATCAAACCTAAGGGGACACTGATCTTTCCACTGCAGGGACTGGGATCTCCATTACACTGGCAGTATAACACACTTCCAGTATTCTCCCTGAAAGTTCAGCACTGCCGGGAGAAAATTAATTCCCAGACATGATTAGAGAGGAAAATGCTATTTACACCTTAAATAATCCAGGATCCTACATTGAGAGTAACCTGGCTGGGGGGGACACACTGCTAAATTAATTCGGGCTTAAATTTGCACCAAAACCAAAAGCTTTCAGCTGGTAAGCATCTAAGTACACGTTTCTATTTATCTACACAAACAGCTCCAAGGATTTTTGAATGAAACAGCTAGCTCTATGCCTAACACCCTTGAGAATCCTATGTTTGAACACGCAAGCTTGCCTTTCAAAGCTACCCATCTTTAGCCCTGTATGTTGGCAGTTCGGATCACAAGGGACAAGTGTTGTGAGGTGGTCCTGCGAGGAGCTGAAGCTAAGGAGAGATGACTGCTAACAGTCAAGCCACCACATGTTAGCTAACTACCAGTTATCTCCTAAACTGTATTAACTAGTCAACTGCCAATTGCAGGGTAACCTGAACTTACTTCCAGCTGATTTATAACATGTTAAGCTAATATAATCTTGCTTTGCCTTGTGATGGGATAGAAACAAGCATGCAGTCAACATGACTCAGATGAGCTGTACTATGTTGAACAAAAGCAATCCAAAGGTCACCCCTTTTTCCGGCGTCCCCAACAATCCTTCCTGTAACACTGGGGTGCGGCACCTTCACAGCATTACCAGTAGTTGACTATTAACCCCTTCCCCTATCCTGAACAAAAATACATCCAAAAAATTAGAAAAGAACCTAAGAAACCATGAATCTTTTCTTCCCTCCCTCTCCCCTGCAGGTCCTTTATCTTTGTGGTCATCCTCACAAATAGCCCCAGGACTAGCTTACTTAAATTGTATGTAACCTCTCCTAATTAATGTTGGAAAGAGGTGGAGCTGCTGTTGTAACAGCAAGAGGCAGTCTGTCACTAGCCACAAGATTTGAGATAAAAACCTAACAGGCAGAATTCTCCCACACACTCTACCAAGGCCTGACAAAAATGTAAATGTCATCAGTTCAGGGAAGTGTAAGCTCATGCTACTCTACCCCAAGTGTAATGTTTGCCAATAACATGGGAAACTTAATTGTGTGAGGAGTGAAGACTCATATATAAATATCACTGAAGCTACTAGGTCTTCATTAGACATTCCTAATCATTAAGTAAAGCAGCCTGCTTTGTTCTAGCCAAAACTCATAATGGGAATAGCATATGCTACACTGTTTTATATTCCAAATAAAGGTCTCCACCTTTCTGTCTCGAAGGCCAGTCTTGACCTTCCCCCTACCTTCACTTCTGGTGACAACCACACTTCCTTCCTCTGTAGACTGCAGGTTTTAAAATAATATCTTGATTACCATCTATATTCAGTTGCACCTCCATAATGGAGAGGACTAACTGCTACTGCCTGAGCATACGTTTAAGACAGGGGTCAAGAAAAAGCCCGCTGAAAATTAAATGGAAGACCAAAATATGCTTTGGTTGAAAGGTGCTTTACTAGGACTTAAAATCTGACCACCTAAAACTTTATTCAACTTCTATATGGAAAGGAAAATGAGAATCAGTTTGCTGATTGCCATGGCATCTTACTAAGGCATGATATATATTTTATCTATGCATACTTAATAACACAGGGCATTTTATTTCATTTCAGTTCTTCATTCTCTTTCAAGAAAGCCAAGCCAAACAACGTAAATCTGTCACAAGCAAGAAGCTACTTGGCTCCAGCTGGGAAAACACTAGGGCTTACTGTTGCTAGAGCACGTATCCGAACACCTGAACTGGTCTGACTGGAAGTGGTTCCAACCGCCAGTCTCTTCCCAGGACCCCTGTGTGCTAGCATTGAACACTTTGAACAGGGAGATGATCTGTCTGGAGTTTATAGATTTACACTGCAGATAGCTAGGCAATTCATATTTAGCTGTTACATCCTATCCATAAACTAAGGGTGTTAAAGCTGTTGTTTTCCCCTCTCATCTGAATGCTCTGCTTCCTGTGACAAACCTACTTAGTGCTCCACTGTTGCGCTCCAGTATCACTGTCCACAATACCCATAATTTAACAGGGACAGTTTTAACTCTGAATCCCTTCTCGGGGAAAGTTTACAAACATTACCCAGGTCTGTCACTGCTGAGTATGTGCCAAGCATTAGCCAACTACTTCCCAGCCCTGCAGGAGGGGAGAAAGGACAGGGAAACCCAGGAAGAGCAAGCACAGTGTCTGCGTCCCCTGCAGTCCTGCTTCCACCATATACACATTCAATGACCTACCTCTCCCCAGTGCACATAGAAACAAGAAATGTTGTGGGAACACAGGCAAGCTTTGCTTATTCTTTACAGCTTCCACTTATGATTACCTGTCCTCAGCCACTCTAGGTGGGTAGTTAAACCCTGAACTCACACAGTAGGTCTGCAAAGGATTAAGGAGGGACACATTTGCTACTGACACAGCTCACACTTACTGTTGCCCTGCCATAGCTTATAGGAGGAAGAACTGTTCTTCCTCCTTGGCCTGAGCATCTTATGCATAAGGTAGAGATGCTTTCACATATGCAAAAAAATCAGTTTAGACATATTGTCAGTCTCATCTGCACCTAAATGAATATATTATTTTTTTTCTTCCCAACAAATAGACATAAGGCACTTTCCTTGCTCAAATCCTCTAATGGCACACCATCCATGCTCTTTGTTTCCTCCAAGGGTCACCTCTGCCTCTTGCACACGGGCTACCACCAGTCTTTCCTTCCACACCCTTATGAAGCAACCAAGGTTGTCCACGGCCATCTTTTGCAGTAGTTTTCCACAGCAAGGATGGTGCAAACTGGCCAAAAGATTAAATCAACCTTTGATTCTTCCTAACAAAGAAGGAAACGGGAAAGAAGCAATAAAAAGACAGTGCTGGAGGCAAACCCCTCCACCCGTATGAAGACTTTTCCAGACATGAGACAGTGACTGTACAGCGCACATACCCATGTGCACACAGACCTTTCTCTAGATAGCTACTGGTATCTAAACCAAACCATCTTAAAACATGCCACAGTGGCTCAATCCAAACAAGAGAAGCAGATATGTAGCACTGCTGCAGGTTAACCACTCAATTTATTCCCTCAGCCTCTCAGGCAGCTCTGGCAGTCTCTCCTGAGCTTAGCTGGTCAGACATCTTCCAGAATGCAGTTTAACCAATTTAATGCTACCTGCAGAATGTCTGCCACACATCTGGCCCTACAAACGATATCAGCGTGGGTGTGTTGGACCTATTCTTAGTCTCTCCCATCAGGTTTTGACAACTAATTGGTTTAAACATTTGTAAGAAATATGAAGGTTGTTTGAGGACACCATGCTGGAAGCCTACACCAAGTTCATTCTCTTGTGACAAAAAAGGTCTTAGAAACCAGGGAAGAAAGAGACAACACAGAGCACAGGAAGGGCATCTATTAAGGAGATGTCCTTCAAGAAGCTGGAGGTATGTCCAAATGCAGATGACAAAAATAAACTGTGGTTCATAAAATGCCAACACAATATAGCAAAGGTCCAGGTAAAGATTCAAAAAAGTGTGATCAAGACATAATCTGACTAATAAATCCTCTTCCAGCATGTCAGATCAAGAAGTCCATAGGATCAACAGACTATCAGACCATTGAAGGAATACTGACAGAAGATGCATTCAAAACAAAAAGTTGAAGAAGTTCTTCACAACAGACTGGGGAAGTTCATACTCTGGAACCTCTCTTTAGAAACAGATTATCTCACCAAAGTAAGTGTCAGGTAATATTCACACAAACATTCAAAGATAACTCCTTCAAAGGGGAGGAGGAAAAACAGGAGAACAGAAGCTTTCCATCCTGAAGACTGAGATTTGTGAAGGCAGCTGGGAGGGAGGGTTACTATATTAAAACTTGAGCTGGTTCAAGATGCCACTTCTGTGCATAAGGTAGCTGTCAAATCAAGCAGAGGCCATCAGCACGTGGCAATAGACACAAAAGCAGAAGTGGGACAGACATCAAGATTTGTCAGGTTCTTAGCTAAACCTCAAGAGGGAATGGGATGAAAAAACAGAGACCTGAAAACCTCTTGCAGTCCAACTAGTAAGGTGGCAAGCAACCAAACATGCCTCCAAAACAGCAGGGGACTATGCAGTGTGATAGTTTTAATTGGTCTGTTTCTTTCTGATATTTCTGCCAACATTTCTGAGCACCTGTAGACAGAACAAGCCTCACGCTTTCTCAAGAAAAAATAAAGTATCTCCTTCTCAGATTTTTCTGCTTAAGATAGCATGACACACAGGCAGAGGTAACATACTGGAGAAGAGTTGGATGAAATCCATGCTAACTCCACTGGGTACTGCGATGGTCTAGACAAGACTGTACAACACCTGACCTTTCCTTAGACCACTGAAGAGGCTCCTTCAACATATTGCTGTATGTGCAGCCACAGACCACCTTGTCCAGGACAGGGTTGGGATTCCCACCTGAATGTCAGAGTCTCAGAACAAGGTCAGCGTGGGAACACTGTCAACTATGTACAAAGCCTAACAATCTCATTCCTAGCATAATTCAGAAGAGCTAGTAATAATCCCTTGGTCACTACTATCATTCTCATTTTTAACTTTCATGCCTCAAAATGAACAAAGCCAATATGAATTCTCACTCTAATGCTAGCTGTGTGGAAAAGGGGAGAACAGCTTGCCTACTCTTTTACGTCCTTTAATCTGTCTAGAGGGTGATCACAGAGCTGCAGTGTGATAGAATCACTCTCTCTGGCTTTAAGTGGCTGAATGGTTTGGACTGAGTTTACCTCAAACATATTACTGGTATTAAGAGCAGACATGGAAATAAATCACACCCAAAACTGGAAAATAAGCAACTGAATATAGGCATTCACACATGAAACTGTAAAGTGCCTTTATCTAAAACATTAACCACTCTGCTTTGTCTCCACATACTAGAAAGAGACATGACTTAACCATCTACAGAACAAGTTTAAGTTCCAGCACTTGGAAAATTATCACACAATGCAAATGCTACAGGTATTTAGTGAAATTAAAAGGAATGAGTTTACAGTGGTTTTTTACACATTATACAATTATTACCTTGCTGCAGGATATGAATGTGTCAAACAGCTTTGTAAAATTTATGAAGAATATAAAGCAGTTGACTATCCGGCTTTAAACAACAGACCAGTTCTGGGCTGACATCACTCTTACTTGTAACTGGAGGGAATTCGTCTCCAGCTGTGGTAACACTGCAGAAATCCTCACTTAGCACGTTCCAAAGCAATCAGCAGATGGGTCATAAAAACCAAGGATCTCCCAAAGACAAAACCTCCTGCACAACTAGTATCGGCCACCAAGAGACAAGATACCACATTAGTTAAACCTGGATCACTGGAGGGTGACCCAACTTGCACTCAGATGGCTGCATTACGAAGCTGTAGAGGAAAAGGGAAAGAACAAGCAACAAGCATATCCTTACAATATCTCCCATGGCATTACTCCTGAAATGACCTGATCATCAGGCTATATCAATTTATTGTATTTCCATTCTTCTTTTTAACTACAAGTGAAGTAGCAGCTCTGGATTTGGATCTGTACCAGACTGGTATCATATCCATCCTATTTGGTATGAGAAGAAAACAAATACCACAACCTGGATTCTTATGGGAACAAGCCTTCCTCAATCACACTTCCTCAGTAGTTTGATACCATCACATATTAATGAAAGGGAGATGATATTTACACCCCTAGTGAAAAGGCTGGAGTTTGAACTCAGGTCTTCTAGACACCAGGGAACCCTCACAAGCAAGATGATCAACAACACAGCCAACACCACTGACCAAAAGCCAGATGCATAAAGATTCGTACAAGCCCAAGTACCTCAATCTCACTGTACCCAGCTTGTGTTTTGACAAGGCAGCAAAAATGCTGACCTTGGCCCTGTGAGCTGTGCTCACCATCTGGACAGACAGTAGCAGGAGCTAGGGCAGGCACAGAGGTATTGCTTACCAGCTAAAGCCTCTGATCCAAGAATTAAGTCTCTTAATCCACTAACAGTGCCTAGCTTCTAATTTGGAAGAAAGCCAAGTCCTACTCTCCCGTAGAATAGCAGAAGGGAGAGCCATCACAGTGCACCATTCCTTGCCAGCATGTTCTCAAGAAGCCAGTGGCTGGGCACCCCAGGCTAGCTGAGGCTGCCAAGCAACCTGCCTGCACGCTGTCTGCTGCCATCTGTAACAGGTCTCTCCTGGTGAGATGGCCTCCCTAGCTGTATCTGTCTAGACACCAAGTAGCAAGCTCTGCAGAAATTTAAGAGACTTTTCAACTCAAAAAATACAAGTTTTACTCGATCCTGAATTAACTTTTTAAGCAGGAAAAGCAAAGTGCCTACGCAAAACACAACAGAAATAAAACAGATTTATAGACAGGTCTCTCCTATAAAACTTCTCCCCTTTAGTTTGACTCTGGTCACGCTAGTGGGTTTCTGGATTGCAGTAAGACCCCTACAATCTCTTCCCCAAGGAAGTTGCTCTTTCTATCACAAGAGGTCTGGCCACGTGCTCTCCAACTCTAGAGTATCTCCCCACCAGTGGCTGGCTCCCAGGGCTCTGACATCCCTTTGCCACTATCAATCAAGAAGAAATCATGTCCTAAACATTAGGTTTCATGACCTTGTACTGTTCCCCTCTTTCATTTGGGAAAACCAACCTTCATGCTAACTGGGTTGCCTTGATACTGCCCATATTTATGTATGCAGTCTAACTCCATCCACTTAAGAGTTTTTAATTCATTGCTCAGATTAAATGCCCTGGATGTGATCTGCTTGGTAATACAGGAACCAAAACCAGTACTTCTCACAAACAATCCCATAAGCACTGCAAGATGGGTGAGTCACAAAATAGGGCCCACATGCTCTTCTTTTTCTAAAGGGCAGCTGAGAACCAAGGGGTCCCCAAAAACTAGGAACGTCTAATTCCAAGGAGGGACAGCTGTCATCCAGCCTTCCAAGAGGAGGCAACAACATTGATCAGGAACCAATTCTGAAGGTTTCTGGCTTCCTCAGTGTCACAGCCTCCTTGTTACACTTGAGACTAGGAGATAGTTACTCAAAGTGAGCAAAACATCTTGTGGACACATCTCAAAATTATAGGCACTACAAGCAGAATAAGTGGAATTGATTCAATTGAAGTGAGTAGCTCAGATATTAAATTTTTTTTAATGTTTTTGTCCTACAGAACAGCTTGAAAAAAAAACAAAAAAACAAAAAACTGGTTTAAGTTTTAAGTTTGTTTCGCTTTTAAGAAAAAATATAGAAGCCTTAAAATTGAAGTAATCTAGCATTATCAGAATGACCTTGAGCAAAAAAGCACACAACCTTTTATTGTTCCCAAAGCAAAATTACTTCTGCTGTTCTTTGGCTTGTCAAGTTTTTATCTAATATATCCACATTTGAAGCAACTATAATACCCAAGGAAGCAGTAATTAAGATAATTAACCTATCATATAAACATAATTAATATTTCTACTTCAATACTCTGCGGAAGAACTAACATGTTGTTACATGATACAAATTCAAAGAGAACTTCAAAAGTAGCAGTTAGCAGGCTATAAAATAAAATAGGAGGCAATTAAAACAGTTTAACTTGTTGCAGAGACTACTATCACAGAAGACCATACTTGGTCTGGTTGGGATGGAGTGAATTTTCTTCCAAGCAGCCCATATGGTGGTGTGTTTTGGATCTGTGACCAAAACAGCGCTGATAACACACCAATATTTTAGCTATTGCTGAACAGTGCTTGCATAGCAACAACGCCTTCTGCCTTTCTCTCTACTCTTCCCTTCCCTGACAGCAAGTAAGCTAAAGATAGGCAAAAGTTTGGGAGGGGTCACGGAGGGGACAGCTGACCCAAACTGATCAAAGGGATATTCCTTCCACACCACATAACATCATGCCTGGTGAAAAACCTGGGGGGTGCTATTTTCTGGAGTAGTCATTGCTCAGAGACTGGCTGGGCATCCCACTGCTTGTGCCAGGTAGTGAGTTACTGCATTTGCATCGCTTGTTTTCCTCCCTCCCACATCCCATCCTTTGTTTAAACTGTCTTGATCTTGACCCATGAGTTTTTCTTGCTTTTGGTCTTCTGATTGTCTCCCTCATCCTGCTGGGTGGGCCTGAGCCATCAGCTGGTGGGTGATTAGTTGCTGGCCAGGGTCAGCTCCCCTCAGAGTCACACAAAAGAGTTACCAGTCCTGCAGGTCAGATTAAAGAAAATTTAGGATGATTTAAGGCACCATCAAAAAAAACTACAGGTGAATTGAAAATTTATTATAACAGCTAAGGATTTCAGGATCAGAGAAAAAAAGAGCATGTAGTTTTCCCATTACGTCAGAAGCCAGCTAGCTGAATGGTTTCTAAACTACCAGGACAAGGATAAAGTAGATAAAGTCAGTGCGGTGACACTACTTTTTTCTGCATCTGCTTTCACTTTATGAGATGTGGAACAGAAGATCCTCAGGCTTGTGTTAACTTTTCAGGAAAATGGAAGGTACTTCTGGGAGAAAGAAAGAAAGAAAAAAAAAAAAAAAAAAGCCAAAACTCAAAGAACTCAAAGTACTAAAGCCCCACAAATATGCTCAATAATTGGGTCCCACAGTCCATTCCATGCCTGAGTCCAAGACCTGATAAAGTGTCCTAAAAATGAAACATTAAATCCTATATCAGAAACGAGCAGACAAATGGAGCTGACAAACTCAAAAAACCCCTGCAGATTAAATTAGACCTATGTATTATGACTCACCTGAATAATTGCCCAGCAAGCTGTGCCTGGAAAAAAAAAAAAAAAAAAAAAAAGAACATCTCAGCATGCAAGAATTTCTACACCTGGGTCAGAGAAGGTGAGCTGTACTTATCTGCCTTGCTTTGCAGCAGAACTTGTCAGTGCCTTGCAGAGGAAGCCAGACAGCAGAGGAAGAGCAGAAAGACAGAACAAATGACAGTTCACAGTACAGATGCAATGAGCTGCAGAAACAGATTAGTCCAACAATCAATGGTTAGAGAACCAAGGTTGAGAAAAGAATAAGCAATATTTCATATGTATCAACATAGAGCTGTATGAAGAAGTTTAATGAGTAGATGTTCCCAGAGAACATGAAAGACCAAGTCAAATTCTTAAGCTTTTCTGGAGTGAAACACCACTGCCTGCATCTCAAATCTCTTCTATTGCATTTCAGTACCTGCTCCCACAATAACTCCTCTCTGGGCCAAACCTTACAAAGGCAGGAGTTGCCTGAGGCCCCTCCTGCTACCTCTGACACATGTGCTGTCTCCCTGAAAAATCACTGGTTTTCAGCAAGGCTTATCAAGCCCCACAGGAAGCCTTGCCACGTAACTGGCACCACAGCTTCCAGCAGCAGGACTCAGTAATTAAGAGTTAGCTCACATACTTTAACCCGCCAAAGCACTGTACCACAAACACACATCGTCCAAAGAGAGGGGGTCATCCACATGGTACTCTGGTTTACAGTGGTGGAGTTCTTGGGGGGTAGGTGGTGGAGGCATATGGGTAATTGGGGTAACTTAAAGGCTCCAAATGTGCAGAAGCCCTTCAGGACATAATTTAAAATATTATTAGTTTGAATGATTCTAAAGGGACATACACATGGGCCAAGAAATGCTGTCTCAAATAAGAGACACTTCTTGACTCCAGTTCATGGACAGTTTACTGAGAAGGATGAGCAATTCCTTTGAGTTTCAACTTTTTCAGTGCTATATTGAAACCTACTATATGACATCAAGGCTTCAAACACATGCAATCCTGTCAATACTGGTTCTGATCACTGATTCACAGTATAGTATTTTCCTTCCACCATTCCACCTCCTCCCACTTGTCTAGTGTAGACAAGACATCTCCTGGTAATTCAGTTTCATTCCTTAAACATTTATGGTGAGGCTACTTCTAAAACTCAAAGACAACAGAATACCCACCCTCATGAGCACTTAATTGTCCAGTCTGTTCCTCCAAGCTTCAGTTACAGATATTCTAAAGCTTCTGTAAATAAACAATCAGGAGCACTTAAACCATAGTTGATCATGCCTGTGGTGGAGGAGAAATCACAAGACCATCAATTCAGCCCCAGCTTCTACTATAGCTCTACCGTTTATCTATGAAACCTCAAAGTTTTGCTGTCTGACTCATGATTCTAAGCATCCAGTGAGGGCACCACAAATAACCATTTGATAAACAAGCAAACTCACAGAGAAGAAAATAAATAAATTGAAACAGGACACATGAATGAGCAAATCTAAACTCCAATCCTTTGAAGCACAAGTATTTCAGTGGCCCTAGAAACAGAAGAGCATTGTGGTTTAAAAATAGGGTGTGATACCAGATAACAGCAGTGATTCACCTGGAAGACAAGGAGAGTACAAAAGCAAGAGACAAGACAAAACCTGCACTGTAATGACAACACACAGAGTCACAGCCTCTACAGCTCCTTTGGTGCTGGAATGAGAGGTTAAGAACAGGTCAACCTGGCTTTCACAAGAACAAATCATAGGAAAAACTGTATCTATCACAGAAGCAAAAGCCACCACAAACAGAAATGGCTATTACCAGCTTATCTACATATAGCGATGTACACTGCAGCCATCTGCAATCAAAATCAGTAAGGCACTTTTTAAATCAGCATGGCTTCTGCAATTTGAACCAAGACATTTATTCACAACCAGGAGTCTGACCATAAAGACTGCAGATGCACAGAGGGAACAATATTGGGAGCAAAGGAATTTCCTGCCACAGTAGAATGTGCACGTATGTCTCAACTTGACCATTATCCACATGCTTATGTGTGCAAAATGAAACACTACCTCCTTATGCAATTGCTAATGTCTATTTGCATACTTTTTTATGAATAATGTCACATTTAGTCCCATGGGGTTTGTGCTTTTGGGGTTAAGAGATGGATACATACATAACCTCTACCCAAAACCACAGACATGCATGCTAAACTTTTCCACAATTATGAGATGGATTGCATTCTTTCTTAGCTGCTTCCTGCCCTTCAATTCTGCTCAGGCATTGCTTCTAATAGTCTAAACCTGTGAGTAGCTGCTACTTTGAGCCTGGTTTCTTAAAGACCATTAATGCAGACAGTGTCTGCCAACAAACTCAACGGGCTCTGAAATGTTTAGAATTTGGGGGGTGAGGGGCGGGGGGGGGAAGTAGGGCAGGAGAGAGAAAGACATTTATGCTCACACCTTGTTGGACACCAGAAACTCCACTGAAGACAGATGGGTGACTGGGTTTTGCTTTGGTTAGTCTTCCCAAAGAACTACTTATTAACAGAAAAACCCCTACAACCTTACCAAACACAAGCTTCCTTCTTTCTCTAAAGGTAACTTCCCTGCATCCAGAAACTAAGCAGGTGGTGTTCAGAACTGTCAGCACGCTGAAGGCCTTGCTGTACTTGGCTCCAACACTGACAGATGGAAAAGGTGACCTTTACAGTCTGGTACCTAAGCAGCACACTGTGCTACCTCTTTTGCAATTCTTATTTGATCGCCTGTACTATCAGAAAGGAAAACCCTCTGCATTTCTTCCTCAGGACAAAATGGAGGAAAAATAGAATGGGACAAGGCATGTGAATTTGACATTTGTTCTCTCCATTATGTTATTGAAAGCTATCTCTCCATCATGTACAGGTTTAAACTATGCTGCTGCCAATGGGTGTGAATACTTACTGTGCTAAGAGCATTAGACACTATTTTTGTGACCAAAAAATGTCCTTGATTCGCATCAGGGTGCTATTCATCTATTTGAGGATAAGTTAAGGTAGGGCCACCTAGCTAATGATAGGGTCTATCATAGTACCATGTAGACACCTAGTCTTGTCAAGCCTGTTCTTTAAACCCCTGTCTAATCGGGCTAGACAGTTTGTACCACGCAGTAATTGTTCATACACTTCCAGCGAGATGACAACTAAGAAGGGAACTGTACTTTTCAGCAACTATAAATCACAGCAGGCAGAGGGGAGTGAGCAGAGAATACCAAATTCATTCCTCACCCCTTCAGTGCAGCATAGCATGTAAGCCGAACTCCTACGATAAGGCTCATGGGCAATAAAGAGCTAACTGTAACGCGATTCAGCAAGAAGCATAAGGCCATGCTTAACTTCAAGTATCTAGTTAGGACCTCATCGCTTCCATAAGGCTCAGACAGAAGCTCTCATAGTTCTGTAAATGCCTGGCTGAACTCAGGTTAATCAAATGCAAATGTCAGAAACAGATGTGTGAAATACATTTTAGGGATGACCTTAATTGCAACCTTACACCCTCTCTTGTTTCCCAGAAAAACAGACACAGCACAAGGAGCAAAAACTTATCACTTCAAATATCACCCAGAACAAATCCTGCCCTCTCCAGACAAGGTGTAGCTAGACCAAGCAGCACTCTCATGCCAATGATCTAGAGGTGACACTGTATTTCCTTTCTTCTAGCAGTAACCACTGTAGACAACTTTCCTGCAGCAAAGAAAATAAAATAGTTAACGCTGGTCAGGGATCAAAATATGCACCAACCACCAGATGCTGCCACCTCCTGATTAAGCAGGGGATTGACCTAGAAAACACACAGCAGCTGGGCCGAGTGCACCTAAACACTACTCACTGCTGCCAAAAGGGGACAGTCGCCTTTTCTGTGTTCATCCTGCCTCTTGAAAAGGCATTTCAACTCACCTTCTGGAAGGTTATTCGGGAAAGAAAAACGCAACTGTTTTCTTTCAGATTAGCAATTTAAATCCGGTCAGTGATGACTATGAGAGCTGGGGGCAGCACAACTGAAAGCAAGGGACAGGAGTGAGAGAGGGTCACCACATCATGAAGCAGAAATACACTGGCCACCTCAGCTATATCATCTAACCCCACTTTAGGGGATTTGAAAAGGCAAGCGATGGAAAAAAGAGTCTACTCATTAAAGTGAAAGTGCTCAAACAAGGGAAAATTGCAGATTCTTCAGGTCTCTCCACAAAACCAGAATGAATGGGACCACCTAACAAGCTCAGCTTTATCCTAACTTGCTTGCTACTGAAGGGACTATTCACCTCTCCAGGGTCAGTCTGTCTCACAACAAGCACTTCCAAAAGCATTTCTCAGGTTTTATTTATTCAGAAAAATCTCCCCCTCCTTGAAACCCAGTGCAAACAAATAGGTATCACCCTTAACACTATCAGCAGGAGAATCACATTACCTAAGGGGAGAAGGGGAAAGAGGAAGAAGCCCAAGGGAAAGAAAACAGGCAGCACAGCCAAACACATACTTTTTGTGGGACAGGGCAAAAACTCACAAGAACTTAAGTTTTGGTTTTGTTGGGGTTTTTTTTTGTTTGGTTGTTTTTTTTTTCTCCTCCTCCATCTTACTGTCTTACTAATTAAAAATATATTTTTGAGTAATACCTATAGGGAGTTTCCTGTTTACATAGCAGTAATTCTGTGAGCCAATAAACTCAGTGGCCTGAAGTACCTGGCCTTGACACACTCAGTCCAGAATAATTACTTTGTAAACAGGAAGCACGCTACTGCTAATGCACCCAGGTGAAGGAACAAAAGGCTCACAGAAGTTCTGCACTAGCACCTCCTGCAGCTTCAAGTGCAAATCCAAAATTAAATCAAATACAAATAATACTTTATGACTATCTATGCCAACAAGTGTTTGCCAGCACTTTCTGCAGCTATCTTTAAAAAAATCACAGGCTTGTTTTTGTTTTGTTTTGGGTTTTTTTTGTTTGTTTTTGAATTGTAAACATCTTCCACAGGCTGACATAGCCAAAATACTTCCAGGCATAGCAGGGTAGCTTTAGAAAGGCTTTTAGGCATAAGTAAGTTAGAGCAAGGTAGAGGAAATTTTTGTTATAACCTACACATTACTGTTGTAGGGTTGTAATCAGATGACAAGGGTTAATGTGCATATATTCTGAAAGGTACCTGACCCTGAGAATCATACACATGGTAACACCAGCAGAATGTATGGGTGTATCAGTAGACTTATATACAAGGATGCAGCTACATGAACAGCTCCTTGCTGACTTGCATCATAGAAGTCTGCCTTCTGACAGGAACAGGAACAGTAACAAGTCTTCTCCTCCAACCTGGAAGCCAAAATCTTAATCAGTGGTTTTCACATTTTAATCTAATTTAGATAAGCTAACCTACTTCACAAAAGTAACATCCCCACCTCATCTTGGTTTGCCACAGTTCCAAATTATACAGGCTGCAACAGGCCTACGAGGAAATAATTTTAAAAATACACCCCTTCAGCAGTCAGCAACCACCCCCACTCCGTCCCTTGATGGACAGCAGAAGGGCTGGACGTAAAAGCAGGCCCAAATCGTGTCTTTAATGTAGAGCTGATTATTCTCTGTCACCCTAGTCACTCCTCAACAGTGGCCCTTTTCCAATACAGAGTCTTCAGAGAATGCACATCAGCAGTCACTTGCAGAAATAGCATGGACAAACAGGCCAACACCAAGATGTTACAAAGACCATTTTAAAGGGAGAACTTTGAAGCAGCCGTCAGCCTGGTTCAGAAAGGCATTCTGCAGACACCAAGGGAATTCTTCAACCTTCCTTTTAAAACAGGCTTGGGCAAAGCAATTATTTGTCCCTTAAAAGGAAAGTGTATACTACCAAGTTTAGCACTCTTCCCCACCCCTTTCCACTGGCAGTTGCTATATTGTAATCTATAATATACCAAATGGGAAGCCGCACTTACCAGATGCTTTGCTGCACTAAGGAATCTCTCTTACCTTATAATTCTTGAACAAGAGCCCATCAATAACAGAATATAAGAATGGTTAAGGTTGGAAGGGACCTCTGCAGATGATATAGTCTATCTAATGCCACTACACCCTTGAAAAAGCATCAGCAGCTATCCTCACTTGCAGACTTCCCCTCCAAATGTACTACAGTAAAGGTGCTAGACTTGCGTCACCAGTATGTGAACTTTGTGCCACATAAAAGGCATGAAACCTACCAAAAGAGCCACACTTGACTAAAGCACAGCCTTCTCCAAAGCTGCCTTGGTACACCTGCAGATTCAAAGAGAAGTACAGAACCTGACATAAACTGCAGCTCCGTTTAAGTGCCCTTCCATTTAACTCATGTTAACACCACCATCTAGTGGATTAGATGCAGGCAGACATTTTTTTTTTTATTATTATTATTATTTTAAATCGGTAACAACATCCAGTAAAGTAATAGCACTGGGTAATTCCTAGTAATATCAGAGAACGCAGGTATTACTTATAAATAATGGATCCTAAACTTGTTGTGTGCATGCCAGTCGCAGAAAGGTCACGCCACAAGCAGCTCAACCAGCTGATGTGATGGGAACACAGACACACAAGAACTGCTTGTCTTTGACTACAGAATAAAGAGGTTACGTGCCAGTAAAACTGCTAGTGTCAAACCCTGCATATTTAACAAAATAAAACTCCAGAGAATGGATACTCATAGGATGAGCAAACACTGAAACAGTTGTAGCACTACAGCAATAATAATCTTTAATCAGATCAAGATTAGTTGAAGAACAGGTATCTTCATCTCTTTCTGTAAGCTTCACGATCACCTCATTTTCACCTCTTCACGTAATATCTACTTCTACCATCTCTCTGCACAAATATTTCAATTTTTTAGGGAATGCTTTTATCCTCTTTTCAGGCTTTGCTTTCATGGTTTTGAAGTGAGATGGACAATACCTGTGAGTGCTACAGAATGTGTTTTGCACTCCAGCCTTCAGCGCTCAGTGTGGAAAGATGCTTCCTCAAGCTAACCGATAGCTACTCTGCCAACCAGACATTTTTACTAACCTGTCCACTCTGCAAGTGCAGGCAAACACACAGAATATAAATGAAGCATCCTGGAACTTCACTGTTCTGGGAGGAATCAGAGGCATTGAGCTGACTGGCTGCACGGATCAGGTTACTGTAGGTAATATTTGCAGCCTTAAAACAAGAATTATCATTTAGTCTACAGCATTATCACAGTTTAACCCCAACCAGCAATTAAGCACTGCACAGGTGCTCACTCATTTCTCCCTCCTCACAGTGGGATGGGGAAGAGAATTGAAAAAAGCAAAACTCATGGGTTGAGGTAAGAACAGTTTAATAACTAAAACAGAGTAACAATAATAACTGTAATGAAAAGGAGTATAACAAAAAAAGATACATAAAACCCAAGAAAACACAAGTGATGCACAATGCAGTTGCTCACCACCTGCTGACCAATGTCTGAGCAGCAACCCACCCCTCCTGGCCAACTCCCCCAGTTTATATACAGGGTAAGACATTGTATGGTATGGAATATCCGTTTGGCTACTTCGAGTCAGCTGTCCTGGCCGTGCTCCTTCGCAGCTTCTTCTGCATCTCCTCGCTGGCAGAATATGGGAAACTGAAAAATCCTTAAGTTTGGAGAAGCACTACTTAGCAACAACTGAAACATCAGTGTATTATCAGCATTATTCTCACACTAAATCCAGAACTGTACCAGCTACTAGGAAGCCAATTAACTCTTTCCTAGCCAAAACCAGGACAAGGATTAATCACTCCAGTTAAAAAAAAAAAAAACAAAAAAAAAAAAAAAACCAAACCAAAAAACAACCAACTAAACAAAACCAAAACAGGTAGAGCTTTTATAATGGTAATATTCCAGGTAATATAAATTAAAATAGTGGACAAAACAAGCTATTACTTGATAATTCCAAGTTATATGCAGCCCTAATAAACTACAGGTGGGCCACTCAAGTGGATGGGCCTCTTCATAAGCTGACTGAAAGGGTAACTAAGATAAGATGATAAGTTTTCACCTAGGTTATGGCAATAAAGTATGCCCCAACCCCCACTTTTTAAAAAATAACTTGGATAAAGCACGCTTGTTTCACACTTGAACAGATACATTACAAAATAAGCTGAACATCACCAGATGCGAGAGAAAAAAATATTCTTGCTTGAGAAAAAAAAAATTAAGAGCCTAAGTAAGCCTCGGGAACAGCAATATCTAACACCGAGGAAGGCCACGAATACTCTGCCCCACCGAAGACCTACGGCAAGAGCTCCAAATCCTTCACACGGCTGCAACAACCGCGCAGAAACGCCGGAAGATGGAGGTTTCCCCTCAGCTTCCCTCACTCTTGAGAAGGCAGGAACCTCCTTCCTTCCCCTACAACGCTTCTTCCAGCAGAGGAGTCGGCCCCAGCAGTGGAGACAGCTCACGGCCACGCTCTAAGACGGGCCCGCCGCACGGTAACGGTAACGGAAACAGCAACGCCGCGCACCAACCTCCCCCGCTGCCCACAGACAAACATGGCGGGCCCACCCACAGCGCAGAAGTCCGTTCGCCGCCATTACGCACGCCCGCCCCGCCCCGCCCTGCCCCGCCCCTCCCGTTCTGCCTCCGTCTCCCCCGCCCGCGGCGCCCTGTGACGCGTGGAGCGTAAACAAAGCGGCGCATTCTGGGAAGAGGGAATCGTTACGTGCAGGAAGAGGGAGCCTCCATCTTAGGTGCTCGACGCGTCGCGGCGGCATGGCGGCTGATAGCCGGGAGGAGAAAGGTACCCGGTGGCAGGGGTTGGGGCAGTGGCTATGCCCCGGGGATGGGGAATGGCTCAGACAGGTCCCCCCTTTCCCCCCCCGCCTGGGCTGTCTCCCTTCCCCGCGGCCTGCTTGGTTGCTGGTGCTGGGCCTTCGCTCTGGGAGACGTCCGTGAGGGAAGCGGAGGGGCGGCGGGGCCCGGAGGAGGGCTTTGAGGACGATTTTTGTAGTCTTTAGACGGGGCGCCTTGGGAAACGCTCCCTGTGGCGCACGGGGGTGCCGGAGGTGGTAGAGCTGTGGTGCCGTGATGCGGTAGCCCGGCGGCAGCGGGCTCTGGGCAAGGTGACTTGGGCAGCGGGAGTAGGAGTAAGTTTGCGGGCCATAAGTTTTAACGTTTTTGGCAGCGAGTTGCTGTTGGTTATCTTCTCGCTGAAAGTATCTGCTTTTCCTTATTTCTGCTTGGAGCCCAAGCCGTATTTTTTGCAGGATTTTCTGCCGAGGGATGTAGTTACTTTAGTAAGGAGAAGATGACATCAGAATATTATTTTGGTGGATTTGCTCGGCTTTTTGCACTCAGCTATGCGTTCTGCGAACTGTGGGTAAAGTTTGAATTAAAGGAATCGAATGTTTCTAGGGTAATGTATATTCACAAGTCTTATAACAGTCTGTCACTGTAGGCAGAAGCTGAAATGATCTGCATGTTGTCTGTGAGGTTATATGAGTCAGTCCTCACAAAATAACCTGTCTAAGAAGTAAAAACAAAGTTTAGATGTAGAAGATTGCTGTGAGATGGTTAGTGCAGATAATAGCAGTCTTGTAAAAAACTTAAAGGATCATTGTGGTGTCATGGTTTGGTTTACACTGTTTTGGATTTATATGGAATACATCTAAAGACAAGTTTTGCAGGATATATGTCCATAAAATGTCTTTGTCAGAGTGGTGAAAGTTTGCGGTCTCTTAATATTGTGAAACTCAATTACATGGAAAATTCCCACTAGATTTTACTAGAACTGTTAGGTAAAATTTTCTGGTGCTTGATTCTTAACAGTATTATTGTAAGACCAGTGGGATGGGACGTGATCAGGTTGTGTTGAAACAGATGTGAGCTGCCACCTTGGATGAGCAGTGAAATTGAAATGCTTAGTGTTGTCATCTGAATTTCTACTCATATAATCCTTTATCTAGATAGGCTTGAATTTTTTTATTCGTTGGGTTTTTTGTTTTTTTTTTAATCACTGACAGTGGTCAAGTCACGAGTAGAAGACAAGGAATGTTTTTGTATTTCATATTATAATTTGCTTTTAATTTTTTATCCTATGAAAGGGGTGATTCTGACTGAATGGCAGATGTTGAGGTGTTGATGCACAGTTGTTTGTAACTGAAGTTATTTCTATTGTAAATGTGACATTCTTTTTATGTTTCTTTTGGATGAGAACTGCTATTTCAGTGCTTAAAAAAAGTGGAAATAAATAAATCTTTCATATCCTTTTAGTTTGAAATCACCTGGTCTTATCTCCTCTGTTTGCTAAATCAGATTTTTGCTTGGACCCTTCCTTGAATAGATCTAATGCTCATGGCCAGCAGAGGAAAAATGGCCTCCCCAGGTTACTTTCCTGCTGTTTCAGGTGAGTTAAATTTGTTCATGGAAGGATCCAACACACCCCAGAGTCAACAAAAGATGAGTTGCAGGAGAGCCCAGTTGGGAGTGTCTGTAATGAAAAGGACTCATTTGGACCTTCCCCCTTCAGCACTGATGAACTGTAAGAAATCTGTCCTCTACTGTTTTTCTGTTTCTTTTTTTTTGTGCTTTTCCTGATGCTCATCTTCATCTGTCTGAGATAATTTAGTTCATCAGATTGAACGTTAGCAGTGACAGTTCAGTGAGTGGAATTGTCTCGTGGAAGTCAGTGGAGCAGTATGCCCAGTGCAAGTGAGAGATGGGAACTGTGTGTTCAGATGGCCCTTTTTGCATCACCAGACTGCTAAATAAATCTGGAGAATTTTTTAAAATGAATTGGATAGATGTATCTACAGAAAGAGGTGCAGGGGGAACTCCTCCTGTTTCTGTCTTTTGTGTACTTGTTTAAGGTTCCAACTATAAATCGGGCCCACTTAACCTGGAAGGGATTTATCAGAGTATGTGTCAGCCTTGCTTATTCCATTTAGTTTTCCTTCTCATTTATTTCTGAACCAGGTGGTACGTGATTCTTTTAGCACCTCTGAATGCTACTGCAGTAGCTACATTAAATGTGGCTTACTTAACTATGCTGTTGCCTCATCAGAAGGGAAACAAAGTTAAGGTTCAAAATGTGTGATCTGGGGTGGGTGATACATTTCATATTCTAATCCTAGTGCACCTCTTTTTCATTAGTACCCAGTAAAAAAAAATCTTGTGCTCTGAACTTGCCTTGTCTTCCATGAGGAAGCAGGATGCAAGCCAGGAAATTGCAGCCCATATTTAGCAGTTGCACAGCTGTGCATCTGATTCTTGTATATCTCATTAGTAACAGTAAGAATATTTGATGTGGATGTATAGGTACCTACAAACATAAAGGGCTATTCCCATGAGAATTGCAGTGCAGCTTCATGTTATATTTAAATGCCCTCTAACTGCAAACTTCCAGAGAAAGGCTTGATCCACCTCTCTGCACTGCTTCCTTTGCATCAGCTAGAGCAATTGTGCAGTTCAGGGGCCGCTTTTGCATTCCCCCACCACAGAAAATGTGGAGAAATGCCAGCAGGAAAGCTAGCACACACGCTGACTTCAAATTCAGTAGTATATAGTAGAGATACAAGTATAGTACTAACTTTTTTTCTGGTATGGATTGTGTCTTTCATTAATATCAAACTGTAAAACTTCTCTTGTGGCACAGCTCAGGTTTTTGAGATAGACAAGCTGCCAGACTCTGGAGGACTTCACTTGCTGCCTTACAGTGATTTTATCTAGTACAGGAGTCCTTACCTGCTGCTTTATTAATGTTGTACAATGTGTCTTCTACAGATACTGTCAACTAGCTGTATCCTTGGAGTTTGCTCTGCTTTCCTTTTCCTGAACACAGAAAATGGAATCAATCACAGCGATATGAAGTAGAGCTAAGAAATGCAGAGTTTAGGAGAAGAAATAGGAGATTCAGAAATTAATACCACCTTCTATTATTTTTCCCTTTGCATGCTTAGCCTTAGTTCACTTTTATTTTTTAAGGTGCTTGGAATATTGATATGCTGTCTTAAAGCTGGTGAATCCTTCTGCCAGAATCACCATATATCCGCTTTGGTTTCAGACAAAGTGAAACAGGGTTGAGAACAGTGACAAATTTTAAAAGTTATGTGACCAAGTGTGGTCATCTACTGCTTCCAGCATAAATTTGCTTAAACTTTTAACTTTTTGATCAAGATGAATTAGTTGTACCATTTTTTTTCAGAGCAGCTCAGAATTAATTATGCAGCAAATAAGTACTACTTTCCCCTTCTTCAGTGGGGTGACCTTCCTTATGTTCTTGTTAACTTGGCCTGTTGCATTTTTTTTCTATTTGTAGATGAACCAAAAAACTCACCCTCCTAACACAGCAATGACAACAAAAATTGGGGGTCAGGAAGGGAGATAATTTAAGGTGCAAGTTCTTCATGATTTTGAGGAGAGTTCCCTCCTCTTTGCTTATGGCACTCAGACTATCTCCCAGTCTCCTTTTTCTCAAATTTTGTACAGGCTTTTTTTGTTAAGCTTTCATTTGTAGATCAGCTTTTCTGCAAAGCTTGTATGACATGAGGAGCCGACTTGGACCTTATTTAGAGACCTAAAAGCATCCTGTGATATATTATAATTCTTTTATTGGCTTTGCTTGATCCTTCAAACTGAAATTGTGAAAATAAATCAAGAGGACATTAATTTTTGCCATGTGGCAGATCTGTAACTCTAAAGGAAATGTTTGGGTTTGAAAATACTAGTTCTACCGTAGTTTACATATCCAGACTTTTTATAGTTGTTTTTAACTTTGTTTTCAGATGGTGAACTGAACGTTCTGGATGACATTTTGACTGATGCTCCTGACCAAGATGATGAGTTGTATAACCCTGACAGCGAGCAAGATAAAAGTGAGAAAAAGGGTAGGTGACTTTGGTAGTGGATGTCCTGCAGTAACATAAATGGTAAAAACTGTCGTTTTTATTAGTGTTAAAGTCATTGAAATAGCAGCTCTTCTAACCTGATTCAAAGAGTGAAAGAGTTCTAAAAGGCTTTTTCATGGACATCTGCTTTTTTACCTGACCTTCCAAGCAAACAGTTAACTAGGTTTCATTTTGTCTCAAAAGCAATTGCTGAGTCTGACGTGTTGTGAATTCATTTGCTGTTAGAAGATGACTGTCCTTTTTGGCTCTGTGAGGTGAAATGGAAAGGGAGCAAGGGGGTCCCAAAGTCTAGTTCCAGCTCAGTTCTTGATTTGGCTTTAGGCCAATCCCATAAGTATTTAATTTGGCATTCCCATATATAAAATTTAAAAAACACCTATGAAAGCTTAAAGAATTGCTCTTTTAAAGTAAAATTTATGTTTCATAATGTGAGCTGGTCCTGGCAAGCAGTTTTGAGTGTTGTTGCAAAGCCTACAACTGGAAGATGCTACCTCTGACTGCAACAGGGGAATTACCCAAAGTAGAGAAAGGAGGAGCCTCTGCACAGTTTTTGGTTTGATATACAAAATAACATTGAACTTGATATCTCTTTCTATTTAAGGATCAAAAAGAAAAACTGACAGGATGGAAAATGCTGAAAGCAAGAGACAGAAACCTTCCATGCATTCATCGAGGCAAGTGATGCCAAAGCCTCCTAGTTCATCAGTTAGCAATAACAAGAGAATAGTGAGTACGAAAGGAAAACCAGTATCAGAATACAAGAATGAGGAGTATCAGAGGTCTGATAGAAACAAGCGGCCAGATGGTGATCGAAAGATGCGCATGTCAAGCGGTTCCAGGGAACCTTATAAAGGACAACCAGAAAAAACTTGCATAAGGAAGAGAGATATTGACAGAAGGGCAAAGTCTTCTACACCAGATGGTTCAGAGGTATTAAATATTCTTGCTGCCTTATAAATAGAGCAATTATATGAGACTTTTATAAGGCACATACTCTTAGGACTGTGTGTACATTATATGACTGCTGATTCACTTTTTCTTTAAACATCAGAGAATCAGGCATGATGTGGATAGAAGACCAAGCAGATCCAGCCATTCTTCTAAAGAAGAGGTGAACTCTGAGGAATATTGTTCAGATCATGAGACTGGCAGTAGTGGTTCCTCTGAACAAGGCAATACAGAGAATGAGGAAGAAGGAATGGAAGAAGAGGAAGATGATGAAGGGGAGGAGGATGAAGAGGTGGAAGAAGATGGGGAGGAGGATGAAGAAGAGTATGAACAGGATGAGCGAGATCAGAAGGAAGGAAATGACTATGACACACGAAGTGAAGCCAGCGATTCTGAATCTGAATCTGCCTCTTTCACAGATGGGTCAGTCAGATCTGGCTCCGGTTCAGATGCATCAGGTAGGTAACATCTAGCATGAAATACATTACCATTGAAAGTTTGGGTGCTTTTAAAATAACCTTTTCCTGACTATGTCAAAAGTAAGCCGTAGCAGTGCAAGTGAGTAGGACAATGAAATAGTACAGGCAAGGAAAAAATATTCTGGAAAATGGAATTTCATTACACCAAAACTTGTGGATATTAGGATTACCATGCTGAGGATTCATAGTGTTCTTGAATGCTTTGTCCTTGTTGTTCAGTGCTTTGAAATATTAGAATTAGTATTTTCGTAGGTATCTAATGGCATAGTTTCCCATAAGATTCATTTTAAGTTGGTGTTGTGCTGTTCCATATTCATCTAGATGAGTGACCAGGTAGACTGGTGTAAAAGCACCATCTCCCCAGGGAAAGATAGTTGAATCTTAAATAGTGGCTGCCTTCAGCTTAGGAAATCTAAACCTCAGTTGAAATTATTAGCTATTAGGGCAAACTTAGAAAGGGAGAAACGTTTAAGCAGAAGCTAGAACCAAATGCTGTATGGTTGTATATTATTAAGAGGACCTATTTTATAGATGTGAAGTATTAATGACGTAAATACTTTTGGTTTTGGCTGGAGTTTTTTTGGTTCTTTTTTGTTTGTTTTTTGTTTTTATTTTTTTAAGTGGCTTGCAATTCTGTTAAGATTCCTTTTGTGTATCTTCCTTGTCTGAAGTCTCCATAGGTGGTCATCCTGCATAACATAATGCCTTTTTTGGCTCAGCTCTGCTGTTTGGAATTAGAGAACAGAAAGGTGTAACCTAAAGACAAGTGAAGCTGTAATAACTTCTGAAAAGCTCTCTAGTATAACACTTTCAAGAGTGGAAGTCATTGCCTGTGTGCCACAGTGTTTTGTTTTCATACCCCTTGCCATTTTGTTGAGCTCTGAGCAAATAGCAACACTGTGCTGCTCTATGTTGCAAATTTGACTGAAGGCTGGAGAGAAGAACTAAACCACCCTTACTAAAACACCTAGGAGATAAATCCTGTCTCTAAACTTTGCACAGAATTACTAGATTTGTGGCGTTTATCTTCCTTTGTGAGTGAAAAGCTTGAGTAATTAGCATTTGCTTCTTCTGTGCGTGATAGTTTTGGGGCAGCAACCACAATTTTCACATGCAAGCCAAATGCTAACTTCACTATTACAGATGTTATTTTCCTGTATCAGTGCTTTTTATCTCAATTCTGCCTGCCACTTGATGTTTAAAATACTGCTTTTATTTGCTATGGGTTTTTTTTTTTTAGATGAGAAAAAGAAGGAAAGGAAGAGAGCTAGAGGTATCTCTCCGATTGTTTTTGACAGAAGTGGAAGTTCTGCATCAGAATCGTATGCAGGTATCTTTTATTGCTTGTCATCCTGACTTGCATCAAATCTTAATGTGTAATCTAAAATAAATGTAACTGGCTGTAGAGATTCATGGGATGTGTAGCTTTGTATAATTTGGTATTGACTTCTGGCATGTTGTGTGTGGATACCTTTGGGGGGGGAAGTAGGCTTTCTTGTTACTTTAATGCTATTCTGTTGCTTAAGTGGAATTTTCACTTTTTTTTTAAACTTGGAAGATGATGATTCAGTGACTAGTTTTCTGAGTAGGAAATTGTTCAAGTACTATTTTAAAAAAACAAACCCAAACCAAACAACCCAAAAACAAAACCAAAACAACCAAAACAAAACACTCGTACACATTGAATAGTATTTTTTGTGTGTGTGGGTGCGCGCTAGAAAGCATAATTTGTCATGAATGAAAATTGTATGTGACAAGGCTGTAGAAATTGTATATTATCTCTATTAAGGCTCAATCTGAACAAATGTACTTTGGCTAAACACAGGTTCAGAAAAGAAGCATGAGAAATTATCATCTTCCGTTCGTGCTGTCCAAAAAGGTATCATTTAAATTTGAATTTTTAATGCATGCCCCATAGCAAGCCATTGTCTCTGTTCGTTAAATTACCTGTAAATAGTAATGTTCCGATATAAATCAGTTTGACCTCATAATTGTTCTGAGCATAACAAGTAAATCGTAATTATGTACCTGTTGAGAGCAATGTGCAAAAAGTTCAGTTGCTTTGCCCCTTGCAGAGGCAGCAAAGCGAAACATCAAGTGCTTACATCTGAAGAGGAACATTTCAGCATTCTCTGTTGGGCGACTCATGCTGATACAAATGTTACCCAGTATTTATCTGAAGATTCTTAAGGAAGGAAATAAGTCCTCTATATCGGAACATCACTGAATCATGCTGGTTTTATTTTATTTTTTCTTTACCTGAATATCTAAGTCTTAGTTTTGATTTGGCTTCCCCTGGCATTTTGTGCTCTACAGTTTACACTTCAAGGTTCAAGTTGGGTGGTTGACTGTGATAATACATAGGTAGGAACTGGGTGGGATACAGTGTATTTTGAAGGAAACAAAAAACTATCTATACTCAAAACAAGATTTTTGACAACTATAAATATTTACAGTTAAGCTTATTTGACATTTTGTTTTTTCAGACCAAACAAGTAAACTTAAATACATTCTCCAAGATGCAAGATTCTTTCTCATCAAGAGTAATAATCATGAAAACGTATCACTTGCTAAAGCAAAGGTATGTTGAATTTTCTTCAAACTGATCACTTTGTCTATTTTAAAGCACACACACCTTACTGTAGGAAAGAATATAGACATGCATTCTTTTCTCCATCACTCACATCTTGGCAGAGGCAAGGATGAAAGCTGCCGCCCCTTGATTTTTCAAGGGTAGCTATTCTGCTTCCACTGTAACCTAGAAAACTTTCTAGACCATCAGTCATTTATCTCAATAAGAGTCAGGTTAAAAAGGGGCCTCGAGGTCTGTTGGATAATGTCCTAAGTCAACCTCCATTAGGAATGCTGTGATGGTCTTTTCTCCCTTTCATCAGCACCTGTGTTTGTATCGCTGTACTGTGAGGAGGCTCAGAAGGTTGTTTTGACTTTTATCCAGTGCTACGGAAGTAATTTTTTTCAACTGATTCAGGGATCTGAAGCCTTATGGCAGAAATGTGTACATGGCAGTGCT
Source organism: Tyto alba (assembly GCF_018691265.1). Lineage (NCBI taxonomy): Eukaryota > Metazoa > Chordata > Aves > Strigiformes > Tytonidae > Tyto > Tyto alba. Next base: position 23,858,432 of record NW_024881297.1, read on the forward strand.
GGTGTGAGTGAGTTCTTTGGGAGGGCTTCCAGTCCACTGGGCTTCAGCTGCTGAGGAACAGCATTAGGCCACTCTGGTGGTTTTGTATGTGCATGTGTTATTTGGAACAGCTTTCAGAGAAAACAACTGATTTGCTGTTACACAATATACACAGACTAGGTAATTCTATTAATGAAGATTTTGTAAAATAGAATAGCATTAGAACAATTAAATTAATCTTAAAATCCTGGACAGGTTCTTCCCCCCCCTTGTTTTGGGTCTGATCTGTGTAGTGAAGACCATTCTGACTTGTGTTTTCTTTAGCTCTTTAGAGGAGTGTATCTTCTATGTGCCTCATCCACACTTGGAGCTGCAACAGTGCCCTTGTTCATGAAGTTCTTGGAGTGGCTGCTTTGTCTTTCAGTGTATAGGCATCAGTGCTTTGCCACTGCACTTTCAAGAAACTGGCTTTTATGGTGCCAATGTAATAAGTTGTTCCAGTTCACAACAGGGCTTCACAAACAGCTTAAAGCAATATGCATCTGACTGAAAGCTAGTAAAAACCCAAATAGTTCTCTGATGGCTGATGAACTGTCAGATTCAAGACAAGCACTAATCTGAGCACAGAGTAGGACATTTGACCATATCTTGAATAAAAAAGGAAGGGGAGGAACATTTTTTTTTTTGTAGATCCTAGATCATATTCTGAGGCTGAAGCTTGAAGGTATTAAACCAGCATAAGCTTCATCTCCGAGTTTGCCTGGAAAATGGATTGGGGAGCTGATCTTGCTGAAAAGTTATACAGCAAACTGGTATTCTATAGCTCAGCTCAGTTGGTACCTTATAACAGAGTTTTACTGTGCATGGCTACACAATGGCTGGTGGAAGGGAAACAGTAGAAATAAGTAGGTGGGAGTGTGGGTGGCTGAATAAACTGTTTTGGAGTTGTCTTGTTAATTTTAAAATGTTGGTCTGGTCTCTTTCATTTTTCTGGCCTTTCACTAGAGGAGTTTTAAAGTCTGCAAGCTGTCCTCAACAAATCTGTCATACTGAGAAGGCTACTGAAGTCTACTTGCCCACCTTTTAGTATATATGCTACTGGTTTTTCATAATTTGTGTGTATTACATAATACATGAACTCCCAAAGTCACTTAAAACACGTCTTAAAAATACTAAAGGCAAAGGTTTTCATACATCTGTCCATCATTGTAATTACAAATGAAACCTTATTGATGGTCTAAATGCATCTGCAGTGTTCAAAAAAAGATTGAAAGGCCAGTGTTTTAAAGGTTTTATTACGGGGCAGGCTAAAAACATTTTCTGAAGGAACTGAATTTAGCAATACTTTTCTCTTTCTATTATCTTCTATCCCAGAGCACTAGTTTAGTCATCTTGTCCTCATCTGCACAATTTACTTCTGTTTGCTAAATCACTTGAAATGAACTCTTACATTTTGATGGTGGGGTGGGGGTTGTTTTGTTTTAGGGAGTGTGGTCGACACTTCCAGTGAATGAAAAGAAGCTTAATGCTGCATTTAGATCAGCGAGGAGCGTTATTTTGATATTTTCTGTAAGAGAGAGTGGCAAATTCCAAGGTAAGGGAAAGGGAGCTGTTATCAAGGTAAGTGAAAGTGAGTTTTATGTGCAATAGCTTTTCTGTTGTGTTACAATTCATGTGAAATCCTTTAGGATTTGCAAGACTGTCTTCAGAGTCCCATCATGGAGGATCACCTATACACTGGGTGCTGCCTGCAGGAATGAATGCAAAAATGTTGGGAGGCGTCTTTAAAATTGACTGGATTTGCAGGTAAATAATTGTTCATTTATATTGCTGTTTAGTAACAAGGCACTATAATACCATTTCTGTGTCTTACTCACTCGGATGCTGACAACATCCTTTTGAAAACTCGATTCAACCAGAGATCTGTCCTCCAGTCTCCCCAAATCCATGCCTCCATGGACATTTTTAAAACATAGACAATTTATTAATTTAATTTAGAGAATTTTAACACTTGATTGTATTGCTTCACCGATCTCTTGCACTGAAACCAGAAAACTGTATTCTGAAGTCTTCGAGTAAAAAGAACTGCTTGCTTGAATAGAAAGCTGTTGATAAAAGGGGGAAAAAAAAATCCTGTAAGGGCAGATCTGTATTCATCTGACTGAACAAAGAAAATGCTACTGCTCTAAAAAATCACATGTAATAGTACTGATATTTTGCATAATATATAGGTTGTGAGTAGTATGTTCATTGATTTGACTGACTGTGTCTTACAGAAAAGGTTTTAAATCTCTCTTAAGAAAAAGGACTATATCAATCCTGTGAGATACGTTACATGGTTGTCCAAGCACTTTGGGCTGCCAAAAAGAGTAGATACAGGGAATGTGAGACTTTGAATTAGAGAAAAATCTAGGTCGGAAAGGTCTTCAAGTTCCTGACTCCTACCTGCGGGTAGTGGTAAAGTGTTTCTGGCTTCATAGTTAGGTCAGATGCTCAGGGACTTATTTCAGTAGGTACCATGAGCTGCCACATCACATAGAGACTGGTCAGTGTATTCAGGTGGTGAGATAAGCAAACATGATCTCAATATTGTACAAAGACCAAAAAAAATTTCTTTGATAAGATAGGTTGTCATAATATGGACTATGCTAGTTAATACTGGAATAAGTCAAAGTGATATCTTCAGTTACTAATACTCAATATGTACTAATATGCTCATTCAGAGACCTGACAGTGCAAAGGGTAACAGGATTATTTTGTATGTTATGTCCTGCTGTATGCATTTTAAATTTTTTTTTAATGAAAAAGAGAATCAAAAAACTATAAATGATGCCACTTGCATATTTAGGCGTGAATTGCCGTTCACTAAGTCTGCTCACCTGACCAATCCTTGGAACGAACATAAGCCAGTAAAGATTGGACGCGATGGACAGGTTTGTTAATTTTCTATTTTTTTCTATAACCCACATCTTCTAGTGCTTGCTTCCAGCTTTCTAAGTACAGAAGATTTGGAATCTTTTTAGATGAGTTGTTACTTGCAATAGAGTACTGTGACAAAGGCACTCAGCTTATTTCTGATGTTGTTGCAGAAGAAGAAAATGGAAAACAATACGCTGCCAATTCTGTTGTCCTCTTTGAGATCAAGTGTTTGATGCTTCAAAACTATGTGATATTTTGGATTTGAAATGTAATGTGCCTTGCATTGTATGGTGTGCAAACCTATATGGCATCAGTTTTTAAGAACAAGTTCTGGTGTTTCCAGCTGTGTTGCGTGTTTCATTTTTTTTATATACTGTATTGCTTAAGGCATAGGCTCTACCATTATAAAGTATATTCTAAGTAAATTTTAAGTGGAGTGGCTCTTTGTCTGGTCAGACATACTTGAGTGTAGGTATGTTGTTGCTGTCATCAAGTAACCCATCCTTGACTAAAATAACGGGTTCTGCTTTCTCAAGGCAAGATGGGAGTTGCATAATCCCCATACTGTATGGTAGATATAGACTGTGCATTATTTTGCCCACAGAGACATTCACTTTGTTGGGTAGCAGAAGTAAAACAATATTTTTGGTCTTGTTTTTAATTTAGTGTGAACTTAAACCCACCACCAAAACCAAACAGGGATTTCAGTTAACTTTGTTTCTGTTATATGGCCAGGGAAATAAATTTTTTAGTGTTTTGTCCACTTCACTATAGAGTTGCAATCCAGACACGGGTTTTACCTTTTTTTTGTAAAATTGCTGTACTGTTAGATACAGGGCAAGCATTGTCCGATGCTTGCTCTCCCTGCTTTTCAACTTGGGTTACTTCCTGAAGTGATTGTCATTAATCCATATACATGTTGTGTAAACCTGAATGGATCTCTCTTCTGAGGATGTACACTGAGCTTCTTGCACTTACGACATCATTTGGAACGCATTCTGCAGGCCTTCTAGTCACCAGGTTGAAGAAGCACTTTTTTGGATTGTCTTGCACCTGGTTCCTGCTAGCTTCATTGGTGGCCCTGAGTTCTTGTACCAGAAGAGGGAGAAAACAAGTTGATCTCTGTCCCTTTCTCCTCCAGACAACTCATGTCAGACACTCCCGTTGTATCCATCTTGTCCCCCACATATTCCTCTTTTATTCTCAACTGGAAAGACCTGACCTGCTCATTCATTTCATGTAGGAATTGTTGCGCTCATTCAGTTGTCCTTGGTGCCCTACTTTGAAGCTTCTCCATTTCTACTGTCCCCCTGTTTTTTGAAATGCAGGTGTTGGATCTGCACCCAGTATTTAAGATATGGGTGGAACATGGACTTTCAGCGTGCTATAATGACTTTCTCATTCTGTGTTCCTTTCCTAATAATCCTGAACACACAATTTGCTTGCTTTGACTGCTGTCAAGCATTGAGCTGGTATTTTCATGGACCTGTCTGTCATACACCGAAGAACTCACTTGGGTGGTAATAGTCAACTTTGTCAGGCCATGGCTTTCTTTATATGTGAAGCTGGGATGGATTTTTTTTCCTACATGTGTCACTTTTCTTTCTGTAATAGGTGATCATTTTCTTTGTGATGAAAAACAGTCCTTTGATTTTGTAGCAAAACAGTGATGTGGCCTGTATGTCTCATGGGAAGATATGGTTGCCCCAAGTGTTGGACTATTTTATGAAAATTTGAAAATTCTAAGTAGTGCCTAAAGAGTGAAAGGTAATGTAAGTGAATTTTGCTCTGTCTCTAGTGATACTGAAATCTCTTCGAAGTGTGTTTTTTGGTTTTGTTTTTGGTTTGTTTTTTTTTTTGTTGTGGTTTTTTTTTTAAATTTACGTTTTCATTGTATTTAGGGAGTTCATTTCTTCAGTTTATAAACAACTACTGAACTTCTAACTAATTCTAGGAAATTGAGCCGGAATGTGGAACCCAACTTTGTCTTCTCTTCCCTCCTGATGAAAGTATTGACTTGTATCAAGTCATTCATAAAATGAGGCACAAGAGAAGAATGCACTCACAACCCCGATCAAGAGGACGCCCATCCCGTCGAGACCCCGTTCGGGACGTGGGAAGGTTAGAAACATTCTTTGGACTGATAATAGGCACATGTATCAGAATAACGTGATGGAGGAATATGATTCGTCAAAGCTTTCCCTGCGATAAAGAAGAGAGAAAATCCTCAAATCAAGCTGCATGGACAAGTTTGTGGCTTCATTGAGGATTTCACATGGTTCCCCGGTCTGTCATTTTTCAAGAGGAAAATGGGAATCTTTGCTTTTGCAAAAAAAGCTCTTAAAGTTCTGTCTAGTTTAGACCAGATTATTTATTGAGATAATGCAACGTGTAATGCTAGCTGTAGGTAAGCTTGACTTGATTATGAGCAGGCTAGTTGGAGAGAAGGAAATATTTATATGCCAAAAATGTGTTAATATCTTGTAAAAGCCTTTTCTTTCAGGTGTGTCTCTGGATAAGCCTTATCAAATATGGGACTTTTATAAGGATCACTTAGAATTTTGCAGAAGATGCCGCCTCATTTTGAGGATAAAATATTTAAGTTATTTTGATATTCAAGAGGAGCATTATTGGGACTGTTTCAAATTGTGTCACCGTGATGTGTTAACCCCATTGCCAAATATTCTCTAACATGTAACCACTGAATTCACACATCTTGCTGAGCTTCTGAAAACAGTAGGTTCTTTCCAAAAGGGATCAAGTGGCCCTTGGAGACCCGGCAACAAACCAAAAAGAATGGCTGTTGCTGTGTCTGTATATACAACCTTTCCAGATGCTGGCAGTACCTGTGGACTTAAAGTATTTTTAGAGGATCGACATGGTTATTGATCACTGCTATATGAACTTAACATCATTTTCCAGAAAAAAAGGGGGGATAACTTGTTACAGAATTGGAGAAGTCTTTGCAAAGAACTGATATTAGCCCTTCTGCCAAACACCTTTTCCCCGTGTAGCCACTTTGCATACAGACTGATGTATGATTTGGGCTGAAACCTTTGGTTAAGTTTCCTCTTTGTGGAAACATCCTGTGGTAGGTACAGATACCCAACAAGAGTCCCCATTTCCTTGAGCTTAAAAAAGGACATTGTAACCAGTAGGTAGGAGGAAACCTGGCAGCGCCCCCCTATTTTTGGCTTTAAAGGACTGAACACCAAGATGCCTTTTGAAGTTAAGCTAAGAGGTTTCCAGTGCAATAAAGTATATACAAGTGAAGGTTTTGCAATGGACTGCAAACTATACATATAACACCACCACACCTTCTCAAGCCTGCCAGGGCCTCCATTTATGTATGTGGCTTACAGCTTAAAGTCAGTAGTTGGACTACTATATGAACTGTTTCTATCATATTTTATACCGGTCGTAAATGCACTCTCAAAACTACAAGAAAGCGGTATGTTTATTCTTTACACCAGCTTTTATTTTCCTTGATCTGATTTTGCTGTAGATGCAACTGCTTTGGTTTTTGGGCTTTTTGCTCATAGTAAAGAATCTGCTTTCATTTTAAAAAGCTTAGTAACGGGGTACGGTGGGCTTTAAAGACTGAAGTTGGGAAGGGGGAGGAGAAATGACTTTATAAAACTAAAAGCTACGTGAGCTTGTTGTTCGGTGAGCAAGTTGCACAGTAATTAAGTAATTTAAGAAAGTGTTAATTTCTTGTCATAAGGAATTATATTGCTGGGGGGAGGGAGGGAAGGGAATGGATTTGTAGCTGCTTTGTGTTTAGAAACACTGTTATGTTAGCATTGGAGTGTCCCGTTAATGTTTTTGTACCTTGGAGGAGCAAAACTGGCAGCCAGTTTTCACTTTATTAAACATAACAGCAACTGGAATGTAACTGTTTTATACTGAAACTTCCTCTCTGAGAGTGAAGTTCTTAAAAATAACATTTCTTCCATAAGAGAGCTGTTTGTATAGGTAGGAGCCCCAGTTATTTTAAATTTTAGGAAGCTTAAGCGTTCTTAAACTTTTTCTGTAAAAGGCACAGATGCATTGCTGGTAAATTACTTAGAAATTGTTAGAAATAATATTATTGGCCTACCTAGTCAGAAAAGCTACAGTCAAAGAAGCAATTTCACAAAGCATGCACAGTTTTATTTATAAATGTTATGGAAATAGACCTTTTATAGAATCATTTACCATATAGCTATCAAATACAGCAATGTCCATGCCTTCTGACTGTAATGATATATTTTGCCATCTATTTTCACTGTATTTAGTTCTGTAAATTCTTTTGTTAACCAGTAGGTTGTTTCAGAATGTAATGTGGAAAGTGTAACGTTAAAGCCTGAGTGTGAATTTGTTTTAGACAAATTTGTTACCCTTTTTTTGGTATGAAGATACAATTGGGTAGAGTTCATTCCTTAGCTACGAAAGCTCCTGTAGCCAGAAAGTTAACAGTGGAGGGTATTTAATTGGATTGTTGTTCCTGATTATTTGAGTTCAAATTTAAAGTTGTAGAACATTTTGAAGCAGATGGAATTCAGAATTATTAAATTGAGATCCTGGGCAGCTCAAGCTATTCCTGTGAGGTATTCTGCTGTGACGAATGCTTCAAGCAACCTTGTTTAATCTTTGATATCTAATTTGTGTAGGCGTCGACCAGAAGATTATGATATTCATAACAGCAGAAAGAAACCAAGGATTGACTATCCCCCTGAGTTTCACCAAAGACCAGGTTAATATCTTACTATGAAGATTTGTGTGCACCAATTCACAAGTTTTTTCTCTTTTAGTGTATCCTCGTTAATTCAGAAGTAAAATATTGATATGACTGGGATATAAAAATGGGACTTGTCCCAAGTGCCGCCTGCAGGCTTAACCCACCTCTTGTAGAAATCGGTGACACTGTTTCACTGGTTTGAGAGCGCTGTGTTAATCTAGCCTGAGCCCTTTTAAGAGCTTCAGAATTGTGTACGTTGTTGTGAATGATCCTCTCAAGCACTTTATTAATACAGGCACAAGAATTGGTTTGACCTACTTGTCAGTGCACTAATCGTCAAATTAAAATGTTTATCAAAAATTTCCAACTGGGAAACTCAGCTGAGATTGCCTGACTAGCAGCCTGTGGTTAGAGATGATGGTAGAGACATCTAGTTATGTTTCCAAAGAGAATTTTTTCACAAGCCTGACGTGAGGAAGGGAAGGGGAAGTTTTACTGCATTTTGCAAGGGGGTCTAATGATGAGTTTGAGAAAGGGATTTACCTGTTCTTCAGAAATAAATGTTTGCAGCAGTAGTGCAGCAACATCATTGGTAATACTGCAGATTTTTTTTTTTCTTCAGAAAGCAGTTATTAAGAAATTGTCACTTTTAATCTACTGACTCTTGCTTCACTGCTATTAGAAATACAAATTCTATTATTTTGGTAGTAGATTTCTAAATCTTAAGAACCTGCCTTTATCTGTCCAGCTTGACTGCAAAGCCCGTGTTCTGAGATGCAAAAAGAGTGTTGTTGCTGCTCCTTGGCTTTTCAAGACCATTGTTTAGAGTACAGAACATATTTTTTTTTTTTTTTTTTTTTTTTTTTTTCTAAATAGTGAAGCTCGGAAGCACTATTTTATCAGCATAAGCATGTCTGCTGTTTTGCACCATTTTACCGAGCTCTTCAAGGTTTACTGCCTTAGATTTACTGAAACTGAGAACTCTTTGCCCAGTTGGTCTTTTCCAGATGGTTTTTAGGTTGTTTTTAGTTTTCTGTGTAACTTTGTATCCCAAAGCGATTAGGAAATCAGCCTTAAGAGTTGCCCGGATGAACACATTCTCTGAGAGCACAGTTACTAAGTAGTCACAGCCATATGCTGACTGCCAAGGGACAGTACCCTTCATTTTTGCGGTCATTCCCAATTCGTTTGATTAAAAATCAAGTCTTTGTTTGTACAGATACCCCTTTGTTTATACTGTGTGCAAGTTCCTATGGGTGTATCAGTAGCTTTTTTTTTTTTTTTTGTTACTACATTATCCTATTTTTCTGTACTGCCTACAAGAGGCTGTAAGTTTTTGAGAGTTACTTTGAAAGCGAGGGTGATGGCAGGTAGACAGAATTTCATAGCTGGCACAAAATGAAAGGACAGTTTCTAATGAGTATATTTTTTAAGACTGTTAACTTCAGATAGTAAATTGAATTAATACTGCTTGATGTTCGAACAGGGTATATAAAGGATCCCAGATATCCTGAAATAGACAGGTAAGGTGTGTTCATGTTACTCATTTTATGCCCTGGTAACTTGTCTGTATGGATAAATTGGATTTAGTTCTACAAATTTTTATTCCCAACAGACGATTTTCAGGAGTTCGACGAGATGTATTTTTAAATGGGGTAAGTTGGTGCATGCAGACTTTTGGGGAAGTTTTTATACTCAGCTTTCTGCACTTCCAAAGAACACTCACCACAAATGTTAATATTACTGTCTTTCATTTTAGTCCTACAATGATTACGTGAGGGAATTCCACAACATGGGACCACCACCACCATGGCAAGGAATGGTTTGTGTCTTGTTGAATTCAATTTTTCTCTGTAGAATATGGCTTTTTTTTGTTCCCCTCTATAGGAACTTAGCATATTCAGTGTGTGCTGAACTCTTCCCGTTTCCTGAAATGTATCTTTGCTGTAACTGTGCAAAATTTTTAGGGGAAATTATTGTTTATATCAAGTATTTTGTAACTTACCTAGCTCCCAGCAGTAGTCCAGCATTCTAGTAAGCATGGTAGCAGGAATCTGCCTTGGTTTGAACCCACAAGAAACTGAAAGCTCTGAGGAAGTAGCAGAACCCTCCTTTAGCTTACACAAGAGGGTATGAGAAAATTTTGTATTCTACTAAATATTCATAGTAATTGGCTTTCTCTCAAACAGCAGATGCATTAAAGAGGTGGACTTGCTGCAGTGGCTCATGGAATGAGCTGGCATTCTCTGGTGTTGTGCAGTGGCTTGCTTTTGGCTATGGCAGTGAAGCATGCAGGAAGGTAGCAGAATGTACTGCACACCTTCATCAAAATAAGTCTTGCTGTATTGCAGCCTCCACTGAAATGCACTTTCTTCCCAGTCAGATGAGCGTATGTATGAGTGCACATATCTACGGCTACATACATGGAAATTTACTGATGACTCATTTGTACAGCTGTGGTTTTGTCATCTTGTCAGAAGGAATAATCATTAAAACTAGTTATTTTGGGTATATTTAGTAATTCTGGCCCTGAGAGTCCTGATTTTGGATAACTGTAATGAGACTTGTGTACTGTGAGTGAGGAAAAGGCAGCACCAGATGTAGAGATAGTAGTATAGCCTCTTGTTTTTCTCAGCTGAAACACAACTCTGGTTTGTTGTAACTGCAGGAAGTGAACAAAGTTGTTGGACTGGGAGGAAAATGGATTTTTCAAACACAGCTAAGTCTCCAGAAAATCCCAAGTCCTTTTTTTTTTTTTTTTTTTTCTTTTTTTTTCCCTCCGCTCTTCCCCATTCTTCATGCTGTCCAAGTAGTCATCCTAAAATCCAGCATTTCACTTCCTTTCTTTGTGACAACAACACAAAGATGCTTTGGTAATATGGGGAAGAAAGGCCTTGCTGATTGAAGAAATGAAAGAGAACAGCCAAGAGATGTCTTGTTTAAAAGAAAATAAATCTGCTAGCCTTTTGTCAAATAATTTGTCTTGCAGAGTAAGTTTGTTCATTTAAAATAAGAATATATTCATAAGGAATGACACTGAAAAGACTTGTTTCTGTAAGAGCGTGCTGATTTGAAAAAAATTCACATTCCATATGCATAACTTAAAACAAAAACCAAACAAAACTACAAAACCAAAACCTACCACATTTGAGTAGCAGAAGTTTTATGTGCAGTATCACTTTGAGGGAGATATGGAAAGAAGGTACTTCTAAAATAACGATAGAGAAGTAGTAAAGCATACAGATATAATGAAAAATAGTCTGCCATTCAGTTAGGAGGCTGTGATCAGATATATTTAGATGTCATGTTTTCCATCTGAGTGGAAGTAACCTCTGTTCTTAATTCCCAGCACTCAGCCTTGTGTGCATTCTTTTGTTTTGAAACACTCAACAAACTTACTATAACTTTCTTGTAGCCACCGTATCCAGGTATGGAGCAGCCACCACACCACCCTTACTATCAGCACCATGCACCTCCACCTCAAGCTCACCCTCCATACTCAGGACATCATCCTGTACCACATGAAGCAAGATACAGAGACAAACGAGTAGTAAGTGTCCAAAGTGACGGAGGGGGACACGAGTCTGCAGGCCAGAGTGGGAGTTTGGGGTACAGATGTAGCCTGACCTGAAATTTGTTGTCTTTGATAAACTGCATTTTTAAGACCTGTATTAGTTTTCCTTGGAAAGATCACTTATTTAAATTGACTAGAGACTTCCAGCATCTTCAAAAAGCCTGTCTCCCAGGTGATGTAGAAGCGTGAAATTCTCAGAACATACTCTTACACTGAGGTGTGTGCTTAAAATGGCTTCCAGCTGTCTAGCTCTGAAACTTTTCATGCTGAAACCCAATTTGATTACAGTTACAAGCCTGTAACGTTGCTTGCGCTCATGCACAACAGATTATCAAGAAACAAGTTTGTGGTTTATAACTTTTCATAGGCACATCAAAAAACTGGGCAGATTGTTAAATGAATTCTGCTAGCTGGCTTTCAAGGCTGCTTAGCTTTCAGGTCTCTTGGTGGTATCTGGCATTTGAACCCCAGCTTCTGAACAGTGGAATCAGGGACATGGTGCTGCCCTGAGGATGAAAGAAGAAGAAACTTATGCTTATGGATGCTGGACATAAATTATTTTTTAGGATTTTTTTGGTTTTTTTTTTTTGTTTGTTTGTTTGTTTGTTTGTTTTTTAAATATTGGGCTTTCCCAGGAGTTAAGGTCAATACTAGAGATAAGGGAAGGGAGGGGATTTTAATCTGAGAAAGAAAATAAACAGGACTGTCCTTTCATCACAGCACGACTACGACATGAGAGTGGACGATTTTCTTCGCCGCACGCAAGCTGTGGTCAGTGGTCGGAGAAGCAGGCCTCGGGAGAGGGACCGAGAGCGGGAACGGGACCGTCCTAGAGATAATAGAAGAGACAGAGAACGTGACAGAGGCCGTGATCGGGAAAGGGAAAGAGAGAGGATTTGTGACCGGGACAGAGACAGAGGTGAAAGAGGTAGATACCGAAGATAATCTATCTGGAACCAGTGCTCACTTGAAACAAAAAAAAAGCTTGTATTTTTTTGTGTGTTTACAAGTAGTACATTTTATTTTCAGCTGTCTACTTAAAGTTCGTTGTGTAGAAGGATTTATAATGACCCTCTCTATTCCAAGCATGCAGTGAACTATAAACTGGAAAAACTCAAATCGGCCAAAAATAAAATACGCAAAGCTGACGCTCAACTTCGCGTTTCTATTGGAACAGAATGGGAAACAGCTAAGAATGTAGATATTGATTAATTCTCAGTAAGTGTTCATCTACTTAGTGACGTCATTCTAGGTTTCCGAATACTGATGGATAACTGCCATATTATTTTTTTGCTTTGATGTTTTCTTCCTGTAGTTTCCTATGGTTCAGTGGGAGAATGCTGCTATCAAGTATGCAAATATTGAAGTATGATTTTTTTTTTTTGACTGTATGGCAGTGTTGTAGCAGCCTTTTTTTTTTTTTTTTTTTCTTTTTTTGTTCCCCCCTGCCCCGTTTTTTAACCCTATGTAAAGTCAAGTGTTTTTTCAGTCTTCAGTAATGAAAGCAATATTAAGAAGACACTATTGATATCTAGTTTTTAACCTTTTTTAAAAATCTTCCTGTGTTCGGTAACATTTGGTCAATTCTCTTGTCTAGTCTCATTCCAAAATGTACACATTGCTTGGAATGTTCACAACCTGCGTGTGTGGAACCAGAAAATATTGCTGTATTCTACATTGCTACCATTTTTTTTTATATATATAAAAATAAATTGGTAACTATTGAAATGATTAAAACTCCAGATCGGGTTTCTTGGTCTTCTGAGCTTGACAGCTTTGATAGATTCTGGCAGTTCTAGGAAAATATTATTGTTCAAAAATAGTTCAAAGGTTCTTGTGATAGATGAAATTGATCAGAAGTCTGAATTGAGGAAGAGGACTGCTGAAATAAGAGGTAGTAGCTTTTCTCTTTCCACAGTGGAGTGGTCAGCTTGCAGCTCCTGAAGCTAATCAGTGATAATAAGGCCCTACATGTTCAGCTTAAATGATCTTCAAGCTACTGGGAGGCTGTCCTTGGCCATAATCATACCTCTCTCCCAGGACTGTGCTTGATCCTGCAAGATTCAGACTCTCCGTGTCTTCTTTGTAGTGATTACTGTATCACTTGTCATATCTCTTAAATAGGAAATATTTGAATCTAAATACCAATGGGAAAACTGCGAAAAAAGAAAAGTAAAACTTGCAGTGGAAGTTGTTCAGTTTCTCCATCAATTTCCTAGTTACCAAAACTTGTATGAGTAGCGCTGTCTCAGTGGACTTCTTCATAACCTTTCTTCAGTGTCTTCATGTCACAAAGCCAAACTGTAGCATGTGCTTGAAAAACCTCCCATATTCACAGTGCTAAGTGCTGTATCTGTTTTTATAAACTGTAATAGAGGATTGGTGACAGTGTAGCAGTTGTGGAAACACATTGTTTTTAGATCTAACAATAATTTGCGTTCTCTGCGTTTTAGTCTATGTAGCGATAGCAAACATCTACATGTTCTAAGTGAAAAGTTTGACCTCCAACATCCAAGTATGCTGGGATTTTTTCAAACACTACAAGAAACTGAACATATGTTTGGGTTGCTCAAAACATTTTACTGTGCACTGAGAGATACGCCTGAGAGGTAGCAGTAGGATTAGGTGAGTATCAAATTCAGTACGTATACTGTGTCTCATGGCAGAAGCGCATCATAGACTGTCTTCATTCTTTGATATTTTTCTCTGCTTTGTGTACAGATTCTAGAAAGAAGAGGGGGGTTGTGATTGGTTTTCTTTTTTGCTTTTTAAATTCAATACTAGTTAAGCCAAATTTCTCAAAGTTACAGAAAAGAAGCATCTCCTTAAAGTGACTGCAGAGCACTTTGTCCGACTTTTCCCGGCTATCCTGTTTCCCGTGTCCTTTGTTAGCCCTATCTGATCAGTCTCTATGCAGTATGCTAGGATGCTTGCTGGCCTTCTGGCAACCAAGTTGACATCTCATTCTTGCAGAAGCTGGATGATGGGGGCTGTTAGTGATCAGGCCTGGCAGAGCTGTGCTTAGGGACCCAGGTCTATGAACAGTTAGAGCCAAATCTTTCCCATTTGGGGCCCAAATGTCATGCTGTTCCATTTCCTATTTTCTATGCATGTTTCAGTGTGCATATTTCTGCATATGATCCCACCATGACTGTAGGAACAGTGTGCCAGAAGTTACCCTGAAAAGCATCAGTCTTGTTCTAACCCCTCTTTAGTTTGGAAACAATTCACATGAGCTTTTGTAAATGTTACAGTATGAAGAGATTTAAGCAGATATTGAAACTGTTGACAATGCTAATGACAGTGCTAATAAAGTTGATGTAGTGTAGGGAACTTTATTAAGTAAACAAATATAACATGCTTTCTCAGCCTGTTCTGTTTGAAAACAATTCTGCAGCGTCCAGAATACAGCAGATATCAGTTAAAATTGGAGCGGGTTCTTTCTTGAGTAAGCTGCTAAAGCAGTGGAATAACCTTACGTAGAACAGGAGGCCTGAACTAGCATCATTTTCGTAGGCTTTCATCAGTAAGTGCACCTTGAACAATTTCAGGAGAGCTGCATCTACTACCACTCTTACATGAGCCGAGAGCAGCATTATTTTCACGCCCAACTTTTCAGACAAGGCAGTTGACTATTGCACTGTTCCCACATGTAATGTTACTTCATTGCAAATTCCATCTCTAGAGGTTTTCCTGCATTTATCAGTTAGCATGGCTCAGAGGCATTGGAGGGTAAAGATGGACAAGTTCCTGACAGGTGGTTTCAACACCCCTGTAGTGTTGCAGTTAGAATGATGGCCTATGCAGTAGGATTCCAGACTGAATGGAAAAGAAATGATTCTCAGAAAAGTAATTTCTCTGCTGGTTTTAGGACTCTGGTCTCCCCTCTGCCCCCAAGCAGTCAGTGCATTTGTAAATATGTGATGATAAGGGCTTCACCAGCCACTTGCAGCTCCCAGTTTTTCATGATCTTGGCCATTCAGATGGATGCTTTTTAGCAGCCCATGATCTTAGCTTCACTGTCCAATCTGGAGAGAGCTGTTCTGACAGGAGCGGCTTTTTGATTGTGAATCATCAAGCCTGGGTGACATTATAAGAGAGGACAGAGTTAAGGTAGGGAGACGAGCTGCAGATTGAAGGATCCACAGTACCACACATGGGAAGGCTGAATTTATGAAATGTACCAAAATGAAGTTGAAAAATCAGAGCAGCAATTCCCAGTCTAGGGACCGTGTGTGATCAGCTAATAGGGTCCCAGAGGCTAAAGCAACTATAATTCAATCTTGTTTAGGCCAGAAGGAATTTGCTGGCTAAGCAAGCAGCTCTGCTGCACAACGGCTTTTTAGCATGACCCAGTTTAGGTGGGTGCTTCATGATATGCCCAGCTTAAAGTATATCCTAATAATTTTATTCACCAAGAAATGCCTTGCTGAATCAGCCTAGGAGAAGAAGAAGTGCTGATGGGAACAGGATGTCTATTCTTTCTTCCTCTTTGCAATCCTGCCACATCTGTTACAGCAAAATAAGCAGCACTTGACAAGAATGAAGGCAGCAATAGCTGTACAGGTGAACAAGAACGCCAGAACATCCAGGCAGTGGTACTGGTACCAAGTGAGGTGGTGAGCAGCTGGTCTCAAGTGCTTTGCTCCTTTATGACGCATGACAAATTCAATCCAGAAGACAGCTCTGTCCAGAGGCTTAACTGGCTGGTCATGGTGTATCTTGGATAACCTTAGAGCATTTTCTTTATAGCTGGGGAAAAAAGAAGAAACCAAGGACATTGTCACTGATTCCTGAAACAACCCATTCAGCATCTGGCAGTCCTCTTGAGGAAGGTAGACAACCCTGCTTTTACTTTCATCGATGTTATTTAAATATATTTGAAACTGGCCCAGTTTACTCCTGTCTGCATAAAATTGGGTTATAAACTATAATGGAGAAAGCCAGTCTTTTGCAAAGAAAGATTATTCCAGCTATTCCTTTAAAAAAAGGAACACAAAAACATTTGCAGCATTTTCTGTTCCAATATAATACAGTGTGCTGCTTTTGGTGGGTTTCTTCATAGTAGCTAGTATGGGGTTATGTTTCAGATTTGTGCTGGAAACAGTGTTGATAATACAAGGATGCTTTTGTTATTGCTGAGCAGTGCTGACACAGCTCAAGGCTTTTTCTGCTCCTCACCCTACCTTACCAGCAAGTGGGTTGGGGGTGCACAAGAATTTGGGAGGGGACACAGCCAGAGCAGCTGACCTCAACTGACCAAAGGGATATGCCATACCATATGATACTGTGCTCAGCAATAAAACTAAGGGAGAGGTTGGCAGAGGGGCCCCATGCACCAGATTTTGTCTGGGTCTCTGGATGCCTGGTAGTCATCCAGGTGGTTGTAGATGACCTCCACTACGGCTAATTCCTCTTAGATACTGGATACCTCCATCAGCATCAGTCCGTTTGTTTCGTGAATTGGCAAGTTCTTCCTTGCAGGGATACCTGTCCCTCACGCTTGACAGGGCTCACTGCCAAAGACTGAGGACTCCTGCCTTTTTTCCAATCCCTTTGTCAAGGGCCTTATCCTTAGCAAGGGGTCACAGCTGCCAAACTGCCTTACTCTCTAATTCCTGACTGATAGGTGCAGTAACCCAAGGATACTGCTAGCTCAGGGGAAAGAGAAGAGTGGCTACAGACAGATCAGACAGAATACAACTAGAATTGTCACTCAGAGCCTCCAGAGGATTTATACTAGCAGAGAACTGTCTCAGGAGCTGCTCCGGGCTTTCTAAGAACTGCTTTTTTCTCAAAGGGGTCATAAAACGTAGTATAGGAAAAATCAAATTACTCATCTCTCCTTTCTGAGAAATGCTGATTTTCAGAAATTAAAGATAGTTTTCATCTGAAACCCAAACTCCAGCTATTCAGTATTTTTGGTTCCCAGAAGAGCCAGCAGAACTTTAATAACCTCGTCCCACTGTAAGGCAAGGACAGAACTCACGTGGAATTGTTAATGACTGTATTCAGTGCATCAACTAGGTCCTGTGTCTTCAATGTGCTGAAATCCAGCTCAACTGCAGCTCCCTTTGCCCTCATGTGAGCAATGTTGTCATGCTGGTCAGCAAATATGGGAATCCCAACCATCGGGATCCCGTGGTAGATAGCTTCATAGATCCCATTGGTCCCGCCATGAGTAATGAAAGCTTTTGTCAAGGGGTGGCCTGGAAGAGGGAAGGAGAGGCACGTGTGACAGCAGCTGTGGCAGACTTTGTTCACTGGGATGTGAGCACTGCAAACTATGTGGGCAAATGCACTGCTGGAGAAGGGAATAGCCTTGACCTCTCGATCAGCATCAGAGCTTGCACACTTAGCTTTCACACATCCATATTTATTTTAATGCAATGTGTGAATCGGCACATCCCTCCAGACTATCCCAGAGTTACTTCAGCCCTTCTGCTGTTACACAGTTTGGTTTTTACACAGTATCAGGTTCACAGCCCCCTGCTCCAGCCTTGCTTAGGTTAAACATTTTGAAGAATGAGCCCTGGAGATTAACTGTAGAGGCCAATTCCAGCTGCAGAGTGCATGTCTATGTTGATATTTACTCCTGCCTAGAGGTAGAGGTGGTTCTTTGCCCTTCCAGACAATTGCTACCAAGCTCTGTAAGACAGAGGCTCTTGCTTTAGAGATCCATCTTTATAGCTAGGCTCAAGCAGCTGCCTTCTTGAACCACTGCTCCCTACTCCCTTCACATCCTGGCTGCATCTTCCATGGTTCCTGTACAGCCACTCACCTTAAAGTCAAAATCAGGTTAGGAAATTAAGGCTCGAAGAGCAAACCTGCTGCTTGAGCTGCGAAACTAATTGTAGCCACAAGTGTTGTGTGGTTCTTTTGCCTGAATAAGCCATTTTAGTGGCAAAACAAGGAAACAGTTTTTTCCAGTGGCACAGTGCATCCTAGATAGAATCAGTCTCACCAAGCAGGTCATTTTGGGGTATCCAGTCATAAATCCTGGTGTTGGAGCCCAAAGTTTCTGGTTTTTTTCCTTTGTACCGCCAGAGGACCTTGAACAAATGAAAAATAAGATGAGCATTGTGCATGTGACATGCCCTTCTCCATTATTATATCTCAAACCCACGTACCATTTCCTAGTAATTCAAATAGCTTTGGCTTCAGTTTAGCTCTTTGATTAATTATGTGCTTATTATAAAAATGGCATAGAGTGATTTTTGTATTTTGGCCTATGGACACATCTCCATGTCATTTGGTTCACAGAAGGGGAAACTCCAGAATGTCCCATGAGGTGGCTCAGTAGTCTGCCACTGCAGAGCCCAGCTTCCTGGCTGTGGCACATCCAGCAGAGATGCAGATAAAAACCAGGCCAGTCTGAATGTAAAAGGCTCGCTGAAGGCAACAGGAGTGACAAAAAACAAGGCAAGTTGCTTTAGACTCAAAAGGAAATTCACCTTTTGTGGAAGCTGGCTGAGGGCTCTGGCAATCACATTACTTTTTTCATCAGTTAGGTTGTAGACCATTGACCCGAGAGAGAATACCACAATGCCATGTTCCCCTGAGCTCTGAACAAATTCTTCCATTTCCTAGGAGAGGCAGAAAACACACTAAGAGTAATTGTGCACTGCAAATTACAGACTTCTGTGAGCAGAGAGCATAACGTTTTTAGCTTATCAAGGAGATGATCATGGTGTATGAGCACCTCTGCTGACAGAAGGGCATTACAAAGATAGACGTGGCACTGTGTAAAACAGTTTCTCCCCAAGAAGGAGTAGAATAAGTTGAGACAGGTGACAGAAGCTTTGTCTTTTTGAAAACAAGGCAAGCAGTTTCAGGACACATTGCTTTCAGAGCACAAGCAGCAGGCATGGATCCTGGCATGGGTGTGAGAGGGCCGTACCCTATGACACCCTCCCTACCATAGTCAGTCATGGTTCTGGATTTTCCTGGAACAAGTACTTTACATTTCATAGCTCTGAAAAAAAAGGCAAAGTGCTGAAAACTGACAGGGTTTTTCAGCATCCTGATGAGAGATTCATCAAGTCACTGCTGTCACTTTGTTAGCCAGTTCTCTATTTCTTGCAATATAGCACATGTTGCTAAACAGATTTTCTAGAAATCAGACCAACAGGTCTTCCTGTTCCCTTTTTTAGTTAGTGTCATGTGAAATGGAGCAGTAACATCCAAAAGAGAATGGTTATCCATTTCCCCCCAAGTCAACCCCTGCTACAGGGGAGTGGGAAGAGAGTTAGAAGTTTTCTTTTGGTAGACAACTTGCACTGAAAATACCCTGCCTCCTCTAAGGCTTCTGCAGGAGTGGTAACCTAGACCAGAGCTTGTCATGTTGCTGTCATCAGTATCTGTGAGTTTCAAATTCCACCTGAATATTGCCAGTCACAGTAGAGCATAGGCTGGAGATGCTGAGTATTTCACTGCCTTTCAGATGTTTTAAACTAAGCAACAACAGAAGTAGTGTTTATCACTCATCTCTTGACTCCATTTGCAAGTCTTGACTCCATTTTGTCTAAAGAATTTGCCTGGTCACAGTGCCTTTTAGCATCAGGTATTTCAATGTTATCCTGAGTTGCAAGGCTTTATCTTAGAATTAAATTTTACACTTAACAACTTTGAGGTAGCACCTTTTTTTCCTAAAACAAACTCTGTATTCCCTCCTGCTGACCTCAGCTGTACTCTTTTAAGACAGCAGGTGGTAAACCCAGCCCTCAGTTTGCACAAGTACTGACAGATTGCTAAATAGCCACGTGCTCCCCAATTAGCAGCAGCACTTCTTTGAGAATGAGCTTTCTCAGGACATGGCTTGCACGGTTGATGGGGGAGAGAAACAGTTTTGTTCTGCTGGGCAAACAACCAACCAATGGCAGTACAAAGTTGGGATACCTTTGGTAACGGCTTTGCAGGCTGGCAGTGAAGTCCTCCAACAAACTCAAAGTTGGGCAGGAAAGGGCGTGGAAATTCAAAATCCCAGTATGTTCTGATTAACCATATCTCTGCTTTCCCCATTGTCTCACAGAGGGTTGTGGGCCTTCCTATGGACAAAGTACAAGGGGTTTAGAACATGTGTGGGAGCGGTCTTGTTTGCTGTAGATTGTGAAATAGAAGCCTTACCTTTGTCTTTTGACACTGCCAGATGGTGTAGTTTATCAAATCATGCATGAAGTGAAAATATGGACAAATCCAGACCTATTCCTTGCCCTGTCCTGTGTTTGGCCTTGGCAGGTTGCCACAAACAAGTCAGTATGATTATTAAAAGGGTTTTGAACCTTCAGGATTAATTCAGAGCAGTACAAGAGTAAATGGGAAGCATTCAGTTCCTGTGATAGGGAAGTGCAATTCTTGTGCAGCTGAAAGACTTCATGTCCTGTGTTTGTAATAAAATCACACTTTGGGGAAGAGAGCAATCACAGAAAATATAGTACCAAATAAAAAATAAATTAATCACAAAGTGATGATCACCGGTCAGGGAGGAGGAAAGTTTTTAAACAAAGTTCTGTCTCATTTTTCAAAAGGCGATTCAGTCGGTGGCTGCTCAGGCTGCAATAAAAGACAGGTACAACCATCCCTAGTTTTCCTGGGGACTGAGTCAGCTCCTTCTGAATACATATTGAGAAAATTTGGCCAGATCCATAGATGCTCTGAATGTAATTTTTTGCAAAATCCAACATCTCTAGGAATCTATCTGTGGAAAAAAATCCAAAGGGTAGAACTGTTTTATAGCTTCCCGTTTGGAAATATATCTATTTTCTCAGGTACATGTTACAAATTGTCATTGCAGTATTTTACCCACAAAGTAGAACTGTGGGGTCAAAGAGTTAGAAGTGTTGGTAAATGATTGTCCAAAGATAGACTAATGCAAGCAGGAACCAAGCAAAATAAGCGGCAAGATAAAATTTATCTATAGGGCATCTTCTTATACTACTTGATCAGCGTTACAATTTATACCAGTATTTTTGTTTTTACTTTTATTTTAAGTAAAGAGCAATGAGTCAGTTACAAAGTTACTGGAGTGAAAATTAAACCTGCATTATGAGTGATATAAGGTGTAATTAAGTCTTAATGTGGTATTTAAAAAAAAAAAAAATCAATCCAGGGAAAAGGGACTAGTTTGCAGAGCACCGAGGCGTCCTTGGGAAACGAAGACATTGGAAGGCAACAGAATAGATGCCCTTGTGCTTGCTGTTCATTTGTTATCTCCCTAAACATAGATACTCTGTACAAGATTCAGAGTCCATTGAACTAAAAGGTCTCTTTAATTGACTTTGAATCAAGCCTGAGTTGTACTAGGTTGGAACAAAAATGTCATGTATGTATGTAGCTTAAGGAGACTATTCCAAACTCTGAATGGTGGATGAAAGGGAACGGTGACGGTTCTTAGCATTTATTATTGGAGAGTATGAACTCACACTTAGCATGCTGTACTACGCAGGGCTGCAGGATGAATCCTCCAGCCGATGTGTGCAATGTGAATGAAGGGTGCTTTTTTGCTCTGCAGTTGTCCAGAGACAGCCTGTGTTTCTAGTCACAACAGGGCTAATTCCATCCCTGTGTTGTCAGTGGAACTGTCTCTGCTGCCTTACACTTAATTAAGGAATAATTTTTCTCTCCAGCCTTTAGCAACTACTATTTTAATTGCAGAACTGCCTGTCATCAAGATGCAGAGGCAACAACTATCCTCTGAAAGCACTAAAATGGGCATGCAGCTCAGTGCAAGAGCTCATCAGCAGTATCATCGCTGACAAAAATTAGAACTGTGTATTCTAATGATTTTCAGGAGGAATTAGAGGAAAACTGTACTGGTGTCTGTTAGACTAGACCAGACCTAAACAAAAAAAAACCGACACATCCTCCATGTGACCAAAACAAAATTACTATCTCTGCTGTGCAATCAGAAAGAATACTTTGAGACAACAGCATTGAGTTCTCAAACCATTGGAAAGGCACAAGCTATGCAAGAGGAGAAACCACTCAACAGCTGCCTTACCTAAGACATCACTGTAGTACCCATCCCATTCGTCTCGCCAAAACTTCCAGAAAAATAAATCCGTGTAAAAGTAAAAGAGGAAGTTCTGTAGTCTTTCCACAAAGGACATCTGGTCTGTCAGCCCCCTTGTGCTAGCAGGCACGTAGGAGGGTGGGGATGGGAGCCCACCACATAGCCGCTCTACCACATTCCCTTCAGAGAAGCGGAAGCTGTAGACAAAAGGGATTGTTAGGATTTCTGCTATGAGCTCCCCACCTACAGACAGGGGGTCAGCGATCAGAACATCAAACTTGGCCTGCTGGAGCTTTGCTATCAGCTGAGGGTTGTTCACCAGTGTGTCACAGGTCTGCCTTGACATATTGGTAAAGACCTCCAGGTCCTCTTTCATCCTCCACATGATCTCCCAGGGGGAGAGATTAGAGACCTCATTCATCCAGAAATTGAGGAAGTCCTCCATGAGAGCATTCAGGGTCTTCTGCGTAAAGGGGACTTGCAGGACTTCAAAGGTGAAGGGGGAGGAGATGTCTCGGTAGTTGATGAGCAGATTGCTTGAAGGCACCAGCACAGTCACTTCATGACCCAGGAGAACGAGCTCTTCCAGCAGCACTTTCACGTTGATCCAGTGACTTGCATCGGTGGGCCAGACAACCACCTTCCCACAGAAGCCAGTGCTCCAGCAGCATGCAGAGGCCCAGAGCAGCCAGGGGAGCCTTGGCTTCATCATCTCAGCAGTCCATGTACAATTCCAGTCTGACTGAGCTGGAAGCAGTTCACTGCTTTGGTGTGCAACTACTTTAGAGCCAGCCAATAAAACTGAGATTCGCTTGATGCCAAGCTTGGAAAGAGGGCACTTCAGAACACGAAACAACACTCACGGGTGGACTGGGCAAGCAGCAAATCCTGTCCTGGAGTCTCCTGCAGAGGCACAACTGATCTCAAAATGACAGCAACTCCTGTTTCTGCTCACCCCAGAGATTATTTTGCAGCATGTGAGGACCTGGAGCCCTTTCCCTGGGTTGTGGTTTAATCTTGATAGGCAGCTAAGCACCACAGAGCTTCTCACTCCTCCGCAGTAGGAGGGGAAAGGGAAGGGCAGCAGTTAGAAAACTCATGGATTGAGATAGATACAGCTTAATAAGCAAAAATCAAAAAATAAAACCAAGGAAAGCCAGTAATGCAAAAAGAACAATTGCTCACCACCGTCCAACCAGTGCCCAGCCAGTCCCTGAGCAACAGCAACCCTGGAAAACTTTCCCCCCCAGCTTTTTTTGCTGTGCACAACATCACATGACATGAGATATCCCTTTGGTCAGTTGGGGTCAGCTGTCCCGGCTGTGTCCTCTCCCAAGTTGTGCACCCCCAGCCTGCTTGCTGGGAGGAGCAGTGTGAAAAGCAGAAGAACCCTTGATGCTGTGTAAGCACTGATCAGCAATAACTAAAGCATCCCTCTATTATCAATGCTGTTTTCATCAAAAATACAAAATGTAGCCCCATGCAAGCTACTATGAAGAAAATTAATTCTATTCCAGCCAAAATCAGTATGCCTTCATACCAGATCTTTGAGGTGAAGATACACGTTTCTGTGCCAAGCAGGAGCTCAGGCTAAGGAAAGCACATGAGCAGCCCATGAGACTTTTTTGACAGCTGCAGGATGAATCCCATCTTATCACTTGACTACAGCCTAGATTTGCTTCTTTGCCCTGTAAGAGCCAACCTCCTCATAAAGCTGGTTACAGTTCTTATCTCCTCAACTGCTAGGTGCAGAATGTCCTGCAGTGATACACAAGTCACCCACAGGGTGCTCTAATTCTGTCCTGTCTATAAGCAGATGCTGTGGGCACACAGCACTGCTGCTGGCAGGGCACAGTCCTGGCACAGATGACTCCAGCATCAGGCCACCGCAGGAGAGAAACAGGAGGAGGTGGGGAGCACAGGTTTTGCTCACCTTGCTGCTTCTGTGCCTTCTCCTGGGAAGACGCTGCAAACTGGCATCGATGTATCTATATCATGCAGTCCAGGACAGATACTGCCAAGAGACCTGCCTTTGACTTTGTCTTGCAGAGGTGGTGGAGATGCTTGGTGCTACTGATGTGTTCAGGGAAAAGAACATGAAGCTGCTCTCTGCTGAGCAGGGGGCAAATGAGGCTCAGTCTAAACAGGTCCTGAGGACTCCTCCGGAGCTCAGCACCACCACATGAGCTCCCCTCACTGGACTGACAGTGGAGCAAGCAGTCTTTCATTATGCTTCAACCTCAGCACTCAAAAAAGCCTTTAAGTAGCTCTAAGAAAGCAGCTAGAATAGTAAGAACCCTGAAGAAGATTTTACAAGGAGAAAGAGAAGGTGTGTGCATACACTGCAGGAGCTGAGACATCGCCCCATTTCTGTGAGATGTTCGCCCCTTCCTTTCACACTCCTTCAGGACTGGATACTCTCCAGATCAAAGCGTATCACAGTTAGGGTAGGAAACAGCTAAACTAACACAGCTAACAAAACAGGTATTGCACATGGAGCTTTAAATGCTCAACCCCACATTTCACAATAAAAAAAAAAAAAAAACAACACAAGATGCAAGCAGCTCTGGGGATTACACAACAGGAAATCAGCAAACCATACTTGTGCCAACACAAGATTTTCTAGTCAGTGTCAAACGTGATAAGTAACACAAGTAAACAGAGAGCTAGGTATTCTAATAGTAGGATATCTTAACAATTTAGTTCTCTTAGCAGAATTTTACCCTACTTGTGAAATATAAACACTTGGAGTCTCATATTAAAATAATACCCATTTTATCTGCCCACCGACAATGCATGTATGTTTGCCCTGTTTCATTTTAACTATTACAATAATGACTTAGAGCAAAAATGTGAAAATAATTCTGCAACTATTATTTTAAAAAGAAGTTTATAAATACAGCTATTTTCTAATATTTCTTTTATTTCAGAAAATCAAAGAACCCTGTCTCTGCTGAGGGCCTTTTGTCACTGCAAACAGGGGCTCAGCTGCTCTCCCAAGTCTTTAAAAGACCAGAGGAAGCCATTATGTCTCATTTTGAGATAAGCTAGCAAGCAGGAAAGGTGCTAGGGGAATAAAGGTAGTATTGCTCTGTAGCTTTCTAAACCTATTTTTTAATTTCTACTTCAAAAGCTCTAATTCAGTACTAGTGTTTGATGGGTATGTAGTAGTATTTTGCTGTTATTAATGTTTGTCATAATTCATCTATGAATATGACTGATGAGCTCTGTTTCAAGTGGCTTTAGCACTGGTTTACCTATCCTAGAAGTGCCTGTACAGACTTACCTGTACTAGTGTAGCAGGTGAGGATTAACAGGTAACATTTGCACTTACCTGGATTGTTTGACTTGACACAAGAATTTTGGAGGAAGGCGAGCGAGTTCAGGGCTGTCTTGCTCCTAATTTGTGCCCTAACCTCTACGCTCTGGGTTTTTACTCTTTTGTGTACAGCAGATGTAATTTCTGGAAGCGAGAGCGGCCTTACCTAAAACATCACTGTAGTACTGATCCCAGCTTCCCCAGAGAAGGTAATGATACATGATATCCTGCACAATGAAGGTAAAGATGTTTTTTAGTCTTTCCAGGAAGGACATCCTATCTGTTAGGCGACTTAGGGTGGCTGGTACGTAGGAAGGAGGTGCCGGGAGTGTCCCACAGAGCCGCTCCACCGTGTTGCCTATGGAGAACCGGATGGTGTACACGAAGGGTATACCCAGCTTCTCAGCAAACAGCTCCCCGCTGGGTGCCAGTGGGTCTGCCAAGAGGACATCAAAGGTGGATGCTCTCAGTCTCTCCAGCAGCGCCTCGTTCTTCAGGACTTCATCACAAATGATTTTGGTTACGTTCTCCAGCTTGTACACCAGCTGAGCTATCTTGTAAAGACTTACCCAGACAGGTAGCGTGCTCTCCTGGTAAAACCAGAAATATAAAGCCTCTTCCAGTAAGGTAGCCATCTCCTTTTTGGTGATTGGCACCTCAACCACCTCGAACCGGAAGGGTGAGGGCTCTGCGGGGTTGAGGATGAGGAAGCACGAAGGCAGCAGCACAGTCACCTCATGGCCCCGGACCACAAGCTCCTGGAGTATGTACTCCATGTTCAGCCAGTGGCTGTTGTCAGCCGGCCAGACCAACACTTTCCCCCCAGACCCCCAGCCCAACACAGCCAGCAGCCACAGCACCGCCACCTCCTTCCCAGCCATAGCCTGCCCTGCGTGGCAATGCCCCGTGGCCTTCCTCCCCCCGCAGCAGCAGCAGCAGTCCCAGGCTGGGCTGGGCGTGCGTGACACGGCAGTGCTCTGTGCGGCAGGGAGCCACGGTAGCTGGCCTGAAATCCTGTCCTGGTTAATGACGTGTTTTCCTGGGGAAAAGGGTGACTGGGACCAGCTGGCACCATCTGGTGGTAAATAGCTTGCTGAAGCTGGAAGATGTGCTTCCTCTGGAGCAGCGGGGAGAGTGGTCAGCCCTGGGGGGCTCGGTCCAGCAAGGGTGGTGTCCTGTTGGTCATCCAGGCCCTCCTGCCTGTCTAACTACAGTTTCTTTGTTACTTGTTTGGTAGAAGAGGTAACTTTTTCATTCTTCAGGCTCTTGGAAGCACAGCTGGGTACACAGCAAAGATGTTTACCCACTGTGTGGTCACCCTTTTGCTTTATAAAGACGCTGAGCATCCGTGTGCAGTGCACTTAAGGTGGTGATCCAGGGCTGCAGCTAAAAAGTTACATCTTGAAGTGGATGAAACTATACAGCAAGTGACTCTGGTATCAGACTGTCCTCATGTGAACCTGCCTCTTCCAGAGCATGCATCGCAGGAGGCCAGCACTGGTAGGTGGTGGTGTGGGCTGTCCTGCCTGCCACTAGGTGCCGATTATGCACAATAGCTTGAACTAGAAAATCTGTTAAACAGTTTTATTTATGGTCACCCTTCTGATGTGCGACTGAGAAATCATGTGAGTCCTCTTCACTGTGCTAAATATCGTCATTACTGGGCTTTTGCCCAGCTCTGTTACACAATGTTTTCCTAATGTTGTGCAAGGCTTTTGCTACAGCTTCCGTGCTGCCTGGAGCATCCTTTCCAGGATGAAGACAAGGGGGATGGAAGCAGCTGGGCTGTGAGAAGCCAAGCTGAAGTACCTTTTCTGCTGTGCACATGGCAACAGTTTGGTGTACTTGTGAAGTCCTGCAGCATGCAGGTACTTGCAGTCAATTGAACCCTGAGAGATTCACAAGTGCTCTTTTTCATGCGCTCAGTGTGAGATTAGTAAAAATGGCATGTAGGTCACATGTTGTTAATGCTTAAATAAACATATTTTCCTATATATTCACTCAAAACACTCCAGAAGAAAAGCCTGCAGAGGAAGACTCGTTGCTTTCACCCTTTGTGGGTGGAAGGTATGTTTTAATAAAACTTACTTTGTGCAGAGAGGATTGGTTTTATATGACCAGTGATGTAAGTGAAGTCTCTGTTACAAAGCCACAATGCATTTCAGTGTTGCTGCTGAGGGTAGCAGGGTTGGCTCATGATTCACCAGCTCCCCCCTCCTTGTTATGACACTCTGAATTAGGAAAACAGCTCTGTTCCTGGCTGCTTTCTGTGCAGGAAGTGATTGGAGGGGGAAATGTGTAAGCTGAGCTCCTTGCTGAGAGGGCCCTATTTGGCACGGACGTTGTTTCAACCTCCACCTTACAAATAATTGTGCCAAAACTCAGATCCATCAATTGGGATGAGCACTGATCCCTGTCTGAATGCAATGGCATAGTGGCACAGCCCCCTGACAGGGACTGGGTGCAGCTGGTGGACCCTGGTGGCTCATTCCCTTTTCCCCATAGGAACATAATGACAAGAACTTCTTGCTGACCTCCTGCAGACCTTGACTTTGGGACCCTGCCAAGTCCCAGGCTCTGCAGGTCGTAAGGCGGGAGGCTGTGTAATGAGAAAGGCTTACCTAAGACCTTGCTGTAGTAGATATCCCATTCTCCCCAGTAGCTCTGGAAAACGTAGTCTTGCAGGTGGTAAGACACGATGTTTTTTATTCTCTCACTGAAGGACATGCGGTCGGTGAGCTCAGACAGGGCTGCAGGCGTGTAGGACGGTGGGGCTGGGATCTTGCCGCAGTGCCTCTCCACGGTGGAGGCCGGGGAGAAGCGCAGCGAGTAGATGAAGGGGACAGCCAGCTTGAGAGCCAGGAGGTCCCCGCAGAGGGTCACCGGGTCTGACAGCAGCAGGTCATAGCTAGACCCCTGCAGGTGGGCCAACAGCTCTCGGTTGCTTAGCACCGCGTCGCACATGAGCCTGTTCATCCGGTGCCAGTTTTTGGAGAGTTTTCCCAGCTCCTTGTAAAACTGCCAGAAGGTCAAGGTGGTTGGCCTGTTATTCAGCCACAGTGCCACTACCTCCTCAATCAGGTTCTCAACAGTGTCTTTCTTGAAGGGCACGTTATAGACCTCAAACTTCTCTGTGGCTTCAGCCCTGGGTTTAATGAAGAGGGAGGCGTTGGATACCAGGATGGTAACACTGTGCCCGCGGCGGGTGAGCTCCTCTATGACTATCTTCACATTCAGCCAGTGGCTGCCTTCTGTTGGCCAGACCAACACGTTCCCGCAGAAGACAGGCCCTAGAAGAGCCAACTGAAAAAGGAGCAGCTGGAGGTATTTCTTAGAGCTGGTGGCTTTTGTGGCCATGGCAGGGTTAAGGGCTAGGTAGCCTGGGAGTTCTCCCTCCCAGCTGGGAGTGCTGCAGCTCTGTGATGGGTTTGATGGCTCTTGACTAGCACTCTCAGCAAAAGCAAGTTTGCTGTTGCATGGGCGGGGGCCTTTAAAACCTGCGCTGGTCTCAGGTCTGAAAAGACAGAAAAGGGTGTTTGGTGATTTACTTTTCCCTTTCTGCCTTCTCCCATCTTAGATTCTTCCTGAGGGAACTCCTGTCCCTGGCTAGCAAGGTGGCAGCAATCCTCACTGCTGTCAAATGTCCGCCTTCAAACCACTCCCTTTGCACAAGAAGAATTTCATCCTTTGTTTCTTTATAATTTTTGTAGTTTTTCTGAGGAATCCTTACCATGAACTAAAACCAAATAACGGGATGTCTTTTAGCTATGTAATTACTGTATCAGTGAATGTTGGCAGATTTACTATAAGTATTAGCAAATAAGTGGCACTGCTGCCAACACTGGAAAAATACTAAGATTTTCTGGAGAATGTATGTCCACATCTGATTTTAAAATGCCCGTTTTCAGTTGTAACAGCCATGGTATCTGTGTACTGTAATATTTCTATTACTTAAGGCAGCAAACCTCCCTGTACTTAAAGATGTATTTCTCTCATTCTGAGACTTTCCCTGATTTCTCCACCTTTCTTTCCAGAAGCAGCGCAGGGACTTTACTGAGCTGACAGGCAGCAGTGTCACAGCGATTGCTTGCTTGAATATATGTCTAGACTTGGGGCAAGACAGCTACGATGGAACTAGCAGTGGCCCATTATACCATAGGCATCCTTAGGCCTCCTCAACACTTCTACAGCCATATCCCTGCTGGTAAATAATATGAATTACTGGCAGTCATGCCCCAGCCCCTGCAGATTGCTGCTCCCTCTCCAGGCTTCACTATTAATTCAAGTTGGTGCACCTTGACAGAGGAAGAAACTGCAAGTGAGCCAGCCCCTGGATGCCAGCTCTGATACTCAAACAAATCACTCGCGGTGCTCACGTGAAGTGGCGATGCCGGAGGCAGGCCGAGAAAGGAGAGACCACAGGGTACATTTAAGCCAGGTCATGGCTGACTTGGCAGCAGCATCTTTTTTCAGAGTGAGATGTGAGAAGTGCAGACATTTCCCATGCTGAGAGAAGGCAGCAAATCTTTCATTTGGGTGATGATAATGCCAATGATAACATGTAGTTTGTTCTGATACGTGATGGCTGGTTTCTGACTCCTCCCAACTTTTAACACAGGGAGCTCATTGCTACTGTCTGGAGCGCGTCACTGTAAACCTGGTCGTGTTGTGGGCTCAGGTCAGGTTTCTAAACAGGTCTGGGACCCTCCTGGCCCCTAAAGGTGCTTCTCAGAGCAAACCCCACGTCATCTGGGGTGGCTCTCACATGGAGAGTCAGCATTTGAAAGTCGGTGAAGGCACTGTGTCCTGGAAGGAGCTCTTAACCACCAGGAGCCAAAATGACAACGAAAACCCGTGCATATAAAGATATGCTTAACCCAACACAATCTGGGGAACAAATGCCAGGCAGCAAAACAAAACCCCTTACCTGGTGCAGTCTTCCAAGGTAGGTACGCATTGTGCTCTGAGCTGCAAGGCACAGTTTGCTACAGCGATTTGCTTCTGTTTCGTGCCGCTCACCTCCTCTGCGCCTGGGCTGCCCTGGCGAGGTTGGGTATTGGGCAGAAGGAGTTTAAATAAGTTACCCTCCAAACTGGGCTTTTCAAGAGGAGGAAGTAATACGATATGGGTTGATCACAACAAGGCATGTATTCTGGGATTATACATTGCTTTGTTATGCCCCAGTAATTTAATAGTTGAGATGGCCTTCCCCATGCTAAATTATATTATAATGTTATTACAGAGCCCAATTCTCAGGAGGACTTTGCATCTTATAGCTCAGAAGTATGGTGTCTGACTGCTAAAAAGATTTTTCACTAGCTTTATGGGTCCCAACTGGCAAAAAAAAAAATTGTTTGTTAGGTAATAGTCTTGTTTATAAACTGTCTACAGGAACAAAGAGAAAATCTTGTGGTTTGTTCACAGAGTTTTCCAGAAGTTGCTATGTGCTGGGTGTGTGGCCCTTCATTCTGGAGAGCTAGGCAAGTTTTTAATGACTTGAAAATGTAGGAATATGAAGATGCACCTTCATGGTTTTTAAATATTGTCCATAATATTCAGCCTGACTTTTTCTAAACCCTTTGAATTCAGGGCAATTAGCCCAGCATGGTTCAACATTAATTTGACCTTACAGCCAGGAATTTCACTATGATCTACATAGACCTTTGTATTCAGGATAGTGTCTGTTTTCAGGGTAATTTAGCTTATTTGGGAAAGTCCTACAAGACACTTAAAGCTTTTTCAGCAAATATTGAAAGGCCATGTTCATGTGGGCTAGGGCAGATGGGAACTTGGGTTTCATTTCTAACCCCTCAGTAACTAATTCCTCTGTAGCAAATGAGAGCTATTACTAGGGGGACGAGATGGTTAAATTTGTCTGGTTTCCATGGCCGGCTTTTAAAAATGATACTCAGATTACTCTTAATACAGAGAAGATAATCATTTTGAGGGGATTAAAGGACGAAATCCAGCAAATGAGAGGAAAATGGGGCTGAAGAAAGTAAATGGTGTTAAGTGTCTGTATTTCACACATCTAGCATTACCAAGTAGAAGTGCTGTAGACACTGATGCAACCCTCTGGCCTTGTGAAAACATGACAGGCTCATTGAGGCAAAGGTGAGTTACGCAAAAGTTAGGCAATACAAGCTAGTGTTTTCCACATATGGGTCTCTCCACCATTTTGCTGAATGGGGGTTACAGTATACGTGGCACCTTGATTTCTAGAAAACCTTGATGCCAACCAGCACCTCAGAAATTCAGTGCCTGGGTAGTAAGGGAAGCTTTTGCCCTGAGGAGCCCCAAATGACTCCCTGTTTACCTTTCACTTATTGCAGTAAAGTGGTTTCTGGACTGAAAGCAGACTTGAAAGTCTTGACTATTGTTTTTCTTTAGGGAGGAGGAAGGCTGGATGGGGGAAATATCAAGGTTGGCTCACCCCGGGTACAGACAGAAGTGAGTGGATTGAGCAATTTTGCAGAGGGACATGTGCAAGTGCTCAGTAAAATGTCTACTCCCATGCAATCCCCACGGGTAATAGGAAAACTCCAGCAAAAGTTAATGAGCTGAAGTAGCCTTACCATAACCACCTTGCTCAACTAAATTGTATCTTTATGCCTCTACCTTGCAGCTGTAGGACAAAAATACCATGGGCTAGGTTTGTAGCATTTCACTTCTTTTTACTGATTCAGTTTAAGATTTTATGAACTCTCTTCACTGCTGTTGCACTGCTGCAGGGGCACCTTGTCATGTAAACATGCAGACACCGGAGTGGCTCGCACTGGAGCCATTCCACTGTGTAAAGCCCCAAAAAAGAAAGAAATGAGAGAAGGTCCAGGCCAAGCTTTGTGTCCCTGCTAGGAATTGTGCATTTATGGAGGGAGAAGAGGTGCTGCACCCTATCCTCGCCAGCTCTACAGTGACGTGCAGCAGCGGAGACTTGCCGAAGCTGCCTGCAGGTACAGCATACCCCCTGTCTGTCCAGCATCTGTCCGACCCCCAGGGGAAAGCTGAGTGCTACAGAGATGGGCAAATCTGCAAATACTGAGGGTATAGACAGGATGGGACTCATCTAATGGCTCACGAGCCCAGAAGGGGACATTTGATCGCTCCCTCCCACCTTCTCATGCATGTTTGCTGCTCATGCTCCTATGCCAAGCCTTTCCCTGTGCCAGGCCAGCTTGCCAATGATTTATTTTTATGGATGTGTTTGCCACTCGGCCAGGAAGGAGTTGGGCAAAGACCAGGCTGTCACTGAGCAGGGGTCCCCCTGAATGGCTGGCCAGCAGCCATTGCATTGAGCAACCTAGTAATGTATTCACACGCTGTAATACCTTTGCATGTTCATAGCTCTGCAGGGGAATGAAAACTAAATTGAAATCCCTGCTAAATTTTGACTGAATCCACCAGTTGTACATAACCCTGCTGCTGTACTGTAGCTTCTCGCTGGCTTTCCAGAAATCTGGAAGCAGAGCACAGCTCATCTATGGCCAGGGAAAATTTATCAGAAATTACTTTTTCTTACTTGGATTCAGCCTGCTCAAGGTCCTAAGCCACATCTGTGTCTCACAGGAGTGAGGCTGTGCTGTTTGACTCTGGAAGCTGCTAGCACGAGGTTTGTGCCTGGGCCTCCGTACACGGGTGGTACCCCTGCCACCTACTCCCCAGGGGCGTACCCACGCGGGAAATCTGCACCTCGGCCTCGGCACGCGTCCTCGCAGACAGCCTCCCTGCCAGCATGACTCCTCTTGTGTTTCAGCATCTGGGGAAGGCAGAGACTGCTTTTCCCGTGATATTGCAGGGTTGGAGCGGATCCATCGCAGCTTGGTTTGGGACGCAGAGGGGAGCACTACATCTGCTGCTGGTTGGAGTGTGGAGGAGTGTTTCTGCACATCTGTCTGGGAGGCGAAGAGAGGCAGCCCCCCCCGCCTCTGCTCTCAGGAAATCGGGTCTGGAGGTTTGGACTTGGGCTTCACCTCGTAACTGTGAGGGCTGCCACGTCATCCTTGGGGGTATTTCACCAGGTTAGGTTTGTGTTTTCTCCACTGTTTGCACTGGAGGCATGGGTGGAATTTCGGCTGGGGCTGCTGTATCCTGCACCTGGGATGTTTGGAGGCTGGAGGAGTGAGAGGGAGGAACATTCTCTGCTTTGGATGCCATCAGCTCAGATGTCTGGACCCCTGCACGAGATGTGGGAGCACCCTTAGCAACTCTTACTGTGGGACCTTGCCCCCCGCACCGAGCTCCTGCCTCTAAGGCAGCAGGCAGCCCCTCCGCAGCCCACGGCCCCGCTCCCGGGTGCCTGCGTGCAGCCCCGAGGACGAAGGCTCCTTCCAGCCGCCGCCTGTGTGGCTCCGCACCCACAAGCGGTGGGAGGAGAGGCACCGCCTTCACATCGAGGGATTCAAAGTCCTGGTTTTACAAGAGTGTTTACGAGGGAGCTTGCACTCATCCTGCCCTGGTTTGCTAGATGGTGCTTTTAAGGGCAAAGTTACCTCTGCAGTCCCTCCTCTGGCCTCGTAACCAAATCCTTGTTTTTTTTCTCAGGGCCTTAGGAGTTTGGGTCTACACAAAACTTCTGTGACACAGCATTTTAGCTTCCCCTAGCTGGTTATGTTGCATCTCTTCAGCTGCTAACAAGCACCATATCTACAGCAGCAAGGGCATGTGCTGTTAGGATTGCACTTTGAGCTCAGGGACAAAAGATAGAAATAAAAAAAAAATGGTTCTTATTGAGAGTAGTGAATGAAAACACTTCTTGAAGTATGCTTGATGTCCCTATGCTATCTGAATTACGAAGAGGAAAGAGGTGTCATTAGAGAGTCATCTAACAGACCAGAGATGCTTTGGGGAAACAAAACAAATCTCTGTGCTTCCATGCAAATGGAAACATCTAAGGCACAAAGCAGGGGCAATTGAAAGGCCTGGCTTTATATCCAAGCAGCAGCAAACAGGCATGCAAGAAATCTAGGGAGGGAAGAAAATGCCTGGAACAAATTACAGAGGAACAAGTTGACATTAGCAGAGGAGCAGTATTTGGCAAGAGCAGTGGGGCCAAAACAGATGCTGGTCGTCCTGAGTCTCAAGAGCAAGAGTAAGAATGAAAGAAGTTTCCTGTAGCAAGATGTCACAATGTCAAGGGGCTGAGAGATAAACCAGCAGAGGAAATCCAGCACATGAATAGACCAAGATGCCTTCAGCCCAAAAATACACAGCTGGCAGAGGCTGAATTATGAGGAAAGCCTCTGGAGTCCTAAAGAATGGGGAAGATCAGTATGGATGAATTGCTGGTAGTATCTCAGTGCATGACGTAAGGGATCTTAAACAAACAAAAAAGCCAGTTGTGAGGGAAAAGTGAATCCCCAGGGGAGGTACAACATGCTGTGGGATGTGGTGCATGTCACGAGTCAGGGTTTCAAAGTCAGATTTGTAGAAGACAAAACTACAGAGTGACCAGACACAGGGAACCACATCTGTCCTGGGAGCTGCTTTCCTACATGGCACCTCTTCCGTACCACACAAGTGGCCAAGGCCACCCCTTGCCAGTTTAGGTATCTCTGCTCCTGTCTGTAATTACCTCGATTATTTTTACCATCTCCTCTTCTGGCATCTCTGGCTCAGCTTTGTTTGAACTGAGACTGCAAGATAAGATGCGACAGAGATTCAGAGCCGGCTGCCTCTGTAACAAATCACTACAACCAAGCAATACACAACTGTATCATGCAACACTGAAAAGTTCCTAGCATCTGAGAGAGAACCAGAAATCATTTGCAATTATTTTATTATGACTTAAAATAACATTTCTTCCAAGGGGGGATCACAGTTCTGTATCTTCTCTTTTTCTCCTTACTTTCTTCCCACACATCCAAGTAGGTAAGAGCTATGCCCACCACCCCCACTTTTGTTGGGTTTGTGGTACCTAATGGCCACATTCCAGGGATTTTGCTGAATGATGGCATTTAACTCGGTTTTGTTGCCTGTATTTCCTGACAGGTCCCACCTGACTGTCGGTCTCATCCCTGGAGCACAGCAGAACCGTTTCACATCCAGTAGCCCCTGTTTCCGTGCTGGGTTGTGCCTGACTGCATCCCTGTCACCTGGCCTGTGCCCCAGATCCCTGGTCATTTTTTTTAACCTCTTTGCCTATTTCACCCACTCCTGAGAAAGAAATCACATCTTCAGAGATGCTCCATGCCTACAATGACTATTTCCTCCAGGTTGCAGGCAAGTTTGTTTTGCACATGTACCAAAGAGAAGAGAGGTTGATGAACACTGGCAGGAGCGGACAGCATCTGAGGAACTGGGACCCAATGACCGTCCAACTCGCAGCTTCGTTTTCTTAAATGATTGCAACAGAAAACCAGCTATTTTTAAAGCACCAGCTTTCCGCAGTGCCGTTCCTTTAGCTGTGGTTTTCCTGGCTATGGTGGGAGGGGGAATGGCCGAGGGGACCCTTTCCTCCGACCCCCGGGACCTGCCATACCTGATGAATGATGTGGTTGCGGGGAGACTGGCCCAGCATAACTGCTTTCAGGTCCCTGGAACAGCACAAAAGCGAGCAGCAAAATCGTCTCTCGTTGCTCCTGAGCAGAAGGACTGATCCCACGCTCCCCAGGCTGCGTCCATCTCCTGGCCACCCTGGGACAGGTTTCGTTCCCATCCCGCTCACCTCGTCTCTTCCACATGGGCCCAGCAGTGGGGGGGGCATGGCCATCACCGTGCCCTGTCCTGTCCTGTCCCCACCCAAAGTGTGACATCAGCAGGGGGTTCTGAGGCAGGAGGCGGTGGCTGTGGGACCCTGTGTGAGCCCTTGCCGTGGTAGAGATGTGCATGTGGAAGCTGCTGGCAACTTTTATTCACCACATGCTGGAAACGCCTCTATGCCACATCCTGACTTTTTTTATTCCTCCAAATGAAGCCACACAGGAGTATCCTACACATGGCCTGGGCAGGCAACGTGGGGCTGGGGCGATGCCAAGTGGGATGAGGCTCCACAGCGCTTTGTAGCAATGCAGCAGCTTTCACATGGTTGCAGATTTGGGAGGAATACATAGAAATAAAACCTTTTATTTTTGTAAAAGTCCTTCTGGCATGCAGAGGCCAGTGAGACACAGGCAGGCTGAGGCTGTGCTGGAGCTGCTGTCGGGGAGTGGGATTGGTGATGCTGGGTGTGTGGGGGGGCACATGACAGCACTGTCTCAGATCTGGGTGCGGAAGCGCAGGTCGGTGCCTGACATCTTCTGCGTGTAGTCCTGGTCAAAGCGCTCGTTCTGGGCCACGGTGAAGTGGTTCTTCCAGTCTCCAGCAGTGCCTGGGGCCGGCCGAGATGGGGCTCAGTGGCGACCGGGGGGGCACGATGCGCCGGGAGCCCCCCGGGGACCACTCACCTTTGCGCATGAAGGGGGAGACGCTGTGGTCCATGAACTGGGGGGGCACCATGCTGTAGTTGGTGGTGGGGTTGTCCCGCATGGCCTCGAAGGAGGTGTGTCGGGTGATGGCGTCCAGCGCCGCCTCCGGCAGCTCCCGCCCCAGGAACTGGGCCACCTTGACAATCTCCCGGCGGAGGTCCTGCGGGATGCAGGCCAATGCTCGCCCCTCCTGCCACCCCCCTCAGACCCCACACCACCACCCACCCTGGTCCCTCACCTCCTTCAAGTCTTCGTAGAAGAGGTAGAGGATGGGGTGATCCTTCCTCCTCTCCCAGTAGTCCTTGACGTGGTTGTACCAGGAGCCATATGCCACTGTGTGGAGAAAGCAGCCAGGGCGTGTCAGTGGGTGACAGCACCCTTCAGGGTCACCCACATGCACCCATGGTTGTCCTGACCCACCTCGGCCGGCCATGAACTCCTCCAGGTACTGGGGCCATGTCCCAGGGTCCTGCTGGAACTTGTTCATCAGGTCAAAATAGTAGAAGGAGACAGCCACGTCCTTGGCGTTGCGGCCCACGTAGATCATCTGCAGAGGGGCCGTGGGGTGCGAGGGGCAGCCCCAGGACCACCAACAGCAGGGTTGCTCCAGCCCCTAGAGCTCCTGACACCACTTAGGATGCTGGAGGGAGCATCAGGAGTTCCTGCCCCAGGAGAACAGGGGGGCTGCCATGCCCCCTGGGGCACAGACCAGGGTTGGGGTGTTACCTTGCAGCGGTTTTCCCAGAAGGATTTGGGCAAGATTTGTGCAGGCAGGTGAGTCTTCACTATGCGGGGCGAAGGCATGGTGGCCAGCAGGTCCGTCCCTGGGGCACCCCAAAGCATGTCCCCAGCAAGCCCTTGGCAGATTTCCCCCAGGCTCAGCCCCCGGTGGGGTGCCCACAGCCAAGCCCCTAAGCGCCGCTACCTGATGGTATCTCCCCATGGGCATAGAACTCCAACATGGGCACCCTCTTGCTGATAATGTCCCGCTTGCACTTCTCTGGATCGCCGCCTTGCAGGATCATGTCTACGATCTCACTGACCCAGGTGGTGCCTGGGGAAAGCAACCCCCCGGGGGGGTGGCCAGGGCTGTGCTGGGGGGGCTCATCACTGACAACCCCCCAGATCTCAATCAAGGGATGTGGGGGTGAAGGGAAAACCCACACATCTCTGCCCCAACAGCCCCAAAGGTGCTGCCTCCCCCCAGACAGCGGGTCCCAGCCATACAACACACTCGCTCTCCCCAGCACCACCACATCTGGTGGGCTCGGAGACGCTCACCAGATTTGGGGAAGGTGACCACCACAATGTCTTCGGGGCGGCTCTGGAAGGTGTCGATCCTCCCCCAGTCGTGGGCGAAGGCGTTCACCATGGGGATGCCATGCACCATGCGCCAGGGCTGCCGCAGGTAAGTGTTGGGACTGGCCATCCTGCTGGGGACAGGGATGCTCGGGGAGGGGGGGATGGACAGGGTGGGGGAGCCCCTGTCCCTCCCAGAATGGCCACCAGCCAGGGCAGAGCAGGGACCTGGTGCTGTGCCGGCGCAGGGAGCGGCAGCGACGCCGCCAGCACAGGGACCGGAGGTCACCGCGGCGCTGCAGCTGTGCCCCACCATTGGGGACAGGGGGGTCCCGTCTGCAGGGGTGGGAGCCCACCCCATGCCCCTGCGAGGGTTGGGGGTGCCCGCAGCGTGCCGGCGTCACCCAGGCCAGGCACCTCTCCCCCTGCCTCAGCACCCCAGGGGAGCAGGGAACCGGGTCCTTGGGGTTACCGCAGCAGACCCCAGCCCAGGGTGAGGCTTAAGAGTGCTGTGTGCACCCCGAAGTACCCCAAACCCACCACCCTGGACTCTGCAGCACGCAGCTCTGAGCGGCTGAGCATGGCAGGGCACCCACAGGGCACCCCAGGGCACCCAGCTCACCTAAGGCTGTGCCGCTCCACGCCTGGAGGCTGATGCCGGGAGGGTGACACCGGGCCAGTGACAGCAGAGGACAGA
Source organism: Tyto alba (assembly GCF_018691265.1). Taxonomy (NCBI): domain Eukaryota; kingdom Metazoa; phylum Chordata; class Aves; order Strigiformes; family Tytonidae; genus Tyto; species Tyto alba. The sequence goes on from NW_024881297.1 coordinate 23,897,352, forward strand.
GAGACGCGGGGCCCCACGGTGGTTTGACAGAGAGAAGGGAAGAGGCAGGGCGAGCGAGAGCAGTAATGTTTGCCAGCGCTGGGACTGCCAGGAGGGAGGAGCAAGCGCAGGGAGAAACCAGAGGCCAATGGACTCCTGGCAGGGCTGCAGCGGGTACCTCCAGCCCCACGGGTCCCACTCCCCACCCACATATCTCAGCCCGTGTCCTTCCGCGTGGGGACAGGGAGAACACCTCTTGCTGCCTGCGCCCAGCTGGCACCTTCCCCGCGCACGTTTTTGCCTAAATCCTCTGTGATTCCCCCGAGCTGCCAGCAGCAATCCCCCCACCACAGTGATCAAAGGGCTGTGGGGCGGCACCAGCTTGTCACCAACCCACGGAGAGACCAGCGGCCCCGGCGGGATGGCTGGGTTGGGGTTAGCAGAGGCACAGGGTAGTGAGCATCCCATGGGAGGGGGTCAGGGAGGACAATTTATTTCTCTCCAGTGATCCTAGGAGAGGGGAAGGAGTCCTGGCACAGCAGCAGTGCCATCAGCAAAGGTTGGATTTGGGGGCATCGGGCGGTGCCTCCTCAGATCTGGGTGCGGAAGCGCAGGTCGGTGCCTGACATCTTCTGCGTGTAGTCCTGGTCAAAGCGCTCGTTCTGGGCCACGGTGAAGTGGTTCTTCCAGTCTCCAGCAGTGCCTGGGGCCGGGCGAGATGGGGCTCAGTGGCAACCGGGGGGGCATGACGCGCCGGGAGCCCCCCGGGGACCACTCACCTTTGCGCATGAAGGGGGAGATGCTGTGGTCCATGAACTGGGGGGGCACCATGCTGTAGTTGGTGGTGGGGTTGTCCCGCATGGCCTCGAAGGAGGTGTGCCGGGTGATGGCGTCCAGCGCCGCCTCCGGCAGCTCCCGCCCCAGGAACTGGGCCACCTTGACAATCTCCCGGCGGAGGTCCTGCGGGATGCAGGCCAATGCTCGCCCCTCCTGCCACCCCCCTCAGACCCCACACCACCACCCACCCTGGTCCCTCACCTCCTTCAAGTCTTCGTAGAAGAGGTAGAGGATGGGGTGATCCTTCCTCCTCTCCCAGTAGTCCTTGACGTGGTTGTACCAGGAGCCATATGCCACTGTGTGGAGAAAGCAGCCAGGGCGTGTCAGTGGGTGACAGCACCCTTCAGGGTCACCCACATGCACCCATGGTTGTCCTGACCCACCTCTGCCAGACATGAACTCCTCCAGATACTGTGCCCACGTCCCAGGGTGCGGGTGCAGCTTGTTCATCAGGTCAAAGTGGTAGAAAGAGATGGCCATGTCCTTGGCGTTGCACCCCATGTAAATCATCTGCAGAGAGCTTGGTGACATGTGGGGACTTGTAAGGTCCTGGCAGGGCAGGTCCCCCCCTTATCTCTGCTAGCTTCCTCCAGGTCTGTTCCTTCCAGCCTGTTACCTTGCAAGTGTTTTCCCAGAAGGATTTGGGCAGGATGTGAGCTGGGATGTGGGTTTTGATGATGCGAGGGGACACCATGGCCTCCAGCTGCTCCGTTTCTGCAAAGGAGATTTCCTCCAGGAGCTCTCTCACTGTCCATCACCCCAAAACCAAGCCTGCCCCCCAGCCAGCACCTGCTGCCCCCTGCTTCCCCCCCACCCCCCACCCCCGCTGCCCCACTACCTGCCGGCATCTTCCCTGGGGGCAGCGAACTCCAGCATGGGTACCCGGTTGATGATGGCATCCCGCTTGCATTTTTTGGGATCGCCGCCTTTCAGGATCACGTCCACAATCTCGCTGACCCAGGTGGTGCCTGGTGAGGGGAGGTCAGGCGTCTGGCCAGCGCCATTCCCACCGCAGCCCCAGCTCAGGCAGCCGAGGGGCACCGTCCGCTGGCGTTGCCTTTCCTCCTCCTCATCCCCCCTAAGTCCCAGGGGGGGCTGCAAGCTGGTGCCTCCCTTCCGAAGCACGGCCCCTCTCTGGTGCCCGGGGACGCTCACCAGAGTTGGGGAAGGTGACCACTGCGATGTCTTCGGGGCGGCTCTGGAAGGTGTCGATTCGCACCCAGTCGTGGGCGAAGGCGTTCACCATGGGGATGCCGTGTGCCGTGCCCCAGGGCTGCTGCAGGTGGGTGTCGGGACCGGCCATCCTGCTGGGGATGGGGGATGCTCGGGGTGGGGGGACACACTTGTCTGGTAGCGGGGAGCATTACGGGGCCACCTCATCCCCTGGGGGGGGCTCAAAATCCCTGCTGAGCCTAGCCATGCCAGCCACGGGAAGAAAACCCTTCTTGCTGGCATGCCAGGAGGTGGCACCTGCCTCCCACGTGGATTTTGGGGGCCAGCAGCAGTGCAGGGAGTGCGGGGGGACACAACAAGCCCTGGGGGGTGCTCAGGGATCACAGGCAGTGTGCAGCTGCCCCTACTAAGCAGGCAGAGCTGCTCCTGGAGCGTAAAACTCACAGGGGCTTTGCTGGCTGGGCTTTCAGGCTCTTTTCTTCATCCCCCTCCCGAGCCCTGCCCCAGCTTTTTTTTCCACGGCTCTCTGTTGCACGGCAGCACGGGGAAGCCCTGCTTGCGGGGGCTACCTGAGAGTTTGAAGGAGCCAGGAATGGGGAGCGGGGCTCGCAGGACTCTCCCCTGAAAACCTTTCCACCCTCTTTGCCTGGACGGGAACACTGGAGATGCCGGCTGTGAAACCTCCATGCTGCTATTCTTGGAGTGCAGCTTTGTGGCTCACCTCCATCTCCCAGGGGTTTGCGCAGACATCGAGCCCCTCTAAGCCCCCCACACCCCCCAGCGCAGGCCCTCCACTTGTGAGGCTGAGGCATCCCAAAATGGGCCAAGCCCCCTGACCTTGGCAGTGTCTCCCTGTTATCTGCCTCTTAATCAGGCTCTCTGTAAGGGAGGAAGCAAAGCTTTGCCTGCAGCTTGGTCAGGGAGAGAGGGGAGGTTGCTATTTTTTCTTCCCCACATGGAATATAGAGGCACGCAGAGGCTCCTGGGGCTGCAGGTGGGGGAAACATCATCAGGGAAGGGACCCAGACCAACCTGGTCCCGGTGCTGTGGAGGGAGGAGTGCAGGAAAGGGGATGCAGCCCCCCTGGGGATGGTCCCCAGATGCCTGTGATGGACTGTGCTGTGCTCAGCATCCACCCAGTAAACACACAGATGTTGTGAGGGGGTGTGTATGGAAATCACAGCTCCCCCCTCCGCCTGCAGCGGAAAAGGCAGGGAGGAAATCCCAGCCCACATCCCATGGGGTTTGAACATCACCCTGGGCTGATCCAGGGGTCACCCCTGTCGACGTCCCCAGTTGCTCGCACTGGCACGGGGGCTCACTAGTGGGATGTGGGGGTCAGGCTGTAGTCACTCCTCTCCCCCCAGAAGGCACTCAAATACGGATCTAAAATTTGCAGGGTTGCAAAGCACGAGTGCAGCTGCTATCGTGCTTCTGAGAAAAGGATTTAAGGGTGCCAGTGGTGTTGAAATGCTCCTGCTTATCTGCTTCCCACGGGCAAACGCAAGCTGGGAGGGAGCAGGGAGGGCTGAAGAGGTGGCAGCCAGGCAGGGGGAGCAGCTCTCCAGTTTGCAAACTTGAGGAAAACAGCGTTGATTTGTCCCCGGGGCCAAGTTCCCTGTGAGGTATGTCAGCTGTTTGGGTGTTTTGCAGGAAGGAATATGACCTCCCTGCCCCCCTGTGTCCATACACCAGCAAAATGGGCTGTGTGTGCAGGCAAAGCCTGCAGGCAAAGCCAGGAGCTGGGGAAGTGCAGAGATCTCCACTGGCATTTAAATAAATGTGTGGAAAGGGTTTATTCCTGCTGGAGAGCACCCCTCATAGCGCCCTCATAGCGCCGCTGCTCTTTAGGAGTCAGATGTGGGCTGCATCAATTTGGGAATGAAACAACCCCGTGAGACTGCCTTGCCAAAAAGCTGCAATCTTGGAAACTCAAGAACAGGCTGGAAACGGGGCGTAACTGGGGAATGTGGGGCTCCAGAGCAAACCTTTGCCCCCAGTGGGACAGAGACTGGTTTCCTCCAGCCATCCCCAAGCAAGGGCTCGGTGCAGGCAGGTCAGAAGTTGCAGGGTGGGTTCCCCACCCCGCAAGGACAGCGATGTTGCTGAGCGCAGCAGTACGCTGGCAGGGAGGTGTTTCCCTTCGCCTTTGCTCCACAAACCTTGGGCTGGCGAGCTCCGGCTGGGCCAGGGAGCCCGGGGCGAGCCCCGCCACCGCCCCCTCTGTCAAGAGACTTGCCACAACCCAGAGGCCAGAAAGCTGCTGCGCACACAAGAGCGGCGGGGGCAGCAGGTTCACCAGCACTTTGAGGCTTTTCCACTCTTCACCGATCTTTGCTCCCTCCAAACACCTTGGTAGGATGGGGCTGGGGTAGCCCACGGTGTTGGAGTCAGCAGTGGTTTTTGGGAGGATGTCCGCCCCCCAGTTGATGCCTGACAAGCATTGGCTAAAAATCCACCATGTGTGCCCACCCTCTCGCCCACTGAGCATGGAGGTGCCCCGGCTGCTTCCCGGGATCTGGGGGGTTCATCCCCCCCGAGCTTTCCTTGCAGGCAACGGCTCACCTTCCAGTTATCCCAATTTATTACAGAGGAAAAAGTGAATCGGCACGAGGATGCTTCGTCCAGACCCACCCTCCCTGCGGGGGGAGCAGGGAGATGCAGAGAGCCCCCCAGGAAGGGGGATGAGCCCCTCACACCTCCATCTGGAAACAGAGGTCAGAGCCCTCCATGTGCTCTCGGTAGTGCTGGTCAAAACGCTCATTCTGGGCCACGGTGAAGTGGTTCTTCCAGTCCCCAGAGATCCCTGGCGGCAAGAAAGCACGTGGGGTAAATCCTGACACCCCCAAAATATTTGCAGCCACAGCTGAGGGCTGCAATACAGCCCGGGGACACCCCTCCCAAGCCCTCCACTGCTGGCCAAACCCCACCTTTCCGGAGGAAGGGGGAGAGGCTGTGGTCCATCAGAGTGGTGGGCATGGTCTCGTAGTTGGCTGCAGGGTTCTTCTTCATTTCCTGGAATGAAGTGTGGTGGAGGATCCTCGCCAACGTCCCCTCTTCCATCTCCTTGCCCAGGAATTGCAGGATCTTCTGCACCTCCCGCTGCGGGTCCTGCAGGGCAGCTGACATGAGGTGGTTGTCAAAAACACTGGATGGGGGGGAAACTGAGGCACCTTCCCCTCCATTCCACCCTCACCTTCTTCATGTCCTCATAGAAGAGGTAGAGGAGCTGCTTCTCCTTCTTCTTCTCCCACCAGCCCCGCACGTGTTCATACCAGGACCCGTAAGCCACTGCGGGATGCAGTCAAGGGTTTAGACAAAAAATGGGGAGGCAGGAGACAGCTTTCCCACGGGCATTTCAGGATGGGCACCCTGGGGCTCAGCCCCCACCTTTGCCAGCCATGAAGGTCTCCAGGAATTCATCCAGCGTGCCAGGGTCGGGGTGTATCTTGGCCATCTGGTAGAAGTAGTAGTAGGAGATGACGACATCCTTGGGGTTGCGGGCCACGTAGATGACCTGTGGTTGGGTCAGTGCAGAGTGGTGACATCATGTGGTTGGGGGTGCAGAGTGGTGCCCCCTCCCTGCCACCCAGATGGGGAGAGAGGCATGGGGCACCTGTGGCGTTACCTTGCAGTCCTTGTCCCAGAAGGAGGTCGGGAGGAGCTGGACAGGGAGATGGGTCTTCACCAGCCTCGGGGACGGGGTTTTCTCCAGCTGTTCGATGCCTGCGGGACAGGAGGCTTAGCAGTGTGAGCCCCAGCACTCCCACCCCCACCCTGGCTCATCTCCCTCCCCACACAACCCAGGGGAGCAGCTGGGTTGGGAGACTCACCACTAGGTATGTTGGGGACCTTCATTTCCAGGAAGGGCACCCGGTTGAAGATGGCATCCCGTCGGCACTTCTCCACATCGCCATCGTGGTAGATCATGTCCAGGATCTCGCTCAGCCACGTTGTGCCTGCAGCACAGGGACACCATTGCAAGGGCTGGCGTCACCCTGTCCCCCCTGCACCCTTCCCCAGGGCCACTAACCTGACTTGGGGTAGGTGGTGATGAGAAGGTCATCTGCCCGGGCTTGGAAAGACTCCACCTGTGGCCAGCCCTCGATGAAGGACTTGTAGAGGGGGATGCCGTGGAGGCTGCCCAGATCCTCCCTGACCACGTCGTCCCTCCCCATGGCCGACGGCGGGTCCTGAGGGTGCTGGCTGTCCCCCCTGCCAGCAGCTGCTGCTATTCGGGACCGGCTGGATCCTGCGGCAGAACCGTGCCCAGGGCAGCGCCCTGTCAGGCGGAGCCCACCCTGGATCATGTGTGGCGGAGGTGTTGCCGGTGCCGGCGGGGGGGGTGCCCCGTTCCCCAGCAGAACACAACCATGAGATATTGGGTGCCGGCTGTGTGCTAAGCCCAAGCCAGGAGGGGCCGGGAACGGAGCCCGGCATCACCTCTCCTCCCACCTGGCCACACTTCTCCCCCTACTTCAACCCCTTTCGTGGGTACCACGGGGGTTCGGAGCCATGGGGACACCTCTGCCACACAGGGCCCCCCCCATCCCCACTGCCAGCCATACCTGTCGGAGTCCTGCGGGCACTGGTCGGCTGCGCTGCTGGCCCCGGGAGCTTTGGCACCTCTGCCCTCCTGCCCCTCCCCACGGGGGGTAATGGTTAACCAAAGCCGGCTCGGCCAAGTGGCATGGAGGGTGGGAAGCAGGTTTAAAGGGCCAACAGACAAGGTGTGGGGCGGTTTTGGGGGTGATTGGAGCCGCCTTATAGGCAGGCACGTGGGCAGGTAGCCTGGCAGGGCGGGCAACGGCGCTGTGGGGAAGGGCGGGAGGGATGTGGCAGAAGGGGCCTGGTGAGTCACGCCTCTCCCCCCACTTGTGTGGGACCCCCACAGGTGCCTGGCTGGGTCCCAGTGACTTTCCGGAGGGTTTTAGCACCGACCATCTGGGGTGCCCTCCCTGGGGGCAGCGGCTGCAGCTCGGTCTTTGGGGCTGGGGGTCCCCGGCAGCTCCTGATTCCCACCACAGGGTCAGCCTCTGCTCTGTCATGCCCGTGGCTCCCGATCCTGGCTCCGGTTTGGGATGGGCTGCAGGGATGGGCACAGCCACCCCTGTGCCCACAAACATCTCCAGACATGGGGGGAACCCACTCGGGTGGGCACAAGCCCTGGCTGGGGACAGCCCTGCCTGAGCCTGCCTGGAGACACTGCAGGCACTGGGTCAGTGGCTTTGGGTCAGTTGCTTCAGCCCCCATTTTGTTTCTGCTTCAGCTCGAGGACGGCTCCAGTTTGTTTGCAGCTCCAGGTAGTCTCAGCTCCGGTTCATTTGTGGCTCCAGCTCATTTGTTTCTGCCCCTGGTTTGTTCCAGGTCCAGCTCCCGCTTGTTCCTGCTTCCCGCCCGTTTTAGGCTCCAGTTGGGTTTCACCTTCTCTGGCTTCATTTTGGCTCCAGCTTATTTGCAGTTCCAGTTGGGCTGTGGCTCCAGCTCCAGTTCATTTCTGCTTCAGTTAATTACAGCATGTGCTTGTTCAAGTGATCTTGGCTTTTGACAAGGTTGTAAATCAATCACTGTCATAACTTGCATATGAACTGTCATAACTGTACACTGCCTAATTATGGACTAATGAGTTAATGACTATTCTGGCTGTTGTACACGCCTTGAATAAAGAGTTGGACAGACAAAAATGGTGTGAAAAGTGCCTTTTCCCCTAAGACTATCTCAGATGTTGAGTTCGGCCTGGTGCATGCCAGCCTCCCAAGGTTTGGGGACCAATATAACTGGACCCCCACCCTCGAGTTCCACACAGCTGCCTGTGTCCCAGTCCCACCTCCCCCAGGACAGCTCCTGCTGTAAGGGAACATGATTGCAGCCCCCATCCTCTGGTCCTCTCTTGCCTCCCTGGGCATCCCCCCAGATGCACCCCACTGCCAGAGTGTGCTGGGTTTGTGTGGCAGGGTTTTTTGGTAGCAGGGGAGGGGGCTACAGAGATGGCCCCTGTGAGAAGCTTCTCGAAGCAACCAGAGCTCCAAGTCAGACCCACCTCTGCACCAAGGCTGAGCCAGTTAGTGATGGTGGCTGCGTCTTTGCAATAATTGAAGAAGGGGGAACCTGGGAGCGGGTTGGGGACTTGTGATGAGGCATTACAGGAATCACACCTATGCAAACACCCAGGCCAGTGGAAGCAGGGGAGGTGCACTGGAGCAGACCCCCCTGTATCCTGTGGTGAGACAGCAGGGCCGCCCCCCCTGCCACCCATGATGGTCCACGGTGGAGCAGAGGCCGACCCGAAGCTTGTGGACGAGCCCACACTGGATCAGGTGTCCCTGAGGCTGTGGAGTGACAGAGGTAAGCGAGGGGGACTCTGTGAGGACAGGGAAGGTGTGGGAACAAGTGTGTGCCTGGGAAAAGAGGGAGCCGCGGGGGCTGGCCTCCGCAGAGGGCCGCCGGTGACATGGGGACACCCAGCACTGCTGAAGAGGTGTGATGCTTTCATCTTCCTAAGAGCTTCAAACAGAAACGGGAGCAAACCTGCTTTCATACCTGTTCTTCCAAAAATTGGTTAAAACCCCACGGCCTCGTTACACTTCCTGGTTGCTGCTGTTGAAAGCGTTGACTCCAACCAGGGCTGTGCATTGAGCGCCAAGCCCAAGCAAACGAGGGGTGTCACACATGGGCTAGCAGAGAGGGGAGATCAGTGGGTGTGCAGCATACTTTATTTGCAAGAGAAAACTGAATTCCTGCTCTTTGTTCCTCCAGAACAGCTTCTGCCTCACCCCTGCCATCTGACACAACCCTCTCCACCCATGCCTCTCACCACGTTTTCTCTCTCCCAATATTCCCTTTATTTTCCCCAAGAGTCCCCTGGGGGATGACACACAGATCCCTGCCCTCCTGGTGCCTCATCTTTGTGCAAATAATTTGTTCCCCTTAGTATCACATGCTATTTAATAACTGCATGTAGTTTTAAAAGCAGTTTATAGCTATAGGCAAGAACTGAATGTCCTTCCTTCTCCTTACAGAATTTATATCAACACATGACATGTGTTTTATCTTATATTTCCACAATGCCCAAACAATGTATTAAAAACATATCATTTCTGAAATCAGAGAGGTTTTGGACAGAATCAGACTCATCAGGGTGCACTTGTTCCCGCAGGGCAGCCCCCACATAACTACTGGGACAGACCTGGGCCCCGGCACCACAGCCCTTAGGCTCACCAGGGCTGAGAGGCTCAGCGTTGCTCCTGGCCCAATGCTTCTCACTTGCCCTGTGGCTTCCAGTGGCAAAACTACATCAGTGCAGAACAACCGTGGGCTTCAAACAGTGAATATATGTGGAAAATATAAATGGCAGCTTTGTGTGCCTAGCGCTACTCACAATAGCTTCCTTCCTGCTTGCAAGAACAGTCTTTCCCCTAGCAAAGCCATTCAGTGCAATTAGCAAAAATAAATGTTGCAGTTTGCGTTTCAAAAAAGCCCCAAAGCTTGTTGCTCAAAGTTGTTCAAAACCTGCAAACAGACTAAATTAGGTATCAGGGCTAGAAAAATTCCTTTCTTACCGTGTCTGGGTTTGATTGGGTAGCTGATCCTGTGTGTTAACCTATAGGCACCCTCAATCTTTTCACCACACTGACCTTTTCATTCGTAGTTCCCCAAGTAATTTTGATGTAGGAAGATGATTCTCACTATGTCTAGATCAAGAAGTATTTGTACTTAATTCTAGCATGGAAGAAACCTTTTTCTTGAAAGCAGGGCCATGTGGCTTCAAACTGTGTTCAATAGTGGTTGCTATATCAAATTATTTTTCCTTATTGCCATCCCCATCCACTTGTGCCTGCTATAAGATAACCACTGCCCCCTCCAGCAAAATCAGGGACCTTTAGGGCAAAGTAGTTCAGCCATAGGTGATTTCAAGGTAGTTCATATTGTGGTGACTTCAATGGTTTTGTTCTTTCAAGTGTTATATGACAGCCTTATACAGAATCTATTTATGCTAAATAAGATACAACCAGGTCTAGTTCTGTCTTCCAAGGGCCACGTTTATACAGTCATGTTTTCCTTCTGTTATGACCAAACCAGGAGCTTTCCGTCCTTCTGAAACAGAAAATAGTAGGATGAAGCAAAAATTAAACAGAAAGAGATGATTGAATCACTCTCCTATTTAGAATAGGATGAGGATTAAAAAAATAAAGGAAAAAAAAAAAAAAAAAACAAAAACAAACCACACCAACAACAAAACAAATAAACCACCAACCAACAAAGACTGTAAAAAACCCAAAGCCCAGAAGGCTATTTTGGTAGTAACCTTGCCGGTGCAGCTGTTAACATAAACATTTTCTAAGAAAAGTGCATTTTATGAACCAATGTGTGACAGTTAACACATGAAGGCTTGTGCACTGAGAGCAGGGTTTGGGGAGCGATTACCTTTAGCTGCATTGATTTGTGGTGGGTTTGGTAATTCTGCTTTGCTTCAACATCTGCAAAAAATCAGAAAGCCCCTCCTAAATTCTGGCAGAGAGGTGATGGCATTGGAGTGGCTGGAACTGGAGAAATCCAGCAAAACCTGAGCAAAATATCTCCTTGGTGCTGCGGGGCTTAATTCGGCAAGGAAATTAAATTCTATTGCACTCGCATGGCCCATCTTCTTGGCCAGAGACAATAATTCCTGATGGTGCTTCTGCAGACACTTTTTGCTGAACAGCATGCCAGCTTCAAGGAGAAGCTCTTGATTCAAAGCAATGTAGTCCCATCATTTTCTGAACAACTTGGTCTAATGTGCTTTTTATGGCAAAAGCCACTTTCTGACAGTGGAAATGCTCTTAGCTCATCAGGCTGTACCCTGAAGCAGCTTTTCTTGTGTTCTCCTTCCTTCTCACCTTTGAGTTTCTTGGGGTATTTTTAGTTCAAAGTTACTGTCATGTTTACAGTAGAGATGTGTGCAGCACAAGAACCACCATTCAACTCGTCCACTATTTCATTTTACACACTCCTTTTTGATTTATTGGTGTAATTCATATCGAATGCCTATCTATGTTTGTCTATCGTTTTCTTGGAGAACCTTTCCCTCTACTGGCAGCACTGATGGTGACAGCCAGGACTCGGATGCCAGACCGGGGTGTCCCGTCAGCCTGTTGGTGGCCGAAGTGTCACCCACTGCACTTGTGAGCAGGAACTCGTGCCAGCTCCTCTCAAAGCAATTGCTCTTCTATGTGTATTCACAGACTCATGTTTCCCCTGTTAATGGTAGGTGATTACAGGAGCACAGGGAAGAGGCTGCTCTCAAGCAGGTGATTTAAATGCTGCATAACCTTGATTTTTGAAGGGTCATTTAACCTCCGAATCACATTTACCTTTATGGCTTTCAACTCAACTATCTTATATACTAGTGGTAGAGCCCCAGAAGCCATGTTTTGGCTTCCCACCTTCCCCCACTTAATCTTTGTTATTTTTTTGCTACTCTCCTCTCCTATTCCTCCACAGAACCAGCTCCTACCTCTCACTCCCATGAAAAAAACACAAGTAATAGCTTAACAAGACCTCTGCCAGAATTTTCCTACGAGTTACCTGCTCAGAGGTCCCACTGACATTACTGCAGTGCTTGGCTTCCCGACGTCTGAGCTGTAAATATACTACTTACAGCTGGAACAGCGTCAGCAAAAACACTTCTGGCCAAGTGTCAGTAATACAGCTTTCGTTCAAACTTTGGGAACAGCATATGACTGATATTACAAGGACTTCCAGCTCTTAAGATCTTTAATGAAGTGGCTGCTAAAAAAAAACACTGCAACCCTCAAAATGCTTATGTGTTTTCCCGGTGTTAAAATAGCTAGTGTTTTAAAGGGTACCTTTGGGACAAAGCATTATAAATTTTCCAGAGCTAGAAGACAGAGCCAGAGAAGCTGCCTGGCCTTTTTTCCCCCTGAGCAAGACATTGAGTGCCCTCTGTTTAACAAAACCACTTGGCATTTGGCCCACACAGACCACAAATTCCTTTCTCACCTGAACGGAATAAAAGCGTTTCACCTCCCTACATGCAACAAGTGTCTTTTGTTAAAAGCCCCTTCAATTTTAGACATTGTGATTAATTTCTGTCAGCCCATGGAAAGCATCTCTGCCAGACCATCAAGCTCAGACCATGCCCAGAGCTACCATCCACTTCAGTTACTGTTTCAGATCCACAAAGGATGCAACCCTGGTGGTTTCTCCAAACAAAACCCACCTTGGACTCAGACAAAGAGATTTTCAGATTCTCTACAATCAGAGCAACATCAAGTACCTTCTAAAGACATCAGCTTACCTAAAATAAGCCCCAGAATGTGTGTCCTTAATACTGTCTTGTGTTGAACTGACCTAAAAAAACACAACTCAAAGCTTTAGACACCTGTTTCTAGCTAAAGATGCTTTTCTGACACCCTGATCTGTTTGCAAATGACTTCTCTTTCAGGTACTGCTTAGGAGCATGAGGCAGTGAAGCTTAAACTGCAATCCTCCAGCAGTGTCCACCAGTTTTGCAGTTTAACAGACAGTTCAAGTACCCCGAGGGATGAGGGACTGCCCACCAAGACCCTCCCCACAAAAAGCTCTTCCCTCTCTACAGCTGCCATCCCCCACGGCTCAAGGACAGCCCAAGCCCCTTTGGCTGCTGAGCTGGAACAATTCTGCTGTCAGGGGGATATTCAGATGGCATTACCCAGATGAGATCACCTCCTCCCAAAAGCTTTTTTTTTTTTTTCTTTTTAAGTCAAGGAAGCCATTTGTTTAAACGAAAGCAATACAGATTTGGAACAGCAGCTCCATGCTTCTAGAATTAACATTTTAAATAGGGAAAATATAAAGTAACTAGAGAAACAAAACAGAAATGGGAAGGCTCATCCCCAGTTCCTGGTCACTGCACCTCCCCACCGCGTCCTGTCAGACAGGGATGTCCCATGCCAGGCTCACTGTGTGGGTAAGGTCCATCAGCAAGACGTGTCAGACCGGGACCTGTCTCAGCTCCTCAGCTGCTGACCATCCAAGTTGTCTTTCTTCAAACCAGCTGCACTGCTTGTGCTCCCTTGACTTGCTGTGAGGCTGCCTTTGATGGGCATGAGCACCCCAAAATTCCCACTCCCACCTCAAAAGCAGAGCCAAAAGCCCGACGCATCTTTCTTTGGTGAAACAAGGCCAGCTGGGCTTTTGATCATCAAAGTTTTCCGCTTTGGAAGGAGGAGGAGCCGTCTAGTCATGGGTTCATTGATTCCCTGCCCAGCAGGAATGTTTGCCTGGGCACAGCCAAGCCGCACCTCTGATGACTGTAACAGGCAGCTCTCCTTCCTCTGATATACTATCAGCTGGGTTTATCAGAGTATCAACACAACCTCTCCACTGCAGAAGTCATCCCTCCTGGCCAGCTCTCCCTGCAGAGCGGGCAGGGGCTATATGGGAGCTGAGCTCACCTCTCATTTCAAGGAATCTTAACAGCAGGTTTTAAGCTACTTATTTACTTTTTTGGTCTGCGCAGGAAGTCTGAGCTAAAAAAAAAAAAAAAAAAAGACAGAAGTATAATTACTCTGGCACGCCTGCATTCCTGCTCCAGGCTCAGGCGGGGAGGGACTCTTTCTTGTGGAAGCCAGGAAGAGGACCTGATCCCTGGAGATCATCGTCACAAACGTGTGTAACTGAAACCCGCAGCCATGCTGAAACAGATATTATCAGACATGTACATCGATCCTGACCTACTGGCAGAACTCAGCGAGGAGCAGAAGCAGATCCTCTTCTTCAAGATGAGGCAGGAACAGATCAGACGGTGGGAGGAAAGAGAAGCTGCTGCAGACAAGGCTTCAGCAAAGAAGCCACTGCCAAGAAAAGGTAAGTCTCTGCCTGCCGGCTGCTTCCCCCTCTGGCACAGGTCTGGCTGAGTCAACTGCTCCCTAGAAATAGGAGGTAATGTGTCCTTAGAGTAATTTCTTCTCCCAGGGACAGATCATAGCCATATTTCCAAACTGCAACTAAACCCACCTGTGATGGCGTAGTTTTGGCCAGACATGCAATGGCTTTTCTCCCTGGCCCAGACTCTATGTCCTTGACCAAATTGCTCAACTCCCCTAGCTGGGAAGACAGGGCTTACTTGCCCCCAGGAGATGCACCTCATTAAGTTTTCCACTAAATGGGAACTCTGAATCTGTCTGTCAAATAACCATGGACTTGAATGCCTGTCATGGGGCACCAGATCTGCAGGGGGGTTCCCATTGTGCCTTTAGACCTGAAGTCCCCTTGCCAGGATTACACAGCATGTCAGCTGCTAGCGAGATAGCACACTTCTCCCAGCTCTCCCCCACGTGCTCTGTTTGCAAGTAGTTCACCTTCACACAGTTTGGGGAGGGCAGTGGCAAGGAATTAAAGCAAGAAAGGAAACAGGAGTGAGTCCTCTCCCTTGCCCCCAGACTCAGAAATGCCTCCCCTTCACTGCTCTGGCTTCAGTACCATGAAATGAAACGGAAGGTGCGTGCTGCATCCCAGCCGAGCTTTCCCCACGTACAGCTGGTTTCGGAGAGGCTCTGCCACCCAGCAGCAGCAGCAGCCAGGAGGGCACAGCAGGAGGGACACAGGCCCCGCATGGAGCCACCAAGCAAAAAGCATTTGCCACAGAGCTGCTTCTTTTCCAGCCAACGGGAAGTCAGTGACATGGAAGCTCGGCGCTGACAACGATGTCTGGGTCTGGGTGATGGGCGAGCATCCTTCAGATAAGTCGTACGCAGCCATCTGTGAGGAGATCCAGGCACAAAGGGCAAAGCGGTTAGCGAGAGAGCAAGGCAAGGAGGGCAGGTAAGCACACTTCAGCTGGAGGACTTGGTGGGCAGACACGGAGGAAAAGGCATTTCTAGGGACCCGGAGGCTGGAGCCTTCTCTGCAGGGGCTGTGGTTACCACTGTCACACTCAACTTGCAGGCAAAAGGCACAGGCAATGGTTGGCTTTCTGTGAGTACAGGCAACGCTGGCAGAAACCAGCTCCAGCCTGGTCTTGCCCCGGCTCATGGAGCCCCCCATAATACGGCTCCTGTGCGGTGCTCTCTGCAGACCACAGGAAATGCTAAATCTGTTATGGCAGCAGGTGATGAGTTTGGATTGCACTGATTCACTGGCAGGTGCCTGTGTGCAGCAGGACAACAGTTACTCACCACAAGTCATTAATTTAATTATTCCACTTAGCTGATTTGGAGATATGATAAGCTCCCTGCACATGCATCGCTTCATCGCAGCACTGCTCTGCTCATGTGCAGCATCTTCACAAGATGCTCAGGGAGCAGAAAGTGACTCCCTGGAGTTCCTAAATTGTCTCTCTCTTGCATTTCAGAGAGACTGACTCTTCTGTGACACGGTCTCTACATGCACAACCAGGATTCCTGGGCGAGACAGATCTTCACAGAAATAAAAAAAGCACTGTGGAGGAAAAGAAGGAAGGTGGGAGGAAAACTGCTGCTGCTACAACAGGGAAAAGCCAGAATCTCACAAAGGTAGTTTTCCCCCTATTCTCTATAGCTATCAGAAACATGTGCTTTGAGATCTAGGAAGTGCAGCAAATCCTGGTTGCTGTAAATAGAAATTTGAAGAAGAAAAAAAGCCAGCTAGTTGTTAAAGCTTTTCTTCTGTAGTCAGAGAAGAAGGTGTGTTGTTATTCCCTTCCTTAGGACTTGGGAGGTCCAAGTGCTATTCTCAGCTGGGACAGACCTGCTCTGTACTGACAGATAAATTACTCCAGATTACTTTGTTTTCATTCTCTGTGGGTAAAACAAGGGTTGCAGTACTTTTCCTCCTCCTCTGTGGCTGGTTTGGATGGCTTTTGGGGCAAGATCAGGGAGGCTATCCCAGGATCTGTATGTACAAGGTCATGGCTCTCAGACAAGTCATCTACAGATGAAGATAATTTTACCAGCAGTCTCAGACATGTATATTTTAGGTTCTTCTTTTTTTGTGTCTGTGTCTTCTAAAATAGTTAGAAAATAACTTACATCCTTGGCAGCACAGGGCAACTCCAAATGTAGTAACTACAGTGTGTGTTTTGCTGTGGTGTTTCATTACAGAAATATTTTTCTCCAGCAATAAATACATTTCTACTTTTTAACTGGCTACAAAAAGCCATTTACAGAGAACCAAGAAAAAGATGAGTTAAATTAACTTCCCATGCAACCCAGATTGAACAGAAGGAACAGAACACCCTGTCAATTTAATGGGAGAAGTCCAATCTCGTTCAGCAGAGTTTTCATTCAGCCTTTTGTTGTTAACTTGTATGAGTGAATATTTTTTTATTATACAGCCATTCCATATTTCAGCATAAAAAGCATGAAAATTGAAGGTTGGGTTTTGGCAAAGCATCTCTCCTGCTGCTACCAAAATACTGAAGAGAAATTGGAGCCGCTGTCTCCTTTATCAAAAGCCTCTGAGTCACATGGGATTTTTCTTAGCACTGTTTGCTGAAGCTGAGCAACTATGTGGGAGATTTTTTTTTTTCCTTTCAGAGGAAGTTATTAGTCATAGCTAACAACAGCAAAAAAAAGGTAAAAAAAAAAAAAAATCCAAAAATCCCACCACCAAAAAAATATCCAAACCCCTTTCAAAGTCTTCTGCATGGACATAGAGGGGGGATGTATGCATTTTGTTTTCTGTTGTTACATTATTAGTAGTTTTTTCCAGGTTTCTGGGGCTTTTGTTATTAGATAGAGGGGTCCAGACTGAAGACTGTTGTTGCATTTTTTAGGCCTGGAGAGGGGATTTTTCTCACCTCCCTCTTTCAAGTTGTTTCTTTGAGACCTAGTTCCCCTTTCACCTGAGGGATCTGGGCACTGTGCTTTGTCTGCTATAGGGGATGGGGGCTGCTCTATGAAAACAAGCTGCTTCACACACTTTTGAAGTTCCTAGTTTCCTGTCAAGGAGAGGGAGATTGGAAAGCCATGTTCCTATTAAATATTAGCCAAGTAGGGGATGGAGAGAAAACAAAGCATGTCCTTGGTAAGCAGCATAGTACAGTTAACTCATTACTCACCGCGCCGTGGGAGGCAGTCTGGGTCCAATGGGGAGGTGGGTGGGTGTTTGCTCAATGACAAGTCTAACTGTTTGTCTTCAAAGGCAGGTCTCAGCTAGCAGCTGCTGCCAGGGTGGCTAGACTGGTTTGCAGGAAAGCACGAACACGGAGATGTTCGCAGCTAGTTGGGTCAGTTTGACAAGCAGGGGTTTGCAGCACCCCAGCCCCAGCAGCAAACAGAGCACATGCAGGTAAAGCTGTGGACAGCAGATTCTGCTAGGGTGTGCTTTAGAGAGAGGGAGGGAGGGAGGGGAGGGTTTGCTCCCTGGGAGTACTTAGGAGCATCGCTTAGCAAATCTAGGTGTGCTTATGACAATTCTGACACTGCTGAGTTCTCCTCCTGTGGCATATTAGGCCTAATATGAGGAAAAAAAGTCAACGTTTGTCAGAGAAGGCTGGCAAAATTTGTTAACATAACTGTCACAGCACTGTTTCTGCACTGAACACCTATTGCTCCAAAAAAAGAGCAATGGTCTTAATGATATATTTATTTCTCACTGCTATTTTTCTCCACCCAGAGGGAAACCAGAGATGTTCACCAGATGCTGGCAGACTGTCATGTGAGGAAGCAGGGCTTCCAACAGGTAAGTGGTGACCTAGAATGCTCCTAACACATTAAATGGGACCCAGACTTTATCCTAAGAGTTCCAGTCAGCCTCAGAGCCTCATCTGACCCAAGAACATCCTCATCTCTTGGACCAGCTTTATACAGAATTGCCATGCTCCTCCTGTATGGTGTGACAATTTGGAGATGACACAAAGCAGGCCAGGCTGGCAAACTGGGGAGCAGCACAGGGAGAGGCTTCTGATGATTTCTGGTAGACTGTTTTCCCATACTTCCTCTGTTGTCACCTGCAGTAAATACAGAGAGTCTGTATGTTGTCGAAATTGGAAGGATTCACAATAAAGAACGAAGTTCACAGTATTTCAAGGCTAAGTAAAAAGCAGGGTTAAAACTAGCTTGGGACGAAGCCGTACATACTGTTTCTTTCACAGATGAAGGAAGCACAGAGGAGAAATTCAGAAGAGACCACAGTCCCCCAGGAGACAATACCACAGAGCCACCCCAGCTTGGAGAGCCAGAGGACACTGCAGAAATCGGATGAGAACGAGCCTGAATGGCAGGAATCCTGTAAGATCTTAGACTGAACTTTTGCTATGAGGCTTGAGAAATCCTAGGACTCTGTGGGGTCATCTCAGTCCTTCTCCTGCCACACTGGAACTCAATAACCGGTTGGTGGGTGGAGAGTACTGCCAAGAAATACAGCGCTGCATTATCAGAAATATTTCTGAGTTAATACAGCATTGAGAATAGAACTGGGCAGGGAAATGGAAAATGTTTCCTATTAAAACAAGCGAAAAATAGGAATCATGTGAGTATAGCCAGGATAAACTAGAAGCTGGCCTTTTCAAAGACTTTGCAGTAACTGTTGCTCTTAAGGACAAGGATAGTGGGTGAGAGGGACTAACTAAAAAGGGCTTCCCTGTCATCCAAGCGTGAACCCACTTAGGCAGAGCCCTGCTGCATTGTCTTGTGTAATGAATCCCAATGATAAGAAGAAAACCAGCAAACAGTACGAGACTTGCAGTATCGTCCATCACCACTGTCAAATACTTCCTGAAGGAAAACCTGATGCATCTTTTTTCCCCAGTTCCTTCCCTGCTGTTCAGTAGATGGCAATGCTGTGCCACCAACTGCTTCCACTTCAGGCCAGGGGTTTTATTTTTCTTACTGATAAAAATAAATAAATAAATAAATAAATAATTGATTACAAAAGCAAGGAAAGAACTAGCCTAACTCAGACTGACTGGAGAGCTGGTTACTCCTACAGATTCCAGGATGAGCTAGACCTAGATGATCAAGACAGTTTCATAGAAAAAAAAAAAAAAAAAAAACAAAAAAAAAACACAAACAAACAAACAAAAAAACACAAACAACCAAAACAAAACAAAACCAAACAACCAAGTTCTCCACTTTCCATAACAGTTTCAGCAAGGCTCCCTCCCACCCTCCAAAAAAAATATTAGCACTTCCAAATCCTTCAAAGGATTGATTTGGGGTCATTTCAGCAGCTGTTATTCCATACGCCCTCCCCACACACCAGCTCACATGAAAGGCACTACAGAAATATATGTCTGAAACAGAAGTCAGCATCTGAAACAAAACCAAGTAGTCTCTAAGTACCAAGGGACCTGGTGCCCAGAAAGAACCCAGATTTTTAATCTCCTGAAGGAATAAAAAATGGACCATGTTAAGTAACGGGTGACCAAAAATAATGGGAGACATGTGGCAAATGGTCTCACAATTGAGTGCATGTCATCTTGTGAAATGGGTTATTCTTCCACTTCATCAAGCAGGAAGATGGACAAAGGGCAGCAAGCTTAAAACTTGCCTGCTTGTTCGCTCCTGTAGGACTCCTTTTCTGTTCCAGTGCGGAAATCCAAGGCAGCAGATGAGAAGAGACGCTCCCTTGCACGGCAAGCCAGAGACGACTACAGGAGGCTTTCACTGCAGGGCATCCACAGAGGGAAGCAGGCAGATATTTCCAAGGGTGCCACAGCAGGAGATCGGCGACCACTCCAATATCCACCTCTCCCCCCCAAGCCTAAACTTCTACCTCCTGTGATGGAAAATGGGAGACCAATTAGGTGAGGAACCTCTGTGCACTGTGGAGGGGAGAAGGGATGAGATTCTTTGGCTCTAGCATGGGATGGTTGAGATGGGAATGGTTAGCTCTCCTCCTTGTGTAGAGGAGACACCTCACAGGGAAAAATACAGAGCCTAGGCTATATTTCAGCCTAGGTCTGTGATGAGGCTTATTTGTTCACCCCTGAAGGGTAACAGGCTTGTTTAGTAGAGTGCCCTAAGCCTAGAGTACATCTCTATGCTGACAGCTGCACTAGTGTAAGCCTTCTGTTCTTAACATCTTGAACAAAAGGTAAGTCCTGTCAAGGACTCAAAAGCTGTCAGTTGAACTTGATGCACAAACCATGGTCTTTTCTAATAGGAAAGAGGGAATCCAGAGGACAATCTCCAATTCCACTGAAGAAAGCATCATCAGGTGGTTCAAAGAGGAACAATTCCCTCTCCGAGCTGGTTATCAGAAAACCATGGACACAATAGCACCTTGGTTCCACGGTGAGTCCTGAGCATTTCTACCCCAACCCAGCTCTTTAAGGAGTTGTTTCTGCTAACTTGGCTGTTGCCACAGGGTGGGACCAGGAGCTTTTCAAAGGTGGCTAGGTTTTCCATTTTAAATATATATGAATGCAATTTTAATTCCTTTAGCATTATGACAAAGGGCAAGCTAAGTGTTAGAACAGAGGCCAGAACCTCCAATACCCTGTACTTCTGTGCTACCCCTGCCTTCGCTGCACTGGATGTATGGATGCGAGATGATCAGAGGGCTGGAGCACTTCTCATATGAAGACAGGTTGAGAGAGTTGAGATTGTTCAGCCTGGAGAAGAGAAGGTTCTGGGGAGACCTTACAGCGGCCTTCCAATACTAAACAGGGCCTAGGGGAAAGCTGGGGAGGGACTTTTTACAAGGGTATGTAGTGATGGGACAAGGGGTAATGGCTTTAAACTAAAAGAGGGTACATATAGATCAGACATAAGGAAGAAATACTTCACTATGAGGGTGGTGAGGCACGGGCACAGGTTTCCCAGAGAAGCTGTGGCTGCCCCCTCCCTGGAAGGGTTCAAGGCCAGGTTGGACGGGGCTGGGAGCACCCTGGGCTGGGGGAAGGTGTCCCTGCTCGTGGCAGGGGGGTCAGAACTAGATGATCTTTAAGGTCCCTTCCAAGCCAAACCATTCTATGGTCACACTGGCAACTGTTTGGACAACGGTGAGAGAGATTTGGGCACACCTCATCCCACTCGTCCTTGGCCCCAGATCATTGTCCCTCCATATGTGCTCATCATCCACTACCTTTCCGTTCCATTTCCAAAGGGTCATTTTGATCCCATCCATCTGCCTTGCTTTGGAAACCCTTTCGATCTGAGACTGCAGCAATGAAAGCACTATCATGTTGTAACTTGTCTGTCAATGCTTGCATGGCTTTCTGACAGGACCTGTGATCACTGTCTGCACAGCACTGCTATACTAGAATCAACATACAACACACTGCAACGCCATTCTCTCTCATAACAGAGAAACTGTTCTTTTGAGCCCTGCACATTTATCATTCATAATGGGCCGAGTCTGGAACTGATAACATAAAGCACAGTTAGCACATGGCCATAGTCTGTTACTAGCAATGGCAGTATTGTTCTTTCTAGGATGCTGGGCAAGAAAACAGTGCAAGTGGTGGGAGTGCCATGGACTGGGTTTAGAGCAGTAAAGCAGGTTTCTTGTGAGAACTGTTCCATCCAGTCCTGCACAAATGTTTTCCTCCCTTCAGTTTTGTGTTTTGGTTTTGAACAGGTATCCTAACCTCTAAGAAAGCAGAGGAGCTTCTGAATAAAACAGTACCAGGGAGTTTTCTGGTCCGGGTCAGTGAGAAAATCAAAGGCTACGTGCTCTCCTATCGGTCTGTGGAAGGGTGTAAACACTTCCTCATCGATGCCTCCAGTGATTCCTACAGCTTCCTTGGAGTGGACCAGCTACAACATTCAACACTGGCCGACCTTGTAGACTACCACAAGGTGAACATCTAGCAATGCATTCATTAACTCTTTGTTTAATTGCCTCTGGGCACTGAATAGATTCAGTTCTTTTAAAGTAGGTAACTAGACCCATTTTAGCTGCCGCTGGGTATCCTGTGTGCTGTTCCAGAAGGGTATGCCAGCCTGATGGGTACACCTCAGGTGACCTAACACATCTCAAGCATCTTAGACCTGACTCACTCCTCAAGTGTGCAGAACACCTTGCACACTATTTGGTAGAAATGCTGATAAGGTGAGAGGTGGCATCATACTCGTGCAGACTCCAGTTTTTTTGGATTTTCTCTGCTGTTGTGGGGTCCTGGCAAGTTGGTTAAGCAGAAAATTCTGCTTTCCTCCAGCTTCAGCATAAAAGAGAACAAGGTATGTTTATAATCTCAAAGCAGACAAGGTGTGATATTGAGTAAAGATAAGAAGTAGGAGGGAAGGAAGAAGGTTGGCAGCTTCTTGCAACAATAACTGCAGTGTTTATTAGTGCTGACTGCAGACACATGGGCTCCAAGGAGGGCCAGGTGGATTGTTCATTCCTTTACTGTAAGAGCTGCCCAAAGACAGGACAATCATTTTGCCTAAAGGCTCATTTAAAGTCTGTGTTTCTTTTAAATAAGTGCGTAGCCTAATACAGACATGACTAAACATAATTGGACATAAGGAAAACATCTATGTTCATTTACTATGTGGAGCTCTACCTGGGCTACCTGAACTTGCCTCTTGCATGGTTTTCATAGTGCAGGCTGAAATTGTTGAAAGCAGGAGCTATACTGTACCAGAGCCAGAGGATTTAAAGCCTAGCTGCGCATAGCTATATTAGAGATAGAGCCAAGTCCACAATCTGCAAAGAATCTTACAGACCCTCTGCACTACAGCACACATGGGCAGGGTGAACCCACTCTGCTGAAGGGCTCTGGTGGGTTCTGCTTATTGCCCACCAGGTGACCACGAAAGAAGGCAAGTTCCCACCATGCATCTGCTGCTAGGGTGGGGAACGAGGTGTGAATCAGAGACTGAACTATCAAGGAATTCCTTTGTTAGAACAGGGCTTGCCTGAGCAGAGGGCATGTGCTCACTCCAGGACCCACCCTTGTCCCTCCAATGCAGCCAGGAGCATGGTCCACAACCACCCCATCCTGCTTACCTGCATGCTGCACAGTCCTCACTCCAGCACTTCCTAGGCAGGACAGCATTTCACGCCACAGAAGCTGTGGCTGCCTACAAGACGAGCGCAGCTCCTTCTGAGAACTGCCAGAGTCACATCACTGGGTTCCTGCACCGAGCACAGACATTGTTTTATGAAGACCGAGGTCAGCCATGTGGGACCTCCCCTGAGTTCCCCAGAGCACTGAGCTGTGTCACTCAGAGGGATGAACAAGTCCACACCGTAACAGAGGCAGGAAGACTGCTGCCTGCCCCGTGATGTTGTGATAAGTAGGTCGGGTCTGTTTGAAAGGTGATGTTTAATTACATCCTATCTCAACAGGACGAACCCATCACTTCCTTGGGGAAGGAGCTGTTGCTTTACCCATGTGGCCAAGAGGACCAAGAACCAGATTACATCTCTCTCTTCGACTGAACCTCCTGGTCTTGCTGTGCAGTTCCATGTCTGTATTCACAAAGGCTGAACTTTGAACTAGAGCTGCTGATGCTTACCTGAAACAGTTGCCATAAGTGCCTCTACTTTATATCCCTCACAACAAAACAGTGGGAATATAAGTACTGTAGTGGGCTTGTCATATCAACTGAGTTAAAGGATTTATGAGCCTAGCAATCTGCAAAGCACCTGGATGTATCCCACACAATGAAGTGAATGAGGTGATGAAGATACCAGTTGAATAGGGAGATACTGCCACATATTTTCAGGGGACTTTTGTATTCGAGCTGCCTGTTGTTTTTGAATGCAAGGCTGTGTGCCATCTGGGAAATAGATTAGTATTTACAGTTGAATGAGATCATACCTTCCTGAAGGCAAAAAACAACTTGGAGAGGTGAATCGGTCTTGATAGAGTAATTTGCATAATGTGAAGCTTAATCCTGTAAAATGTTGTGCCCTTGGTATCAAGGATGTTCAAGCCAAACAGCCGAGCAAACCCTTGGTGCCTTTCAGTGAAAGGTGTTCTCTGTGAAGAGGGATTTTCATGAGAAGTCCATTTTTAAAACTCCTTTAGCCTCTGAATACAGATCCTTGCTCTTTTAACCTGTATTTAAATCCCACACAAGCCTTTCTGCATAGAGATTAACCTTTTGAAAGGAAAATGAGAAGGGACACAGGAATTTGTATGAAAGATTATGACACGCACAGAGCCTAAAAAAACATAAGAAGCAGTGCCTATATCAGTATTAGTACAGTTTACAGAAGAGTGCTTGCCAGTAAAGAATGTTATTTTCCAAAATGGAGCTATTTATTGCAAGTTGTGTCCAGGTTACTGAGATGCATCTGGTGTAAACTTTAACACAGAACTTGTTCTTTCAATGTAATGTTCTCTCTTCACATCCATTACCCTGCTCTTTAAATACATAATTCAGAATATTGGGGGAGACAGAAGCACATAACAAATTAATCCTCACCCAGATTCCCTCATGTTGTTGCACATGACAAACCGTACAGCCGAGGGTTGTGGTGCAAATCTGTCAACATAATTTTTCAGAGATGCGATCCTCAAATAGTGAACGGGGGTCAATCTTGTTTCAGTTGTTTACCTGTTCCCTTCCCTCTGTTGGATCAAGGCTACTCTGCTTGAGGAAGTAGTCAGAAACTTCAGCCTTATATCGATCTGAGTTTTGCAGAATATGGATTAAAAGAAATAGTTGTAATCATCTGGTCTTAAAATTTACATCTATGCTGATGGGTGGTTTCCATAGAAGGAAAGGGGATAACTGCACTCCAGTTACAGCAGGTTTAGCTTGCTAAAGATAAAATCTTTACGTAAAGTGAGATTCTGAAAGTAACAACACTCTGGAAGGACAAACGACTTAAATTGATTCTTGAGCACTATATCACATGTATCAAAGAGATATTTTCAACATAATCTGCATCAATCATGAGAGGGTGTGCTAGATAACTTGTAGGGGAAAAAATCCCTCCTTCTCTCTTAATGAACTGTTTTTCTTTTAAAATATACAGCCAAAATGAAAGGTCATTCAAAGATCCTAGAGGAAAGTTAGCATCTGTTCTCATGTGAAGAAGTTGACATAACTGTTGTCCTGTTGGAGACAAATCACAAAGTGTTTTGTATACCTATAGGCTGGTAAAGGCAGGGGACAAAGTCACCTTTAAAAAGGCAGTTTGAGAGGCAGGGTGTTAACTTGTAGAAATAAAGTGCAGAGTGACCTGGCATCAACATAGCAGGACTACAGGACATGATCGATTTTAGCTCTAAGATCTATAGTGGAATTTCTCTGGGTTTGACCTGCTGACCAGTGGACTGGTAATTTCACATATCTTCATATTATAACTACTTATTTGCAAATGTTGGCTCAGTAGATCCCTGGGAGAGCTACTATCAATGTTCACATCTATCCCACATGTTTAAGAATCAGTCTCTTTTTTTAAAGACTCACAGCTTCACTTACCTGCTGTGAAGGAAGAAACCTGAAGTTTTAAACCCACTCATTTAGATTACTGCACTGACTACAAAGGCAGCACCCTTGCCAGAACAGATGCCCTCAAGACTGGTTCTTCTGTTGCTCTGAAGCCTAGTTATCCTGAAGCCTAGTTATCCTGTGAAGCAAGGATGATTTGCAGTGGTTGGGAATCAAGGGTGTTGGCTTACTTTGGAGAGCTTCTCTGTAGAATCTTTCTTTCTTCAAGGGATGCTGTGCAAGGACTACAAGAGTAGTCACATTTGAAAATTGTTTGCTGAAGAGATCATGACATATCCTGGAAGGATATGGCAATTTGTTTTGCCACATGCCTGTATGCATTTAGCCAGAGCCTGCAACAGTCATCAAAAATTAAAGCAAGGATTCCCATATGACCTCCACATCTACACAGGGTGATCTTTATTCCCTCCCCAGCTAGATCCAGTCAGTTGTGATTCTGAGAAAGATCGCAAGCTGTTTCTGGGACAAGAAAGGTAGAGAGCTGCCTGGCAAAAGCTACAGCTCTGTTGGCTGCTCTCTTTGGATTTAGTCTTTTTCTAACTGGTCTGGAAGACCTGTTACAGCTTCATTTGGCTCACAGAAAAGTAGCTAACAGCAGCTTCCCTTTCTCATGTTGTTCCTCACCTCTCACATCAGTGCAGCCTCCACCTTTAAGAGAGCTCTGCCAGACTTCTGCTGTGACTAGATTCTCCTGCACATCACCGAGGTGGCCAGTGACTGCACACCGGCTCTCTCCACCATTGATTCAATCTCACCTCTTGCCAAACTGGCTTCTGCAGTCAAGGAACAGGAACTGCATAGATAGTATTGTTCCTGGCAGGAAGAACAGCATCTCTGTGGAAAAGGACATGCAAGAGAATCACAGAGGTGCTATTTAAAAACGTAACTTGTGAAACTCTGGCAGGGGCTACATGATGTTCTTGCTAAGGTATGCAAAGTAACAAAGTGTTGAGTTTACAGATGCCCAGTTCTTAGAATTAGAAACTAATATAGGTTTGAAGGGACCTCTGGAGATCATCTATTCTAGCCTTGCTTTAGAAGTGTGGCCGATCTCAAAGTTACATTAAGTTGCTGAGGTCTTAGGGGAACCTAAGGGAAGATAATGAAAAAGCATCATGGAAATAGTTAAGGCTAGGCTTGAGGCAGGTTATGTTTATGAAACTTTCATAATATACATCACCCAGTTTCAAATTCAGGTTAAGTGGGACTGTAGGAACAACTGCCACCTTGGAGCAGCTCAGTTACCATAGCTCTCATATGCATTCAACAAGCCATGCCTGTCTCATCCTACTGTGTAGTATTTATAAAGTTACTCTGTCAAAAAAAAGCCCTTCATAAAGAATTTATTGTGTATTCTGGGAACAAAAAAGTTCTTTGGAGGACCTACTTGAATCACTGCTGATGTTTTTTTGGTAAACGATGTATTTGGGGGTTGGGTTTTTTAAGCATACAGAGTTTCCACTTTTTTTGTACTTTTGCAGTGGTTTGGGACATTTGGTGATTTGCAAGGGAAATGCAATGTAGATCATTTGCATCCAACAAAAGACAAACACATGTAAACGTGTGTCAAGGGAAAAGGTACTTGCAGTAGCATGGTCTCTGTCAGCAGATTCTGCATGCAATGCCTTCAAAAGAGGTTCATAAGCACTCTTCTTACCACACAGTGGCATGACAAATAGTGTTTTATTCATTTTTCAGTGCTATCTTGCATATTTCTTCTTCCAGCTTTTACAAGCCAAAAAACAAATTAGAATCTGCCTTCAGACTGCTTTGTATTTGTTTGAAGCTATAAAACAAATACACCACTCGGAGAAACAGCATTTAGGTAAGCAAGTGGGATTTCTAAGCCCATCCAGTTTTTGTTGGCTAGTATACTTTAAAATTATAACCACCAGTCAGCATTAAAATAAAATGCTTTATAAGAGCAGTAACTCATGAGTTCAACAGTTTTAGGCAATTGAAAAAAATCTATTAAGAAGGAGACTGATTTTTAGGATGTAACTATAATTATCGTAAGAGAATTTGCAGGGTCCAGTAATCCATTACAAAAATTTATTTTGTTAATTACAAAAAACTTGCTATGCCCTGGGCAAGATTCTATATTTGGTTTAGAAGGAATACTTTGGTATAAAGTCAGAAAATGTTCATCAATTTTGGTATCTGACATTCAGAGTTTAAAGCCTCCTGCTAAATCAGTACCACAAGTTGATACGCATTTCCTTTTCTTCAACATGGTAAAGCTTCTGCCTTCCAGCACCCAGGTTGTGTAGAAAAATCACTTCATTTATCTGAATCCAGTTCCCACCCGCAGGAAACACAGATCTGCAGAGCATTTTCCAAGTGTTGGAAGGCTGTACTATTTCCTAGTAAGGCTAGAAGTAGAAAACCTGAAGTATGACAAAATAATTCCCAAGCAAACCCAACTTAATTTAAAAATAAATCTTTAGATACTTACAGTATTCTAAAGCAGAAATACACCATCTGATTCATGTGATACAGACATGGCTCGTTGCTTTTGGTTCACTGTACACAGAAGAGAACACACACTACCCTCCAGTGTTTTTGAAACATCACACTTGACCGGTAGGGCTTCCTCCTTCTGAATTATAGAAAGCACTTTCTGAGATGCCTCTTGTCTCTGAATGAATTGGGAACACACTGCTAGTGCACTGCTGCTGTCCCTCCTGCCCCAGGCCCTTCAGGGAAAAAGATTTTGGTCACTCCAGCTTAACCATCGTTAACAATCAGATGCCCTTCTCAGAGCAGGAGCTCTGTACTTACTCAAAAATAGCCCTTCTTAGATATGTCAGGTTAGATGTAGAAAACAACACATTGTTATTGGCCCACCAAAGGGTCAATCCTTTAAATAACTGTACACATCTTACAAACATTTCAACAGAAGAGCACATCCATTTGTTATTGTGAATTCCACGCTGGCATTTATGTAACGTGCATTGTCTTCATGACCTTGAATCTCATCAAGTGTTCAAGTCTGCCCCAGAAGCAAGTGCTGAACAGTCAGGCTAATGGAGTACTTAAAAGCTCTATTAAGAAAAAAAAAACAGAAGAAAGGAGGACAAGCACTTTCCCTCATCTTCTTTTGCTGCCATCCTGCTGGAATCTCCATCCTCTTTCAGTCTCCCTCCATCTTTTCTTGTGAGCAACTCTTTTCCAAAACACTCTATAGCTCAGTTCAGAGGCTTTTTGTCTCCCTTTCTGGCTTCATGTCTTCTTACTGCTCAGTTTCTGTCTGTGCAAGTGTGTCTCAATCTCCTGTTTGAAAACAAGCATCCCAAGCTGGCCATGAGAAGCCTCGTTCATGGCCTTGGACTGCATGCACATCTTGTACTGTTCTGGGGTCAGCTCATCCAGGCATTGTTTCTCATGCCACAGGTGGAAGAGACCCCTGACAGGCGTTCGGATCACGATGAGATTGCTGTGAAGGTATTTGCGGTACAGATGTACATCTTCACCACCCCAGCCTTTAATGTCCAGATCAAAGCCACCTGACACAAACAAAATCCAAAATAAAACTAGAAAAATATAGTAGCAAACTCGATGCTATTAATTGCACTACAGCTGTTCTCTGGCTCGAGTCAGCCCTTTAAAACAGGCATAATTTTTGCCAACACCGAAGTGTCCAAATTTCTTAGCTTCAGGTCTTTCACTATCTGATAAAATTGCTTTATTTGCACTGAGCACATCTTAGATTCTGGTAACTTCTATGGCACCTAGGAATAGTCTGATAATCTCACCAAAGCACTGCTGAAAATTAGAGGCACAGATGCGCTGGCCAAGGAAAGGGAAGCTCATCACAGTTTTCTATGTTTCAGTAGAAAGGCAGATGTATTGGCGTGTATTTTTCTTACCTATATTGATAAAATCAGATCTGTACTGGCAAGTCATTCCAAAACCAAAGTCTCTCCAAAATCCAGTTTCTTTTTTAATAATCTGCATGGAGGGAAAGAAGTGTTTATATGGGAGCAAAAATGCTTGCATTGTGAGCAGCAAACGAGTCCCTGAATGCGGTCAGAAATAGGAGCAACTGCCCTTTTATTCTTCCCCTTGTAAATCCATGGCTGACCCTGCACCAGCTTTTGCAGATACTCGTTGCACGTTTCTGCCCCCCAAAACAGCCATGCCATTAGCTATCATGGACAAATCCCCTGGTCCAGAATGATCAGTGTTCACTCCACTCTTGGCGTTGCAGATCAAGTGGAGCAATATCATATTGCTCTCTGGAGTTTGCTGCCTTGTGGGCAAGAGATCCTTAAAAATCGTACAGGATTCAAATCCAAAATAAGAAGCATACTGGTAAACCAGGGAAACCAGACTCTGCTGAAGAGCAGATGGTGGCATCTGGATTGTGGACCACAAGAGCTCTGGAAAAAAACAGTGGTTCTAATCTGATTGCACAACTGACAA
The DNA here is from genome assembly GCF_018691265.1 of Tyto alba. Lineage (NCBI taxonomy): Eukaryota > Metazoa > Chordata > Aves > Strigiformes > Tytonidae > Tyto > Tyto alba. The sequence continues at coordinate 23,927,087 of NW_024881297.1, forward strand.
CTTTCTGATTATCTTAATTTTGACAAAAATTAAGAAAGTGGTAAGAATAGTTTTCCATTACAGAACTGCTAAATCTAGATAAAATTGAAGTCCAGAAATGTTAGGTGGTAGATATATATCCCATAAAAGTCTTGGTAATAATTAATGTGCATTCTACATTACTGAGATGGATCATGAAAACACTATGTATTGCAGATAGAGAATCAGAGCAGCGAGAAACCATGGCTATCATTTTCAAAAGCAGGTAACCAAGTATAGATCCCCAAGGTCATAATTCACATGTGTGAGTGATCTAAGCCAATCTGGTGAGAGATCCAAGAGTTTCAAGGGACTGGGACAGGTATTTAAATCCTCTAAGCAAGTCAGCAGTACTTCACACTCTTGAAAGTCTGGTTACAAACCTACCCTTTAGCAGCTATTTTTGAAAATTTTGGCTTCACTTGCAACAAAGTTACAGAAGATGAGGAGTCAGAATTTCCATTTCTGGATTTACAAATCCCAGCGTTTCCTTTACCAAAAATTCTTCTTCCAAAATATTCTCTCCTGATTTCTCATTCATGTCTCCCCTTTTTGTTCATAACCTTTTTTTTTTTTTTTTTTTAATTTTACTGCTCATGTTGCTATTTCTTTCTTTTCTCATTTATCCTTTCCTTGAAAAAGCCAAGCCACTGGAGAAGCCAGTTAAAAGTAGGCAAGATTGTATCTGTCAGGTCTGCACTGTAACTAGAAATCTCCATAACAATGCCCTTACAGCAAGCTACTCATATGCATTAGCATTATTATTTGCCATTAGTGCAAGTGGCTGCTGCACAAATCAAATTCTTTGAAAGATTTCTGAAGCCTTTTTTTTCCTAAGCAGCCCGGGTACAAGGACAGAGAGCTAACACTGTCTTGTTTTAATGGCACAGATCTGGCCTCATGCCTGGAAACTAATGTGAGCTGAAAATATAAAAATCTACATAAAAATGAGATTGACAGTACTTCTTTAAATCAAAAAGCTTTTCAAACATAAGGATCACATTTTATGATTCAAATATTAGCTAAAAATATTTGCACAAGCCCAACAATGTACTTTGTGGAATTTATGCTAGTTTGAGAGCTAAACCCTATTTCATTTCCTAAGCACAGTGCTTACAAGCCTGAGGATCCCTGATGGGCTCTCATCAGACAGAGAAGAGCTAACATGAATCCCATGGTATTATCAGAACAAGTTTCCTCTGAGAAAAAAACAGTGGAAAGGATTTTCCAGACTCTTCAGTAAAACACTTTCTGGCTACCTACTGAATAACACAGGGAGCAGTAGGCAAAAAGAATTTTAAAATATTTTGGGTGGGCTTTTCAAACTCTGATTCTTCATTTTTCTAGAGGGATTGCATGATGTGGATGTAGTCAGAAGACTGGACTCAGATCCTAGAGATCTTCTTCAGCTGTGATTGCTGCTGGGTTTACAGCCCCTAATTCTTACCTACCAAGAACAGTAACAGAAGCTGGGATGCTCTGGAGACAGTGTCCAGCCTGGGACAGGATGAGCCCTGATAGGTGTAGTGCCTGGCTGTAAGAGGGTCAGCTGTGGCAGGCTGGGACCTGACTCAAAGGAACTGCACAGCTTGTGAAGTTGCATAGCTGGCTTATGCTTCAGTTTGAAAATTCAGCCACTTACCAGCACTAGCAGGCAAGGGACTGTGACCTGCTGACTCTGGAGAGAAGCAAGAATGGAGGGTGTACATAAAGGGAAAGCCACCACTTCCATCATCCCTTCAGCTTCAAGACAATGCAGTGCCAGAGTGTGAGGGGATGGAGAATAGCACCTGCAGCAGTGCCAAGCAATCTGCCAATAACATTCATGTGAACCTCTTGTCTGTGTGCTGCCTCTTACTCACAACAGCTTCCTCCTCATCGAGGAGATTCACCTGGGTTTAACTACATGTTTTAGCCATATGCCTTATGGCAATGTTTTTAAAAATAATGCTTTGTTCTCACACCAAAGATAAGTAGGTGACATGGAAATCAGTGGAGTTAAGCTGTGTTATATCAGTGCCAGATTAAAGCCAGAAGGGACAGCTCCAAGCATATCATTTGACTCTGAGACAACATGGTACGCTTCAGAAACACACCGTCTGCTTGCAGGCAGTTTAATCATGAACTGTGGGATGGGAAAAGCCACTGTAGGTGTTCAAGAAAGTGGGGAAATAACTATGACGGCCCCTGGAATTCTGTTTTCACTGACTCATCTAAGGATATTTATACTTACAAATGTCAGCTCTTCAAGATGCAAGCAAAGAAACTATTCGGTGCAAGGAAGAGATGAGAGCAAGATCAGGGACTGTCATCCCAAGACAGCATAACATGGAGGAATTGTTTGCTAATTAGAAAATCCCTTCCAGCAGAGAAGCAGACACAGTTTAAATTCTTAGGTTCCATGTATAAAACAAACAAGGATTAAAATAAATGGTACAAAGATACTTCCCTGTGAAACTTAACTGCAAAACTTACAGTAGGGTGACTGCTGTAGTTAATTTTGTTTGTGTGGTAGTCACTGTGCACAAGAAATAAGGAAATGCTACCCAAGAGCACATGCACCTTTAAAAAATGCTTTCTCCAAATAAAAGCAGGCATTCAGAGAAGCATGTACTCACCAGCTGCTGTTCTAAAGATGGGATGGAATCATGGTGGCCATAAATTATACTGGGGTTATACTGGCTGAAGAGAACAGGATAAAACACCTTCTTCCCTGGAAATGACAATGGGTTATTTTTTTTTAAAAGCTGTATAAAACACACTTCTCTCTCTTACAAAATGCTGTTCGGGCCAGACCAATTCCAAAGAAAGTCACACAAGTTTTGTACTGAGCCTATGTTCTTTGCATGAGAATGTGAATGTGAGGATATCATTAACAAAAAGATTCTGTTCCAGAAAGCACAGATGTTGAAGGCAATAAATTCAATCACAGTGGGATCAGGAGTGTTATAACCCTTCAAAAGTCAACCAGCAATGGAATTTTTATACATGTCTTAATCAGTTCTCTAAGTTTCAAGAATGATTTACAGCAGCTTCATTACCAATTCAAAAGTAAGAACACTCCAGTGAAAGCCGTTACACAAGAGGTAAAAATCTATTGCAAGACAGTACTCTTCACAAGCAGCAGTACCTGGCTGTGTGTTCAGTCTACAGGAGTTCAGGAATTCAGCTGTGAAGTATATGTCCACATCACAAAAAAAGAGAACGACATTGTTTCCTTTCCAAAATCGAGCACCAACGTCTAATCCTTTGCCCCTGGAAAATTCTTCATTCAACTGGATGAAGGTGAAGTTTTTGAAGTTGGCTGACCTAGGAGAAGGAAAATATTCAGCAACTTACCCTGTCTTTCTAACCTGTAATACAAGTGGGGACAGGAACCCAATGTGTAACAATTAAGCTAGAAATCTGTGGTATTGCAGTTCTGAGAGCACTTTGAGGGAAGAGATGTCCTCTTTGAGTCTTGAGATTTCCATTGTGTCTACATTCAGATCTTGAGCTGTGTACTCCTATGCTAGCATTCCTGCCACAGACATTCTTTGGGCAGACTTCACAAAAATCCCAAGGCTTAGATGGACAGAAATATCCTTAGTAGGCAAATATAAAATACATGTGGTTATATTACTGTATCTATACAAGGGTGGTCTTCCCACATGGAGATGATAACAAAAGGATACACTGCCACATGATCTTGACACACAACTATGCAAGCAAAAGTTCCTGTGTGCTCTACTGAAATTGTCTGTGCCTGCCTTAGAAGTCAACTTTCAGTCCTAACAGTTAAAGCCACTTTCAAAAGCACTAAAAAAGTTACCAGTATGAAAAATAAAGCTGCACTGAGGTAAATTCAGTAAAATCTGCTTTGTGGTTCTAAAAACTAACATCACAAAACGGCAGATATGGGTCTGTTGGGATAACACTGTTATCTGACACAAAGTAAAGAAAGCCGTTTTCTCCAATGTAGTTTAGAACTTTTTGGCACAACTATGAATTTGGATCTAGTCACCAATTCATGGTATGATTGCTGTATGTGAACATCAGATAGTCAGGTACTTACTTGGAGGTATTTTCAAGTATTGATTTGACTTCATTCATTTGTTCTTTTCCAAAGTAAACTACAGTGAGGTGAATTCTCCCATCCTGCTGAATGCCCATTTCCCTAGAGAACAGAGACAGATTTGTGACTTGCCCCAGAAGTTAGCTTTCTTCAGCAATTATACCCACTGGGGAAGGCAGAGTAGGGTGAATTTTGGAAGACATTCCTGATGGCATGATACACTGTCAGAGATCCTTGTCCTTTCAGAGGGGCTCACTGCCTCTGTCAGATGGGACAGAAGACCTTCAGGCAGCTCGGGGAGGTGGGGAGGGGGAGTTGGGGGGAAAAACTCTCTAAGCAGCGGTTGTTATCTTAATAGGAAGACACTGTTAAAACAGGCCATGCAGCTCCAGAAAGAATGATCAGGCAGGCAATAACTCCAGCACTTAGGAGAATATGAGAAAAGGGATTTTAAAGAAGCTATACATACCCTACCTCTTAACCTTGATTTTTTGTAACTGATATTTCAGAGTTCAGGCCTCTGGCATTTTGTTAAGAAACATTTACTAAAATCTAACTATCAACCAGAGATCAAGCCTGTAGCCTAAGGGTAGGACCAATCTGAACTATTGCTGGACATCATTCCTCAAGTGCACGAAGTTTAGTCAGCAAGAGATTATCTGTAATCAGTAGAGAGATCACCATGACCAATAGGTGATTTCTCCCATCCTAAAACAAGCATCTATCAGATGGCTAATTTAGACAAGGAACCTATTTTTAGATGGCTGTAATTAGGTAAAACAAATCCCATTATAAGAGTCAGTATAGGTTGCTCACATAGTCCTTTCTGGGCAGCTATTTAAAGCTACATCTCAAATTCTCCCTCCAAACATCATTGCTGTGATGAAAAATAAAAGAATTTTAAAACTAACTATCCTGAAAGTTCAAATACATTTTCTTCTTGCCTCTTATTGCCTTAATCTATTCTCTAACAGAGCCTGACAAAGTGTCTGGGAGCACTAATTACCTTTTTCCTCAGAAATGTTTATTTGCAACTAATGGCACAAAATTCTCATGTTGCCACAGTCTCATATTCCCCAGTAAAACAGATTGAGACACATAAGCCAGGTACATGCAAATCAGAAACCCTGATGACTGGAATATAATTGCTTTTACTGCTAACCACAATGCATTAAGCAGCCAAAGGCCTTTCAGTCTTGATAATCTCAAAAATGACTTCTTAGTGGCACAATGAAATGTTATGTAAGAGTAGCATGATTTTTACTGAGTGAGGCCCTGATAACTCCTGAAATTGCATCCTACTTGCCAAGCGAGAAAAAGCAAAGGCAGAACTGGAATGGAAACTCACCTAAAATTCTGCATGAATTGCCGAAATTTGCTGGCTCTCTTGGCCAATGGCACAATGACATTAATAAGTGTGTCAGCCATATTGACATTTTCATTTTTCACTTTCATTACAGGACCAAATGGCCGGAATAAAACAATCTTCTTGAACTGATGTTTTGTGTCTCCTTTGAAAGTCAGTTCATACAATGTGCCTTTGTCTTTTTCGGTGCGGTAGATCCCTGTGTGAAAAGAGAGGAGATTTTGGATTAAAGCTGGTCTCCTGCGGGGAAAAAAATTGATGCAGTCTTCATGTGTTATACCTAAGATGAAAACGCAGCAGAGGCATGAGATATTTACTTTTAAACCAGTACACAATCTGCCATCATTTGGAGAAGGCTGTCACTCTGGCAGGGACACATCCCTGGTTTGCAGAAGCTACTTGGTATTCTTGCAGGCACATTCCTAGGCTTGGCTGAGTTACAAACCCCTGAAGGTGACCAATTGCTCACAGTCAGTATAAATCAGCAGACATACTGTCCTCATTTTTCAGACTGCTCCAATTGCATACTGCAGGCATGCATGGTAATGGTGATGAAGAAAGACTACAAAAGGCAGCCTGCCCCTCCGCAACATGAGTGATTAGGCCGTCTCCCAGAAAAGAAATTTCCAGATGAGCACCTTCAACTCCTCCTTTCTGGGAGGTTCTCTAGAAAGTCTCCTAATAAGACTTTCAAGCAGGCCCCAGCAGCCATCAGCTTCACCCACTACCAACCAGGACAAAACTCCCCTGTTACTCAACTCTCAAGAGACTTATTTTCTTTGTGGCAATGATGTCCAAGGATGACACTATGGAGTTTGTCAGAGGCTAGGCCTGGAACACAATCCTGGAGACGTTTTCCAAGGATATTGAATTTATACAAGCATGTACCTATTTCCTGTATGGAATGAACTTTTAACATACTTGATGGGTGAAATTGGTCCCATGCTGAGGGCTAACATCAATTATAGAAGTACTGGTCGTGCCCCACTGAAACACCATTCTGATACCTTAAATGAGATAAAGCTGGCAAAAAGGCTATCGATTTTACCCACTCTAAATGACACTTCAGTCCCTACAGTACATACTGCAATAATGTATTTTCATAGTTAGATCCATTAAGTTTAAGAAGGAATAATTAAATGTTAATTCTAACTACTTGTTAAACCACTGCAAGTATCCTAACAACTTCATCAGTAGAAGAGTATAATTGCATTGCCTTCCATCACTTGCAGAAACTCAAGAGACAAGCAAAACATAGTAGAAAACTCCTCCACTTGTTTCTTTTTTTTTTTTCTCCCCATCTGGTTATGAAGAACAGCTTGACCAAAATAAAGTGTTTGGGTTTTTGGTTTTTTTTTTTTTTTTTTTTTTTTTTGTTTGTTTGTTTTTTTTTTAAATCTTAGTCATTCCCTGATGTGTAACATTGCTGTGCATCCGACCCATAGACTGTCCGCTTTGTCTGTATTTCTTGTGAAGGTATGAATCAAAGGTTTTTTTGAACAGTAAAGTGACATAAACTCTTCATCTTGTATTGTAGCTTTTACCGTGGTATGTCCAGAACACACAAAAGATTAATGAGGTGTGATTTTATCTGGCCAGAGTTCTATGGACTGTCTTATCTTCACTATCATTGTTTAAGTGTTTTATTCTTCAGGAACACTTCAGTTGGTGAATACTATATGCAGATTTACTGATCTGTTATTCACTTCATGTTTTATTTTTAATTTAAGCTGATTCAATGAATGGTCCGATCCTCCCTCCAGCATAGAAGATGAATCTAGTGAGATAGCAGCTCTATCATTCTTTTATGGCCAATCTTTTAAAGCCATAACGTTGAACCCTCCTAGCTTTTTCTATATAGTCTGCCCATGGGGCAGACCATGAACTACATCTGTTACTGAACTCGAGCCTGCACTTGAGATCACCTGAATGGTGATCTAGTAATCCCTGCATTTCTTCCTCCTGGTGAACAGAGAATGGAAATCTGGCCCTTTGAATTCTGCTCACTCATTTGTTTTTACAGAAAGCCTGCTGATGATCTGAGTGTGTTGTTGCGTGCATTCACGTAACCAGTTTTTGAACACAGGTCTTGCCGAATAAGTTTGTGTTGTGGAAGGTTAAGGTAGCCTTTTGAAATTAAGCTAAACAAAAATCTAAATTAAATCTGATTTTTATTTTCTCTAGAGAGAAATAGACAGGACTGTTTCACGTGTTTGACACAGTGAACTGACATTTTTCATAATAACAAAGGTCTAAACTAAATTAACCAATTTAATAATATCTACCATGCAACATCCCAAAATCTTTGTTTCTACACCCTCTTCTACCCCAGCCAAGAAAAGAAAGATCTCACAAATACCACTTCCCCAGAGATATGTAGCAGAGCCCATGTTGTGACCTGAGGGATCCCTCCTAGTGCTATACACACATCAACAGAGGCTGCTTCTAACTGCAGTGTTGTTCTTGTTCAGAACTTCTACTACAGCTATAAACAAGCACCTTAGGTGAAGGCAAGGTTCCCTCACACAAAATGGTAATCCAAGAATTTATAATCCTAACTTTTTATGTTGAAGAAAACTGTATTCAAGTTTAATGCATGTAACTAAATATGGTTATTCTTGATGCACATTTAAACCATTTGTTTTCCGTTTTAAAGTACTTTCTTTCCTAAGTACCTTCTTTTTAGAAGCAGAGAACAAAGTGATTTGCCCAAGGTCAGGCAGTAAGCCTTGGAAATAAGCCTGAATGTCTTGAGTCACTCCCTGGACTCAGCAGAATATCTTGCCTTCCACAGGATTTTTCCATTTCCAAAGTCACTACTTCATTCGTGCCATAAGAACTTTTTACGTGATTCAGAAAGATGCATCAAGCAGCCTCAATTCTAAGAGATGAACTGCAAGGAGGGGAAAAAAGTAGTCTCAAAAAAGGAAAACAAAAAACTTTTCCCTGAAAAGGTTGCTCCTGAAATTAAAGTCTTGGAAACGCTAGGGATAAAAGAAGGTTAAGTGATCATTTACTGCTTCTATTACAGCAGCTATGTTTCAGAATATGCACTGTTCCTTTCAGAGGCAGATGGAAAAGTCAAAGTCTTTGGAAACCCAAGGTAAAAAAGTGAACAGGAGCTTTGGTTCAGCAGAGAGACTGGCCTTAAAGTGAAGGAATAGGACAAGTGAGAAGCAAAAAAAGACCTGGGCTGAAGGGTTGACTAAAGAGCAGTAAGTATCCAGTCTTCAGGGCTCTCTAAAGAAATGGAAAATACATGATCTCTATTCAGCAGGGCAGGCAAACAAGTTTCAGAGATCTCCATGGAACCGTTAACTAGCAAACAGTCATGTAACCTCAACAAAATTCTATTGAGTGGATGACAATTTTAGCCTCAGTTGCACAGACCATAGGTTTCAGGTCTTCCCCTGTCAATAGAAACACTCCGTGGGCCCATGCTCATTACTTTTATTCTGCTAGATGTTGTAGGGACAGCTACTAGGATTTATCAGCATTCACTGTCCCCATTTAAACTCAATATTATGGTGGTCTTCCCACTTCACATGCAGTAAAATACAGCATCTTATCCTTTGAGGAAGAGCATCATCCTTTCTCCCAGTAAGCTTCCAGGGCAAAACTACATTAGGTAGTCCACCACCAGTAGCTGTCAATTTAACAAAGCAAAGCTGTTCCCTTCCACTTGACTCTGAGACCTTATTTAAAATTCCAGTCACTAGACAGCCACGTACTTCAGGCAGGAAAACTTACAATACAGCATATTTGACAGTGCCATGGCAGGGCATTTCTGAAGCAATCCAGGGATTTTCTGGAACTGTTCATGATGGGAAAGAGTACCACCAGACAGTGATTACATTCACTTATGGAACACACCACTCAGGCTTGTCATAGTCTCCATATTATTATCTCCATCTTTGAGAAAATGAATGATTTCCAAATCTATTAAACTCTGATGCCTTTTACATAAATTAATGGCCAGACTTTTTATTCTGCCCACTAAGAAACTGGCATTCTATTGAAATCAGAGCAGTCCTTTGCCTGCTTATAATACACAGAAATTTCTGATCTTTTCCATGTTGTTTCTTACTAACTCCTCATGGCAGAAAACCAGTGAACTTGGTATAGAAGTGGGAGGAATAAGGGGGAGAGGGGAGGATTATAGCAGTTGAACAGCCCAGGAGCATCTGTGAAGAGAGAAGCAGAACAGAGCAGCAGCCAGATGGATACATTTCAGGCCCCAGGGAGAAGGTGTGGTTCTCTTGGTTTTGAATAAGAAAAAATGGAAAATTCCACCACGTGTCAGCTATTACTCCTGGAAGAAGAACTGTCTGAGAATCCTATCCAAATTTCATGTAACAGCAAATCTGCTGAGAAGGAGTTTAGCTCAGATATAAGGTACTAGGGTCACAGACTAATTCCTACACACAAGTGGGTCTGTCTAGAAACTGCAGAGGATGCAACACTTATTTTAAGAGATCCCAGCTTCAGAGACAAAACATTTCTCCTTAAATGTAATAAGTGTTTGAAGAAACATTTTCCCTCTGCAAAGACAAGAATTAAGGCACGAAATGGAAAAGAAGAGATACAGACCCTAACCAAACTTATTACACTACACCACCATCCTGCCTATTGGCATATGTTAGCAATGAACTAGTACAGAAAAAGTAACAGCTGGTACCACATGTGACCCACAAGAATAGAAAAATCAACACACGAGGCCCAAGCAAGCAAGATTAACTTGCACCACTCTATATGCAAGTAAGACTCGGGATCAGCAATACACTTGAGTAAAGCTGGTGTCAAATGCTTTGCTGAATAGGGTGGAAACAAAGACAAGTGTCTCACATATCAAGAGCAGTGGTTCATGTTTTGAACCCTGCCTCTGACCCCAATTACCTGATTTTCACTTCAGCACACCCTTCCACCTGCTCAACCTTAAGACGAGGGCAGTAGCCCCACTTTTAAAATAAAGGATGCATACAGCTTTTATCTGCTGTTACTGCTGAAGCAGCTGGAAGATAAAATGCTTACAGGGTTAAGTGGTATTACTTTCAGTGCAGACCTGGGCCACATCTCCCAGAAATCTCCAGCTACCCTGGGCAGTTCCAGAAAATGAAAACAGCTGGCTTTGCTGGCTGGGTAACACCACTCCTGGTCGCTGTGTTGCTGGATTGGTACAAAGCTGCCAGAAGCTGCCATGGAATCCAGCCTGTTACTAACTTGTTGTGTAGTCAGTGGCACCTGCAGAACACTGTCTCCAAAACAAGTCCTGAGTCCAAACCATATTTGAGGTGCAGAATTGGAACAGAAAACTCAGCCCTCCTTTCTTGTGCTCAAGTTATACACAGCAATGTATTTGTTTGTGCTTTGATCAGCAGTTTTTGCTGTTCTTGGAGAATGGGGGATGGCGGAAAAGAGACTGCCAAGAGATGACAGAGACTTCCAAAGGAGCTCTGCAGGGAAATATTGTGCCAAGGCAGCTCTTTGTTTCCAGCCCCGATGCATGGATACCTACTTTTGCAAATAAACCAGTTTGCACTGCCGAGTAAGAGTGAGAATTTACTACCTTGCACCTACAGAAGCAAGGGCCTGCTCTGCAGGGGAGGACACGAGGCAGGTTTCTTGAGCTCAGACTGAGCTGCATGCAGGGCTCCAGTTTCTTGAGCTCTGACCCACATGCAGGGCTTCCTCCCTCTGGATTATTTCACCAGGGTATGTGAAAGTCAGCAAGGCTATTAGTGCATGAAGAACCTCCACAGAGCCAGCACTGCAATGTGCATCCATTCCCCATGCCTTTGTGCACACCAGATTCTGCCTTGCTCCCCAAGGACAGCTCTGGTACCTAAGCAAAACCCATTGATTGTGCATAAAGGCAGGCTCTAAGCAAAACGATAACTGTAATGGAATATTAAGCAATGTATGACAGGAAATATCTCCTCCTTTCCTCTCACCCTCTCCCCATGAAACAGTTGGTGCCATATATGCTTATTCAGCTCCCATAATAAACAGTAGAAATATATTTTGAAATGATAAACTGAACAACAAACAGAAAGGAAGAGACTGGAAGCATATAGCTTTGTGATGTATTCAAATTCTGGCAGCCAGCAACACTTCCCAGTTCCCTGCCCATGCCCTGGTCCCATGTCTGAGCAAGAGGAATTTGACTGGTGTGAAGGAGGCGTCTGGATCACAGAGGATCCAGGACCTGCCTCAACAAGGTCTCCACAGTCTGAACAACTCACGTCCCTGTGGTGGGAGGCACCTGCCCAACTTGCAGGTATATCCCAGCACAGCCTCAAGAGCCTACTGTCTCTTGATACCATGATCACTGGAGAAACATATATAGAGAATAGAAACGAACAACTGGCCGTTGCACAACAGCAATACTTTGTCCTCATCACAAGGAGGATGCATTTTGCTCTGCTATATTCATAAATATTAGATTAAGAAAACAATCCACAGCAAAATCACTAGTGATTTGGGATAAGCATGAGGGCTTGTGTTCAGCACATCGGAGCAGTCATTCCATAAAAGGTAGGCATCTTACCCACATGCCCTCTGAGTCTGCAGCAGAAACATCTGAAGATGAGGAAGACAAGTTTTTCCTTCTATACTAAAGTCAGCTAGGTCAGCTGTGGATTAAATCTCACTTACATACTACACTACTGAACAACAAGCAGGGAACATGACAGTTCCTGAAGTGAAACTAGGACAGCCGTATTACAAGTAGAAATGTAGCTCTCTTATTGAATGCACAACAGTCATGAGCCCTTGGAAGCCAGATCTGTGAAAGCTTGACTCATATGTTTCTGCTGCACATGTTCTTCCCCCTTTAATTCAGAGCTGCCATGCAGTAGGGGCTAACCTGAACAGGTATCAACCACAGAGACAACACAAATCCTGGGATACATCTGGTGCCTCTGGCTAGGAAAAAGCACCCTGACTGGAAACAAGTGAGCACTTCAGATTTAGCGATAGAAGACATGAAAGAAAAACTGGTTACTGTTAAAAATAGCACTTTAAAAATCCACGCTTACTGCCTCAATATTACATGTGAGGGTGAAGACTGTTTAGTTTTAGGTTAAGCTTTCCTAGTCATTTGAAATTATAAGTGATACCAGCTGAGTTAGTGAGCTCCTCAGCTGCTGTCCTCAAAACCTATCTTGCCACTCTGACTCTGGCAAAGCTGTGCAGGTGGAAGTAAGAGAAATGTTGGAGTTTGGATTTGAACTGCAGTTGTCAGTCTTAACACCAGTAAGGGATCTGGGATTGCAGCCTGGTCATTGACTCCTTGCTTTGTCAGTTCTGAGGCAAGCGCATGACTAGAGAGTGGTGAGCACACATTGCTGGTCACTGCAAGAGGTTGGCAGGCTCTGTTGTCACAAAATCCCCTTCCTCAGGAAAGCTGCCATTCTGCAGTTGTGCCTCAGACAGCATCATTGGGTCACAGCACTAACACTGTCCCAGACAGTGGCCATCTCCCTCAGTAGCACAGTCAGACCAGAACCCCTCCCAGCACTACGTGGAACTTCTAACATGCTGTCTGCATACAAACCTTCAACGAAGTCTGAGGCAGTATACACATGGTGGTTTGCGTTGCTGACCCCTTCTGGATTGTTCAAACTCCCAAGAGCTAACTCGATCACCTCTATCAACTCATCTCGCTTATCCTTCCTTACAGGTTTCTCTTCTGGGTGGCGTGTCAGCCCTGTCTCCAGTTGGTACACCTTCTGCAGGGTAAAGCTCTCAAAGGGCACGGCCGCATACTCTGTGGACAGCTTAACGCCGCTGTGCACCTCTGCTTTGTCTATCTGCGAACGGAGGAAAGCCAGCAGGTTAGACTGGGCCTTCTCCGGGTTACTGTGGTCAAGCCGAATGTCCAGTGGGTCTGGGTACTGGTCCTGCACATTCTTAAGCTGCTCGCTCCTGCCCTGGAGCTCAGCCTTCAGCTGGGCAATTTGTTTCTTCAAGCTAATGATGTAGTTGCGGTGTTGCTCTTCTCGCTCTTGCAGAATGGCTTCGTATCCCTCCTTCGCAGTCGGACTGTGCACCCTGGGCAAGGCAAGCTGCTGGTTGTCACCCTTGGGTGTGCAAGCCAACATATAAACAATAGACACTGAGCAACAGGCCACCACCAGCAGGCCGACAAGTCGGGGGAGAAATAGAATAAATCCTCGTCGGAGCATCATCTCTCAAATATGGTCTAACCCCACACATGCAACAGTTCTTACATCCATGCAGTGCCACAGAGGACCCTGGACTTGGAGTACTCTTACACAGATGCATGTATGTGCAGGAACTGGCTTGTCAGCTCTTTCAAAACATGTGCTCTGCCTCTAAATTGGGCTGTCACTGGTGTTTACCCAGAAGCACCAAAAGACAAGCTGCGAAGCAGACAGGACACCTCTTGATCCTCATGGCAACACCTACACTGCTGCAATGTGACCAGCTGGGGGCTGATGGAGCCCGAGGACCTGAAAGACAAATGACAAGGACAGTCATTCAGGCACGTTAGAATCTGGTCATTCAGTCCAGACCACTGAGAGGGTTCTAAGAATTTACCTCATTTCTCAACTGCTCTGGCAGATCTCAGAGCTGTGAAGTGCTTGTGCTTAGACCCAAAATGTTCCAAGACCCTTATGCAAGAAATCCTGTATGCATGCATTTAATTTTAATAACATGACTTGGCCCATTTCCAATGAAAGACTAGCCCAGGCCTCAAAGTTTTCCATGCTTTAGAAATATTAGGAAGTCATCATCTGTTACTTTCTGGTGAGATGTTACGGTCCTCAGTTCATCCGAGCAGTGATGGCCCTCCAAGCATTCTCAACGCTTGGAGTGCCCGGATTCTGAAGGCAGCCAGTCCCACAGCTACTGCATACATTTCAGCTTCCAGGCACGTTTTTCCTAAACACCACATGGCAAAGGTATGAACACAGGAGGCCTGACCTGGAGTAGAAATTTGGTAACCAAGAAACTAGGAACTGTTGTTAAGGCCAATTGCTGCAACTAACATTGTCTGACATAACCTACCAGGTGCTCCCGTAAGAACCAAAGAACTAGGGATAGGATTTTTTCAGCAGCTTTTAGACCAAGTCTTACTCAAAATCAGGGGAAGCTTTGTTTCCATCTAGGAAGCTGTCACCATGTCACACTATGTTATCCTTTTAAGGCCCTCTTCTGTTTCTCATGTTATAAAAGTCTTGCAACAATGTACAGTACTACTGTGTTTTCCACATATGGTCTCTGTGCAGGAATCATGACCACAGAGAAGGTTTAGGGAAAGGCAGCTTAGGTATTTTTTAAAATAAGAGAATTTTAAACTGTGAACATTATCATTGACCGTAAGACTTCCTCAAGTATACTTAGAAACAGGAAAGAAAAAATAGACGACTGAACAGGAATATTGATCTAGCCATAAGCTACATTCAAACAATTGCACTGAGAACACCAGTGGGATTTTCAAAATCCCTCAGTTTTGGCCCAAATCCATGTCGATGCAAGGAACTTAATCATTTACTCAGCTGACAGTAGACTTAGGCCAAGTCTGAGTAACATCCTAGATTGCACTGTGATGCTGTACTGTTAGACTCAAACACAATCAAATTAATCCCTTGATATTCTCCCCTTGGATGCATGCATGACATTATAACACTACTTTTGACAACAGAGATTCAAAGTCCTTTCAGCCATACATCCTTGCCAGCAGACTCTTAAGTAAAAACAGTTTATCTAAGAATAAGAGTTTCAGAATTATTTTCTGTTATTTATAGTCTCGAGTCAAAGTCTTCTGTAGGGCTTATCAACTGCTATATGACTTTCCCCCTGTGTCTTGATTGACTATTACTTTATTTACAGCAGTTTCGCAGAGGTATTTCTGATCTTTGAAGTGTTATCAATATTTTATCAGTAAGCAGATCTTCTAGAAAAAAAAAAACTTTTAGATTAGGAATTGAGGGGGCTGGACTGAGCTATAAAAATACTACTGTACTTTTCTCAAAGTAATGCTGAATAGCTATTTTAGTATTTATAGGATTCTGCAGAAAATGTCAGCATTTTCAAAGGAAGAAATGCTGATGTTGAAGAAAACATTCAAGCAGCAGGAAAAAGGACAGGATGAAGTTGGCGCCCTTACCTTTTTGCTGTGATCTTCTCTTTGGAATATCTTGGTCTGCTACAGCTACTTTTCAGCTTGTCACAATCATCTCCTGTTTATCTCCCTTCTTATGCCCTTCCCAGAAAACGTGCGTACTATAAAAAGCACTGTCAACCTCAGAACACCTCTTCATTGCTTTCACATTTGCCAGCTGCCTACATCTTCAGTCTGTCTCCTGCGTGGTGAAAGGCTGTAGTGGAGACGCTTCCTATGGATGCACTATAAAAGCTGGCCTCCTGCAATGTAAAGGAGCTTGTCAAAGCAGGGAAAAATAATCTGGGCATTTCTAACTCTACAACAGATCTGGCTAGAAGACTGCAAGAAGGTAGTGTGCAGTGAGACAGGGTCAGGAAGTGGTAAGATGTAGTACATAAAACACTGCTGTGCTTGTATGCTTCACTTCACACAATTAGTCCATTGACTGAATTGGCAGAAGCTGAACATCACTGAAAGGATTAGTTGTGCTAACATGGTATAAACTGAAATTACATCTCAATGGCTTAGATAAACACACAATTTCATTTCTATAAGCAGCAACAGATTTGAGTTTTGGGTAAAGAGCTCTCCAAATGTTGACCTTAAAATATATGTGTGTATATATAGCTATCTTCACTAAAACATACCGGGTCTCTCTTCGGGGTACTCTTCCTTTCCTATCTAGTTTTCTGGTTTGTATTCTCACTCACCAAAGATGCATCTTTAAACACACATCAGGACAGCAAATTAACTGAGCTACTTTGTCCTTTGAATCACCACTCTCATAACAAGAAATTCAGGCCGTGGGGATTTCCACCTTCTTCACGGGTATTTTACCATCACAACTGGGGGCATCCTGACAACAAGCACTCATTACTTGCCCTTCGTTGCTAGATCTGTCTTATTAAATTGTACTGCTGGCTTCAGTAGCATTGCCTTACAGTGACTGACATTTAAATATACAGCTGTTACTGTACTACTATCTCATGGGCATGCTTGTGAAAGCAGTCCCAATCCATGTCAGTGCCAAAAAAAGCAGATTACTTTAAGTCAACATTGAAGGTGGTCACAGCTAAAGCATCTCAGCTGCACAGACAGTACCAGAAAGCTGGGGATGGTAACTCCTCCTAACAACCGTTCTGTTGATTTCACCAGACCTACACAGTTTCACACCAACTGAGATGAAGGGGAGACAAACTGAAATGTCGTTTTTTTCCAGGAACTGACAAAAACACCTCTGTATTTCACAGCAGTCAGCTGCATGAAGCAGTATTAGCCTATTTGCAAAGAGAAGCTTTAACGAATGTGCAGTGGTTAGTCCGACAGCTGAGGAAAAGGACATTCATTCTAAAAAAATTATCTGTTTGTAAAACATCTTCAGCCTCAGTTCAACCTGTTAGCCCAGCCAGAGGTCAGCCCAGCTCACAGAGGTGCTTTTCAATTGTTTTCAAGGAGCCTGGGCCCAAAAATGATCTAAACACAGAAACGGGTTCTATCATCACTGTAAGCACTGTGCAAATGTTTCTCCAAAGTGGAGGGAGGGTGCAGCGCCCAGTCATAGGGAGTGGCAAAACTTATGAAAGTTGGTTGGTTTGAAATTCTGGGTTGGTATGTACTCATCGCTATTATTCACCAGCATCTGGATTTTTAATGGACTACAGAGATACAGGAAATTTATCTCTGCACGGAAAAGACAAGGTATTTAAAGCCTGAATTTTTGACTCTCAAAATCCAAACTGAGAATTTGTGCAGAAGAAAGGATCTCAAAACAACATGTATCTATACTTGTATCTCCCCTCTGAGCTCTACATTCTCCTTGCTCTTCATGTTGAGGACAGAAATGGATGGCAAAAGAACAGTCACATTTGCAGAGGCAGTGATCTCTCAGCACATATGGCATGGGCAATGCCAAATAATTCCATGTTTTCAAGTACTTTCTGCCACAGCTTCCTGCTGCAGGTGTAAGTCAGACTGTCAACTACCATTTTATTTCACAAAACTTTTGAAATTCCTTTTTTTTTGCTGTTTTTTAATAGAGGCGGTAAATGGCAGAAGCCGCAATTAGTTTTTGTGTAGGTGTTTGAAACATCTTCACTGAACAGCAGCACAGGTCACAGTGAGATTTCACTAGAATCATATTAATCTCCAAAATAAGCTGTGGGGAGGAGGAAACAGATGTTTCACCGAGACTTTAAGTGCCTTATTAAAAAAAAAAAAAATATTCTGCAGCCACTTGGCATTTGCCTTGAACTTTTAATTATAAAGACTGCACATAGCACTGCAGACAAATCAGTTTGCTTTAAATGTTGGGACAAGATTTTTGCCCTCTTGGTCCCCCAATAGAAATTCAAGCCACTCAGCAGAACGGAATATGTCACAGGGATTAAAATCTAGTCTCACACAAGTGTTTAAGGTGCATGTGGAAGGAATGCAAAAAGAAATTATTTATCCTTAATGCCAGATTATGACTTCTCAACTACTTCTCAAGTGCAGTTCATCTGCCCAAGGCTGAGTTAAACAAAAGGCTAAATAAAGAAAATAAACTGTCTGATAAACTGATTGGTGCACCTTTGTAGCCTTCCTGTATTGTACCCTGCTGAAAACCACACCACTGCTCCCTCATGGGTTGACACTCGCACATCCCAGACAAACCACTTAAAATTCTGACATCTGGTTTGTAATTGATAGAATACTTGAAACAGAAATAAAGGATTGTTAAGAAATAGTGTCTAGAATCAAAATGCTAAATGCCAATACTCGAAGACATTAAACAACTTACTGTTAAAATCTTCATTTCTCAATCTTTTATTCCAGAATCATCTTCAACAGAAAATCTTACTTGCATTGCCACGTATACTCTCGGAGAGAAAAGTTTCAGTATCTAACCCTGCCCACAGAAAGACAATTACACTGTTCCCCTCTATAATTAACAATTACAATTTGATCATCCTGCATATATGTTACAACAACTATTAGAAGCAGTCTTAAACAAAACAAGAATCTCTCAAAAGAATTAATGTTCCTGGAAATACTGTTTTCTTCTTGTGAAGGAACTGAGAAATAGCTGGTTTTACATTCAAGATACTGCTATAGACTTCTCACTCTGAAAGTTACAAAACCAATGCAGAAGTTATAACTTTTTCCTCCATTAGTACTCTGGACCCCAGTGCTGCTAATTTAATTGCTTCCCTCTTATTGAGGTAAATCAGTACTTAACAGCACTGTCTGCTACACCACTTCAGCTGAGTTCTGAGGTCCATGTGTACTTGCGTTACACCATCCACTTGCACGTGGTCTCAGTGCCCATGAAGGTGACTTTCCCAAAGACAGTCCAGAACAGAAACCAAGAGGCACTCTGAAAGCCTTCTGCTGTTATATGCAGTAAATGTGCCAGAGCAGCTTCAATTTTTACAGTAGTCATTATTTCTATTACAGTAGAAATCCAGTAATAATTATCTCTTCTACAGTATCATTATTTCTATTATAAAAAAAAACACTCAAAAGCACTACTGGGGTCCCTTTGTCCTCCCAGTGCATACACATTCTGTGTGTGGGTGTATCAATGTGGATACACACACAAAAGTGAAAGCACCATTGCTTTCCACTCTCCACTGTAAATGAAACTAGTTTTAAAGCAAAAAACCACAAAAGTTAAACATCAATTAAATACTAGCTACATCTGAAAAGAACTAATGTAACATCTAAAATTATTGCCACACACCAATAACGTAATTGTTTATTATAAAAAAGAACTATTACTTTAAGTGACTGCAACAACACTCCCAAAACTACTTTCTCTCCCCCAGAACAATGTTATATGTGACAGACGTGGGCAGTTTTCCACAGACCAATAACCAGCAATTACAGGAATCTGTATTAGGAATATTATTTTTTACGAGACACTCGGATTCCCACCTTAAAACCACAACACACTACCCCTCTCTGCTAAACACATTGACTTGTAGGTATATAAACCCACACATCTTCAGTACAGTTGTTAGTCAGGAGTACTATGGGACACTTCCTAAAGCCTTTACAGGACTTTCCTGGAAGTTTCCACCACTCTATTTATCCTCCAGCAGGCAATGTGACAGATGCACACCCTGACAAGATCCAAAGAGAAAATGCAGAGAAGAGATGACTCACAAATGCTGTGACTCACAAAGACCGACTCCATGCTACCACAGGAAAGAAACGACGATGATGCTTTTCTCTAAAGGACCATTTCTCATTAGCAAGCTCTGACCTGAAGTTTTAGAAATTCCCTTGCTCCAAAAGTGTTTTGAACTTGGATAAAATGGAGGTGAAAAATATGCATTTGAGTTGACCTGGAGTTTAACTTGGTCTTTCAAGAGCAATTAACAAACCATCATAATTGTCAGTCCTAAAACTTAATGGTTGAGCTGGACAGCCGAGACGTCCAACTTATCTGGAAGACCAGTACCTTCTGAACATGACCTTCAATTTAACTTCGTTTAGGTGAGTGCCATCTCCATTTTGTAGATGTGTCAAAGAGGAGCATTTTACTCCAGTCATAGGATGCTGCAACAGCCCTACACAACACCAAGGATAACAGCACGATAAGAATGGTTTCTTTTTGAAGGAAACTAGCTAATAGAACCAGGACAAGCTACAGCCAGGGAACAACTAAAAGATGCTACCCTAATTTTTTCCATTTTAAGATCTAATTCAACAACCACTTGGCATATAGAGAGCTTCCAGAAAGTCTAAACTCAGTTTTAACATAAGACCAAGCTATACCAGCTTCTGGAATGGCTTGGAGTCAGCATAATAAGATGGATAGAACACAAAATCCTTTAGTGTTTGCTGGTTAGAACAAATAGTTGGATAGATTTTGCTTATCCATTTAAGTCTGGACCTGGAAAAAATGCTATTACTTAATTTTGAAATGCTTACACACACATACTCAGTGATTTACACAAGCAAAACAAAACTGACTGCCACCACAGGAGAGAACAGTGATTCCTCTTAAGAACAAAGATGACCACAGTCTTACAAAAGTAGCTCAGGTCTGCAGCAGAAAGGCCTGTAAAAATGAAGGAATCTACACCTACGTAGGAACACATTATAAGTGGTCATTGGGTTTAGACCCATCTGTTCATGATTGTGTCACATGATTGTTACTTAAAATATTTTTTGTACAAATTATGTACTAATGTCACTTTATGCCAGGAACCCTAAGGATTCTGGCAGACGTGCATCACACAGTACCACAGCCAAACTTTCTATGACATCTGGAGCCTAGTGCATGCACACAGACCTGTGATGTAGGTCATGAATCAGTGAAGGGTTTAGCACATATATAATTAAGCAGGAGAGTCATTTATCCATTGATAAAAATGCACTAACATGCCTAACTAAGCTGTGTTCAGAAACAGGAAAACCTAGATAGGCTGAGCTGCAGAGTGGAAAGCATGTCACAGTATTTATCTAGGACTGCTTTAGTCAGGGCTATATGAACACTCATATTTATCTAGGACTGCTTTAGTCAGGGCTATATGAACACTCATATTTATCTAGGACTGCTTTAGTCAGGGCTATATGAACACTCATATGTTTAGTTGCCATCAGACCAGCATATCAGCTGCACCTGCAAAGTGCAATGAAAGACCACTGCTTTGAGAAAAGCTGTTGGGTGATAAAGTACAGCAACAGTGACTTAAGGTCCCTATCCTATCAAAGCCCTTGTAAGGTAGCAATATAGTTTTAAGATGTCTGAACAATCCAGTCTAACCTGGAGATTCCCTCCTCCTTTCCTTGCCAGAAATCCCCTGGTACAGGTAGAATCCCCTGTACCAAGCTAGATGGTGGACTTGAATTTCATCGACTCCAGCAGAGTTGACAGCAGAGAAGGATTCCTCCATCTGAGTTCAGCATGTGGGAACTGAGGAGAGACATCTGGCTCCCACAAGTCTAGTGTTATAATCTCATGGTAATACAGAGCCCTAAATTTTGTGCTTCCTGTACTTCAAATTAAATTTGCTGGGTAGCATGGTGTGAAGGCAGTGCTTCAAATAAAATAATTAACAGTAAAGGGAACAAGAGAAAAAACATCTTGGTAGACAAGGTATAACGGGTTTGGTATGTTATCTAAGATGTGCAAGAATTATCAGGGTGGGGACTATTATTGCTGGCCAAGACCACTGTTCAGATAAGGCTTACAGTACAAAAGAAAATCAAGTTTCAGACTACAAATTAATAATCAGGAAACCAAAAAATATTGGCAACCCAGTTCAGTACTGAGACAAGTTACTCATGCTCCACACACAGCTCTAAAACATACAGCATTAACAGCTCTCATAGCTCATGTACCAACCCCCAAGCTCTTTTTTCTGGTCAGTACTGATTGACAGGAAGAGGCCAGTCCCCTGACTCATCCCCCATTTCCTTCCTCCTCCAGGTTAGCACTTACTATGAAACATGTGCGACAGAGTCCCATTTAGTTCATCACCACTGTTTTGATACGTGGTTTTGGTCAAAGACCTAGCATTTCCTTGATATGTTAGAAAAGAGTTTACTAGCAATTCTCTGAAAGGCCCCAGCTTTTTCAGTCATTTCAGTTAAACATTTTTTCTTTTTCTAGAGAAAGCTTCCAAATATATTTTTCATTTTTTTTATTCGAGGCTTACATAATATTTCAATCTCACTGACTACATCATTAAACTAACCAATTCTTTATTATTGGAAATTGAGGAGATAAATCACAGCGAAGTCTCCACAGAAAAAGTCCAGGCAGAGGGGAAAAAGAAAGGAAGGCTTTCTATATTTAATATTGTGCAGTCTATCTACTTGACCATGAAATTCTTGTTCCAAAAAGGACCCGAAAACAACCTGAAGACAACCATAATTAAAGAACTATCTTGCAAAACACAGCTATCTATAAAATTTTACCTAGGTCAACTGATTTCCACAGAAGATGATGTTTATCTTTGTATGATACTCTATCACTTATATGGATTTATTTTTAAAAGAAATATTTTAATAGGTTGAGAATGTCTACTTTGATTTAACTTAACAAATCGCAGTGCTTCAACTTTCCACTTCATGTCAGATTTTGTAGGTTTCTTTGAAAATGCCAGAATGTACACAGGCCCACAGAAAACATCAGGTTTAGTCAAATAGTTATAAGAAAAAATATTTTTTTAATTTTATGAAAAATGTCATCACATTTCTACATCGTTTAGTTAAGTAATCCAAGCCACATTTCCAAGTGTTAATGAGACACCTGTTCACAGTTGCTTTGGTTTCTAAGATTTCATTTCTGATCATCAAATCATATTGAAAATCGGATCTATGCTTTCAACTTCTTTATAAAATACCTCATTTCAAACAAGTAGTCTGATATACTAATTTGCAGTTGATACAGTCATTTACAACCATAAAGATAATTTAAGTTCTTACTGGTCATCAAGAAATTTCAGTTCCCTCATTGAACTCTATTGGTATCTGGGATTAAAACTGTAGATTTAAAAATTGAGATTTTAATTGCAGTTGTTGCATAGTTGTCAATAGCTATTAAAAAACAGGCATTCAGCTAGAAACATGTTAAATGTTAACAGTTCAGACAAGAGGCATCCTGATTCTCTAACACAGAGCTGATTAATGACATAAGTAAACCCAGTTTCCCTTGCCAGTACAAGCTATCTTTTTTTTCCCCCCTCTCTTTTGTTACACAAGAGAAGTACACCCTGCAGTCAGGTCAGCATTTCCTGGAAGGTTCCAGAGAGCATATCTCTTAAAACAACAACTTCAGGCTTCAATCAGAAGCAAAGCACGTTTCATGCAAAGTTATGAAATAACAGACACAATATGAACTTACACTATAGCATTTTTTTTCTCACTGTACCACAAAGGTTTGATTTAACAAGTCATGTATCAAAGTTAATGCAAATCCAACTTCTTTTCTTTTTTTTAAGGATAGATCATCTTTTTTAAAAAAAACAGTTTCCTGAAATTAGGTGCATTTATAAAGATTTTCAGAAAACAATAGTATTAATAATGATAATAATAGTAATGATGATAATAATAGTAATAATAGTAATAATAGTAATAATAATAATAATAATAATAATAATAATAATAATAATAATAATAATAATAATAATAATAATAATGAAGAGTATAATTCTCATAACCTACCAGAATATTTGAAGAAAAGAGGTTTGCTTATGAGATAAAGCTTCGTGCTACTGAGTCTTTGTTTCTGTTCATATGGAAACCTGCCTGCAAGTGATAACATTATTTTTTATTTTAACAAAGATTGGCTAGAATGTGTGCTGGCACAACTGCACAAGCTAATGAAATAAAAAGAAGAAATTGTTGTTGTGTCTTTACAGACTTCTTCCTTCCCCTCCTCTTAATACAGTTTTCTGTAGAATATGAAAATCATACCATTTTCAACAAGAACCCATGGCAGTTTAACTCAGAGGAAGATATTCCTGCCTCCAAGCCAATGTCCTCTAGTCTGCCTGTTTTCTAACCTGTGGAAAATGAAATGTGCCTTTTTTCTGTAGCCTCTTACAAGTGTACATTGTCCCGTTAACTTCTTTTAAGGTTTTACTGTAATCGTGCAATACATTCTGGATTACAGGTCTCAAGAGTTAAAGACCTTATACTTATAACCAGTTACTCTGATCAATTTAATTGTTAATAAATTATAACACTTAACTGAGGAGTACATATGAATAAAGTTTCTGCAATCTTACACGTCAGAGACGGAAATACTGTCACACTAATGAAATACCTGAAGGATTCCCTATAAACTGGGTGAGACCTGTATTTCTTTCATCATTACACCTCTACCAGCTTCTCTCTGTACAATGTTCTGTTACCAAAGAATTAGTTCAACAAGGGCTATTAGAAACAGCAACAAAATTTCTCACAGCAAGTATTTTAATGGTCCCTAAAAGAATGATGGTTTTCCTATTGAAGGGAAAGCATCTCCTTTTCCTAGTTGCAGCCGATTTAACTGGCAGAGTTTTCCAGGACTGGCATCTTAAGAACAAATGACAAGAGAATTTAACACTTTCTTGCCTAAGAGAGGAAGGAAAGCAACTGCTGATGGAAGATGTTAATTGGAAAACACTAGCTGAAAGATCCTATAGGAAAGAATGAAATATAACCAAATGATGTCAGCATGTGGATGTCAAGCAAGTGAAAAAAGGCAACTCATACCTGGTTTAAACAAAACTCCCACAAAAAGAGAATTTGTAAGGGCTAGGTAAGAGTATGCACGAGGGACTGTGGCTGTTTAATTCTCCTGTTACATACCCTTGACAACACACTCGGATTGACTTTTCATAGAAAGCATGAAAAAAAAAATCTTCAGTAAATATGGAGAAGCTGAGGGAAATCCCTGTGGTTTTAATGGAAAATATAGATAAGAGAAGCTGCTTGACAGAGCAGAGCAGATCAGCCATCCATTTAACGGTCTACATTGCCTCCCTCAGAGGTTACCAAGTGCTTTGGAAGGTATGAAAAAGTCTTGTATGGCAAAGAAATACTTTTAATCTTTGTAATTTTGATCATCAACCTACTCCCTAAACATAAGTTTGTATTTTATAACAGACAAGAACAAGAAACAATTGTCCTATTTGGTAATGTTACACTTCTTCATTACTCCTCTGGATTTTTAACACAGTTTTGTCCCTCCATTGCTTCAAAATTGGTGTTGTTCCATCTCCTCCCTCGTCAAAGAAGCCACACACTTCTAGCTGTTTAAGTACTGTTTTTAGCTACTTCTGAAAGAGGACAACCATTTCTAACAGCTATTCTTCTTGATTAATACTTCAGCCAGTTCTATTAAATTGCAGTGAAAAATAACAAAGAAATGCGTATTCCCTCAAAAATAACTGGAAAATTCAAAGAACATAATTATCTCATAGATAACCCAACTGGGAAAAGGATACTATCATAGGCAGAAGTCTCCCTTATTTACTGTGAGACACGCATGCTGAGAGACCTACTCACATTACCTAAGGTCAGGCTCCTGCACTCAGCTACTGAATTATCTCCCTGACTCCATCTATACACAGCAAGAACCACATTCCTGACGGGAGCCCAGGGAATTTACATGGCTAACCTAACCACCTAGTCTGTCAGATGTCTACGGATGGCTAGGGCAAATGCTCCCCTAGACCACCAATTCCACACAATTATATCACCGAAGAGCTATGCGTAAGCATCGTCGCATTAAGCCAACTAACTTATTTTACATAATTACAGTGTATTCATTACTGCAGAAGACCACAGCTCAACAGAGGGAACGTGTCAGCAAGTGGGAAACCTGATAACTTTGACACACTGACTTGCCTCCTGTAAGACTAATCCAGTATTCTGTTCTTTATTCATTTTATTTCTGACTTCAGCCACTTGTATGGAATTACTGGACATCATGCAAGCTGTGCAGTGCAACAGTACAGTATATCTTCAATAAGTCAAATACACCCAACATGCACTCAGCAGAAAAGGAAAAGAATATAATGAAAACCAGATGTTCTTGACCCCTTTAGTTTTATACACCTGATTCCACTTTATCCTAGATATTCTACCTCAAAATGTACAGTTGACTTAAAATATAAGAAATGCAAGAAACAGGCACCAATCTGTGTTATCAAGCTGCTTGCTAGCTGAGGAGTCATGCATACATCCATTATTACAAGTCTAAAAATAACAATCCTTTAAGAAGCTGTTAGAACAGCAAAATGTGTCATACGGATATAAAAGTAGTCTGTGGATGAGAGACAAAGATGGTGAGAATCTATTGCAAACAGATGGTTAAATAAATAAAACCATTTCAGCCCGACTTTGAGTAGCAAATATTGCCATCATTATCAGGGATGTCAGAGCCAACTGCTCCTCATGGGGTCTTGCTGCATTCCCTTCAGAACAGCTGGGCTCCCAGGCAGTGGGGTCTACTCCAGATGAAAGTTATGTAGTTTCCTAGCACTCTTTGAGCACTCTTTAGGTCTTCTTTCTACACATTTTTTAACTCTACGCAGTAAACCTCTCCCAAACAATGATGTTCCTTACTGTTCAACACTTTGCACAGTGGAAGTCAGGTCCACTTGGGCCACCAGTGAATCTATTGCAACAGCAAAGCATCGAATACCAGAGTGGCCCATGGCTTCTTCATTCTCCCTAACACACACAGGCCACTTCAGAAGCCCCAGCAGAACCAGCCGGGCTGGTCTATTAAAACAGCATATTAGTGCTGGCAATCAGCCCAGAAGCTTTAAATATGGTACAAACTATGGCTCCAGCCCAGAGGAAAAAGAGTAAGAAAACTGTAAATACCCTGAAATTAAGATTCCTCCAGAATCTCGTTTTAGCCTTCAAAATTAGGAGCCTAGAACTAATCACTGTGCACATATTGCAGATACACAGCGAGGCTCCTCAGCTGTTGGCAGATCTGGAAATTCACATGAATCTGTCATACAGGGGCAGAGAGAAGGAATTTGAGGAGTAGATGTGAGGTAAATGCCTCGTTCAGAATCTCACAGCATAATTTTGCATTTCCTGGTTTTTAAGAATTGCACACCCTCTGGTTCACTATTTTGATGTGTGCACCTTTTGCTGGGTGGAGGCTCTATCTGATCCTTCTTGACTTCCAGAGCAGATGCCCCCTGAAATTCACACCCTGAAAGCCTACTCTCCTTTATAAGTGGGAAACTGTGGTTTAAGGAGCACAGCTACAGACAAAAAACACAGGTTGCAGTTATAGGATGGGCCCTCTTATATCCATTAGCACAGGAAAAAAATGATTCACAGGCTAAAGGGAGACCAGAGGAGCAGCTGAGAAGTGGTTTCTTCAGATGCTGAACTGCGCGCAGAGGACCCTCTAGATATGGGTCCCTACTATCCATCCAAGGGAGGTGAAAGTAAAGACAACTCACTGTAATGGGCAAGAAGACTTGCTTTTAGGCAGCCTGCTTTTCTTAAGTGATTCCAGCTAAGAGTCATTCCATGAGAACACACTCCACCAGAGGCTCATGCAATAGAGCATTTCTTAGCAACACACTTTATGGCCTGCAAAGCTATAAACAAAGTTCAACCGCTCATGCTCCAAAGCACTGGCAAAACACAGCCCTCCCTCAGCCCAAATCCACACTTCAGCACGATGCTGCAGAACACAGGCTAGATTCATCACACAGGTCCAGTTCTCAGGCCTGATCCATTTCAGTCTGCAAAGGTGTCAAAAAAAATCACAAAATAACCAGAAAATGCTTCCACCATACCTGTGAAAGACTGCCCAGCTTGTTCAGTTAAAAAATTTTCTACACCAAAAGAGTGTGATTTTGAAGACCCCAGCATGCTCATTTCCTGGTGTAATAAACACCTGATCAATCTCAGCTGGGAAACACTGTATCCACCACTGGGAACAACCGGAAAGCTTTCTCAAGGACACACCACTTTCTTTTTTTTTTCACCAGTGTTGCAATGATGTAACTAGATGAGGTTTCTCACACAACTAAAACACCGAACAGTCGGGCTACTTGAAACAAAGGAGTTGCTAAAAGGAGATAGTGTACTGTGAAAGCAGAGCTAGAATTTGAATTTAATTAGAGAAACATGGAAACATATAACAAAAAAAAAAAAAAAAAGTAATCCCACAAAAAGGATATTACTGGGATGGTCACTGGAAATTTTTTCCTTTGGAAAAGGGAAATTCCCTAAGGAGTTAAGGTATGATGGCATGGTACTAGAAGACAAACATTTGTATCATGTAGCACTAGTTCTACTGTACCAGAAAACCATCAAGGAACACTTCCAGGTGCTGTAGATAAAATATGCTGGATAAAGCACTTCTATCTCACTATTCAGAGGAACATAACATAAAGAACATAGACACTACGGCTTATTAACACTTGTCAAATAACATGAGGAAGTCGCACAGGTGACTTCAGTAACTGCTGATATCAGATGATACTAGACAGATGAGACAGAATTTACAAAGTATAATTTACTTCTGAAAACAACAGTCAGTTGTAGTGATGGAAAGCAAACCTTTTCACACCTCTGATTTTATGCTTCCTAGGTAGATTTCAAAGGCACAGCAGACACAATATGAAAATTATTTTCATAGCCTTACAGCTGGATACATTTAGTTACCCTTTGATACTTTTTTTTTTTTTTTTCCTGTAAATATTCACTTTCTCAATAACTTTTTCTGTTTATTATGGAATGCCATCAACCTAATCAGGACCCTTTGGATTTGTCTTATTTCCCAAATCACTTGGAAGAAAAATTAGAGAGAGTATCTATGTATGAGCTAAACGGAAAAAAAAAAAAAAAAAAAAAATACTAATGTCACAATGACTTATTGTGGAAGTTTCAGTTTCATTTTAAAGGAAAAAATTATTGAGGTTCTTTCCAAGGCTTAGAACAGTACTAACTGCTGAATATCAATCTGTGTTTCTGATACTGATTCTTTGCAAAGTATTGCATCAGTCCAAAACATCAATACAGTAGTTGTAACTGCTATTAATGAACATTGCAAGTAGACCATCTGACAAGATGCCACAGCCAGCAACCATGGACCAGTCCATGCCCTAACTTAATTGAAAATTATAATAACCATTTTCTTTTTCTCCTAATTCTTCTACTCAATCTTAACATGTCAAATCCCTCTGATTAAATATGCTAGTAGCAGAACATCAGAAAGCAGCTCCAAAGAACACCAACTTGGTTTGCGCCTTCGCATCACATGCTCATGGTCACTAAAGAACAGAAACATAAACTTCAAAATTCATTGCCAAGCCTATGCCATTTAAGCTCACCAACCAAATTACAAAGTTTGTGTATGCAAGAGGAGAGATGTATCGCCTGCCAAGATGACATTTATACTCAAAGTAAACAAGCAGCACAGCCTGATTTCCTAAAGTGGCAGGCTGTTTACAGGCTCTGATTTTCATGTGCTGAATCCTCAGACCACATGCATGCGAACAAGCCATACACTTGTGAAAACACAAACCACGTGCTCCAACCTGAAACCTTCATTCTAGGAAACAGAAGGGACTGGGCTAAATTGTAGATTATGCTGTCCTCAAGCATTCCTCCAGTCTGGCTGTCAGCACTGATATGTCCAAGTTGGGGACACACAACTCCCTTTGCTTTGCTGAAGGGATGGAAAAATGTGTTTAGAAGAAAGAATTGAGGAGTAAACAAGTGGAGATAAAAGATGAGGCTGCTTGTGGGAACCACTTAGAATCATATTGCTAAAATAACCTTGCAATGTGAAGAAATTGGCTATGAGTAGGTTCACAGCTATGAAGAGCCACAAAACCTCAAGATGGTTTGAAGCGGTTTTGCTGAAGGGAAGGAGCTGTAGCAGCTGGCTTGGATTCTGAAATGTGTTTGGGGGAAAAAGAAACCAAAACTCCACGTGTTCAAGACATACATATCTGCAGAGAACATCAAGAGAGCCTTAGAGAACACAACAGGGATCAGACCAGAACGACACCTCTTCTCATGAAGGAGTGAGGAGTGGACTGGGATCCTTACTCAAGTGACTCTCCTGTTTTCCCTGTGCAGCCTCTACCAGCAAGGGACTCTCAGCTTTTCCTCTTCACAAAGGAAGGCTGGGCTAGGAAGCTCTTAACACCCCTTTTTCCAATAAGTATATTTATCTTAGCAAGTCCCAATGGGCCTGAATCCAGCTACAACAAACTTTCTGGGCACTTGTGACTGTTATGAAATGGAGTGACTCAGCCAAGCTACTTCAGAAAGAGAACATCTTTTAGTTGTTCACAGAAACTTAATAAGCCAAGGGAGGGTAAAAAAAAAAACAAGTGTCAGGAAAGACACACCGCTACATATCTTCATCTTAGAAATCTTAGCCCTTCTCTCTGACCTTAGGCAGGTGTCCCTATCTGGTTTTCTGTCTCCCCATACACTTCTGACAGCTCTGCCTCCTTCCCCAGACCCACAGCTCTGTGCTTCAGACTCTTAGCCATCTGTCCAGTGATGCAGTTGAATCAAAGGTATCAGTGTTTATTTACCACCAGCATTTCCCCACTTATGTTCCCATTGCCATGGTGAGCAGCAACAGATCCTGAAAGATAAGGTCAAAACATAGCCTAGATATCTCCCACAAGCCATCTGGAAGAATCATTTTCTGAGGAATTCTCTGGCATGGATTTATAATTGCTCTGTGACCCAAAGCCAACCTCAACTCAGTATTCTGGACTCCTAACTGAGCTCCTGGGACATCTGGGAACAAGAACCATCCCTTAAAATCCTTGAACCCAGATTCTTTTCCAGGAACACAAGAGGAACTTCCCAGTTCCTTATAGGTTATCAGTGTTACCATTCTGGCCTGTGTCTGTCTCATTCTGTTTCTTCCACAGTGTGGGAAGAGCCTAAGTGAAAGGTTCATTTTAATCTGGATCACCAGCAAGATGCAATACAATCAAAAAATAGATCAAAATTAAGAAAAAGTCACAGTGTGCTGACAAAAACAGTTAAAGATTTAGTCACAAAATAGGCATAACTCAAAGGGAACTGCTCTGTGTAATAGAAAAAGTGTCAGTAAAGAGTTGTGTATGATTCTTGCTTGCTTTTCGGATCAAAACCACAGTTCAATGCATTGTTACTTCAGTCCTAAGAGATCGGAAATGCTTACCTTGAGTTACTACTAACCATATGAATCAGTTCAATGATAAAGACCAGAAGTTTAGTAGAAAGTGCATACCATAAACTTAGGAGCAATGACTCAAGAGTTGTGTCATTCAGCAGGCAAAGATTACACTACAGCCCCTCACACTTGGTAATAAGCCCCATGTGAGTAAACACAAAAGGACATTGCAAGAAAGAGCAGAAGCTCTCTCACCGCATTGAGGTTGCCCATGACAGTTGCAGTGAGAAAACAAGAAACTAAAGAGGCCTATATCAACATGGAAGCTTTTAACATGCCACTGTAAAGGTTAAAATGTCATTTAGATAGATTTTTTCAAGAGCCAGATCATTTTATCAGAAATCACCTTAATAGCAGTGCCTACGCAGCTGAGAGGAACTGCAGACACAATTTGGTTCTAATTCGGTGAATTCACAGGGATTTTTTTTTTTTTTTGTTTTGTTTTGTTTTGTTTTGTTTTTAAGACAAAATAAAGGTGAAAACAAAAATCTTAAAAGAAGCAGCAGCAAAGTCTTACTGAGGAGGACATTTTTGCAGTGGCACTCTCAACAGGCGATGCTCAACTGACCAAGTGTGATTCTATCAGCTTGAAATCATGCCCACCAGCTCACAGTCTGACCCAGGGACCCCAAAGAAAAACGCTGTTGTCACCTCAAGCTGATGATCACCTAAATAATAGCGCTCAGCAGCAAGAAATTAGCACAGCACAGATATTTATCACACCAGGACCCTGTGATCTGTCTCACCCCCACCTCCTCTCTTTCCTTGGTAACTCTGGAAAAGATCTTACCCTTCCTCTAGACTCCCCTCGATAGCAAGGGACATCCAGTTAGCTCTCCCCTGTGGAAGGAAATTCTCATGGACCTAAGGTTCCCCATATCAGAAAAGGCTCATCTATTCACTCTGTGGTCTGGAGGACAGCACATTAGTCAACCAAGATGAAGATTATAATGGATGCAAGAACTCCCTGAAGATTTTCCTCTCACAGCCAATTCTCACCCTTGCTGTCTTATGCAAGTGGAAATATTTCTGTGGGAATGTACCAATACCAAACTTCCATTCAAGAATTTTTAACTCTGGGATGGAACTCCAGAGGAAAACTAAAGAAATAGACTTAATCTGCAATGTGAATATCAGCATTTCTGTAAAATAAATACAGCAGTGATTAAGGCTCCTGCAGGACCCAACAGCTTTGTAACTCAATCTCATACAATATAAATACAGTCCCATGACTCACCCATCCTCTTCTCTACACCCTGTCTAACTCATTACATTTGAATCATGCATAGTAGAAAAAACATCGAGACAGTACTGTTAGCTGCACTACAAGTTGCAGAAGAACAAAATGGCCTGAAATGCCTAAGTCTTATAATAATGATGTTGTTCTACCCTGGCTTGCACAACTCAGCTCTCTGAAAAAATAATGCAGTCACTCCCTGATAAAATTACTTCTGGAGTGGAAAAGACATTGAGCAGCCTGCCTGCTTTGATTGGTTGTGTAGTGACTGAGCTCAATGAATATGGAAATAATTGGAAATCCTAGACCAGTATAGAGAAGGAGGAGTATGTGACCCACATAAAAGGCATGCCGGAGTTGTCTGAAAGTAAAATCATTGTGTTGTATCAAACAATTGAAAAATCCTTGGTATCAGGGATAGGGGTTAAAAAATAAATAAAGATGACTTCAATAAAATGTCAGAGGGTTCCAACAGATGCAAAGCTTTTTCAAAAGTCCTTTACAGGCTGTCATCCTAGGAAAGAGGTGAAACTGAGAATTTGTCAAATCCTAATTCCTAACTCTAATTTAGACCTCTGTGGTTTTTTTCCTGTTGAGGTTTAATACATTTACGAGATTACTAAGCAGTTGCTGGCCAAGTTTCTTTAACTTGGACCCTGAAGCTATCACTTTTTTAGTAGTTCATAGCCAAAAAGATTCTAATCAGTATATAAGAAATGGACAACTACCTGAGAAAAAAAAACCAAAAAGTCTTACCACCAGATGAGCCTGTTTTCACCAACTCAAGTAAATGAACTGCAAAGAAGGGAAGAAAATTACAGCCCTGCACTTACTGGAAAAAATCTGTAACATACCTCCTTTAAATTTCTAAAAAAGCCTACATTTTCCTTGGGCATGGCTCACTTGCCCACCTGTGCTAACCAAGAATAACTAGCACCCCAATGTAAGAGGTGCTTCTGGTGAAACAGAAGTGGTCTGCTTCTCCCACACACTCCCTGCAGCTGGAGTACAAGGCACGTTCAGGCATCCTACATAGCCCTGGCTCTCCTGGCATGTATACCACCCCCTGGAAATGTTGTCAAACAAGGGATGTTACAGCAACCTTTTTCAGATTCTTCTACCTGGCTGTCATAGCAAAAAGCAGATCCAGAATCATGGGGAAAAAAAGGAAGTTTAAAATCACATTTAGACAAATGCAAACGTACATGTATGCACAGTTCTAAACAGTTTTTGGCCACATCTAGATATTAGGGCTACTGACTCATTACAAACTTTTAAGAGGTTTTGAGACATGCTCTCAAAACATATAAACTTTTGTATATACTTTACATTTGCAATGATCTAGTTTCCTAGTACAGTTAGTTCCTAAGGATTTTAGAGTGAAGCTTTATTTTCCCTTCTCTAATGCTAAGAAATTTTCCTTTCATTCCTTTGACATTACATAAGTGCTTTTCATTTCCTGAACAATTCTCAGAGACAGCTAGGATATTTGTGGGATAGCTTACTAATTCATTAATAAATACATATAATTGGTTCAATTAAGCATGAGAAAACTTCACTACTGACTTCTGTCTCATAAGATCATGTTACACTATCCTGCAAATTGGAAGGTGACATGTTTAGGCCATTTTCCATCCCTGTGGCTCAAACAAATCTCTACATCGGTTTCTAAACTGGTAACTACCACTTCCAGATTAAGTGCATCAATCTAAAATACTTCTGTTTCAATTTGCTAGGATTTCAGTCAATTTTCTGACATGTTATATATTCCCCTCAGATAATTGTTTTACTTAATAGCAGTCTGATGAGAAAAAAACAGTCCACGTAACCTGATCCACAACATACACTACTGTATACTTTGCTAATGGCTTTTTACAAGTTTTCAAAAATTTGATTTAAAAATCTATTCCTTGAAACCAAGAGTCTTCACCTTCTCACAAATAAACCAATAAAAAGTTTCCTATAAAAAGGGTGTTTCAAAACTGTTACCTCTATTTTCAGACTATTCTATTTGGAGAGGAATGGTTTTCTTAAACACTCACTCCACATTAAAAGTGCATATAGGAAAGACTGTTTGCTGTGCCAGAGTAAAGTTCCTCGTTTCTCAATCAATACAACTGTTAATGTTTCCCACTGTGAAGGATGTCAGTACCTACGTGATCATCCTAAATGTTAATGAAAGCATCAGTGGTAGGACACATGAAGGCAAAGGACTCAAATATAGACATACTCTGAACTGGATGAGTTGAAATCTAACAGCCTTAACAGGGGTTGTGTGACTGGTTGCAAAAGATAAAAAATAAAAATGCACGCAATGCATCCTTCATAACTGGAAGCCTCTTTGTTTCAGCACTGAGTGATTACCACTGATCCCTGGCACATGCAACTCTACCTAATTCCGTTATGATCACCACGGCCAGCCCTTTCATAGCTATCTTCTCTAAAGTAAATTCATAAGGAAAAAATGCTGAAAATACCTCTTAAATTACATAAGGACTAAAGTCCCATTTTTAAGATTGAAGTGTTCTACGTTGTAAGCCCTCCCAGATGCAGTTGAAGTACCACTTTGATAGAAAGATGGCAGTACAGGTGACATAACGTCTCCTTACCTTTCACGGTTCACAGCCCAGCAAAAGATATGAGTAAAACAAACCAGTGAACACCAGTGCTGGTCTGAGTAACACGGGGAAGACATTGAAGCTATCTGCCTTAGTGCACGTGCCTGGGAGCCCTTTGGATATTCAATCACTCCTGTGTTTTGAATATTTTACCCTGTAATCCTTTATCAACTCAACTTAAAAAAGCAGTGACCACTTAGTAAACTCTGTCCAAACCACGTAGAGTTACAGATGGCTCAACTGTTTTGAAAATTAAATTATTCTAATTTCTAAATATGGCTATACAATAGAATAATAACCTAGTAGGCAGAGCTCTGAGCTGAAATGCAGAAGACTTAAGTCCTGCTTCTGGTTCTGCCACTGGCCCACTGGAAACACTCCGGGTGAGTCTTTTCACTGTACACAAAACAGCAACAATAAGAGAACTCCCTCAAAATCTGAGCAACATTACAAACAGATGATTAATAGGGGTATCTGGCTGCAGTCTTTTGGCTTTGGGAATTTTGATCTAGTTTCTCATCCTGGAGAGGAAAAGAGTATTATTCAATTTAAGAACTGTCAACTATTTATAGCCTTAGCTATAAAAAAAAAAAAAAATTTCAAAAAAAGCAAGCCAGAAACCTACTGCTGCCTCAACCCTCTCCAGTAGAAACAATTCCCAGGGGCATCTGCACACTGTTCCAAGGTTGCTGGAGTGCATATTGTTCCGTGTCTTCTTGCCAGTAAATTGCAAGACCACTTTCAAGTCACACAATGGAGAGGAAAAAAGAAAAAAAATATTTTTTCCTCAGGATTTCACTTCAGTAGAGTTTCTATCACTCTTTTGTTATTCTTTGCTTTCTGAATAGGAGGATGATGCCCATGTCCAAGTGACTGGTTTATGTTTTTCTGTTATCAGGGCAATGAAATATGAAGACAATGGCTATTCATGTAAATGGAGGGGTAGCCCACTTCGTCACAGGTACAGACTTGGAAATGAAAGCTATCATTTCTTCTGTTTGCTATTGAAGTTGAAAACTTACTGCAAAGTTTTCCCCTATTATTTCCCCCCCATCATCTTTGCCCAATCTAGCTCTCAGACATCACTAGCAAAAATAAATTTACTTGGATGTTTGTGTTACTTCATGAAATCCAGCTGTCCCTACTACACTCATACCACTGCTGCAAGCACCTTCTCTTGAGCAGGGAGCAGGCCACCAATTAAACTAGCAGAATGGCAACTTCGTAGAGTTTAGGGCAAACTGAGTACTGCATTCAGCAGTACTACTGAGCACTGTGGAGTCCTGCGTGCAGCTCTGGGATTTTCAGCATAAGAAAGACATGGACCTGTTGGAGTAGGTCCTGAGGAGGCCACAAAGATGATCATGGCACTGGAGCATCTCCCCTATGAGGACAGGCTGAGAGAATTGGGGTTGTTCAGCCTGGAGAGGAGAGGGCTCTGGGGAAACCTTATAGCGGCCTCCCAGTACCCAATGGGGGGCCTACAGGAAAGGTGGAGAGGGACTTTTTACAAGGGCACGTAGTGACGGGACAAGGGGTAATGGCTTTAAACTGAAAGAGGGTAGATTTAGATTAAAGGAAGAAATTCTTTACTGTGAGGATGCTGAGACATTGGAACAGGTTTTCCAGAGAGGTTATGGATGCCACCCTCCCTGGAAGGGTTCAAGGCCAGGTTGGACGGGGCTTTGAGGAACCTGGTCTAGTGGAAGGTGTCCCCCATGGCAGTGGAGTTGGAACTAGATTATCTTTAAGGACCCTTCCAGCTCAAATCATTCTATGATACTACAAAGATCTCAACAATGTTTAATGTTAAAGTACTCTCAAGAACACCCTTGTTGGCTTTAATAGTGCTTGGCATAGAACAGAATTAGCATATCACAGTTTAGCTTAAAAAACATAAACCTGTTGTTGATGAACCAGAAAACAGAATCCAGAGCTGTAACTATTCTAAAACCGAGGAGAGCTAAGCTTGTGCCTGAAAAAAACAAACAAACAAACAAACAAAACAAAACAAAACAACCAACCAACCAAACAAACAAACAAAAACAGCAAAAACCCCCCAATGCTTTCAGTATAAGGAAAAGTACTAATTTTACAGAACTGAGTATTTAATCTTTTCCATAGGTTCAAGTAAAGGCAAGAAGCTATGTGGCTTTGACAGTCTACAAAGATGATGTAAATAATCTGCAATCCTCT
The DNA here is from genome assembly GCF_018691265.1 of Tyto alba. NCBI lineage: Eukaryota > Metazoa > Chordata > Aves > Strigiformes > Tytonidae > Tyto > Tyto alba. The sequence goes on from NW_024881297.1 coordinate 23,964,363, forward strand.
CTGTCAGCCCATGTAGTTAAATGCAGTTAGAAGTCGTTGCACTGCTGACCCTTCAAAGCATGGACTCAAAATTAGTACTGCTGAGAAAAAAGCAGAAGAAACCTGCAAAATCTTTACAGCCTCAAAATTGATTTCTCTAATGACTTCCAGTCACCAGAAACTTAACAACAGGCATCCATACAAAGAACGTCACAACTAAGAATTCCAAACACAGTGCCTGGAAGACCAGGCTGTCACGTCTGTGTTTCCTATCGAAGGTGTGAAACAAGATAGGCTTTCCATACCCTTGAGCAGTTACTACCTATAGCTGTAGCCTAAATGAATAGTAAATGAATCAAAAAAATTGGAAAACTGCTATCAAGGCCCTAACTCTTGATGTTTTGTTGCAGCTGAGGTAGAACACAAGGAATAAAGTTCTTTCAGCTTGATCAACAGGTTCAAGGCATTTCCCAAAGCAGATGCTGACAACTGTCACTGAGCTGGTCAAGCTCCCTGGAGGCTGTGAGAGATATTCAGTGAGTGGTATTTTTATCCAAGTCTTTATTCTCAAGCCTAAATGCGATCAAGTTGCAATGAAAGGGTCCCACTCAGTTGCACGAATAAGCAAAACCACTGGGGTTCACTCAAGTCCTCAAGCAGCATGGCATTCTGCCAAAGGCCTCTCTTCAGACCAAGACATGACTTCAGACATGACCCTTTATTAGCAATATTATAACAATGCTGAGAGGCCCTCACAGATACTGCAGTCACACACTCAGCCCAAAACCCACATATGACAAGATAATCTGAGTGAAATATTTTACCTTGAAGAGTTAAAAGAAATGTAATCTGCCAAGTGCGCTACAGATACATTTCTCTCTAGCCTTTGTTCCTTAAACTTTTCAGTTTATGCCCCCCAACTCTTCTATCCTGTCACCTACTTCAGTGGGCCCATCCTTAAACAATAACAGACAGCTCTGTACTATCTTCTGACAACCAACCTTCTGTCCCAGTGTCAGGAAAGAGCCAAAAGTTGAGCTCTGCACAACATTGAATATATTAATATTCTCACTGGTAGAGAATACAGGTCACCATGAAGACATTTTTTCTGAAAACTAAGTCCCAAAGGGAGGTGAAGAGATTTATTCGCTTTTTGACTGACCAATCAAGTATAAGAAGGTAACACATAAAGATACCTTTCAGTCTTTAAGAATGAGATAATTAAGAACAATGATGACACTTTGTCTGGATAGACACAGACAAAATGGGTTTGGGACAAAAGACTAACACTGCACTGTCTGAAAAATTTTGTAGAAAAGACTGAATAAGAAATGAGAGGATCCTCAAGAATCAGAAAAGGGTCTGAGGTATGCTCCCAAAGATATGATGTGATGGAGCTTTCTCTCATCAGAGGGGTAACTAACTGATGAAGGCTCGTGAATGGGCTTTTTCCAATAGATGTGACCTGGAAGGTAAGCTATGTGCAAACAAGAAAATCTTGTCAGAAGAGGATTAAATCAGTTGGATGGGGTAAAACCCTTTCTACTATAAGGTAGGTATAAATAGACTAAGCATTTTAGCTTTTTTGTCTGTATCTTTCGTGTTTCTAAGAGTGTTGCCTATTTTAACTTACACATAAAAGTTCTTATTGGATTTCCTCTTAATCTGGCTAGAGTTGTGTATGATTTAAACTAGGCGACAGCTAGCCTTTCCTTATTAAGGGCATGGCAATCCATAGGCCAGGTCACTAGGGTAATAAACCAAGCACCTAGTTAACCTGATGATGTTCAAAAGCACGCAAGGAGAAATACAGTAAGCCACAAGCTCCACTACATTGGCTAGGTAGAAAGGTGGCACCACAAGCCTCAGGAGAAACAAATACCTTCCAGTAACCATTGGTAAGTAAGAAGTCTGGAATCCAATAAGGTATTACAGCACATGCTTCAACTCCAAAGATCCTAAAGAACACACCCAGGCACCCACATAATTTATCTTCCTTTTCTATTCATGCTTTCTGGCAAAGTGATATCAGTAGAAATGTCAACACACCACGGTATGTTAGTTACGAGATTTCCTTTGGGAAGCAGGACTAACCACCTCACAAACTAGAGATCAGAAGAGGTGGAATGCAGCCCAACACACCTTCTGCCAGTGACGGTGGATCAGAGAAGGTATCTCATTTGTTGAGAAAAAGGTTCAGAAAACATGTTATATAATGACCGCATTAGTTTACTATACCACTTAATTCTAAGATTTTTAAGGCATATTCAACTTGAGATAACTTCAACAGTAGGGAATAAGCTTTTGGAGTTTTTTTGACAGCAGAAAACAGGTTGCAGACATAAATTGTATATTTGTAGTGTGACAGGATATGGATTTATAACTCCCCAAAATAGATGACAAAATACTAAGAAGATTTGGTATGATGTTGACTAAAGAAAGTTAAACCTCCATCGGTTTTAAAACCACCTTTGAATGAATTTATTAATTTGAGTATTATATATGTTTATAGTAGTAAATATTTTTGCTCTATAAGATTAAAAATAGTTCACTGTAGCTTTGTAACTCTACCCTGTATCATTCCCTACCACATCCCAAGTGAAAAGCCTCTCGACAAACTGTTAAAAGACAAATCTCTTGAATGGAGCCAACACTATTTGGAATTCAAACAGCAAACAGTTTCAGAGATGTGAGGAGCCAAACAAGATAGATTTAAAACATTTTGCTAAATTAAAAGTGTTTCTGGATCTGCAGTACAACATGCTTCTTCCCCTTGTATGAGATGTCACAAAGATTCAGATGGATTGATTTAAATAACAATAAAATTATAGAAAGCATGTGTCAAAATCTTGAATTATAAAAACTGTAACCTTGCTGCAGAAAAGGGTAGAAGAAAAATAGCAAATTCTTAAATTGCTTGAAAAGAAACATAAACAAGAAGTAGTATTCGCTAATCTTCCAGGCACTAACAACTCACCAACAGTGGTATCCCATACAAATTCCATTTTTAATGCAGTTGCATACGGCCAGTGTTGCAGTGACACCTTTCAGCTGTACTGATACTTATAAATAATGATTCAACCTTTCAAAGCTATATACTTCCCATAACAGGCAACATTAAATGGAGAAGGAAATAAACAGTCTGATATGAATCATTGTTTTTCTATTTTATTTTGGAGTACTGATAAAAAAAGAATACACCAAAAATGCACTGTATATATTTGAAAACAATTCTACTCAAGTTAAACATTACCATAAAAGTCATCATCTTACAATGAAAGTGATTCATAGTGGAAACAATTTGTAACTCAGTTTTACAAAGTTTGCATGGGAATTGCCTACCCAGGGGAAAAAATTCACTCACACATGCTTAATGTGATAATAATAGAGGCGAAAACTGAAACAATTACAGAAACGATCTCTCATTGATCTAGGGTACACAAGCTAATAGAAACATGCAGCTATATAACAGATATTGTTGAAATAAAAGTACAGGATTTTAAGTGTCACAAAGACAAGGAACAACTTTGTCACAAATATATTCACAGTTTATCAACATGAAAAACAAATAGCAACAGGATAATCTTAATAACTATAAATGAAAGAAATACTGCATCTACTTAATATTCTAATTTCAGAAATAGGGAAAGAAGATTGCCTTACCTCAAATGCAGCTTGACGAGAGACATTAACAATATGTCTACATCCTTTCTTAGTTCCCTTCATATCAATCTAAGAAGAAATACAAAATAGCAAATAACTATCTTCCCTGCAGACAGCATGTACCCAGGAGTAATATGCTTCCCAGTAAAGTGTGCTGAAAAGAAGTGAAAAAAAATATTATAACTCAAAAAGACAATCCTTGCAAAATAAAAAGGCAAAAACTTTATGCTTGAAATTCACAGTAAGGTTTATTGCATTTTGAGGGAGTAGAGACATTCCAGAATTAAATAATATAGACATAACCGTGACATCACCTCAATTTTCAATAAAATATTAATTCAGTACATTTGTCCACAGAAGAACGATGGTAAATTCATCTGCACAGAACTCAGTCACTGAAGACCTGAAAAGATTCCTATTCCAGTAGTAGGCACACATGGGCTCACATGATACAACCTTGTTAACTTGCTTTTTCCTCCCAAACTACAGTGCTTGCTAAAAGCTACATTTAAATGTTAAATGCTTTGGTCAAGAGTTCATCCACTGACCTGCAAAGAAAGCCTTGTATTCATCTCCAACATTTTCCAACAGCAAACAAGAAAAAAATGGTTTCACAGAATGAACTGTTAAAAAAGAAAATCCTCACATAAGCTTTCCCCGAGGGGGAAGAAATATCCACAAGCTTTAAATTGGCCAGGCGGATTTAAGAGGAAGCAAAAAAAAAAAAAAAAAAAAAAGGCAGCTCCTTCGGTTGCGTCAAAGAGCCCACTGTGCAATAGGAACAGTGAACAGAGTTGTTAAACTGGCAAGCTTTTGCTGAAGACAGCTTTTCAATATGCTCTCAGCATCGTCTCCCAGGGCTGGCTGGAGGCAGTCCCACTCCTCTTATATGAACTATGCTTCTTCAGGAGGCAATCGCTGTTAAGGGCAGTTTCTATAAACATGCTGTTCAACTGGCTTTGCTGCACATGATGAGGGTAATTATGCACATATACATACCTGCATTCACGTATCAGAACTGCATGCTCTTGGGGAAAATGCAGGCATAATCAAGCTACTGATCATTACCTCAGCTTAAGAGCAGGATGCTATCGATAACTGACTGCCTGCTAAAATTCTGTTCTCTGCTTATGCCATTCAGTATGCTGTTGGAAAGCAATCTGGAAAAGCACAGTACTTACGGAGAAAACCTGTAATGCAATTCCACTGGGATGTAGTAGTCCAAGCAGCACTGGCTGATTAAAGGAAATCAGTAGTCACATGCTGCTGGCTAGCTCCGTGTTTAGTGCAGAGAGTTTGGATAGCCACCAGAGACTGTAGGCACGAGGGATCAGCTAAGTGTCCCTCCTGGGAATGACCACTATATGTCTGAAGACACCTTCAGAGGCCGAAGCAGTGTATTTGCTGTGAACAGAGCAAGGAACCCAAGCACCCTGGTTAAACATGAATAAAGCCACATTCATCACCACATACAGGGAACTACTACACAGATCTCTGCAGCTGAGGAGACCACCCTGTGTCCCTTTCACAAGCCGTGGAGACCTAAGCAAAGGCATTCAGGGCGCAGTTCAGCCTACTCCAATTCCTGTCTGGTCAGCTGAACTGCCTTCTGGGCTTCGCTGCCCACAAAGGGAACCCTACGGTGGCTTTCTCAAAAGAAGGTTGCAGACACCAACATTTATTGAAACGAGCGCCACTCCAAGTGACAAGGCAATCCACACCTGCGAGATGCGTGCAGAAAGAACCTGCAAGGAAGAAGAATGGGATTGGTAAGAGACAGGAATGAAAAAGGGGAAATATAAACTATGGAACTCATTTCTCGACTGCAGAATTAAAAGTGGGGACAAACATATGCAGCTGGTTAATTTAGAATTTATTTTCTATTTCTACATCTTTCAGAGTTGCCACAGGGACATTATGAGCCTGGATACGTGGGAAGACAGCAGGAGGAAGGGAAGTACATCCAGGAGATAAATTCTCCCTATCCATGTTCCTTCTCTACTAAGAAAACTTCTACAGGGAGAAATTATTTCTTTAACTGCTTTTCTTAAAATCCTTCCAGGGGAAAATTAACTTCTCTCCTAAAAAAGTATTTTAATAAATGGCAGAATAAGTTTCTGCATAAAGTACACTCAGTTTACAAGTGAAATATGGCATTTTCTAAGCTTTTAGCCCTGTAAATTAAACGCAAGGTCCTATTTGTGCACCATGTAGCACGCTACTCTATTATGCTCTCACCACACTGGACAACTCACTGTGTTCAAAGCTCCAGTGTGACTGGAGTCACACGAGTGTACCTTTGGGTGTATGAGAGTACAGTGATTAGTAGTTCTATTCCTGCTGTGTGGAAGATAATTACAATCTGGTTCAGTTTCCCAGACCTAAAGGCTAGGCAAGTATTCTAACACATCTCATAATGACACCTGTTCATAATGCTACCTAAATGTTTCCCCCAGTGAATTCTGACTCTCCACCACTCATCACTCTCAAGTTGCAGGTTGACGGAAGCTGATCATGTTTGTTTTTTGCTTTAAATGGATTTTTGGTTCATCTTAGGACCATAAAAGAAGTTATTTTCACTTTGAGCAGGTGGCTGGACAAGATTATCTCCTGACATACCTTTCAACCTAGATTATTTTATGATTCTGTGAAAATGAGGTCAATTATTAAAAGCTGCCTTAGGTTATTACAGAAATTAAGTGGACTGTGGCCAACTCTAGTGTTTGGAAGCCAGAATTTGGAATCACCTGTGAAGACTATAGACAATCCCGGGGTCAAAGACCTCCATTCTGTCGTTTCATAAGAACCTACCAGATCTGCCAAAACATGTGCATTTGTACTGATGTTGCCACCTACGAGGTCATTAACAGATACAAACCACTCTATGAAGAGGGCTCTGTTGGGTCCCACACGTCCCATATTGTTCTACTCTTGGATTCCCAATCTCCTTTTGTTTTTCCTTCTGGTCTGTCACCGAGACATCCAATCTTCATTCCTTCAACTCCAAGGGACAAACAAGACACTTGGTCTCAGACTCAAGTTCTCAGTGACTGGCAGCCCAAACAACTCACCTCAGCTGTAGAAATTGCTCCGCACAAAGCCCAAGGACAATGAATTGGTAAAAAAAAAAAGAAAAAGAAATCCACAAAACAACAAAACCTTCTGCATGATCACTAGTTTTTGTGTAGACCACACCGCACAGCTAGCTCAACATAGACTCTATTCTCCAAGGCTTCACTCAGAAGATACTAAGGAAGATGGTCCTTTCCAGATCTTGTCAGTATCTATGCAGAGCTTTAGAAAAGAGACTAGATTCCCTGCTATCCATGCCAGAAAGCAGCTCCTCGTCAGTCCTTTGGAATGGCTAGCAAGTCAGGCTCACATCCTGTAGCACAGCTGTTGTCCTAACCTTTGCACCTCCACATCATAGATAACTTTATCCTTTACCACGAACCTGACTTAGACCTGCCCTAGCACTTGCTTTTAATACACCAGCCCTGCATAAGTGACAACGGCCTATGGGACCAAGTCAGGAAAGCCAACACAGAATGGATGCTATCTGCCAGGATTATACTGATCCAGAAATATAGGAGGTGGAGAATGACATTCAAAGCCCTCTCCCACTGTTTAGTGCCAACATAATGCCTTCTGAACACTGGCTAGAGTCACAGCTGCCCTAATGGAGCCACAGTTATGGTGTAGAAAAAATTTCATGTGCTACAGCCAACGTCTGCAATACTGCCTTTGACTGCATCGTGTATCTCTGTCCCCACGCTGTCAACTATACTGCCTGAACCCACTGCGTGCATTATCTCTGTTACTTGGAGGCCTTTCTCAAGAAATGGGACAATCTTCCCAGGGAAAAATCAACCTTCACGGCAACAGATGACTAAACTGCCTTGAGGTCAACTCTACCTATTTCCTGGTGCAAAGATTACAAACCCTCTTCCTGATAAACAATATTCATATGTAGGCATTTCAGCTGAGTCCTGAATTCCTGCAGGAAAGGGTCTATGTGCACTTCTAGTTGGCTGACTAAAATGTTGAGACCTTCAACATGCCCTGACCTGTGGAAATCAGAACAGCACAATGTGTGCAAGAACTCAGGAAAGCCACTATAGGTGGAGAGGAAGCTTCAGACCCCGGCGTAACTAGCCCAGCCCAGCCCCACCACCACCTAGACTTGGCTCCTGCGGTGGGAGATGAGTACGCAGTGCCACTGGCACATCAGTGGTTCGGGTTTAGTACAGTGACAGCTCTGAACAGAGCACATGGACATGCTTGGCTAAAACCTATAGTTCATGTTCCCAGCACCTTCAAACGCTACTCCTCTCTCACCCAAGAGACTCAGTACCCATATTCTCAAAAACCAGTGCTCCCCTTCCTCCCAACTGCAAATAAAGTATAAGCAGTGTTTCCTGCTTTCTGATATCACTTGCCCCAATCCCCTGCAATTCTTCTGATCCTGCTACCTGTCCTGTATCTATGAGATTACCGCAGAGCAAACAGTTTTACTTCGAAGTCCAGAGGTTGGGAACCCTTAATGTAAGTCCTCTGTTAAGTCTGTCAGCAAATTCTTCCAAGCCTGAACACTCCTTAGGTGGTTCCTACCTTCATCTATGTACCCTTCAGACTTCTTGTCTAGTGTTAAGTTACACTGTTTGTATGATGAAAAACTTGGACTCTCACCTCCTCCTTGCCTGGAGGGGCTGAGTAGACTGGCAAACAGGTGTAGCCTTAGGAATAAATGCAGAGGCAAGGATTCGACAAATAACGGCAAGAGGCAGCAGAGTACTTCATTTGAAATAAAGATTATTCACAGCTTTAAATTAAATAAAAAATCCCAAAGTGTCCAGCTAACATACAGTCACAAAAAAAAAAAAAAAAAAAAAAAAAAAAAAGCTACATCTTGCTTTCAGGCCACCTTGTGAAACTGCTTCAAAACCTGCCATCTCTCTGTCCAGCTGGTGTCTTAGGGGTGATTCCGCACCAGAAACTGTGCAGGGGCCCCTCACACATCCACTCCGCTTCAAAAGCAACTTCTGATAACCCACTGCCACCCATTTCACTCCTGTAGCATCCTGATCCCAGCCTCACAAGCAATGAGGAGTGACAAACAGCCCATCACTCCTTGTTGGGCAGTTTCTGAAGAGACGGAGTACACAAGCTTGTTACCATATTCTGCCCTACAGTGCAAAATTTTTTTTTTTTTTAACTCAAATTTGAGTGTATGCATCTGCCCAAGGACATAGGGAAGAACTCTGGGTAGACCTACACCCCAGCCAGCGAATAACGTTGATGCACTTGCAGAGGATTTCAGGGCTGTGAAAGACCTGTGCCTCCTGCAGCAGTTTGTAGATTTGATAGCAGGGGTACAAGAGGAAGGAGGCAGCATCTGTTCTACAAGGGACAGCTGACTTTCTGCTGTGGCTTTGTCACCTCTCTGACTGGCAAAGCACATACTTTGTGCTCCTGCAAATTGCAACCGATCAGTGTATGGTGAGAGCCCTGAAAAGGGCAACGAACAGGATCCTGTTGCAGCCAGCATGCACTGCTGGCTATGGATAGACAGGGTCAACCGCTTTCAGTGAGGCACTTGTGCAACTGTTGTTATTGCCACCATCATATTTGCCATGGATCCCTAATTAGGATGTTAGTACAGCAGTGGGAAATCAAAACAGGGCGTGGAATAATGACAGTGCAAAATTAGCCTGGACTCAGCCCCTTCCCTCAGGGGGCAGAGCCTTGGCAAGCACACCACTTGCTGAACTCTGCCAATTTTCACATGGCATCTCTCCCCAAGACACAGGCCCACATTGCAGCCACAGAGTGAAACAAAGGTACCAAAAGAGCATGGAAAGTTCCTCACTACACTGCTAGTGCTTTGGAATAGGAGCAATTGACAATAGTATGAAGAGGAGCTGAGAAGCCAAGTTCCCAGCCCTCACAGGACTAGACAGCTGAAAATCTGTGGCAGCCTAGCACCATGAGAACACATTTTCACCTGCAGAAGAATAATGTGAGAAACAAGCTCACGTACATAAAAAAAAATTTATTGGGGCCAAAGTCAGTGGAGCAAAGAATACAGCGCTGGGCACAGTGGCGCATGCCCTGCCCCAGGAGGGGCTTCTTTTTATAGAGCAACCAGGAGATTTCATTGGTTGAGCGAAAATGGTGGGTTTTCTCCTCTTCACACCTGCACAGCTCCTTTTTCTTGGTTTCTTTGAGGCTGTCTTAGTACTTTTCCACCGCCCTCTGTGGGGCGAAGTCCAGGTTCCTCTTCATCAGGAGTTCTTCGCTTAACCCTTTTCTCCTGGCTTCCATTCCTCCCCAGTCCCCCCCATCCAATTTCCCCTTTACATAATACCTAACCACAGACCACCCCCTATCCTCTTGCTTGGCCAACTCCCCACAATGCCCAACATATGTCTAACTTGTAATCAAAAGAGGCTTGCTTAACTGTTATAATTTTAACAACACTAATTTAATAACAGCTTTAGCCTAACTCAATAAAAGTAATTGTTTAATTACTTTTAGTGAAAGCAAAATTCTTCTGTTACTTCTCACAATAACAAGAGGCATCTTTGGGCCTTGTGCAATAACTGATAAAGAACCAGGCAAAAATATTCCAGTCTCCTTAGCAGGAAAACAGGTACCTTGCCCCTTACCTATGAAAGAGGTTAAGATTCTGTTAAAACTACTTGCTAATTGGATTATTACACCAACTCCCAGAGGTGAAGCAAACTAAGAAAGTGACAAGGAAAAAAAAAACAACAGAGAAATCTACAATTTAGGTGTATAATGCAAAGTTAAGAGACAGGCTTGAAATCAAGCATCTTAACACTGAAAACCAATGATAACATGCAAATCTCAGCTCCAAGTTGTTGAAGGCTAGGCGCGTTTCTGTGGTGAAAGGTTCTGGGGTTCCTTGCCATCTTCTGTTGGTGACCTTTGTACCGGGCTAGAAGAACCTTTGAGAAGCACGAGCCCAGGCAGTAGCGCTACGGACTCCGACTTTTAGCGGTCTTCTATTTGCAGCACCACCACTCTGAGGAAGGCAGTTCTCCACTGCAGCCAACATCAGCCACTAGCTCAGCTGCCTCTAAGCACCGTTATACCCATGACACAGCCCACAGGGGCAAAAGACAGGTTTCCTGAGGGTAGCTTGGCACACTTCCGACCAGCTATCGCACTGGCTGCCAAAGGCTGAAGAGCAAGCCCCTTTTACCTTTGCTCCCAAAATGCCCATGGGTCAGTCACAAGTTCTGGGAGCCCAAACTATTGTCCTGGGCTACACGAAATCGCTGGAGTCCCCCCTGGCCACACAAGCCCTCGTAACTCCCCAAGTCCCTCCTCAGGCTTCCCCCCAAAGTCCTTGCACCCCCCATCGCCAGCCACTCCGAGCTCCTTCGCCCTCACTCGCTCCGATCCAGCGGCCGCCACAGAAAAGACACATCCCGGGGCGGAGAAAGCGGCGGCAGGTGCAATGGCGGCAGGGGCAGCGACAGCCCGGCGCAGCCCCCCCCCCCCGCCGTCACCGCTTCCAAAACGGCAGGGAACGCGCGCCCCCGCTGCCGCGCGCCGCCGGGGCGGGGCGGGGCGCGGGCGGGGCTGAGCCCGCCCCGGCGCAGCGGGGCGCATGCGTGCCGCCCCGGCGGCTAGGTAGGGCTCGCAAGATGTCCGCCCAGGGGGACTGCGAGTTCCTGGTGAAGCGGGCCCGCGAGCTGGTGCCGGGGGACCTGTGGGCGGCCAAGGCCTGGCTTATCACGGCGCGGAGCCTCTACCCGGCCGACTTCAACATACAGGTGAGCGCCAGCGCGGCCGCACTGGCGCCGTGTGCCCCCGCGGCCTTGCGGCGGGCGCTGCCTGCCTGCCTGCCTGCCTGACCGGCGTTGCGGCCCATGGGGGCGAAGGGGCGGGGCGGCAGGTTGCCGTGGTGACGGGGCCCTCGGCGGCGCCTGCCGCGACGGCGTTTCGGCCGTTCCTCGGGCCCTGCCCGGGGGTGCAGAGCCGGGCGGCCCCGCTGCGGGAAGCGCTTCGCCCCCCGGCAGGGGCCAGGCACCGCGCCCTGACAGCACCCAGCTAGAGGCCTGGCCCGGCAGCCGTGACGGGCCGGCCTGGCCGCCCGTATTTTGCAGCCCGGCAGTCCTCCGCAGCCTTACTTCCTCGCCCCCCCCCCCCCCCCGGTCGCGCAGGACGGCTGTGGGGAGGCGCAGAGCCGTGCGGCGGTGGTGCCGCAGGTGCCCAGCCTCTCCCTGCGGTGGCCAGTGGTTAAAAACGAATCGGCGAGCTTGTACCTGCTCGTTGTGTTTCACTGCAATAAAATCCACTCTTATGAATGCTTCGTGAAAGAGGTGAAAGTGTTGGGTTTTTAATAACTATGGGGAAGGTCCCTTTCTGCTTCTGGGTTTGCATATGATGAAACATTTGGGTTTGCTGTTGCAAAAAAAAAAATTAGCCATTTCTAATAGAGGTTTGAAGTACCTCTTGCCTCTGGCTTTTGCAATAGCTTGGGGTTTTTGTTTTGTTTTGTTTTCCACCTGACTGGAACCAACAAAGAACTCTTTGAATTCTCACTAAGTTTTTTATTTGTGTAAAAATAAACCCAGCATTTTAATATTAGTGTTCTTATTATACAGGAGTTTATGCCTAATTTAATGTGTGATTAGATGGTTTAAACTCAGCTCCTAATTTCTACAGCAAATGTTGCAGTCCTTTCTTTTTCTGTTATTCAGACTGCTGTGGCAAATTTGGGACAGTTTTTTAGAGTGGAAGGACTAATTTGATTCATAAATGTATTAAAGAGGGCTAATGTTTGGTTCTCCCATCTTGCAGTATGAGATGTACACTATTGAGAGGAATGCTGAAAGGACAGCATCCGCGGGCAGGCTGCTTTATGACATGTAAGTAAACAGAGCAGGAACTCTGCTGTTATGCCAGGTGCTTGTTTCCATAAATGTCAGAGTTTCCAAAAATATAATGTGAGTGTTCTTGGAAATCTGTGTGGATAAATTAAGCAGAAAAGGTCTTATTAATTAAAAATAAGCAGTAAAAAGAAGGGGGTTATTTTTTATTTGCCCATGCACATTCTTTCATAGGAAGGTTTTGTCTTGGAAACAAATTTTGAGATCCCTGTGCATTCCTTGCCTCAAACTTTATTACAGGTTTGTGAATTTTCCAGACCAACCTGCTGTATGGAGAGAGATTAGCGTTATTACATCAGCATTAAGAAATGACTCGCAGGACAAGCAGACGCAATTTTTAAGAGGTAAGGATTCTATTTAGTGAATAGGGAGAGTCCTGAAGGAATCTAAAGATAAATCCGCTGGTTATGCACCTAATGTGGCAAGTAAATGTCAGTCTTTTTACCTTTGCTTGTGGACTACAGATCTGTTTGCTCAGTTCAGCCTTAGGGACTTCATTTGGTGTGTTAGGCTTAGGAAACACAAAGGAACACAAGAAACTGATTCCCATTGCTTTGTCTCTGATATGGCTAGACTAAGTCTGCCTGAACAACAGGCACTTAGAAGAGAGATTGTGTAGGGACTAAGTGGAATGGGACTTACAAATCATTGGTCCCACTGATTGCAGAGAACAATGAATGATCATAAAACCACAGTGAATTCGTACACATGAAGTGAGTGAGGGTTATGAAAATGAGTGGTAACCAGAAGGGCTTAGTGTTCACTGCTGGCAACCACAGGCAGTGTTGCAAGTGGGATTTATACCTGACAAATTATATCCTGCTGTTTGAATATATGCCTCAGCAGCTCTAAAGATAGGCAATGTGTAACTCTGCATATAGTCTATTCCAGTTAAAGTACATTTGCTTTTTCATAGAGCTTATTTTACAGAGAGAATATGTTGGTTTCTTTTTAGTGTTTCATTGGAAGTTTAAATTGAAAAAACTACCTTTTAATAATGAAAGTATTAATTGTAGAAGTGGAATGTAAGTAAAAAAAATAAATGAACATTCTTGAAAAAGTATCTTAAAACTTAAAATATTTAAGTATTAGGATTTTCAGTATTCTACTTATTAACAGTCTTACTTGTTAATTCAAGTTCTGTGCACCCGAGCAAACACAGATAAATATTCATACGGTCTTCTGCGAAAGAAACGGCCTTTTTTTTCCAGGCATAGATATTAAAAGCAGGAAAAAGTATAAGGAAGTCTCTTTCACTCTGCATGGTAAGGTGATGTCGACTGGTCTTTTACACATTGTCAGTGACTTTTACAATTCAGACATAGCAAGTTAAACATTTTAATTTTTTTTTTTAAAGGATTATTTGAAACCCTTCCTGGTCGGGTCCAGTGTGAAATGTTACTGAAGGCCACAGAGCAGTGTTTTAACACCTTAGAAAGGGCAGAAATGCTATTACTACTTCTGCGACGTTTCCCAGAGACGGTGGTGCAACATGGGGTAAGAGAAGCTCATAGTTAACTATTCAGGATATTAGCGTTCTGTTTCTTGATATTTTGCTGAAATGTATTTTCCTTTGCCAAGTGAGAGGGTGAGTCTTTTTATTCATGTTTAATTGTGGTAATAGTTCAGATTGCTGTATCGTGAGGTTACCACCAGGAAAGAATTGGGAAGAAAACAAATGGAAGCAAATAACAATATTTTATTGTGTAAGTGCAAAGAATATTTCATTCTTTTTGAAAAAGTAGAGTAGCACAAAAAAGTGTAAAGGAGTATTATAGTCTAAAAAAGAATATTGCTTTATCTTTTTGTCAGTAAACTCTCATTGAGGGCAGAGTGCTTTGAGGTTATGACTAGACTCTAACAAGCAGTGTGTTTGCTTCAACTTACAGAACTACAGTTGGAGCTCTTAAGGGTAGTTTAAAAATAGTTTAAAGACTACAAAACCTGTTAGTTCTGAGACTAGCACTAACGTGTTCTTGCTTGTACTAGCATCAGGTGGAGAGCAGAGTCAGTTCCTACAGCTCAGGTGGCAAGTTGCAACTTTAAGGCCTGGTACTTCCATCACTTTCACCTGTCTCAGCACATGTTTACCGATACAGTCACATGCAAAGTTTTTTCTCTTGGTCTTGTTTTGCTATCTTTCGGCATTGCTTTTCACCTGTTATTAAGTACAGGTAGTTTATATATTTAGAAACAAGCACGTGCAGTTGCCATATAGTGAATTGCTACTCATGCATCCCCCTGAATTATTGTTCAACTCCATTGAATCGCAGTTCAAAAATTTTCTAAAACCACTGGCTCCGTGTTTGATTTTTCACCTCTGCTTACACAGGTAGGCCTTGGAGAAACATTGCTAGATGCTGAAAGTATTGAAGACCAAGAATCCCCAGTGAACTGTTTTAGAAAATTATTTGGTAAGAAAATATTAATGTTCTTGTTTTATTATACATTTTAGTATGACAGGATTCTGAGTTCAGTAAACTGCTTACAAGATATTAAGATTAGAAAACCACTTTAGTCAGAAGAGGCCCAGGCCACATTAGGCCAGGCTCACTGTGTGGTACAAATTGGTATTAGTCATTCATGAGAGGTTCTTTGTGATCCTTTGTGGTGTACGGTCAGCCAGAGATGGAGGCTTACATTGCCGACTGAGAAACATTACTTAGGACAAATAGAAAAAAAATCCGCACAAGCCTAAAGGATTTTTGTTTGTTTTCTATTTTAGTTTGTGATGTTCTCCCTCTAATAATTAACAACCCTGATGTTCGACTTCCTGCCAGCTTGTTATATAAATATCTGAACAAAGCAGCAGAATTCTATATTAACTATGTAACTAGATCTACACAGACAGAAAGCCAGTATCAAGGTAAGAATATTTTTACAAAATTAACCTTTTGTATTTTAGTATTACTGAAGTGATGCTCATAAATAAGAATGCATTACTTTTATGGAATATATCTCATAGACAAGAATTAATAGTAGTATTTGACGTTTCTTACTTCTTTGATACTGAAATATATCATGATGCTTCAGCTGCTTAGTCATGATGCTTGTGATGCTTCAACATATGTACTAAGAGGTAGGACCAAGTATGCGAGATCTCCTTATCCACCCTGTCAGCTCTTTTGCACAAGGGGTCAGAAATGCATACTGCTCCTTGTCAGCCTTCTCAGTAAAGAGTGATTACCCTGAAAGCTCCAATGTACCTGCTTCCTTGAAAATAATTTGGTTTGATATCTTTATGAAGAGAAAAATGTGCTGGTTTTCCTAGGTTCACAAGATTCCTCTGATATTATGTCTCCAAGCAAGCGTAGCTCTCAGAAATATGTAATAGATGGTCTCTCAGAGAAATCATCCCAGATTACAGATCCTTGGGAGAGGCTATTTAAAATATTGTCCGTGGTGGGAATGAGGTGTGAATGGCAAATGGATAAGGGAAGAAGGTGAGAAATGTGTACTTTTCTGGGTATTTCTTCTCAAGGAGAATTTGGCTTTTTAATTCTTAAGGAGAAGGATTTTAACGCGATGGCATTTTGTGTAACTTCAGTGCAGCTTTTCTTTCAAGACTGTGCAATGTAAAGCAAAAACGTGGATCCAGGGAGCACTTTCAAATTAGTCTCTAAACTAAATCTTTGTTGATGAAAGTCATGCATAAGAATTATAGTACTCTGGGGTATCCTCCCCTAGGTGTCTCAACAAAGAGAAGCATGGTAAATGGTGAAGTTTCACTGGTGTGCATTCCCAGCCGTCTACTGAGTGGCAGCTGGGGGATTTCCTCAGCTAGAACATTAAGTTTTTCATATTCACTATGCATTCTTTCCTTTAGGTTTGGAGTCTGTGTTACATCCTGATTTAATTTTGCCTTTCTTCTTCAGAAGTTTTGGTGATATTTTGCATCGAATGAAAGACCTCTGTAGATATATCAGTAACTTTGATAGTGATGCCCATGCTAAGTATAAGAATCAAGTAGTGTATTCCACGTTGCTGGTCTTCTTTAAAAATGCATTCCAGTATGTCAGCAACATCCAGCCATCGCTCTTTCAAGGTTAGTGTCTAATGTTTCAACTTTGTAATGAGTTATTTGTGATTTCATTGCTAATGTCCGAAAGACCTTCTCTCATTAGTCTTTTGAAAATACCATTTTACAAAGTGACGTGGGTCTTTTTTAAAATTCTCCCAAGCCATTAGTCTTACTAGCAGAAGTAGATCATGACAACTGCTGTAGTGGATCAGATCAAAAAACAATCTCACTTAGCATCATGGTTTCAGCATCGGCCAGCAGCAGTTAGTTGTCTAGCAAAGAGAAAAGTAATAGACCAGATCTTACGAGAAACATCCGTATTCCATGAGCATCATGTTTGGTTCATTTTCTCCTCTGGTTCTGTTTCTTTGAAGCCCATGTTTTCCTGAGTTCCTTCAGTCAAAAGATTTCACAAAAAGCTTCCACAAAATAAGTGAAGATATTCTTACATTAGGAACACACAACAAATTTATAATTGATCAAAAAGATTTCCTGAAATTCACAAGCTTTCTTTGGTTTTCTTTGCATAGTTTAATCATAATCTTTAAGGTGATCTTTCACATTAATCCTAATTTGTAGTTTGTAAATTGAACATTAAAAGTATGAATGTTACTTGTGCTTTTTCCAACCCACTCAAATCTGCATTTGGGGCACATTGGATTGCTTCTTCAGGGACTGATTCTTCAGGGGTTGACTGGACTTTTCAGGGATGGTCCAGAAGCTGAGAGAAATTCTTTAACCTACAGTTTGTTTAGAACTTAGTGAAAGAGTATGACAAAAAGAAATTTTCAGCTCTTAATAGTGTGCATTTACTGCTTCTTCACTCACTGCTTGGGAACTCCTTGCAACAATTGTCACCATAGGTAATTAGTACTTAGTAACACTGCAATTACTGATTCATGATAAAATTACAATTTTAATTCTGTGTGTTGTGTTCGTAAGTTTCATCCCAATTTCCTGCGTGGAGCAAATGATCTTTTGTGTAATGAAACACTCAATACAAATGATAGGTTTTAAACAGCTTTACAGAAAGTTGGATAATCAGTTGAACAATGTCAGTAGATAGCTAAGCTCAGAAGACAAGTGACGTGGCAACTTGTATGCAAAGAACATGTAGTCACTTTAACAAATACAGGAACTAATTCAGTTGAGTTTTTTTTTGTTCTATCCAAAGGCAAGAAGAATTATGGTGAGGCAGTGAGATACTTTAGCTGACATGTAGTTTCAGCTGCTTGATTCTGAGTTGAGGAAGAAAGGAAGTAAAGCACTGGTGAAAATGTTCCTTTCTACGTTATACAATTGTGTATGTTAAAGCTCATTTTTTCAGACTGAACCACCAAAAAAGGAATGTATTCTGAGATAGCAGAGTACAGTCCCTTTGGTGCAGCATTTCTGGTACCCTCTGTCATTTACTGACATCAGGAAAATAATTCCAGGACATCTTTTATTAATTTCTGCTTTAGCATTAAAGTCCAGTGGTATTTGGTACCTTTCATATCCTTTCTGTCATTAGGGTTTTTCCTCCCTCTCTTTGGAGGGCTTACTGTAGTAGTGTAGAATCCTACATATTTTGGAAGCGTAGTGGTGAGGAAAAAAGCTTTCTCCTCCTTAATCTGCTAGCTCTGAGCTTTGAGCTGTGATTTTTCTTCTCATGTGCATGGACTTGCAAGAAACCTCTGGAGAGAAAACTTTTCAATGCATTTCTCTTACATAATTCATTATCTGCCTTGCTGGAGACTTGGGAAATGAATGAGGCAATTCACACCTCTCATAACTTTCAGGCTGCCTGCAGGCTTGGCAGGAGTTGCTGTTTGGGCTGATGCTTTTAGGGGTTTATTTATAACACTCTGTGCTAGAAATCAATTAAAACCACTGTAAGCTTAGATTGTAAAGCAAGGTTAGACAGAAAAGCACAACATTGCTTTTGTATGGCTGTGTAACTTTCAGTAATGTAAGAGAAGGTTTGCAGCCCGAGTCAAGGGTGATGTTGGGTTTTGTTTGGGTTTAAGACTGGAGGTTTTAGAATAAAGGCTGCAGTGGGCTTGCCTGCTACTGAGAAGAGAACATTTATTTGGAAAGCAAAGGAGTGAACTGGTATTCATTCAAATCAGTATGAGTAAAAGAAAAACCCACTCTTTTTTTTCTCAGGTGTTAGAAGTAGGCAGCTCTTGAGATTATAGTGATGAAACTCTTCTAGCATCCCAGTTGTGGTACTTTCATATCTGTTTCTCATGGATGCAATTTTCTACATCAGCTCTACAGTTCATACAAGTTAGATTCCAACATGGTGAAATACATGATGGTACAGGGGAGTTGATTTCAATGTGTTGTAGCCCTTGTGTAGGGGACATTTCAGTGGTGGTATTTAGTTTGAGCCTAGTCAAATGAGAGAACATTATTTCTTAAGCATGCCAGATTGGTTGTTTGTTGTAACATTAACTTACGTTGTAGGGGACTCCTTACACATCACCTTTGAGAAAGATGGGAGAAGCTTAATATAGGTTCTTTTATGTCAAGAGATTAAATGGATTGTCCTTATACTAGCTCTCAAATTAATTCTTCGCAATTTTGAATGAGGCCTTAGCCTCCTATCTTTCTGCAAATAGAAACAGAAGAAATGCATATACTGAAAACACTTGTCCACACTACTGTTTTGTCTGGTGCAGGTTTCAAAAAGGGAAAACAGATTGATGAATTTTCCCTTTCCTTTATATTTCTCTTTGAGCTTTGCACATCTATATACAGCTTGATTGTTCAAAAGAAGAAAAGCTTTTCAGAGGGAAAGCTTTCTCAGTAGTGGGCATATACCAGTGTTGTTTGAAATTAAGCAGTGTTGTTCCTATTTTATATCCAATGAAACTTCAGCGCTGTGGTCTGAAATAAAAGGTACCAGATCCCACCGGATGTTCTGTGACACCAGTGGAAGTAGAAATGATGTCTTCTGTGCTTCAAAGCAAGGCTTCTCTAGAGGCTTTGGGGAGTTATGATGGGCTCTGGCACTCAAGGGTTTAATTCTGCACACTGAAATCAGTGGGTGCAAAGCTGACACAGAGTGATTCTAGTAGGGAAATCCTGTGACAAAATACAGTCACTTCTTTGAGGCATCGCTGCTTGTCACTGTATTGCTTTGGTTTCTCATGAGAATGTTTTGAGAATATTGCTGTGCTTTGCCATGTTCAGAGCCATTTTTTCTGTTCACCTGTTGAATAGTCGTACTTATATAAAAGCAAATAATGCTTAATGAGAGAACACCTGCTGCCTGAGTATATCTTGTGACTGCTCTGTAAGAAAAGGATTCAGAGATACTCTGAAGCTCTCAAGTAAACTCTTGTGACATCTGGTAAATGCAGTCTGACCTTTACTGTAAGGCTGCTTTGAGAAGGCTGTAGCTTTACCAGCATAGTTTAAGCTTATGCAACTTAGCTGAATTAATTTCAGATAGTTTTCTCTAGTGTTATAATCATTACTTGTGAAGGAAATAAAACCTGCTTGATGTAGCCATGAGAACTTCTAGATCAATTTGGAGCCACGTTGAATTAATTTGTCTTTAAATCCAGGTCCAAATGCTCCAAACCAAGCCCCACTGGTTCTTCTTGAAGATGTCACCAACATCTATGGTGACACAGATATTGATCGTAACAAACACATACACAAAAAGAGGAAACTTGCTGAAGGAAGAGAAAAGACAATGGTAAATTTTCTAGACTTTTTCATTTGTAACAAGAATGGCATTGGTATGGGAACTTAGACAATAGTGGTTTTGACACAGATGTAACAGACATATTTTTAGAGCTACCCTGGGATAGATGTTTATGACCGCAATTTGCAAACTGATTTTTTTGACTAAAGCCAGCAAGAGTAAAACAATTTATGTAGCAATTGATGTAGACAAGTATGTGCTGATGTGTATGCTTTAACTCGAAGGAGTTCAGCAGAATCTGCAGGGGCTGTTAAAAATCATATCTATAGCAGTCAGATTTTCTACAGCCAAACCTCCGAATTAATTGACTTTTCATGATTGGACTTTTTCTATTTCTTTAATAGTAGAAATCCACTTTTTTATAAAATTGCTGGTACAAATATGTACTTATGCAAGAATTAATTTTCCTTTGCGTATGCCACTGTAGGCTTAAACTGAGTGATAAAGTGTAAAGTATGTATGTACTTTATC